>NC_137901.1:84558858-85217613 GCF_963455335.1 Martes martes
AGGGGGGAAGCAGGCTCTCCGCTGAGCAGGGAGCCCGATTCGGGGCTTGATCCTAGGACCCTGAGACCATGACCTGAGCTGAAGGTAGAGGCTTAACCCACTGAGCCACCCAGGTGCCCCATGGACAGGCTTGGGTTCTTATCTATCACTGCCATGTCCTAGCTGGGTGATCTCAGACATGTAATCTAACATCTCGGTGCCCCAGTCTCCCCCTTTGTAAAATGGGGAAAAAACAAGTTCTACCTATTGAGTTGTTAGGAGTCAATGAGATAGGAATAGAAAATAGAAGCTTGCACAGCATTTGGCATGTGATCGATCAGCCTTAAAGACACAGAAATGGTGATAACTACAAATCCTAAAGTAAGTCAAGTTCAACCCCATGTTCTGAGTGAGCTCTGGGCTAGCCACTGTGGAAAAACAAAAAGTTGAGTCTGTCCTGCGGAGACAGGATGCTGAATCAGGAGACAGGGGTCACAGCCTAAGTCCTCAAGCCAAATCAAGTAGTCTGAACTTCATCTTCAGGGAAACTGGAGCTATGGAAGCAAAAGGCCCCAAGTTTTAGTAGAGTTGAGGGAAGGCAGGCCTGTGGGGACAGGAGACATTGGTTCTCTTGCTGCCAAACCACCTGTCATCTTCCTGGCTCCTTAAGTCTTGGCAGAGAGAGAGGCTAAGGGATGGCAAGAGATGGAGATAGACAGAGGCAGGGAGAACAGCAAAGAAGCTGAGTGTGGGCTTCTCTGTGGCGGCGCTTGCTTTCTTGCTCTCTCCGCCAGCCTGTCTGAGAGACTGGCAGAGCCCCCAGCCCACTTTAAACTATCCCAGGCAAAGTTGCCGAATAATTCTCACTGCCTCCAAACGGCGCTCCACGTGGTGGCCAAGAACCTGCTGCCAAGAGGCAAGTGGCCAAGATTCCCTTCCAACAGACATCCCCTTGCCAATCAGAACCCAGCCTGCACACATCTAGTAAAATCAGACTATTTGCCATCAGCCAAGCAAATGATATGGTCAGGACTTCTAGACCCTGCCCACTGCCTGCCCCCATCCCTAAAGCCTCCCAACAAGGAGGAAGGTCTACATCCCAAGGACCTAAGCGCCTACCCCCATCCCTAAAGCCTCCCAACAAGGAGGAAGGTCTACATCCCAAGGACCTAAGCACCTGCCCTCTCCTCGTTTAACCTTCAGGATCCATCTGCTGAAATCACAGCCTCTGGAGTCAAAATGCACAGGCTCAAAGACCAGCGCCTCTAACTGAGCTGCTGTGCAATCTTGGGCAAGTGACCTAACCTCTCTGAGTCCCATCTGTGTCCACATAATGAGGTTCATAACAGTTTCTGTCTCATAGAGTTGTTAGGGGAATTAAATGAGATCATATACGAAGAGCACTTTTCTCCTGGCATTTAGTCCGTGCTCAATAAATGTTCATTTGGGGTATCTATAAGATACTTCATCTATCTGGAACTCAGCTAACTAACAATATCAGCTATCCAGAATGGGGCTAAGGGCCAGATGATTTTCAGAAAAAGCTTCCAAGCAGTTAAAATAAATGTCAGAGCCAACACATGGAATGTCTAATCATGAAAACCACTTTTTATATTACTAGGAACATTATAGTCCTATAATTAATACAATAGTAATATAGTACTCAGTAACCACTACTATCAAGCTTTGGGCATGGCAATTAAATACATCTTGCCATTTAACCAGTGGTATGCCAGTAAATGTTTAACAACCAGTTCACTGGAAGGAAAGGGGGAGCTCTGATGTGTACCATTTCTGTGGTGTAAACTTTCCCCACTGTGGTCAACTTCTAGCTCCCACTGTTGTCACTACACCTGGGAGTGGGAAGGGAGGCTAACAGCAGGTTGTCAGCCAGCTTGGGTCACCGCTGCATTAACCGACCCCAGGTCCCTGTGAGGTCAGTGCTATTTTAGGCCCATTTTCTAGACAAGGCGAGCAAGGCTCAGGGACACAAACCTCCTTGCCTGAGATTATGGTGAGTGAGCTGCAGCAGCACGGGGATTCCAACACAGGTCTGTGTGGATTTTTAAGCTCCTGCTCTCCGCATTTGGCCTAGCCCCCAGCCTCGTTAGCACAACAATACTGATTACTTGGTAAAGACAGATGATAGTGAGTGTCCTCCCTCCCAAACTCATGCCCACCTCTGTTCAATCTGGAGGCCACTTTCCTGGTGAGGTCTCTCTGGTTTGGTTCTGCAGACCCTCCTGCTGTCCCACCCGCCATGGCACAAACCCCTCTGCAGCCATGACCTTCCCCTGTGCCAGACAGCCAGACACATTTATAAGATTTTTTAAAAGTCATCTACATGTTGGCTTTCTATAAAGAGCCCCACATTGGGCTCCCTGCTCAGTGGAGAGCCTGATTCTCCCTCTCCCTGCCTCTCTGCCTACTTGTGCTCTCTCTCTCTCTGTCAAATAAATAAATAAAATCTTTTTTAAAAAAGTCATCTGGGGCACCTGGGTGGCTCAGTGGGTTGGAGCCTCTGCCTTCGGCTCAGGTCATGATCTCAGGGTCCTGGGATCAAGCCCCGCATCGGGCTCTCTGCTCAGTGGGGAGCCTGTTTCCCTTCCTCTCTCTGCCTACTTGTGATCTCTGTCTGTCAAATAAATAAATAAAATCTTTAAAAAAAAAAGTCATCTACATTTTATCAGAATTTCAGTTGATAAAAGAGGATCGGGAAAAAGAAATCATATCATATATGATATTGCAAGCTACATACCACTGATTTGCTATTAATGTTTGCACAGAGTTACCAAGCCTATGAAGAAGGGACTGAGGGAGGGAGGGACAAGGAAACACAAAATATCACTTTATTTTCATTTTAGTTTTACTAAGTGAAGCTGGGCACCCTTCTCATGGTGGCAGTCTTCTCAACCATTGTGTGGCAATGTCAGATTCCACTTACTGGAAAAGTGGTGTGTCTGGGCATGTGTGACCACCCACCATGCCAAAGGGTGGAGGCCAGCATGCTCCCTAATGACAGAGATGGCAGGCCCACATCTCCCACATTCTCACCTCCACCAACAGTCCCTCAAGACACAGGGGTCATGTCTGCAGCGTCTGCCTGTCTTCTCTACTTTTCAGATCTTCATGGGTACAAGAATCACCCAAGCGGAGATTCTGACTCCAGAGGTCCAGTGTGGGGCTGAGTCCCTGCATTTCTAAATAGGCCTTCGGGTGATGCGAATGTCACCAGTCCATGCTGGACCACCCTTCAGGTAGCTACGGTCTAAATCCCAAACTCTCAAACTGCTAAATTGCTTGTGGGCCCCCAACATTCCTCTGTGACTCAAGGTCTTATAAACCCCTGAAGCAATTATAGCTTGACTCCTAATCGCAAAAACCTCAGAGTTTGCCCCAATCCACGTGGGTCTCTCATGGTCACTCTCTGTGACAAGCCCAGTCTTGTACTAACTCCTCTTCAACAAATACCGAGCCCCCACCCAATACTGGGCATGCGCAGGTGCTGGGAATATGGAAAGACCCAACCCCTGCCTGATAGTCTCCTTCACTTCTCAGGAAAATGCCTAAAGGCTATGGGCTCAGTTTCCAGGTAGTAAGAACAGCAGACATGTAGGTAGTTCTTAGCATGTGCAAGGGACTGTTCCAAGCACTTTATAAATATTAACCCTTTTAACCCACCCTAGGCAGTAGGTACAGTGATTAACTTCATTTTACAGGGGAGGACCAAGATTCATGGAAATTAAGTCACCTATCTGAAAATGAAATGATTTAACACCCTCCCCACCCACCCCAGTAAAGAAAGTTACATATTTGGGACTAAAAGGTACTCTTGGGTAGCTTCATGAACTTGATACTACTGGCAGGCAAGTTAAGTAGTTATTACCTGACTGAGGCAGAGAGGCATGAGCAGGGAGAAGGTTTATATAATTCAGGACTCTTGGTTGTAAACAGCAGAATCCCATCTCAAAGTAGCTTAAACACAAAGGGGAAACTGTTGCTCACATATCTGAACAATGCAGGAGCAGCTTCAGGCATGACTAGATCCAACAGCTCAAACAAGACTGGCAGAGTTTTGATTTCTCTCTCTTGGCTCTGCTTCCCTCTGTCCTCCGTTTCCCTTAACCATGGCTGGCTTCCCCAGTAATTTGGGGAACATAGCTGCTGGCAGCCCCAGAGTCACATTCTCCCAGAGCAAAGAGGACTTTGCTCCCTGTCATGTTCATATATAAGTCACAGGAAAGTTTTGTTGGAACACATCCACACCCAAGCATGTACACACTGTCCACGGCTGCTTTCCTGTTACAATGGCAGAGAGGAGTAGTTGGAACAGAAACCATGTGGCCCATAAAGCATAAATGTTTACTCTCTGCCCATTTCCAGAAAAACCTGTTTTAGACGGCAATAGCGACAACAACATCACTTAGCTAACACAAACTGAGTACACAGCATATACCAGATACACTTCTAGGCACTTGTTTGTCTCTTAAAACAATGCACTGAGGTGGAGAAACTAAAAACCTGAAGAGGTTAAGAGCAGTCAAGCTCAAGGTTAGGCAGCCAGCAAGCAGGAGAGCCGGGTTTTGAATTCAGCAGCATGACCCCAAATCCCATAGTCTTAACAGCTCTGCTAATCAAATAAGCGTCTTCTGGAAGCTTCAGTAGATAGGTTTTTCGAAATCAGGTTGTGATTTTCCAACTACTGGTTCAAGAAACACAACCACATGAACATGTATTTTCTAAAGTCTAAATGCTAAAGCAAACGGTGAATTCCACACAGAGCCCCCACTGCTCGTGAGCTGTTCGGTGCTGCCCCATCAATGCTCTGATGGACACAACTGTCCCAATGAACCACTGGGTTCTCCCACTGGGCAGAGGGGCCCGAAACCCCATGAGGTGGCTGAGACTTCATGTCCCAGAAGTTGCAGCTTTAGTGGTACTTGAGTCCAACATGAACGCCAGCCCTTGCCCACTGAGGGCCCCAGGCAGGAACTCCAGAGATAAACCCACCTCTTTTGAGATGAGATCTCAGCAAGTCCCACCACAGGATTCTGAAGAGCCCACGAACTTTTGCTTTTTCTCATTAATTTGTAAAGCCCTGCCTAGGAAGTTGCCGGGGCAGCCCCAAAGATCGAGTGTCTCTTGCCCTCAGTGGGTCATTGGGACACTTTGGGCTGGGGGCTAGGGACCCTTCCTGCCAGTAGAGGAAGGCAGGAGCTGGTGTTCAGAAGCATGTCCCATGTTCAAAAGAAAGTTCACAGCTTCTTAGTCTTGGATTCAAATTCTGATGCTTCCACTTAACAGCTCTGTGACCATGAGCTAGGTGTTTCCGCTCTCTGAGCCTCAGCTACCCCTCTGTAAAATGGGTGTGATGGTCACCCCTGCCCCCTTGAAGGGTACATGTGACTTTAAGAGATATTTTATAGCAAGCGTTTGGCACAACATATGAAAGCGAAGAGAACAGGCTTTGTAGCCAAACTGGCTTAGTTTCAAATCCGGTCTATACCACACTGCTGTGCAACCACTGCTTTGCTGAACCTCAGCTTCCTGATCTGTATAATGGGAGTCAGTGCAGAACTTGCCTCTTGGGGTTGTTGTGAGGACACAGTAAAATGCTCAGCAGCTTTAGCTTTTTTTTTTTTTTTTTTTTAAACTATCAGATGGGTAATTGCTGAGGTTATAATGACGTCTGAGGGGGGCACATGTCACACAAAAGTGTGAACACCCAGTCATCACACTTATTAAAAGGATCAAATTTTGGGGCGCCTGGGTGCCTTGGTGGGTTAAGCCTCTGCCTTCGGCTCAGGTCATAATCTCAGGGTCCTGGGATGGAGCCCCGCATCCGGTTCTCTGCTCCGCGGGAAGCCTGCTTCCCCCACCCTCCCCTGCCTGCCTCTGCCTACTTGTGCTCGCTCTGTCAAATAAATAAATAAAATCTTAAAAAAAAAAAAAAAAGAAAAGGATCTGCTTTAGCTTTTAAAAAGATTACCTTCAACCAAGGCACGCAAGAGATGATCATCTTAGCAATGCAGTGTATCTTTACTTTCTGAGCTAAAGGTAACATGAACTGGCCTATAGGAAGACTGTCCCAACCCCTGGGGGAGCCAGCCCTGCGAATAACCCAGCTCCACACAGTGCCCAGCTACTGAGGTTTGGGGCTAGGTCCCCAGAGCAGACATCCTTTTAATGGGTTTCCTGCATCAGTGCCCCCGGGGCTGTGTAGAGATAACTGACGGGATGCTCTGCACAGCACCCCAGAGCCAAGGACAGGTGGTCTGCCCCGCCCCTGGACATAGCCAGGTCCTCTAAGGGCCCCGCCCAGGTTTCTCACCTCCATCCCAATGGCATACCCCCTGCAGAGCTCCCCACTCTTTCTTCCAGTGTCTTTCCCATCTCAAGAAAAGGTGGCACATCCATTCCAGATGTTCAGGCCAGGAGCCTGGGAAGCATTTCCATTCACTCCATTCTGCCACATTAAATCACCCACACATGAGCCCCATTAGCTCCACTTTTTGTGAATCCCCAACCGTTCTTCACCGCCACCCAGCCTCCTCCTGGCCACCTGCTTGCCCCCATAATGCTGTTTCAGAGGTATCCCCAATAACACTGTCAGATGGCATGACTTCTCTTTGTACCCTTCCGTCAGTGCTCTGTGGGCACTAAGTCAAAAACCCAGACCTCCTGTGTGGCTAAGGAGGCCTGTACAGCTGGGTGTAGCCTAGCTCTCCCCCTGCACCTCCAACCCCCAACGGCTCTGGTCACATAAGCCCTCCATCCTTCAGCAGCCCTCCCTGATACAAGCCACACACACGTGCACATGTGCACACATACACACAAACCCAGACCCGCAGATATTCACAGAGGTCAAGAAGCACACGCCAGACACAGAGATAAAAACACATGCACCCAGACACATCCCACACTACCCACGCCCCCATGCTTCTTCCCATGGCAGACGCCTTATATTTCATGATCCAGTTAGGAACCCCCTTGCCCCGCTGCTCTATCACGGCACATTCTTGATTTGCTTTGCAGGATCGCAATTTGTGATTCTTTTATCCTGTTTGTTTACATGCTTCTTATTGGTCCCCCAGCCCTCTTCTAGACTGTTCATGCCATGAGAGACCATTTTTCTTTTGTTTGTTGCTGTATTCTTAGTACCCAGCACACAGTAGGGATTTTTTCCCCATCTCTTTTCTATTTTAATAAGGGGGCTGCACTTGCATGCTTGTCTATGGGTTAAAGTGTCTTGGAAAAAAACAAATAAATGTGGAGTAACCAAAAGGGGGTTAGAAGTTCAGGAGACTTACCATTCATTCTATGCTTATCTTTAATTTCTCAGTTTAAAAGATTACATGTATACTGCTTATAGAAAAATGTATCTTTGAAAATTAATCTTTTAAAATAGGATACTCTCCAGTGGTTCTCCAAGCTGGCCCAGCATCCCGGCTGGAAAGGCCAGGCTGGGTTCCCAGGTGGGTGCTGTCAACATCTTTCTGGACAGGAGTGAGGGGTCCAAACACCAGCTGGGTTTGAGAGCTGGGGGTCTGCAGGGCTCTCCCCAGGCCTGAGGGGAAGGGGCTGGGGTGGAGGCCTCACGTGGGTCCCATTTCCTGTGCCCTCTATCTTCCTGGCCTGTGCGCCAGTGAAGGAAATTAAGTTTGTCTAGGGCTGAAGCCACAGGGCCAGCTGTGGGAACCGAGACCACAAGGACAGGGATTGCAGTTTGACAGTTTTTCCTTGACTCTTTGCAGGAATGGATGCTGAAGAGACTGGTGTATAACCACAAAATCTGTCCTTTATACCATTTCTTTTCTTTTATTTTTTTTTTAAAGATTTTATTTATTTGTCAGAGAGAGAGTACACACAAGCAAGCAGAGAGGCAGGCAGAGAGAGAGAGAGAGGGGGAAGCAGGCTCCCTGCCGAGCAAGGAGCCCGATGCGGGACTCGATCCCAGGACTCCAGGATCATGACCTGAGCTGAAGGCAGCGGCTTAACCAACTGAGCCACCCAGGCGTCGCTATACCATTTCTTTTAAATAGAAAGTTATACATTACATGTAGAGCCCTGTTCAATAGCGTTATCTCAAGAATTTCCCTTATCCTCAAAGATTTAAAAATATTTTGCAATGAGATTCACAGGTCCCCCAGAACTCAGTCTTGCCACATTCTTATGTGGGTGTCCCAAGCTTTTAAAATGGCTTTTCCCTCCCAAAGTCCAGTTCACTGCCCAATCCCAAGCTAACTTTTTACCCTGCCCAATCACATGACTGACTTTCTCCAAGTGTCTCATCTTCTTAGAGAAGACAGAGGTTTATAGAAGAAGGAGGAGGTGGCGGGGGAAGGGTGAGTAGGGGGAGAGGGAAGGGAGGGAGGGGGAGGAGGAGAAGAAAAAGAAGAAGAAGAAGGAGAAAAAAGGGGGGAGCTTCCAATTGGTCATTTGCTATTAATCTCCCTGCTCCCGACCAAGACTGGTGAGTCCTTCCTATTTGTAGGGTGGAGAGAAGAAAAAAGCCTCTGATCCTGTTTTCCCCCGAGATAATTAAAAACTGTTTTCCTGTTAACCTGTTCCACTGATATCTGTCTGCTTAGCCTCTTTTCTTTGAACCTCCCTGATTTTGTCTCTGTGGAATCATGTTGGTCCTTTGCACAGGACAGATGGATCTGTCTTCTGAAGGTCCCATTTGCTTACCGATACCTGGACAATCTCAGGCTGAGACAATGTGGCAGTCCCCCCACCCCAGTGTCTGCACGGACAGCCAATGAATACTCCCCTTCAAGTGCACCTCCTGGAACATGTGTTAGTTGTTAGCTGTTACTAAAGCCACAAATTACTATCCCTGAGTGACCCTTTCAACCTCTCCAACTCTCTTGACCAGCTAAAACTGATTTACAGGGTAGAAATGGAAAATACCTAGCATTCAAGTGGCCACTGCCGCCTCGCATGCCAGTGGCAGACATTACTAACGGATTGCCCACTCCTACCCGGCAATCCAGCCACTGATGAATCGGGTCAGATGGATCTCTACAGTAGAGCTCAAGTAAAATCAATTGCTGCCTATGCTCCACCCTCCACCATTCCTTGCTCAGATGCCTAAAAATACCTTGAACCTGGTCTTCTAGCTTCTCCCTCTGTTCCTGTTCCCAGAGTGACTATAAAAAAAAAAGCTTTGATTTTTAAACACAAACCAGATACTGGCACTTCCCTACTGAGAATCCTCCAAAGGCTTCCCATTGCAATTAGAATCGGATGCCAACTCTCTCTCATGCTCAAGCCCTGCATGACCCGGCCTTATCGGTATCGACGGTCAGCTTCTCCTAATTGGAATGTGAATTCCTTTTGGGGAGGGGTTTTATTTTTTTTATTTTTAAATTTTATTTTTATTTTTATTTTTGGGGGGGTAGGGATTTTAGCTGTCCAGTTTGAGGCAGTGGCCTTGTGCCTTCAGCAGTGCCTGGCACACATCAAGTGTTTATAGACTGAAGCCAGAATGTGGTCCAAGAATCCTTCTCACTGTGACATTCCAGAAAGCTACTGCTGAACTGTCAAAAGTTTGCATGCAAGATGCTACCTACATTCAAAGCTTATCTGGGCAAGTCAACCCACCTCCAGTTATTTGGGAAAGAGGCAATGTATAAATCAATCAATCAATCAATCAATCATTTAAATAACCCTTTTGACCAGCTTACTTGCTTTCATTATACGTACAGAAAAATTTAATCCTTTATTCTTTGCAGTGGAAAAGGTTTGGTGAGGCTAAGCTTTGGGCCCAACAGGGCTGTTGACGGGATGCCTCAGGTTGGGTGTCTGATGACAGGTACCCTGCTGAATCTGTGAGGAACTTCATCTGTGTTGGGACCAATGCATTAATGAAGCTGCACTGCAGAGAAAGATGCTCAGGAAAGAACTCCTTAGAACACGACCTTCACAAAAGGTTGAGTCACCACGATGGCTCGAAACAGGTTCTAGAAAATCTAAACTTCTGGAAGGCCTGGGAGTCCCAGAACTAAAGGAACCACGGGAGGCAGAGGAAAAACAGTCCAAGAGAGGGAGCCATGATTGGGGTGAGCTCTGGTTTCCCTCCGGTTTTCCAGGGACATCCTGGAACAAAAGGTGAACATTTCTGATGTTTCTGCCAGGTTTCTTGGGGAACAGGGATGCTGGCAGGAGGAAAAGTGGATGGAGGGAGAGAAGAGTAATTAGTGCTATTAATTACATCTCAACCACAGCCTGTGTTTCTGCCCCGGGATTAAAGAAACATTCATTTGGAACGACTATTAAGGTCTTAAATTCAATGCTTCACAAATCAGGGCGGTGGAATGAAAATTCTTTCTCTGTAGGGACCAGGAGGCAGAGAGTAGAGAATTTCCTATGCAGGTTGCTGCAACCCGGCTGGAAAAGCCCAGGCTTGTGAGCCAGGGTGGAAGACGGTTTGTTGGTTATTGTTGTTGGCGGTTTTTTTGTTTTTTTTTTTTCCCTAAAGCTGCTTCAGGCGGGGATGTGTTCCAAATGTATAATCTAATATGCTATAAAAGTCACTAATGTGATTATACTTTTATATCATATTAGAGAAAATGAATACTAATTCAATATCAAACGCTAATTCGGTAGAACCCCAAATTGTTGAGAGGCTGCAAAACATTTACTGGGCTGAACTTCCCACGGCTGATGCCTGAGAGTCGTGGTGCTTTTAGGACTTGCTACTTCCAGTTTGTGAGCTGGGCAGTCAGCGATTCCGGGGTCTGCTGGGGTCTGCCATCTCCCCTGCAGCGGACAGATGCCAGGGTGGTTCCCCGGAGAATACACATTCTGCCCCCTTATGGGGCACTTCTCAATGCTCCAAAGAATTTTTCAAATCATAAGGAATGCAAATCCATTTAGATTTTTAAATTAAGCATGTTGTTCGACAGGACAGCATTGGCAGATGGGAGACAGCCTGCCTCTAAATCCGAGTCAAGGTTGGGAACAGCTTCCCAGGAGGAAGACTGCCAAGAACTGTGTCCTAGGAACTTATATTAATGGCCAACATTTACTGAGCATTTACTGTGAGACAGGCACTGTTAAACGCTTTCCTTCCATTCATTCATTCAAGGCTCAAGAGGACCGTATGAAATTGCATCTTTTTTATGCCCATTTGACAGATGAGGAAAATGGAGATTCAAAGAGATGAAGTGACTGGTCTAAGGCCTAAGAGCTGGGAGGCCAGGCCAGGCTATCTGGCTCCAGAGCTGCATTAGTCACGCAACTTAACTGCTTCTGGGTAAAGAGTCAGGCCCACTGAAGAGACAGTTACACTTCACACTGATTTATTATTAATCCTTTTGTACAGATGAGCAGACCGAGGTTCAGAAAAGTGACCTAACCTGCTCAATGTCACAAATTACAGAGGAAGTTTCAGAGCCAGGACTCGAACTCAAGGCTGGCCTGATCCAAAGCCAGAGCTCATGACCACTTTACTACAAACCTCCCAAGTTCCCAAAACCAAGGCAACAATCCTCAGAAGACCCCCATACCTTCCCCTGCCGCAGCGCTGTTCAGTAGCTCCTCTCACACCAGCCTCTCTATATCCTGGAAACTTTTCGCCTCCCACTTCGGACCTGGGAGTCCAGGGAAGGGCAGTTTGGGTCAGCTTCTGGGACAGCTCTCACTCCCTGAAATCTCTCTAGTGGGATGTCGTACTCCTTGTTCTTCCCACACCTCCATCTCATGGGTACACGATCCCATTTTATTATCAAACATCACCCACGTTTCTCCATCCTGGCCAGCCGCATCCAGAAACGCAGGGCCAGAATTACGACGTGTTGGCTCACCTTCATAAATAATATTTTGCAATTTCCTCGTCTGGGGGCATGGATAAATTATTCTTCTGCGTCAAGGTTACGATGATCAAAAAGGTGGCCCGGCTGGCCTTCCTCGAGAGTGGGGATAAAAAGGAGGCTCTGATTACATCGAGGCGCCAGGCTGAGGGGGGAGCCCCAGGCCCTGGGCTTCTGCTTTGTGGCTGCACAGCAATCAGATATCTGAAAATGCATGAACTCTGATTTTAAGGTCCTGCTGGAGAAGGAATTGACGTGACAAGCAAGTCTGACTTTCACATCATTCATAGGGGTTGACAGAAAGAGCCTTCTGATTAGAGCGCAGTTAGCACTGTTTGCTTGTTCCCTTCACTGAGAGCCCCCATTCACCCTGCCACAGTCTCTCTCTCTCTCTCTCTCTCTCTCTCACACACACACACACACACACACGAGCGCTCTCTCTACACAGGGTGTTATGGACTGAATTGTGTCTTCCAAAATTCCCACTTTAGAGTCCTAAGGCTCATTACCTCAGAATGGGACCTTATCTGGATATTTGGAAATAGGGTCTTCACAGAGGTGAGCAAATTAAAATGAGGTCCCCAGTCCATTATGATGGGTGTCCTTATAGAAAGGGGAAATCTGGACATAGACATGCATAGAGGGAGAACTGCCTGGTGAACGTAAAGATGGCCATCCGCAAGCCAAGGAGAGAGCCCTCAGAAGAACCCAATGCTGCTGACACCTTGAGCTCAACCTCCAGAACTGCAAGAAAATAAATTTCTGTTGTTGAAGCCAGCCAGTCTGTGGTACTTTGCTGTGGTCACCTAGGCAAATGGATCCACTGGGACATACTTAAAAAAAAAAAAAAAAAAAATCCAGAACCAAGGTATCAAGTGGATCCTGTCATCAAAAGTATCTGAGACTAATTTGTGTTCTTAATTATATACCTGCTTATGGGCCCTCTGTCCCTAATAGAATAGAAGCATCATGAGGGCAGGCATATCTGTCCACTCCTACATCCCCAGAAGCTAGAACAGTACCTGGCTGAATGAGTTCACTGAATGAATGAGTCAGTGAATAAATGAACAAATGCCAGAAAGAAGGAACTTTGCTTTCACACACTGCAATTTGGAAGACTGCATCCCTCTACCTGGAAGGGCAGCAGGCAGAGTTGCCTCTTAAGACAGAATTCAGGGGCCTACCCCAGCAAGAATATCCCTATACCCTGGACTGCAGAGAATAAAAAGCACAGGTGGGTTTTACCCCCAGCTCTAACAGCCACCCGCTGCCCACTCCTCCACTGCATTTCTTTAGGTGCTCAATAAATATTCAATGAAAAACTAAACAGACGGCAACAGAAAGCCCAATTCTTGATAACCACTTAGAAATGGCCAAGGAGATGGCCAGGCGAAATCCATGAGCATCTGATGGTGGGAGAGGGCCTGGCCAGACTTCTGCGGCTTCTCAGCCAGCCGAGAGATCTCCCTGCTCTCCCAGGGAAGGCCTACAGCACTGGGCCCCTCTCTGGCTGGCCGTCAGCACTGAGGGCTGGCGACAGCACGCCCACCCCTCCCCACGCACACTTATGACAGACCCCCACACAGTCTCAGCAAGATGGCACCAGGCTACAGCCTCCCCCTCCGCCGCCTGCTCTTCATGCATCCAGTAGGCGCCCAATTCTCACTGCCCTCCCAAATCCGGACGCAACTGCGAATTCTCCCTGTCAGTGCTGTATATCACTTTGAGATATATACCATATTAGCAGAAAGAACTGAATTATATTGCATTCATGATGCAATTAAACACTTCACTAGGAATCAATGTAAAACTGATGAGGCCTGAAAGTAGTGCATATGGCTTAGAACATTATAAAACATTACCTTCACTCAAATCCTTTTCAGTAGCAATTTAAATCTTCTTACAGTTACTGCTGCCAATGGTAAACCATCTACTGATTCATAACAGTGCATGGTAACGAATGAATTTTTTTAAAAATTTATTCAACTACTAAATTACCCATGAAACCGGAATAGCTGACAGGAGTAATCTGAATTATTATTAGCTCTGCAAGTATTCTGCATTAGCCAATTTAAAACCACGGTTCTCAGGCAGGAACCAGTTAGTACAGCCAGAGTGTTAAATGACGGCAATAGTTCTTCATTTTACTGCTGCTTACATTTAAAGGTCAAGAGATAAAAATTACATATGACTCCAAACATAGGAAGGGTGTTTATCTTCTTCTACGAATCGGGTCAGTTGTAAACTTTAAGAAACATCTGAGATGCTATTGGAGAAACTCAAAGTCCTTTGGAATATTCAGAGATTGGGAGGCTGGGTGTGGGGGTGTGTTTCTTCTCCCTCTTATATCACTGCAAAAAAAGATGACATGCCCGTCTTCTTTGTGGTCCTGAAACTTGTTCCCCCCCAAAATCTAGTTCCTGTTTTTCTTCTCCGACTTCCACATGCCCCCAAGCTTCTCCCAGTGCCTGGGCAGCTCTGGAAGGACTCTCACAGGCAAGGAGAGAGAGGAAGTGACCGGAGTAGAAGCTCCTCTCTACCAAGAGGTCACCTGGTCCAGCCCTCTACCTCCCGCCTAGGACAGCAGCAAGACTGAACCTTCCAGGGCCCAACGCCTTCTCTGACTGCCTTCCTGTCCATGCCCACTGCCTGTTGGTCTCCCCCACTCCACTTCAAATGCCCAGGGGAAAAACCAAAGTGAGAGAAATAAATATAAAGAAGCAACTTTCTTTGGGAGTCCAATGTTATCAATGCATGAGTGAACAAGGACCGTAAAGCACAAGCTGGGCTTCTTTCCCCAGCTCAGGCGAGACGGGCGTGTGAGTTCTGAGCTCTGTAGAAGGAAGAGAAGAGCTAAGAAAATTCAAGGCATTTTTTTTTTTTTTTTTTTTAAATTTCCTTTCTTTGGGGACTCAGGGGGAAGTTTTTTTTTCCCTTTAGCTACGAAATTAATATATGCTCATTATAAAAAATTTCAAATGACAAAGAGGCACACAAAGAAGAAAGTTTGACAGCCCAGTCTTTCCAACCCAACTCAGCTACTGATAATGATTTAGTACCTACTGTATGCCAGGGCACTGGGGATACAGATGTGAACAAAACTACTGGAACACTCTGGCGTCCATCATTCCGGGGTTTTCGATACACATGAACTAACAGGTACATTCCTAAGTAGAATTTTTCCCCAAAATGGGAACCTATTCTACCACTTTCTTTATTCATCCAGCAAAGTGTCCCAATATCTTTAATTGAAAGGCTACAATGCCACTATGTGTGTAGACCATGTACGTACACATACCTGCATGGACATTTTTTTGCTAACTTGAGCCATCTTACAAATGAACACTGTTCAAGCTACAAGTAAGGGTGGGCCCAGCCTCATGCCAAAAGGGATGTTCAAGCTGTCCGGGCATTTTGAGCGTGAGGGGGTCCGGGCAGTGGGGACTCTCCTGTGAAAAAATCTTTTCCATAGGGAAGAAAGCATTTGTGCCCCCTACCCACCCTAGTGACCTTTCGTGAACAAGCTGATTTCCATCCATTGATGGATGTGGGTTCTCATGAACCTGGGAGCAAGCAGCCACTTGCAGGCCAGTGAATCTACCTTGGTGACAGTGACAGCAACTGCCTAATATCCTCTGGGCTTCCAGGAGGCCCCTGTTAAGCCGGTGGGTCTAACTGGTGGTGATTTTGTCCCCTCGGGGATATTTGGTAATGTCTGGAGACATTTTTGGCCATCTCACTTTGAGGGGTGGGAAGGGTGTGCTATTGGCATCTAGTGGAAGGAGGCCAGGGACGCTGCTACACAAGCAACAATGCTTAGGATGTCCCCCCACAACACAGGATTATCCAACCCAAAAGGTCAATAGTGTCAAGTTCAGCCTTGCTTTAATCAAAGTCTGGGGCAGACTAGGGTGGTATGATTGGAAGACCGGGTTTTGGACACACAGACATGTGTCCCAAGCCCAGTTCAGCCATTTGCTAGCTGCGTGAGCTTGGACAAATGTATTAACCTCTCTGAACCTCAATACTGTTCATGTCCTTAACTACTTATTAACAGTATCCACTTAGGGTTATCGGGAGGGTTCCATGTGATAATTTGTGTCAAGTATGCAGTGCAGCATCATTTATTATCACTGGTATTATCAGTAGAAGCAGCAGTAACGAAAGCAGTATTTTTATTGTGGTAAAATACACACAACATAAAATTTACCATTTTCAACCATTTTTAGGTGTACAATTGAACAGCATTAGTTGTGGACCCATCACCACCATCTACTTCGAGGACTTTTTCATCTTGCCAGTGAAACTCAGTACGCATAAAACACTAACTCCCCTGCCCCTGGCAGCCACCATTCTACTTTCTATCTCTATGAACTTGACTCCTCTGGGTGTCAATCACACAATATGATACAGCAGAATCATATAGTATCTGTCCTTTTCTGACTGGCTTATTTCACTTAGCTTAATGTCCTAAAGATTCCTCCATATTACAGCACAGGTCACAAATGCCTTCCTTTTTAAAAAACTAATTAATTTATTTTTATGAGAGAGAGAAGACATGAGTGGGGGGAGGGGACAGGTGGAGGGAGAGGAAGACTCCCTGCTGAGCAGGGAGCCCAATGTGGGATCATGACCTGATCCCATGAACAACTGCCTTCCTTCTGAAGGCTGACTAATACTCCATTGTATGACTAGACCACATTTGTTTATCCACTAATCTGGCGATGGACACTTGGCTAGCTTCTACCTTTTGGCTATTGTAATTAATGCTGCTGTGAACATGGATGTAGCAATATCTGTCAAGTTCTTGTTTCCAATTCTTTTGGGGATATGCCCAGAAGGGGAATTGCTAGACTACATGGTAATTCTATTTTGAGTGTTTTGAGGGGCTGCCATACTGTTTTCCACCACAGCGGCACCACTGTATTAGAGGAAGTATTTTCAGGGACAGGCCAAGGACCAGGTCCTAGGTGGAGAATCTCCCTTGACCATGTGTCCGGGGATCTGGATCACCCAAAAGTCTCACTTACCGAGCCCTCCTGGATACATCAGCTTCCAGGACATGTCTACCTGGGTCTTTTCCTCCTTTGGCTATAGTATCTCAGGGTCTGCTACAGGCCAGCAGCTTTGCCTTCCTCCTCCTCTGCCAGGTGACCCCCCATGACAGCCTTGTAGGCGCTCAGCTCCGAGGGGGCACGCCATCCATTTTCATACTGTCTCCTCTCAATGCCAGAGTCTGTTATCAAACCTGGCTCCATGTGATCTCACCATCGGGGCCCCCAACCTCCAAGAGCTGGATCCTGGAGCTAGGAGAGTGAGAGGGCCCCAGGTTTCTGCTCAGCCCCTCACTCCACATGCAGGGGTGCCAGGGAAGAGGGGGCTTCCCTGGGCAGACAGTGCACAGTGGATGCCCTTTGGGCTGTGGGAACAGAAACAGTGAGAATGGATCATGGGGACAGAAATCCCAGCAGTTTCTGTGCTGCTCTGATCTGGCTACCCTCCCACGGGAACAGAATGCCAGGCCTGGGAATCAGACAGATCTGGGTTCCAATTTCAGCTCTGTGAACACCTACGAAACAGTGTTACACCCTGGGCACTCTGTACATAATTTCCCAATAGTTCATCTCATTTATAACTCTCATATCAGCTCTGGGAGATCAGAGCTATTGTCACCTCCATTTTACAGAGGAGGAAACTGAGGCTCAGGGGAATGAAGCAATTCGATCACAGCTGCACAGAAGTGTGAGTGGTGGAGCTGGGATTCAAACCGAGGGGGTCTCTGCCAAAATTCTGACCATTATACTAGACTGTGATTGTAGCACCAGGCTGGTCACTGACCCTGACTCTCTTTACTCTTCTGTAAAACAGGATAACCAGAAAACCCACCTGTGGCAAGGACTATACATTGGCTCCCCAAAAGCCATTCCAAACCCTTTCTCCTTTATCATCTGCATTTGTTTGCTAGGGCTGCCACAACAAAAGTACCACAGACTGGGTAGCTTTAAATAACAGGAAATTCTTTTCTCACAATTCTGGAGGACAGAAGTTTTAGATCGAGGTGTTGGCAGGGTTGGCTTCTTCCGAGGCCTCTCTTCTTGGCTTGTAGATGGCTGTCTGTCCTGTGTCTTCACATGGTCTTTCTTCTGTACATGTACATCTCATCCAAACTGCCTCTTCTTATAAGGACATCATTCATACTGGATTAGGGCTCACCCCAATGATCTTATTTTAACTTGACTACCTTTCAAGGTCAAGGTAATTACCTATCTCCAAATAGAGCCAAATTCTGAGGTACTGGGGGCTAGGACTTCAAACTGTGAATTTTGAGGGGGACATAATTCAACCATTATACCACCTTCTACCAGAGGACGGAAAGCTACAAGGACCGGTTTCCCAGCCTCCTGTGTAGCTGCGAGTGACCAGTGAGAGTCCTGGACAATGAGATGAAGATTAGATGTCCCTGAAGGGGGCTTCACTTCCTGACCTAAAAGGTAAAATCCTCACTGGAAGAAAACCTTTTGCCCTCTGTCCCTTTGGCCTTCCCTTCTTTTCCTTCCTGGCCTGCAAACATGAGACCGGGAGGAGAAGCTGCCATCTTGCAGCTATGAAGATGGAGGCCATTATGGCAGAATGGAAAGACAGAGGGTCACCTACCTGTGAACTTTGTCATTTGAGAAAAACAAACGCTCAAGATGTCCTTTGGTTGGAAGGGGATAAACTGTGGTATACCCAGACAATGGAGTATTATTCAGTGCTAAAAAGAAATGAGCCATGAAGCCATGTAAAGACATGGAGGAACCTTAATGACATATTATTAAGTGAAAGAAGCCAATCTGAAAAGGCTACATACTATATGATGTCAACTCTAGGGCATTCTGGAAAAGGCAAAACCAGGGAGACAGTAAAAACACCAGGGGTTGCAGGAGGGAAGGATAAATAGGCAGAGCACAGAAGATTTTTAGGGCAGTGAAAATACTCCGTATGATATTCTAACGGTAGATACATGCCATTGTACATTTCTCCAAATACACAGAACCTACAGCACGAATAGTGAACCCTGATGGAAAACTATACGGATTTTGGGTGATGACATGCCAATGTAGGTTCATCAACTGTACAAATGTACCCCTCTGGTGAGGAATGCTGATGTGGGGGACTACACATATGCGGGGGCAAAGGTTGTATGGGAACTCTCTCTACTTCCTGCTCAATTTTTCTGTGAACCTAAAACTGCTCCAAAAATAAAGGTCTTAAAAAAAAAACACACCCATAAATTTAAGGCATCACTGGCTGAGTTTCCAGTTATTTGCAGCTGAGTGCATTACTAACAGGAATAGTCCTTCTAGAACCTCATGATCTGGTAACAGGGATAAGGCAGTACAGGTACCAGGCGGTGGCAGGTTCACTGTGGGTCACACAGGCCTGAGAGACGTGCACTCAGGGAAGGTGGGCTGGTCTGAGAAGACCTCTCGGGAGCAGCAGCGGTGCCAGAGCAGAGCCCTGAATGCCAAGTCATTTTGGACCAACAGCCTCCATCAGGGATGCCAGGCAGGCACCAAGGAAACTCAACAAGATTTTGAGCAATAACTAGTCAGTCAGTCCTGAGCCGCACTGGATGAAACCCCTAAGAAGAGGAATTGTAAAAAGAGAGAGAGAGAGAGAGAGAAATTGTGGGAGGTGTTGACAGAGAGAAACTAAGAGAGTATGTCTGTACACACACCCCACACTACACATGCTGGGATGGCGGGTGCCGGACAGCTGCTTAGCACGTGTGTGCACATCGATGGAGAAGGCATTAGGCACTGAGGCTTCTGGAAGAAGAAGTGGGCTCCAACTTGGAAAGGAGGCATTGTCTCTTTAAGTGAGCATAACACTGTATCATCCTTTCTCTTCCTATTTTGGGTTTTATTAGCAAAGCAGTACAATGTTTATACTAGTGGGTATTACATTTGCCAGAACAATTACAGTATGACAAATGGTACATCAATGTAATCCATCAACCTCGCCAAGACAGGAATCCTTTACTCGGGACTGCCATTAATTCTGCACTCCCGTCTCTGGGGTCCTGGGCCCGTGTAGCCATGACAACACGGATGACGCCTGGTGTGAATGCTAGGCCTCAGAGAAGGATGGGCACCTTCTTGGTGCACTGGAATTTAACCTCCGACACCCGCATATTAGTCTACTCGGAGCAAGAAATTAGAGCTTGGGCCTGGAACAAGGCACAGCACTTGGGGGGAGGGGTGTTTTTCTCTCCTTCATCACAGCACAGTGCCTCAGAAGTGGAGAGGGACACACACCTATGGGTAGTGTGGCCTGCCTGTCACTGGTTGCTGAACACCAGT
This sequence comes from Martes martes, assembly GCF_963455335.1. Taxonomy (NCBI): domain Eukaryota; kingdom Metazoa; phylum Chordata; class Mammalia; order Carnivora; family Mustelidae; genus Martes; species Martes martes. The sequence goes on from NC_137901.1 coordinate 84,578,999, forward strand.
TCCAAAGCCAGGAGCGAATTCAAGCAGGGATGTGTCAAGTCTCACTAGCAATGGCAGCTTTTAAGGAAAGGGAATCGGTACAAAGACACTGAGCATTTGGAGAGTGGGAGAAGGGAAAGTGATTTTCTGATTTATACAGAAAGCCTCCAAGATTCTGAAAAAGCAAACACCTATCTAGGCCCATGGAGGAAAGAATGATTTGATGCACAAAAGGCCCAGATCTCCTCTGACTGGTCAGCTCTAGTTCCAAATGGTTGATGTATAATTTCTTGACCCTCTACTTCTCCTAGCTGTGGCTTCTCGGGGCAGCTAAATCCCGATGGTTACACACACCCTCAGACAAGACTGCAGCCATCAGCTGCAAATTCACCAGGAGTTTCAGAGTTCCCCGATTCATCCCAACCAGCAAATTACAAGCCGGGAGCGGCTTTATAAAATATGAAACGGCTGCTGTCAGTTTTTCCATCAGTTCTACATATTTTGCTGTTAACAAAAGGAACCGATAACCACTTCTCATAAGGAAAAACAAGAATAAAATCAAAGGCCCCTAATGGAGACAATCTCCAAAGTGCAACAACACAAGCCCATTTCTTTTCTTTCTTTTTTTTTTCTTTCTTCCCTGACAAATCAATCTGGCCATGGTCCAAGGATACAGGCAGACAGACGGAGCTACCTCACCTGTTTTATTAAGCCATTACCAGAATCATTTTATTCCCATTTATAATGTTCAATACATGGTCTGAAGACTTTTCTAATATAGTAATTAGATGGAACACTAGATAGATGGATTAAATTGGGACAATATTTTATGCCATTGTACATTGCTTTACAATATTCTGCCTGGCTTCTGAGATACCAAAGTGTGAGCATGTATATATAAATATATCCCTTTTATTCTAGATGGGAAGGCTGTACTTTGCATGTGGCTCATCTCAGCATGAGACTTCCCATTTGGAAATCTGATGGAAATTTATGAATCCATGATAGAACTCGCCGGGAAATCCATCCTACATTCAGTCCCCCTGCCCCCAAGCAAAGGTTGCCCAAGCATTACCACCGTTGTCATGGTCACTGCAGCCGACATTTAGTGGGTGCTTACTACGCACCAGGCACAGAGCTGCGACCTTGACATTTATCAGGAGGTCACATAACTTGGGGCTCAGGAGCCCAGGTTTTGAAACTGCCCACAGCTGAGACTTAAAGTCTGCTACTTACCTGCTGTGTGACCTGGGGAAAGTTACTTTACCTCTATGAGCCTCAGTTTTCCCTACGTGAAACATGGGGATAATGTAGGTACCCACCTCATAGGACTGTTCATAGATGCTTCGATACTTAGATGATGCTTAGCACAAGGCTACACAGAGAACAAGTCCTCAGTAAACACCATTTTTATTATCATCTCACTTAGCCCAAGGAGATGGCATCATGCCTCTCTTACAGATGGGGAAATTGAGGCCTAGAGAAGGAGAACACGTAACCCTAGTTACCAAACAAGTGGCAGGCACAGGTATCTGTGTCCAGAGCCTGCTCACTTAATAATCGCAAAACACTATCTCTGTTATGGGGCACCTAGCTGGCTCAGCTGGTACAGCATGAGACTCTTGATCTCAGGTTCATGAGTTCAAGCCCCAGATTGGGTGTGGAGTCAACTTAAAAAAAGAGAAGATTGCCTCCTTTGAAGAGAGGAGGAGGGACACTTCTACCAAGAACCGTGTATCATTGTGTGTTGGGGGGGCGGATGTTAAACTAAGTCCCTGAGTCTCTAATTTGTGCCTAAGCTACAGGTTTAATTATAATTTTAATTCTAAGGGTCTAAGGAATCGAGGCTTGGTGACCAACAAAGAAGATCTCCCTTCATATGCTGTCTCCTCTCATCTCTTGAGATGATTAAAAATAATAATAATAAAATAAAACTGGAGAAATGTGTCCCACAGGTGTCACCTGATCTCACTCACTTCTCAGGCACTGTACCTAGGTGGGAAAACTGAGCCACAGAAAAGGCCAACTTGGAACATCAGAAAAGATATGATGCCACTTTATAGAGAAGAATACTGACGCTCAGAGAGGTGATATAACCTACCCAAGGTCACACAGCTTTTGAGGTCACATCAGAGATCTCCGCAGCCTGGGAGCCCCAGCCAAGGTATGACAAGGGATGCAGATCCTTGCGATTCCTATTATGCAAAACAAAACAAAACAAAACAAAACCCTAAACAAAAAAAGAACCAACCCACCCCAATCCTGCCCTCCTTGTTCCCTAACTTCAGACCACCTCAGCCTGCCTACGCAGGGGCTGTATTTAGCTGCGGCATTTTTTTCTGGTTTTGTGGGTAAATAGAGAACATCAACTAGATGAAACCGATTAACGTGAAAGATGAGGACACACCCAGCCAAAGCTGGTAGCCGACTACTTCTGAAGACCTGCCTTCACCATGGCCAGGAGAATAAAATTACCCTCTGTATACATTTTTCTGTATCAAGAAGGAGTTCTCAATTTGACAGGCTGTATTATAACTCTTTGTTTAAAAAAAAAAAAGACCTCAATTAAATGCCAAAAATCTCTTTGCTGCCAACTCAATCTACAATACTGATGGAACAGTGAAACTTACTTCCAGAACAATTGTCCCCCATCAGCAGAATCCTGGACTGGCTGTTCCCACCCCTCTGCTCAGGAAATCTGGCCCCTCTAAAGCCCTACATGGGTGCTTGGAAAGTTGTTAACTGGGTTTCCAGCTCACCCTAACTCTCCTGCTGCTTTTGCAAGCATAGTTGAAAAAGAACATCTCAACACTGGAAAATTTTCGGCAAGGAGCAAGGTAAAGGAGGGGGAGCTGAACCAGAATAGGATGAAAAGAAGAGAAGTTACCTGGAAATGCCAAATACTGACATTTATTCTGGACTTGGCCCCATGACCGCCTCACTCCTCCCAACTGCTCTGTTCATAGCTCCATTTTACATATAAGAAGATGGAGGCTCAGAGAGGTCAAGTGACAACTAAGGTCACACAGCTAATTCAAGGCAGAGTCCATCCAAGTGTGTCCGATTTTAACATCCAGGACCTGAAACTACGAACAACCCTTCGGCAGATTGAAGGTGGGCCCATGCTTTTGACAAAACAGGCAGTTTTTTAGAGGAAACCTTTCTTTTGAAATCTTATCCTATTTGAAATGACCTTGGGAAGCTGAGCACTGTGCAAGGAATGGATGAGCCTGTGCAATGCATATACAGTCATTCCTTTGTTATCCACTTTGTATAACAGATTTTCTTATATCGGGTTTTCTTTGCCACAATACAAAGCCTCCCAAGGAAGGAGAAGCAATTGGCTGGTCTGACACGAGGTGGGGAAATAGATCAGATAAAGCCAGGAACTCCCACTGCCACAGGATGAGCACCCTCTGAGCATCCAGGAAGCTTTGCCCCAATGCAGAGCTTGAACAGCAACCACTTCGGTAACCATGACCTCAAAAGCCAGTATTTCTGAACATAAACCTGTTCCTGAACCAGCTGTCCAGGGGCTCCTTCCTGGATCACTGGGTCTCCCACGGAGGGGAATTTAACAACTGCCCAGAGACCCACTACACAGACCGTTCTTCTAAAGTCTTGACTTTGGTGTTTCTTGCTGCCTCAATTCCTTAGAGAAATATCTGTGGTGATGACAGTATCACTTTATTGAGCCCACTGTGTAGACTCTTTGACTGTCAGTGGCAGGTGAGATGTTACGATTGTTCAGATGAGCAAACTAAGGACCAGAGAAGAAGAGTGACTTGCCCAGAATCACACAGCAAGCAAAGACTATTCTTCTGCCCAACATGAGCACTGACCTCTTCACCTGGAAGGCTCCCAGGGGTATGAAGAGATTCCTGCATCCCAGAAGGGGCTCTATCCCCCACCTAGCCCTCCAACCCCAGAAGTCGTCCTTGAGTATCCCTCTCTCCTCTCTATATCTACTTCTAAAACCCCAACATTCTGTTTCCAAGATGTCTCTTGAATCTACCCCTCTGTCCCCCCCCCACACCTCTCTCTCCCCAAACCCTCTCCACTCTCCTTCTACCAAGCACACTTGGACCACTCACACCAACAGAATCGTTCTAGAGCCTCTAATTGGCAAGAAGGAAAGTCATACCCACAGTTCTCCCTGATTCTAGCAAACAGCCCAAAGAAGTGGGGCCTATCTTATCCCGTATGCCCCATGCGGCTCAGGCTGACAACCGGCAGGAGATCACACAGTACTGAAGACGGGACTTGAGCTTGGATTGGGTTCTGTCCTGGGCTGGATGCTCTACCCGCAGAACCTGAGGTGGGGATTCTCGTGCAGGTGACTCATGGAGGGAAGGCACTCAGAAGGCACTTGGAGGGAGTGAGGGAAGCAGGTGGGGGCAGGGGCAGAAGCTGGGCAGAGAGCTGGGTTCAGCAGGAGTCTAGTCTCAACCTGAGGGGGAGCTCTGGAGGGTGAATGGTACCAAAGGGTGGTCCTGCCTTAAAGGAAGGAGCCAGGCTGTTGGTCCCCTGAATCAGTCAGGAGTGAGGTGGGATGGGACATCTTCCGGGCAGGCAGGTTGAGAGGTTGGGAATTCCCTGAAAAGGGGAACAGTGGGAGCTGCTATCAGCCAGCTCACGATAGCTGGCAGCACTAGCTGGTGAAGGGAGTTGGGGGGGTGGGGCAGGGGGCACCACCAACATCCCCCAGGGATCCATGGCCTTCCTGCTTCCAGCCGTGAAGGGTGGCAGGGCTGGGGATTCCTTGCCTAACCCAAAGCCAAATGGTAGCAGTCCATCTCCTTGGAAGGAGTCCCTGGGGGCTGCTGTGGGGAACCGAGGTTCAGAAAGGTTAAGCAGTCTGATGAAGGCCACACAGTGTTTCATCCCATTTACACCGAGCCGTGACCCTCTGTAATAATGAAGGGCTGACAGGCAGCCTCTCTGCTGTTCTCTCCACTCCCCTGCCCCTACCCGTCACTCCTTCCCTATCCCCACGTAGCTGCACCTCCCCTTGCCCACTCCCCAGTCTCCCCAGCGCCTGCCCGGGTGCTGGATGGGAACAGTGACACCTTGTCAAACAGGCTTTTGATAAATGCAAATCTCTCTTAATTTGAATTTAATTATCAATGAAGTGAGTGACTCCCAGATCGCTTCTCCCCATCAGAAACTGGCAGATACATCTGTGCGCAGAGCGAGACTGGCATCTGCTGGTCCTCATGCCAAGCCCCTCCCGCCGGCCGGCCTGCCTGGCTATGGCCGCTGTTTGGGGGACTCGGTGGTGGGGGTGAAGAAGGGTAGGGGTACGGGAGTCCCGACAGCTGGAGCCCCAACCTCTGCATCTTTCTCAACAGCCCAGGCTAGAGCTGTCTATATGGCTGCCCAGGAAGGTTAAGACACTTGTCTAAAACCTCATAGCAGGACTGAACCCACCTGACCTGACTGGATTGCACGGTGGCCAAAGCTTATTCCACTGGCTGGTGGCTCCACACCTCATTCCTGTCCCAGCCCCATGCTCATCCCAGAAGACTGGAGAGAGGGTGCCAATCCATACGCCAAGCACCGTACTGCACCTTAATTCACACTAGTTCATTCCATTCACGCAAAGCAGCCCTATGGGGCAGCCCTATGGCTGCTGTAACAATCTCGACATACAGATGTGGAAACAGAGAAGTTGGGAGCCAGCACAGGGTCTCCCAGCCAGTGGGAGAATGTAGGCTCTCGCCATGTCATGTGTATGTACCTGCCAGGTGGGGCAGGCCGAGAGGGCAAGGAGATGGTGGTTCCGAACAGAGCAGCTCATGTTCTGGCAAAGAGCCGGAAAACAGAATCTACACCTTAAAAATTATACCTCACTCAAAATAATAGTACAAACAGCAGCCCCTATGCTGTGGCCTGTGTCAGCACATTACAGAGATGAGCTCCCTGACTCCTGTGAGCAGCCCCATTTTACAGATGAAGAAACAGAGGTGCCCAAAAGTTCAGCAATTTTTGAAGCCAGACAAAAAATACACATCTCTGTACACAAATTAGGAAATCCAGATGAATCAAAAATAATTATCGCTCAAAATCCCACCACCTCCATCTATGAGTACAACAATCTCTCTGAGGTTTTCAGAATATTCTAGGAAAAAAAAGTGGAGGGGGTCGGTTGGATAAATGAGACCAGAACAGCAGGCTGCTGACAACAGTTGGTGTTGGGTGATCAGGACAAGGGGTTCATTGTATTTTCCTGTTTCTGTGGATGTCTACAATTTTCCATAATAAAATCTTTTGAAAAATCTCACCACCTTGGAAAAACCTCTAGTAAACTTTTGGTGATTTTCCTTCCAGAAATTTCCCTTCTCCAAAGGGACTGACTTTAATCTAATTTGACAATAACAATAATTATAATATCAGCAGAATAAGAAGGAGGGCAATGAGACTGCCTTGGACCAAAGTCTCTCACCTCTGGCCCTGAGCTGCCCCTACTGCCCTTCCCACAGAGTATTCTTAGACCAAATCTTGACCCCTCCCTGCCCACCTGGGACTTTGGACAGCAAGAGCCTGCCAATTCCAGCATTGCCTTCAAAGGCACTGGCTCTTGCCCTAAAAAACATTCCCTGAAAAACAAGTGGTGGGTCCTGGAGCCACGTTCCTGGAGGTTAAATACTGGCCAGCCACTTACTTGCTGGGTGACCTCGGGCAAGTCTCTTAACTTCTCTGAGCCTTCCATACCCACCTATAAAATGGGTTAACAACTGTTCCAACCTCAGGGGGAGCTGTGTCCCTTAAATGAAATGATATAGGCCAAGAGTTCAGCGTCTGGCTCCCAGTGAGGGCTTGATAAAGTCCCCATCACTTTATTTTTAAACACAAAACTCCCTGACCCTGCTGCCCTTCCAGCTTTTCCTGAGGCTGCTCAACTGCAGGCCTGATCCACTCCCCACCAGACCTTGCCTACCATCTGCCCTGGTGAGGTCAGGGCAGAGGCCTACTTGCCGGAAGTCCACAGCCCCAGAGCTGAGCTGCTCCATACAGCCACTCCTCTCCTAGGTACTCCCGTCTCAGGAACAGGCAGTGCCATCCTTCACTCAGGTCTGGCTAAAACCTCAGTTATCCCGGACGCCCCTCACTCTCTCACATCTTACATGCGACCCGTCAGCAAGCCCCGCAGGTCCGACTTTTAAATTATAGCCAGAAATTACATCCCTTCTCACCCCCTCCCCAGCCTTCTCATCCCCCCATCGCGACATGCGTGGATGGCTATGGTAGCCTCCCCATGGGTCTCCTGGCTCCTGGGCACAGTCCCTTGGATTTAGCCTCCAGTGGCTGCCAGAGCCAGCACCTAAGTCCATGACATCACTATTCTGCTGCAGACCTTCCCTGGCTCCTACCTTACTGGCAGTAAAGACCAAAGTCTCTACCCAGGACCTATGTACATCAGCTTCCTCCCTCTCCCTTCAATCAAGAGGCACTAATTGTGGTAGAGTACATATAACACAAATTTAACATGTGAACCATTTTATGTATGTATGTATGTATGTATGTATATATGTATGCATTAGAAAGATAGTGGGAGAGCACAAGGGCAAGGGGGGAGGGCAGAGGGGGAAGAGAGGGACAAGCAGACTCGGGGCTGAGTGCAATGTGCTGAGTGCAACTCGGGGCTGGATCTCACCACCCTGAGATCATGGTCTGAGCTGACATCAAGAATCAGAGGCTTAACGGACCGAGCCAAACGGACCGAGCCAAATGCCCTGCATTTGAACGGACCGAGCCAAATGCCCTGCATTTAAACCATTTTGTGTTTGGTTCTGTGTCATTTAGTACATTAAGAGTGTTGTACAACAGTCACCTCTATCTAGTTCTAGATCATTTTCATCACCCCCCAAAACAAATAAGCACTCATTTCCCATTTCCTCTTCCCCCCAGCCCCTGGCAACCCTATGTTCTGTCCCAGTGGATTTGCCTATTCTGGACATTTTGTGGAAATGAAATTATATACTCTGTGGCCTTTTGTGACCGGCTTCTTTCATCTCGCACACTACTTTCAAGGTTTATTCATGTTGTAGCATGTATCGGTGCTTTATTCCCTTTTATGGCTGAATCATATATTCCATTGTATGGGTAGACCGTGTTTCGTTTATCTGTTTGTCTGTTAATGGACACTGTTGTTTCCACCTTTCGGCTATTGTGAATAATGCTGCTACGAACATTCATGTGCATGTTTTTGTTTGAACAGCTGTTTCAATTCTTTTGGGAACATTCTTGGGAGTGGAATTGCTGGGCTATATGGTAATTCTATGTTTAACTTATTGAGAAACCACCAAACTGTTTCCCATAGTGGCTGTGCCATTTTGCATAGTGCCTTGGTGGCTCTCTCGGCTAGGAATGCTTTCTCCGAGATCTCCTCATGGCTGCCATATTCATACCCATCAAGGGCCCAAAAGTCACCTTCTCAGTGAGCCCCTATTTAAAACCACATTAGCTCTACCCTGACTCTGCTCCCTCAACACACACACTTGGCACCCGTCTTCCTTCTCATATCACTTATTGCCAAAGAATGACCACACATTTCACTTTTCTATCACTTATGGTCCTATTCTCCCTGTAGAATGTCAGCTCCAGGAGGGTAGGGACCTCCTCTGTTCTCACCACCGAAACCCCAGGACCTGGCATACAGTAGGTCCTCAGTAAACAACCCCCAGAGCAGTTCCTAGTATACACTGCCACTCCCCTGCTTGAAGCACTGGATAACTCCTGTGGCCCTTGGGGTGGCCTGTCTACCTCACTCCCCGCTTGTGTCCCTGTCATGTCCCCACACTTATCTTGGTTTGGGTCACACTGAACTAGATATAGGAACCCAAGCACTCGTGCAGGAGTTCCCATTCCCACCCAGTTTTCCTGGCAAACCCTTCCTCATCCTTCACAACACAGTTCAAGTGTCACTTCCTCCAAGGAGCCCTTCCCAACCCCTCCAAGCAGATTTCAGTTGCTCTCCCTGGACATTTCCTTCACATCTCTATCAGAGACTGCATTACTCTGAACGTATTTGGTTCAACTACACATTCAGCTCTCCTGGGTCTCCAGCTTGTGGGACCTCTCAGCCTCTATAATTGCATGAGCCAATTCCTTATAATAAGTCTCTTTGTGTGTACACACACACACACACACATACACACACTCTTCTTGTTGGCTGGATCTGTTTCTCTGGAGAACTCAAATGCAGATTTTGGTACTGAGAATGTTTCTAAAGGAACAGAATTTTAAGGATGCATTTTCTGAATTGATACAGGGCTTCTTGGAACTGGCTCACTAATCTGATTAGATTTAAGGGCTCTAATGAGTCTATTTCCAGAAGTTAAGAGAGCACGGATAGTCCATGGTGCAATATGGCAATACAGAGATGCAAAATATCACCACTGGGTATTCCTCACCAACCACGTACAAGGAGCAGGGATCTGAGTGACTGTGTATATGATACTTCCAGTATTTTTGGCAAAATAATGAATTATAATGAGATTAGCTGGTTATTCCAATGTAGCTGGACAAAGTGGGGAAAGAAAACGATGAGCTCAGGGATTTGACTTCCCAGCTCAAGCACCACATAAATGATCTGAAAGCTTCTCTGTGCCCCCAGAAAGAGACCCTTACAGCCCATGGCTGCAGGGCTGAGACTGCTGAAAATCAACCCCGAAATTTCATTCGGCAACTTGCTGAATTACAACGCAAGATGAAGTCTCAGCCTTGTAGTGTGGCTACTGTTTTCTTATTGTTTTTAGGAGAAAGGGAATTCAGTTAAAGAATACATTAGGTGGATCGTAAGATCCCATAAGGGTTAGAGAACTTTGTTTATAATGTGTCTGCTGTTGAAGTGAGGGCATCAATGGGGAAAGAATGAGATCCTTGAAGTCAGAATGGGAACATACAAGAAGACCCTGATGAAATCTGGGACACTGAACTCCTAAATTCTGATGAGCCTTCTTTGCTAGTGAAAGAAGGCCTCCTTGCCCATAGTGAGAATGTCTTCTCCATCCTCTTATCTGAGGGGCTCAACCCTGCATTGCCTAAGAAATCTGTAATGGTCTCCCCTGCAGGAGTTGCCATTTGAGGCAAAGCCAATTCTCCCCAGGACCCACGTCCACCAACCCTCTTTGCTCCTAGACTTATAAATAGGCTCAAGTCCCAGCAGGCCACTACAGGTAAGGTACAAAGTACAACCCATGAAGAGCGCTACACCCCAAAAGAATTACTTGACTTTTCTAAGTTATGCAGACAGGAATCTTACAAATATATGTGGGAGTGGATATTAAGAATGTGGTATAATGGTGGAAGGAACATAAAGTTGGATTATTGATAGGGGCTCACTAAGCAGAGATTCTAGATTTCATGTTGCAGCCTGGGGCGTCAGAAAGGGCTCTAACTGGTTGGTTGGTTGGCTGAAAAGTGAACCAAAAAGTGGCCCACAGCGAGTGAACTGGAAATGCCAGGCTTGCCTTAGTTTAATGTAGGGGAAGAGATGCACAGAGATTGGAATGTTAGAGTGGATTTATCATTTAAAACCTATACAGCCATCCTGGGAGGGTTCAGAAGACACACTTTTCCCCACACCCATGAGAAATAAATTTGCAAGGGGAGTCTTGGCAACTTTTTTTTTTTTTTTTAAGATTTTCTTTTTTTTGACAGAGATCACAAGCAGGCAGAGAGGCAGGCAGAAAGAGAGAGGGGGAGGCAGGCTCCCCACTGAGCAGAGAGCCCGATGTGGGACTCGATCCCAGGACCCTGGGATTATGACCTGAGCTGAAGGCAGAGGCTTTAACCCACTGAGCCACCCAGGCACCCCTAGTCTTGGCAATCTTGAAGAGCTCTGTGATCGTTGTTCTCTGTAGGCCAGACCTCAGAGTAGTAACTGAAGTCACTGAATTAGGAATCATAAATGCAAGATTATTAATGGATCCCGGTGCAGCAAGGGCCAAATGATGGCACTCAACCGCCAAAGCAAAGATGAGCATGGTTACTGTAATGGACAGCAGAGTCAAAGCCACAATTAGAAGTGTGGCTCACCCAGACCTATGGTGTTGGCTAGTTGGTGAAGATGTTCCTAGAAGTGAAATAGATAAGACACTTAACTAAATTCTAACTTGATCTGTGTAAGCAGAAAGTTCTAGGTCAAGTAAACATAAGTCTAAATCATAAAAACAGAGAAAGTTATAGTCTCTTAATCAATTCCCAGACTTGAGCCAGTTTACAGACCCTGAATCCCCTGAATGAAAGGGATGCCGAGTCTCCTTGAGAAAGGACTTTGGTATACTACAGAAAATGTATGCTGTGAAATCTTTCTTTGGCCTTTTGACCAGCATGACTATACACTGGGGAAAAAAAAATAATCAGACCTTTTAGGAACTACCGGTTACTGGCTCTGAACTGACACTGAACTGAAATGTCACTATGGTTCACCCAGAGCAGGGGCTTCTGGAGGTCTGGTGATCGATGGAATTTTAGCTCACGCCTGTCTCACGGTGAGCACAGTTGTGGTTATTTCCCCAGTCTTGGAACAAAGAGTTGGAACAGATATACTGTCAGAATGGTGGGGAAGGCCAAGTGGAAGCCACAAGAACTGTTTCTACCTAGGAAAATCTCAAATCCAAAGCAATACAGCTTTCCTGGCGGGACTGCCAAGATTAGTGCCATCATCCAGGACTTGAAAGATGCAAGGTGATGATTCCCACCACATTCCCATTCGATTTGCCTATCTGGCCTGTGCAGAAGGCAGATGGATCTTGGAGAAGGATGGTGGATTATTGTAAGCTTAATCAAGCAGTGACTCCCAATTGTAGCTGCTGCACCAGATGTGGTTTCATTGTTTGAGCAAATTAACACATCCCCTGGTACCTGGTATGCAACTATTGATCTGGGAAACGCTTTTTTCTCCATACCTATTAATAAGGTCCACCAGAAGCAGTTAGCTTTCAGCTGGAAAGGCAAGCAATACAACTTCACTGTCCTACCTCAGGGGCATATCAACTCTCCAGGCCTATGTCATAATTTAGTTTGCAGAAGATGTCACTCTGGTCCATTACATTGACGGCATTACGCTGACCGGACCTAGTGAGCAAGAAGTAGCAATACTCAGATTTATTGGTAAGACTTCTAGGTCAGAGGGTAGAAAATAAATCTGACAAAAATCCAGGGTCTTCTTTTTTTTTTTTTTTTTTTAAATCCAGTGTCTTCTTACTCAGTGAAATTTCTAGAAGTCCAGAAGTGTGGGGCATGTTGACATATCTTGTCTAAGATGAAGGATAATTATTGCATTTGGCCCCTTTCTTATGGCTAAGTAAAAGGGGACAACGTCTAGTGGACCTCTTTAGATTCCGGAGGCAACATATTCCTCATTTGGGCATGTTATTCAGGCCAATTTACCAAGTGACCTGAAAAGCTGCTGGTTTCGAGTGGGGCCCATTCCTCGCCCAGAGAGGAGTGAATCTTATCTAGGACATTATCTCCTCTTTTGGGGAAGGGATTAATGCATTTTTGGTTGTACATAGGATAGCTGTGTCTTGTTATGTGGGATCGTGACCTTGTTATTGTCTCTATTTGGAGATTAAATGTGGTTTAAGGAGATGTATATGGTGCCAAGTTGACAAGAGGTAGACTTATGATGGTTAATTTTATGTGTCAGTTTGGCCAGATATTCAGTGAAACACTATTCTGGGTATGTTTGTGAGGGTGCTTCTAGATAAGATTAACATTTGAATTGAGTGAGGCAGACTGCCTTCCCAGGATGGTTGGGCCTTGTCTAATCAGTTGAAAGGCTGAATAGAACAAAAGGTTGACCCTCTGGCTAGTAAGGGGGAATTCCCCCTGCCTGACCTTTGAACTACAACACTAGCTTTTTTCCTCTTGCCTTCAGATTCAGCCTGAAACACTGGCTCTTCTTGGATCTTGAGCCTGCTGGCTTATAGACTAAAACTTAAACCACTCGCTCTTCTGGTTCTCAGGCCTTTGGATTTCAATTGGAATTACACCAGTGGATCTCCCAGGTCTCCTGTTTGCCATCTGCAGATGTTGGGACTTCTCAGCCTTCATCTTGGTGTGAGCCAATTCTTTATAATAAAGGTCTTTATACACAAACACACACACATACACACATTCTGTTTCTCTGGAGAACCCTGACTGATACAGTTTATAACCTGGTGGCCCATTTGGCCTTTGTAAATGTGTTTTGTTTTGTTTCTGCTATATCTTAAATGTCAAGGATTTTATACAAAGATCCAGATTTCCAGTTCCTTTTTAAAAAATAGGGTGATCTGACCACACTGTGCTTGCATTCCCACCTGACAATCATTAGTTAGAGCCATTAGTCTGGGCACCCACTCTCTAATTAATTAGCTACAGCCTCTACCACTCCTTATAGTCTCACATCTGCTCCTCCTCCCTCATTAAGCCTACCTACTGGACACCTGCAGGAGTTTGAACTTGCAGTTTCTGCCTCACGTGTCCCCTCCATCTCTAGACTATGAGGCTTAAAATGCAGGGGCCATGAGTGTGTTCATCAATGTGCCCCCAGCGTCTGCCATAAAGCTCGTACTCAAAATATATTTGCTGAATGAATGAATTCGTTGAAGGAATGGATGGATGGATGGATGGATGTTTCCTGCAACCAGGACTAAAAGCTAGAAGTGCCCCAACACACGGCAACATAGCTCCCCTCCCCCTCCAAAACAACTGGAAGGAGGGGCAACTGGAGTGTGACTGCTGATGGCTATGAGGTTTCCTTTTGTGGGGGATTAAAAAGGTTTTGGAACTAGATGGAAATGGTGGTTGTACATTATGAATGTACTAAATGCCATTGAACTGTTCACCTCAAAATCATTAATTTTTATGTTATATGAATGTCGTCTCAATTAAAAAGTGTCAACAGGAGCCAGACTGCCAAGGTTTAAATCCCAGTTCTGAATTTGCTAGCTGTGAGCTTCACCCCTCTGAGCCTCAGTTTCCTTATGTATAAAATGGGACCAAAAATAGCACCACCCTCCAATGGGTTTTATAAGTTAAGGGAGTTAATGTATACATAGTGCGTGAGATCTGGCACATTCTATGTGGTGAATGAACATAATTCTTCCCATTATTGCTCTGAGGTTAAGTTTTCCTCAGTTCCTCCAGGACTGAGTCAGCCAGAGACACAGAAGGTTCCTGGGAGCCCAGGAGGGACCGTCAGGACTCCCAGACCCCTTGGCTGCGTCTGACATCTAAGGAAGGGATCAAACATTTCCTGCCCATTAAATTAAAGCAAAGGCCATCCATCTAGGAAGAAATAAAAACTGTAAATATCAAAGCCGATGCCTAACTTTCCTGGGCTTCTGTTGCAACTTCCTTTCTTTAATAATTATTGTTTAAGAGGAGTCTGGGACAGAAGGGGGTGGGGGTGGGTAGATGGGTCCTCAACTTCATTTAAAGTTTACTGCTTGCACGACTTGGGTCTCCCTATCAAATATCTGCAGTCACAAGGAACTAGCCAGTGGCTGTTTGCTCTTTGGACATTATTTATGGCTGGTGTAAATTGGCAAGAGCTCCCCCGGTACATAACTTTTTTTTTCCCTGACTTGTTTCTTTCCAGAAGATCCCAGACTGGGGGGCCAGCCTCACCGACGCCAACAGAACAATCTTCTTTCAACAGCATTAATTATCTGTATGGCTTTCCATAACAACAAAAGAAAAAATCTTGACCCTACTGCCTGCCAATATTTAAGGCACTTGGAGAGGGAAATCCATTTTATCTTTGCATCTCCCAGAGCAGTTCATTTTGATGAAACATCCTTCCTACCATCCCACCCCCCTCCTTTTTTATATTCTGAACTTTCTGGCCTGATTAATTCTCCCCATCTCTGCAAAGGGCTGTGTGTACTCTTGAGTGTTGACTTGATTTTCTTCTATAAAAACATCCTCGCAAGAAATTAAAACAGTTTAGCCCACCCTTGCTCCAGAAGCTACTATATTCGTAGAGTCTCATTCCTCACTAACGGGAGGGGCAAAGAAATGAACAGATCTGTAGGGGAGGAAAAGGGTGGGGGCGGCCAGAGAATGTGGAAAATGGAATATGAGTTGAGATTTCTTTAAATTAAAGTTAAGGATTAAAGGCATCAGGCTTTCAAGAGTTATCGTGAAAGGCTTTTTAGCAGTCCCAAGTGGACGGGCCATAATCTTCTTTTTAAATGGCTATATTTAGAGCACAGAGCACTCGGGCGGTCCAACCAGAAACTTCCAGCAGGGGACTGCAAGCAGGATGGAGGGCGGTGTTTTGATAGTAGCTGCAGAAATGTGATTTACTCACCCAGGAGTGATTTGTTTTCAAGGAACATATAGCACCTGGAAAGAGCACATATATTTTAAATATCAGTGGAAGGGGTTCACTGCCAGAGCCATGTAAACAGTAAACCTAAGAATTTGGGAAGGCAAGGCCTCGCCTCAAATGCTCCACCATTCAAGGGGCGTCTGATTCATACCTGTAACGATACCTCTCATTAAAGCAACCATGGGTTATAACTTACACAGGCGTTTTTCAATCGGAAAAATTTTCTTAAAACCGTGCCTCTCTTAACAGACCAATTAGTTGAAAAGGAAAATAAGAAGAAATTGTATATAGGAAATATATTTATTTCATTCTTTGCTTTCCATTTCAAGCTCCCTGATCATGTTTACTAAATCTGAAATCTGACCAAGTTCATGGCTACCCTGGTTGAGAACTACTGGGGGATTTACAATGGTTACTTGAGCACAGCCTGTAGTCCACGTTAAATCAATATGGTAAAGAACAATTCACCCCAAAACATAAGGTACTAAGTTAGGGGTTTAAAAAAATTTTTTTTATTATTTATTGATATATTTTTAAAGCTATTATTCATTTGAAAGAGACTGAGAGTGAGAGAGAGAGCATGAGGGGAGAGTGGGGTGAAGGGGCAGAGGGAGAAGCAGACTCCCTGCTGAGCAAGGAGCCCAATGTGGGGCTCCATCCCAGGGCCCTGAGATCATGACCTGAGCTGAAGGCAGACGCTTTACCAACTGAGCCATCCAGGTGTCCCCCACCTTTTTTAAAGATTTTATTTATTTATTTGACAGATGGAGATCACAAGTAGGCAGAGAAGCAGGCAGAGAGAGAGGAGGAAGCAGGCTCCCTGCTCAGCAGAGAGCCTGATATGGGACTCGATCCCAGGACCCTGAGATCATGACCTGAGCCAAAGGCAGAGGCTTTAACCCACTGAGCCACCCAGGCGCCCTCCCCCTTTTTAAACAATTTTAACAGGATTTGTTTATGTCTAAAATAAACCATCAGTGTTGATGCAACCCAAAACAGAGCGCTTAAAAGTCTGGTGGGCGACAGGCGGGAACCTAGACATAGGAGTTCAGTGGAAACAAGGATACTTTGGGCTTCTGAGACAGCAGGACCTCCTGGGCTGGTCTCAGTGTGGTTTGGTTTTTGCTCATTACTGGAAGCACGAGAAAGTGTTCTAAAATCAAAAGTGACAAAGACCCAACTTGCAAAGCAACATAATCCTCTCCTAGGAAGCAAGAACACGTTTCCTACATTTATCTCAAATTGCAAATCAAAGTGGACCACTGACATATTTTCTCCAAGCTAATCTCCTGAAGCCCAGTAACTTTTAAAGGGGTTTAAATTAGACAGGATTTTTTTTTTTTTTTTTTTTGTGGTCACTCCCTTCCTCACAAGAACATGAGAGAGAACGTGTCAAAGAAGCACTGGGCAGTGCTGGGGTGGGAGGAAGCTAGATTCTTCTTCACGTGACAGATTCCACCAGGCTTCCCCATATACCCGTCTCATTAACAACCCAACACCTAGCAGTGGAGCCAGAGAACCAACAGGGTTAAAAAGATCTCCAGGGGGGCGCCTGGGTGGCGCAGTGGGTTAAAGCCTCTGCCTTCGGCTCAGGTCACAATCCCAGGATCAAGCCCTGCGTCAGGCTCTCTGCTCCGCGGGGAGCCTGCTTCCTCCTCTCTCTCTCTCTGCCTGCCTCTCTGACTACTTGTGATCTCTGTCTGTCAAATAAATAAATACAATCTTTAAAAAAAAAAAAAAAGATCTCCAGGGATTTTGATATCCCCTGCAGATGCTGAACCATGACAACTTGTGGTTTTAAGTGGAAAGAATCATGATCTAACCCACGATATTACCAAGTCTATGTAATTGCTAGTGAACCTGCTAGAAGTCTATAAATCACATCTAAATGCACGAGCTGGTCATTCATTCTTTCATTTTTCCAACAATGTTCACTGAGACTACCTACTGCATACTCAACCCTGTTCAAGCACCAGGGCACACAGCAATGTACAGGCTAATGGAGATGGTCCCAGCCCTTATGGAGTTTAGAGAAGCACAACCAAGCAAGCAACTTCATTGCAGTGTTGGACCTGAGAGGTGGGGAATGGAGATTTCCCACACTATTTTCTCTTTTTGTCGACATTTGAAATTTTCTACAAGGTTTTTGCAAAAAAAAAAAAAAAAAAAAAAGTAAACATTATTTCTTGGGACCAATGTGTTCATCCAACAAGTATTTGTTAAATGGGGCCCAAGGGTCAAGTACTAGGCCAGAAGAACAAGACAGAGGGATCCTCACCTTAAAAGAACTGTCTGGCAATGGTAGATTTTTGCCTATCAGACAAGTGAAAAGAGCTAAAACTGTTTAAAGTATTTTAGGGGATTGGAGGAGTACTCAACCTGTCAACTTAGCAGGATGAACATTCAAGGTGATTTTATGTATAGATTTTAAGAACACTTTGCACAGGCATGGCCACCATTCAAAGTAACACCATAGATAGTGGCTGGCAAACTATGGTCCATGAGCCAAATCTGGCTAACCTCATTTGTAAATAAAGTTTTATTAGCACACAGGCATGTTCATTCTTTAACATCTTATCTATGGCTGCTTTCACACTACTGAAGAGTTGAATTCTGTGACAGACCATATTGCCCACAAAGTGAAAAATATTTACTATCTGGCTTTCTAAAGACAAAGTTTGCCATCTCCTGTCCTGTAGTGTTCTTTACAGAATATTGTTGGGAAAATCAAGAAAGGTTTCTAGAATTAAATAATCAATCCCCCGGGTTTTTCTGTGGTGGTCCAGGTTTTTCACACATTGGATTTGCTTAGAGCTATAAATCTCTGGCTGTAGCCGGAAAGCTTTTAAAAATCCTCATGCCCAGGCCACACACCAGCGCAATTAAATCAGATGACCTGGTGGTGAGTCTTGTAGAAAATCTAGGTTTTCTGGTTTGTTTGTTTGTTTTTAGGATTTTATTTATTTATTTATTTGAGAGAGAAAGAGGGAGAGTGCATGAGCTGTGGGGGAGAGAGGGTCAAGCAGACACTGCACCAAGCACAGAACCAGACGCAGGGCCTGATCCCAGGTCCCTGAGATCATGACCTGAGCTGAAACCAAGAGTCAGATGCTTAACTGACTGAGCACCCAGATATCCCCCAAATCTGTATTTTTAAAAGTTCTCTTGGGGGGGGCGCCTGGGTGGCTCAGTGGGTTAAAGCCTCTGCCTTCGGCTCAGGTCATGATCCCAGCATCCTGGGATCGAGCCCCGCATCGGGCTCTCTGCTCAGCAGGGAGCCTGCTTCCTCCCTTCTCTCTCTGCCTGCCTCTCTGCCTACTTGTGATCTGTCAAATAGATAAATAAAATCTTAAAAAAAAAAAAAAAGTTCTCTTAGGTAATTCCAATGGATAGCCAAAGTTGAAAACCAGTAACCTGAACAGAGAGGCATCAGCCTTGTATTAAATTTTCAAGGGTAAATGCGAACTGTTAGTCCAATGCAGCGGCTAATGGAAGCTGGCCCGCCCCTGGACCCAGGGCCACTAGGAGGGCGAGCAGGTCCTAGACTGACACTGTTGGTGTTGCCCAATGGTAAAAGCAGGCAGGGTGCAGGCAGTGGTATGCTAGTAAATGTTTAACAACTAGAGAGAAAAAAAAAGAGAAGCCCTGATTGCTAGTGCCTGCTCATTTCTGTGGTATAAATACTCCCACTACAGCCAACTTCAATCTACCAGCTGGACATCAGTGACTGCAGGGCTAGGCAGAGATGTACAGTAGCACATCATTATATAGTATCTCCTTTATACAGATGTGATAGGTGTAATTAAACTTAAGAGCATATAATAGTAAAGTAATTAGTCAGTGAGGAGATTTGAATATTTATCATCTTGGTTTGAAATAAATATAATTCATTAAACTGTAGTAAGTTCGTGTAACTTTACTTTTAATATGCCTTGCAAAAGTCCTGGAAATTTAACATTTGGCTCTCATGGGCTAGCACAATACTCACTTCAGGGACTCACAAGGTCAAGAGAGAGTTTGGAGTTGTCCATACAGGAAAGCAATGAGGGGAGAGATAGCTGGTAGTTACTAAGAGAATTTACATGGCAAACAGAGTAAGGTAAAGGAACTGGGGTTGCTTCCTGGCAGGATGACCTTGGCATGTTGGTTCATTTCCTGAGCCTCAGATTTCTCACGTTTTAAATGGGGTTATGATAATATGGGCTCTGCGCCCAAGACAGCTTGGGTTCAAATACTGGCTCCACCACTTCCTACTGTGTGACCTTAAACAAGTAACTTACCTCTCTGAACTTCTGTTTCCTCATCTGTAAAATGGAGATAATTATAGTGTCTCCCTGAAGCAGGGGCTAAATATTCTATTCTAGATAAACAGTATATGGTACATGGTAAATAATCAATAAACTTTAAACAGTATATGGTACATGGTAAATAATCAATAAACTTTAAACATTAATAAACATGATTATCTTACATGTTTGTGTAGGATTAAATGAACTACTTCTTCACTGAGTTCTACGGCAGTCATTAATGCTATTTGCCAGATACTTCTGTGCACAAGGTAGTATTGCACTTCTTGACTCCTTATGACTGAGTGAGGTCACGTGACTGGTTTTGGCCAATGTGTTGAAAGCAGAGGTGATGCGTCACTTCCAGGATGGAGTTTTATTGTTGCCACAGGAAGCTCTATAGCAGTCCATTAGCCTGAGTCCTTGAATAACTGTGATGAGTAGAGCCCCTGCCCCACCAACAACTGGACATGTCAGGTAAGCAAGAAATATGCCTTTGCTGTGTTACGTCATGGAAATTTGTGAGTCTTTTGTTACTGCAATATAATATAGCCTATACTGACTGATACATGGCTAAATAAATGGCATTCATTACTATTAGAACATCTCCAGAGTCTCCAAAACCACAAATGTCACCCCAAAACTCTTACCCTATCCTCAACGTGGATCAAATGCCTTTTAACAGGAAACTTTAACTAGCACTGGATCACTGGCAAGATACAGAGAATAAGGTCTGGTATTAACTGTCCAAAACCTACATTTGAATCTGTCACTTGCTAGATCTGTAATCTCAAGCCAATCACATCAGTTCTCTGAACCTCAGTTTGCTGATTTGTGATATGGGAATAATAACAATGATCATAATTACTGTTATGTTTCCAGGCTATTGTGCAACTAAAATGAGAGAGAGTGTTTTATCTAAAACACAAGCTATTACCACTGGAGGAAATTATGATCTCTGATTATGATAAAGTTGGATTATTTCCACCGCACTTCATTATCAAGCTCCCCAAAAATTCCAATCAAGTTTTTGTTTTGTTTGATTTAATTATCTCTAGATCTAATTCAGAGTAAACTGTATCTCTGATCTCTTCCTGCAGAGAAATCTACATTCTTGTATCTCTCTCTCTCTCATCTTGCTCTGAATCACTGACATTCTACAATATGCCTTGGCCACTTGTCTGAACAATTTCCCTCCTTCTCAGAAAGTTCTTCCTAAAGTCTTCCTTAGAAATGCTTACCCCGGGGATTTAATTAACATCAGGGCCTACATGTTGACTTACAATCAAAATGCAGAATGAAATCTATATAACCAAGTGATGTCCATAAACCAATTAGTTAACAACACAATGCCCCTCAGCTGCCAACTTCTTAAACATTACAAAAAAAAAAAAAAGCTTCTTAATTTCATCACTTTGTTCTCACCACTTCTCAACATTGTGCAGGCCTTGGCACTTCCTAATTATGAGCACAGCCTAATTCAATCAAGATTCTGCCACTGGTTTTTCAAATGCTCCAACTAATGCAGTGAAAGCAACACCTTTTTTCCCCAAATTAATCCTCTGTATAATAATCATGATCTGAAATTTTCATTTTTAAAAAAATCATAACTACACACATCTACCTGTCAAGTTCTCAACATACACTGCATGTCAGCAGGAACTAAAAGTTAGGCAGAAGGTCTAGAAAGGGTTTGGAGGGTTAGACCTCGGTTTCTCCATTAGCAAGCAGAGACTAAGGTGTGCATCAGATTGTGAATGACAACAGTCAGTGACCTGTAGATGTGTGTCATAAGAGCAGGAAGGCATTTGTTCATTTGTAAACCTTTATTGAAAACTTACTGTGTGCCAGTCTATGAACAAGACAGACCTGATCCCTGCCCTTATGGAGCTTATCATCTAGAGGAGGGAGACAGACATAAAACAGATAACCATGCAAATAATTATTACCATTGTGATCAGTGCCAAGGAGAAAGAGAGGGGGCACCAGAGTGTACAACAGGAGCTATATCATCTAATTGGGGGCAACATTGACCTCCTTCAGGAGCTGGCACCTGAAAAAGGAATAGAAGTAAGCCAGAGGAAGAGCAAGAGAAAGAAAATGGAGACATACCATGTTCATGGATTGGAAGACTCAACAGTGTTTAGAAATCTTTTTCTCTCTAAATTGATCTACAGATTCAATGCAGTCCCAATCAAAATCCTAAGAGATTTTTGTGTCTGTTTTTATAAAAACTGACAAGCCAATTCTAAAATTTATATGAAAATTCAAAGGACAAAGAATATCCAAAGAAATCTTGAAACAGGAAAACAAGGGTGGAGGACAAGCTATCTGACTTCAAAACTTACTGTAAAGATATAATCAATAAAGTATAGTATTGCTCTAAGGATAGACATATTGATTAATTTAACAGAATAAAGAACCCAGAAACAGACCCACACATAGATGCTCATTTGATTTTTGAAAAAAGGCACCAAAGCAATCTAAAGGGAAAGGAAATTCTTTTAAACAAGTGGTGTTGGAACAACAGGATATCCACATGGGGGAAAAATGACCCTCAAATCTCTACCTCACACCACACAAAAAAATTAATTTGAGATGAATCAGAGATAAACATGAATACTAAAACAACAAAGATTCTAAAAGAAAATATACAAGAACAGATTCGTGATTTCGTAGGATACAGGGGAAGGAATATTCCAGAGAGAACACAGAGCAGGGGCAAAGACCCTGGAGAATAAAGAGTCTGAGTATCTTGGGGGTAGAGGAGATCAAAAGAAGGCCAGCCAGGTTGGCATGTGGTAAGTAAGGAAGAGGGGCAGAGTTAGAAATACCACTTGCTACAGTGATCTTTATAAAAAACCTGCACTTCTACAAATGAAAAGACAAGGTGCAGGCTGGGAGAAAATACCTGCAAATCATGTATCTGACAAAGGAAATACCTCCAGAAAATATAAAGAACTCTCAAAACTCAACCATAGGAAAACAACTCAATTAAGAAATGGGCAAAATATCTGACTGGACACATGACCAAAACAGATATACACACAGCAAATTAGACATGAAAAGATGCTCAACACCATTAGCCATCAGAGGAGTGCAAACTAAAACCACAATGAAATACCACGACACACCGATTTGAATGGCTAAAATTGGAAAAGAACAGCAACGACAAAAACCTGATATACCCAATGTTGGTGAGCATGTGGAACAACTAGAACCCTTACCCATTACTGGTAGGAATACAAAATGGTACAGCCACTTTAGAAAAAATGTTGGCAGCTTCTCAAAAAGTTAAATATAGATTTATCAAATCAGCCGGCAATCCCACCCCTACGTATTTACCCTAGAGAGATATAAACTATATTCACACAAAAAGCTGTAAGCAAATGTTTATAGCAGCTTTACTCATAACTGCCAGAAACGGCAAACAACTCAAACATCCTCCAACAGGTGAATGAATAAAAATTCTGATAGAACCATACAATGGGGTACGACTCAGCAATGGAAAGGAACAAAGTTCTGAGGCACACAACTACATGGAGAAATCTCAAATACAATGCACTAAAGGAAAGAATGTCGATTTAAAAGAATGTATGTGGTTTTACGTCTGTATCTGTATTTACATCTACGTATCCTGCACCATTCCATTTATACGACATTCTGAAAAGGGCAAAGCTATAGAGACAGAGAACAGAAGAGTGCTGCCAAGTGTAGAAGGTCGGGAAAGAGTTTGAATATAAGGGAGCAGCATAAGGGAATTGTGGGGAGTGATGAAACAGTTCCATATTCTGATTACGGTCAGAGCTCAGAGAACTATATACTACAACAAAAAAATTACTGTTTGTAAATTAAAAATAAAACTTCACTGGTCATCTCATCTCCTATTTAAGCATTTTGCCATCTTCTCCATTACTACTAGAGGGGATTAAAAGTTCTTAGCCAGATGTTCAAGGCCTCAAAATACCTTCCCAGGCACCCTCCCAGCCCTTCTCTACCCATCCATGCTCCCTGGCTTCTTCCTCCACTCCAGCTAGCAGGAGCTTCAGGGCTCTAGTCCAGGGCCTTTGTGCATGCTGTTCCCCCTGTCTGGACTGTCCTTACATCTGTCCCTCCTTCCCTCCCTGGCAACCTACTATTTGTTCCTTCCAAACATGGCTCAAATGCCACCTCCTTGGGTAGTCTGCCCAAAGCAGTGCCCAAACTACATCTTGGGTCAACGTGTGCACATTCCAAAAGGGTTAATACGTGGGAAAAGCAAGAGAGCCAAGGGACATTTGTCCAGCTGAAAAACACACATTTTCTTAATAAACCTTATTTAACCTAAAGAAAATGACGAGTTGGAAACTCTCAGGAGACGGAAGGCTGGACAGGGTCCAGCTACTCAAGAGGGAAGTGATCCTTAAGTTCTGCCCTTTTGGAGCCCCCAAAGCACACAGCTTGTCCTGTTTCCCATGTCCCTACATCCTCCCATGTTACGATCCACAGTGAAGCAGCAGTTCCTTCCCCATGCCCAGACGGATAAAGGCAACAGCGCAGCCCCAGAACACCACTTAAGAGAGATTTCTTAGGCCGTGGCTCTGCGAGTCAGAAATAAAAAGTGGGGTTTCAGCATCGTGCAATTAATGCAGCAAACATTGATTTCTGCACTGTAAGAGGCTGGTTCATTAATTCCAGATGCTCCCACCAGTCAAACCGAGGCTCGGCTTCTTTGCAAGATGAGGCAAATGAGAATACTGAATTTTAAAATTCCTTTCTGCAGCAACCTTTATTACCAAACAGAGCATAAAACCCACCCACCCAGACTGCTTAATTCTTCCTAAATAATTAACAGCACCTGCTCACCTCCCCGTTTACATGGGCAAAAACTCATCGTGCTGCTCGATGCCCAAGTGGATGCTTTCCTATGAGAGGAGAGATCAATTGGCCACTGACCTCGGCTACCCCCACCCAATCCTCAACGATCACTGTATTGCCCAGTGGAATATTCTTCCATGCTTCCCAGCACAAGGACCTCTTCGCTGGTTTTAGATTTTTCTCTGAATCACCTTGGGAAGGTAAACACCCAATAGGGACTTCCTAGGAAAGATGTCTGAGGGTCCTTCGAGGGGGAAAAAGAAAAAAGGAAGCCCCCTGGGAGAGCCATTTTCCTTTGGAAGAAGCTTCAGCAAGTTGAAAACTTTTTTTTTTTTTTTTTAAGGTAAATTCTCTTTTAAAATCCTTGGCAGGGATATCTGAGTGACTCAGTCAGTTGGGTATCTGACTCTTGGTTTCAGCTGGGGTCATGGGATCGAGCCCCCTAGGACTTGGTGCTCTGGGCTCATTGCTCAGCCGGGAGTCTGCCTGTGTGCCCCCACAAACCTGCTCTCTCTCTCCAATGAATAAAAAATCTTAAAAAATAAATAAAAATTAAAATCCTTAGCAGATTTAACAAGGCTCAGACTCTGTAATTCAAGTCTAAGAAGGCACAGGAAATGGCCAACCATATCACTGGGTTTGCTTGCTATTCAATGGAGCCTTGATATTCAAAGTGTGCTCCAGGAAGGTAGCTCACCATCACCTGGGAGTCTGAAGGAAATGCAGACTCTCAGACCCCACCCAGTCCTAGTGAATTAGAATCTATATTTAAAAAAGATCTGGAGGTGATCCATGTTCATATTAAAGTTTGAGAAGCACTGGCACAAGTTGTCTGTTTCAGAGAAGTAATTCAGGAAAGACCACTGTCATCTCTGTTTCGAGAGTAAGAATGCCTTTTGCTTGCCTCCTATAAGCTAAGACATCCAGCTCTGGCATTCCAAGAGTTGCCACAGACTTCAGACAAAACCTTCCTATGAGGCGACCAGCTAAGGTCATCAGGTCACTGACCCCATGATGATATCTTAGCATGGTTCAGAAAACCCCAAAAGATGAAGCCCTCTGTGCTATTCAAAGGGTGGTCCCCAGACCAACGGCATCAGCATCACCAGGGAACTTTGTAGACATGCTAAATCCCAGGGCACTCCAGGCCTATGATTCCCCAGGAATCAGAGAATCTCTCCAGGACAGTCTTGTGCACACCAAAGTTTGAGGACTCCCGACTGAGATCTCTTGCCAAAACGATTCCAGTGAAGTGGACATCTGAAGCCCATATTGACATCTGAAGGCTGTATTGTTTCAATGGACTCCCTCAACTGGACTGCAACTCAATGTGGGCCTTGGAGTTGTGGGGAGAACCACCCTTACCCTCTTTCAAATGAAGAGGAAGTTGGGAGAACAGAGTCAAAGTGAATAAACAGTTCCCACGAGGTCATTAACCTGGGACAGGGCTGGGAAGGTGATGAGGTGTCTGGGATCCATGTTCAAAGCCACTGCCCTGAACTAACGATGAGTTCTTTGGTGAGGGGCATCAACAGGCCCAAACCCTCTCCTCGCCTGTAGCCCTCCCAAGTCACATGAAGAGTTTCTTCATCCAAGAGGAACTCACGGATAAAACTCTCAGTCTTTTGAATGTGTGGGTTCCCCCCTTTGCACCTCCCCAGCCTTCTCAGTTATCCTGGGGAACGCAACGAAGATTTCATGCACCAAATACCATTCGGCTCCAATTGTCATTTCAGGATTCGCACCGTTTTAATGAATGCCAAAACTGTTTTTTCACTTGATAGAGCCTGACAAGACCAACAATCACAGATTAGAGAGAAACTTCTTGCTTTTCAACAAAGGTTAATAAATAGTGACAGCATTAAGTCTATTCTGATTAACTATGCTGAAAGATATTATTGCTGTTTGTAACATGAAATCATTATTGGATTAAGCACAGCATATAAAAATGAAATGTGAGTTTTAATCTCAAACACAGACATTCAGGCTGCTCAGATAAAGGCGGGGATAACACTCAGAGGCCCATATTAATTTTTAAGTTGTTCTGGTGAGGGGATATTATCTGTCGTTTGTCTGGTCTGTATTTGATGGTCCCTCAGTGAACTCTTCTTGCCCGCCCCACACCCCCCGCCAAAGATACAAAGAGGCAAAGAGCAGTGACAATCCTCCTCTGCTAAATCATATCACATTGAGTGTTAAACAAAGCATGGCAGGATGCAAACAGGCATCCAGGGACAAGTGGCCTCAGCCTTCTAAGGGTTCTCTGACTTCAAAGACCTTCCCCAAGAAAATGCCAATCCCAAGGAGGGGATGCGTTACAGGCTGGAGAGACCCACCCACATTTTCTAAATGAAGACACTGGGGGAGAGGAGTAAAAGTAAGGGGCTCCTAGTGAGTCATTAACCTGGAATAGGGCTGAGAAAGGGATGTCTTGCCTCTTCCCTACCATCCCATCTACTGTGGACACTGAAAAGGCCCCTCATTCATTCATTCAGCACCCAGAATGTGATCTCTAAATACCGTTTCCCAGTAAAAGGATCCAGGGCTCCTATAGCTGAGTCCACAGCTGAAGTGGGAAATATCCAAGGAAATGTTTCCTTCCTGGAAAGCAAGGAGGCTGTCCAAGACCACTAGAGGAGTCCAAAGGATTCGGAAGCTGACTTGCAGAGGCCCCCTGCACCCGTATCCCATCAGAGAGCATGAATAAGGATAAGAACTTAGATGAAGACCCTTCAATTATGCTTGCACCCATGGGCTTATATTTTAAAAATAAATGAAAAAACCCTTCTAATTGGTCCCTTTTGGAGGATGCCAGGGAGCCAACTCTTTATTTTGAAAACTGGCAAATAAAGAGAAAGAATTAAACATTTATTTTCCCTTTCCTGGGCACACTTTCATTCAGCAAATAATTGATGAGGGGTGGTTTCTCTGCAGAGACATCTTCCAGCTAAGAAAGAGAGGGAAAGAGTCAGTGTATGAACATTTTACAACCTTTAATGAATTAATGGACCTAGGCAATGATTATCGGTGGGCATGAAACCCAGTGGATGAAGAGCTGATAGGGAACTTGACAATGGATGGATTAGGCTGACAGCTCCTGAACCCACGGATCAATCTCATTGTCAAAGAAAGGGAGACAGCCAGACCTCGTGTGCCTCCTGATGACAGGGCACACTGCCACCTGTGATGTGGTCTTGCCAAAAATATTGAACTGGTATCTGATCAAGCCTCGGGGCTACTGCCAGTTCACAGGAGACCCAGGAGATGGAGGAGAGCATTAAATGACACCACAGGTACATGTTCAGCCAGAGCCAATGGAAGGAAACTGTGGGACAAACAGCCTGGCTTCTTCAATAGGGAAAAAAGAGGGGAAAACAAAGAGGGAGAGCAGGAAGCTGGGACAGAAAGCCTGGAGAGATGCAGGGGGAGGAAAGAGAGGGGACAGAGTGGGAGGAGGACACAGAATAAACTATGAATCCAGGAGTCCCTAGTGACATAAATAAATAATTGGATAAACAAAGGAGCGAGAAGGTAAAGCTCTTCAACTAATAAATGCAGAAGTAATGATGGAAAGAGAAAAATCACCATTTGGCAAACACCACAGCAGTAATTGTTTCAGGCGAGAAGCATCAACATATGCTAAAATTAGTGGGCAAAAGAATAATGAGTAACCGAGTATTTACATTGCCTCAAAGTGTTTCCCCACAAGATACTTATTAATAATGAAGGGGGTAATAATAACTTCACAGTGGAGATTCCCAGCCGACCTCACCTTAAGTAAGTGACCAAGTTAACCTCACTGGTAATGGGACAAAGGACATCATGTGCCTCCTGATCTGATGCACTGAGAAGGACACAATAACACTCTGGAGGCATTTCTGCCAAAAATGCAGAACCTGAGGCAAACATGAGTAACCATCTACATTTATAAATCAAAGAACATTCTACAAATATTATAAATGGCCAGTCCTCATCAAAAAGTGTCAAGGTCGTGCAACCACAAGAGTGCTGCCCTTTTGAGAGTGGCCTCAGATTTGCCCTCACTGGGACACAGTCCCTGGAAAGTCTATTTGAGATTCACATATCAAACAGTTCTCCTTTTCACTTGGCCCCACAAGGCATCTACCTGCATCCCAGCACTGAGTGTGGAGATAGTCACTGAATAAATAATTCAATGAATAATAACAATTGAAACAAAAAAAGGATTTTTACTGGCTCACATGACCTGAAAGTTCCAGATCAGATGGCTTCAGGTATGGCTTTATCCAGCTGCTCAAATGATGTTGTCTCATCCTGCTCATCTCCTGGCTTAGCTTTCCTGTGTGTGGGTGGCTTTGTTCTCAGCCAGGGTTTCCCTCTGGCAGCTCTGTTTCACCAGCTTGGGAACTGCCAGGGAAAGAAAGTACCTCTTTCCCAGTAGTTTTAAGCAAAAGTTCCAGGATTCACTCAGCTTGGATCAATTTAGATACATACGCTTTAACCTGTTCCAAATCATAGGAGGCTAAAGGGACATGATAACTAATGCAATGCATGATCCAAAACTGGACCCTGGACCACAAAAAGACATCAGTGGGCAACTGACAAAATTTGGGTAAAATCAATACACAAGATTATAGTATTGTGTCAGTGTTAATTTCCTGATTTTATAATTGTTCTGTGGTCATGCTGAATATTAACATTTAGAGAATCTGGGTAAAGAGAATATGCGGACTTCTTTGTACTATTTTTGGAACTTTTTGCAAATACTTTTGAAACTATTTCAAAATGCAAAGTTAAAAAATAAAATGTTTGAATAAATTAGGTGTGAAGACTTCCCTAACTGCCTTACCTCAAGAGGTTCCCTCAAGACATTTCACAACACTCTTATCTTGCAACACTCAGAATTATAAATTCACTCTGGCTTCTTTGCTGAATGTAGTCTCTCTCCCTGGCCTGTGGGCCCTCTGCACCCAGGGCACTTTCTTATCAGAGGGGATCACTGTATTTCCTTCACCACCCCCTTCTTTTCCCATGCAGTTTGTATCACATGTTCCTCTTTTGAATCACATGTTCCTCTGCATTTGGCTCAGTCATTCATTTGTCCAGTCGATAAATATCTGAGGGCACAGGTGTGCTAGGTAAACAATAGATGTTGAGAACTCAGTGGTGATCCGAACACACACCGTTGTTCTGTGTCTATCAGACTATAATCTCCACGGGGCACAGCCCGCGTCTGCTTTGTTTCCTGCTCTGCCTCCGGTGCCTGTCACCCAGCTGGCTTTCAGAAAGCGCCTACTGAATGAATAAATGGCTGCATGGCGTTCGTGCCACCACTACCTCCAGCACCCGCAGCAAGCGTGCCGAGTGATCCCAGAACTCTTTCCCTTTGAGCCTGGCCAAACAGGCATGCAATGCCTTTGCCCAAATGCACGGAAGCAGCCTTGGTAATCATCCATTTTAGAGAAGGAAGGAGAGTCAAAAGGTAGGAGAAAGTGACTGGCCTTTGAGCACTGATAGGACCCTGTCCCCGGATATCCACCCCTGTGCAGGTCCTGCTGTCCCATGAGGTAGGAGACATTTCTACAACAGCTGCCAAGTTTTAGATAATTGCTGGGCCTCCTCAGACCTCACACCAACCTCCTTCCGGGCCCCTCCAGTACATTGCCCTCCCCTGGTTTACTCCAGCTCAGGGGAGCAGGCAAGGAAACATTTCCCCACAAAAAGGGTTACTGTGCTCATGTTTCAAAGAGCAAAGAAACTGACAGGAGTATGATGTCATAAGCTGAGGACTGCCTGCTCTTGATGCTCAAACATGTCCTGAAACGGGGACCAAGAACAGCTTGCCCATTGGCTGTGCCCTGCGTGGCACTTAATCACACTTTATTTTCTATTTGCCTCTGTTTGTTTCCTGGGTTTACAACCAGGAACCCTTTCCCTCCCCAAGCCATGAGGTAACCAATGGTTGCAGGTATGGATTAAGTTCTACCTCTGAAAAGCAAGCAAGTCCCAGTCCTTTTCTGGGCTTCAGTTTCCCTGTTTGTCAATGAAAGAGGTTGGTTTGAAGTTAGAGAGCCCTAGGTTCAGGTCCCAGCTTGGCCACTTCCTCAGAGACTATGTGGGCAAGTACAGAACTGTACCCTGCCTCAGTTTCCCCATATGTGAAATGGGTCTATGCTGTGGGGCTCACGGGTGATGGTGGCTGGAAAGTGTCAAGCTCACAGAGCAGGTGTGTGACAGATGGGAGATGCTCCTTCCATCTAAATTCTCATTTCCCATCTTGTGGGGCCCTCTGGAATCACTGGCTTCCCCATTACGCTGAGTGCATCTGGCAGGAGGGGGTTATCTGACAAAGATCCTTGGAGTTGAATTTAGCCTTGAAGTGGGTGGACCATGTGCTGCCCAGATGACCTCCCCAAGGATGGAGACATCCCTGCACCGTCACTGCCTTGGGCACTGCTTGGCACAAAGGGATTTGGGGCACAATATCATTTATTTGCTTTCCATCGCTGTGTATTTTTAATTTCAGGCATCACAGGCTCTCTCACTGACCTTTCTGCTCCCTGCACCCTCTGGCCCCACCTAGACAGTGAGCATTCCACTTGGCAGGGCAGATGCCGCCAACCTCCCAACTGCCTAAGCCAGGACACATCTAGTAAATACGGTGGCAGCTGCATCATCGGGCTCTGCCCAGGTGAAGCACGTGGCTCCCCCGGAACTCCCGGAGGCAACAGAAGAACTCAGCGGGGAGCACGGAGAGAAGAATTGTAAGTGACGTCTACATGACATCTTTGCCTGACTGAATTAGGCAGGGAATCTGGAGGAAGGATGTACGTGCCCCAGTCAAATGTCAAAAGAAGTTCCCACAGAGAAGAAACTTGGCTGGCCCAAGGACTCAACAACCCACATCTGGTGGGTGGGCTGTGTGAGGGGTCCGCAGGCTGGCCACGGAGCTGGAACACTGCCTGGTCGCACCAGGCCTTGATTTAAGGGACAGGGTGACTGTCACCAGAAGCTATACATTTGAATGCACCAGTAGATGTTTCGAAGGGCCTCAGTTTCCTGCTCCGTAAAACGAAGATGCGGTGCAGTGTCAATGAGATGCTGGAAGTCAACACGTAGCACAACGCCTGGCATGTAATTAGTGCTCAGCCAAAGGACGGGGAGCTATATGTTATCGCTGCTTCTGAATTTCAAAAGGAACAAAAGTGATACGTTGAGCTCCTCCATCACCCATTTCATCTCACCTGCTGGAACAACTTTTCTACCACATCCCTGCCCTTCCCTGGCCCCCTCCCCTCTCTGGGACACGCTGGACAACAGCGAGTCCCCATCTCACCAGATGCTCCACACCTCCCCCATCTTTGGGCCTACCAATTCCTGATACAGAGGAGTTGTTCACCCCCTCCCCTTTCTCGCGCAGCAGAGGTGTCGCCATTCAAGGCCCTTCTCTTGGAAGGCTTCCAGGGTTTGCTCCATCAAAATCCATCACCCCCTCCCGGGTGCCTCCATGGCACGTCACTTCTGTATCAGCAAGTGATACAAATTATTAGTTGCTAGTATCATCACTGTAAGAGGAGCTGCCATTAACTACCACCAAGGGAAATTCTCAGTCTTCTGAACAACTCCCCACAGCAGGCACTGTTCTCTCCACTTTACAGACAAGAAAACTGAGTGAACAAAGAGGGGAAGCCATTTGTGTAAGGTCCCCTAGCCAGGAGGCAACAGAGGCAGACTTCAGCCTTGGGTCTGTCTACATGGCTCCAAAGCCCGTCCTTTCTTCCATGCAGGTGGGAGGCTGCATGCCCCATTTTTTTTTTTTAAGATTTTATTTATTTATTTGACAGAGAGAGTGAGATCGCAAGTAGGCAGAGAGGCAGGCAGAGAGAGGGGAAAAGCAGGCTCCCTGTTAAGCAGAGAGCCTAACGTGGGGCTCGATCCCAGCACCCTGGGATCATGACCTGAGCTGAAGGCAGAGGCTTAACCCACTGAGCCACCCAGGTACCCCTGCATGCCCCATTTCTTGGAGGTCCTGAGTAACAGGCCACGGAGGGAGAAACAGAGCCGCACACAAGAGAGCATACACATACAGACACACAGCTTTCTGGCTTCCCACAGCAGCCCTCCCCTGGATTTCAAAACATCTCCCCTTCACTGAGTCACCTTCCTGGGAAGAGGGGGAGAGAAATCAATACTTGTTGCCTATCAACTCAGTTATCAAATCAACCAGCATCGGCCCCCAAGGCCACAGCCGATTATTCCAAAACCCCAAACCCCATTTCATTATAGTTAAAAGAACATTTCCTTTTAATCACCCCCAAATATTTCTGAGGCAGCGGAAAGAAATAAGAGTGCCCAGGGAGAAGAGCAAACGATGCATCTTTACACAGACGGGCATGGCGCCGCGTGGGGGGGCAGCAGGCCCTTCTCTGTGCAGGGACCGCTCAGCCCTCGGTCTGTTTCCCTGGTCTGTTCTGGGGCAGTGATGAGATGCTCACAGGGCTGACTGGTCAAAGGCAGCTACTTAGAGGACAGTCGGCCACAAGACATGGCAGGAGAAACACAGTGTTTCAAGAGAAGCCACCAAGGCTGAGGTCCCATTCACCCTCTGTATGAGCCACAAGGCCCCCACACTCCGGTCCTTCCTTGTGAAGAAGCATTGACATGCTCTGAGGGCCACGGCAGCTCCCCAAAAGACAGTCTGGGTGAAGAGCAAGGGCTGAAGCAGAAGTTAAGGTCGTAAGTGGGGCAGGGGCCCACTTGGTGCTCTGTAATCTTGGGGTGTCTCTGAAGCTCACTGGACAGCTGTTTCCCTTCTGTTAAATCTATCTATTGAGTTCATAATCCCCCTTTCTACTGTGACTCTGAAAACAGCACAGCAGTAACAGTACCAATAACGCTGGAGTCAACAAGCACCAGGACGCACTGTGGGCTGGGTCCTTCCCTTAAATGCATTGTGTGAATTATCTTATTTTACAAATGAGGAACTGGTAGCAAAGAGAGGTGAAGCAACTTGCCCCACAACACACAGCCAGAGGGCACAGAGCCAGCATGTGAACCTGGGAGAGCCTGGCCTCTGAATCAGACTCCTTCCCCCTCTCCCACCTCCCCAACTGGCCTGGGTGACGTCAAGGCTTTGGGACTCAACCAAAAATGGCTGGGTTCAGCAAGACAATTCCTGGGGTTCCCTTTGGACCCTGCTGACCCACCCCCCAAGAGCCATCCTGGGATTTGGCTTCTAAATTCAATACCTCTTAATGCCCCAGGTCCATCAATAGGCATTATTAGGCACCCTTCCTATCTTTTATATTGGGCATGGGGTGGGGGAGAGGAAAGAAAGGCAAGAAATGAAACTCTGGTCTGCTAGGGACCCTGGCCTGATATGAACACAGTGTGGGTAGAACATAGCTGAATTAGATACAAACAAACAAACAAAAAAAAGGTGCCCTAAGAGAGAGAAAAAATACAAAAGACAATAAAGGCAAAAAGGTGGCAGCTATGGATCTCAAGCAGGATTTCAAGGGTGCGCAGGTCTGAGATTGGTGGAAGAGAGGAGGAGGACACTCCTGGTGGTCAGAATAGCATGGGCAAGTGCATGGTCCCTAAGGTGGTCCAAGTATAACGGATCCTGGGGCTTTTGCTAGATAGAGCTACTGGGAAGGAGGTATTTTCTTTCCCTGGCAGTTGTCACGCTGGTGCAACCTAGCTGCTAGGAGAAAACCCTGGCCAAGAACAAACGGCACCCACACAGAGGAAAGCTGAACCAGGAGATGAACAGGATGAGAGAACATTGTTTGAGCAGCTGGATACAGCCATGCCTGAAGTTAGTTGACTTGAAACTTTCACGTCATGTGAGGCAATAAAAATCCTTTTCTGTTTAAGCTGTTTCCAGGTGAGTTTCTCTCACACACAACCACAAGAATCCTACCCATGATAGTAGAGAGTGCCCCTGATTCTCCCTCACTGTGACACTGTCTCTGAAAAGTCTATTTGAGATTCATGCATCAGTTCTTCCCTTTCATTTGGTCCCACAAGGTGTCTCCAGGCATCCCAGCACTGAGCATAGAAATATTCATTAGAAGAATGAATGACGTCCCTCCTCCCCCACAGTCACTGCACCACCTGTCTGTTGAGGTCACGTTCATTGCCTCAAACCCATCCCCTGGTCTTGGAGTTATGTGTTAATGTCTCAATTTTTCTGCTAGCTCCTCTACCTCTGGCCATCACAATCAGAGTTAGGTGATTAACTCTAGGAGATGTTCCAGGCACCCACAGCTCTGCAAAGTGTTCATTGCTGGAGGACAGATGTCCAGATCAGGCCCCCACCTTCCGTGGGAAGCTACCAGATTGTGCCTGAATCCAATCTTCCCCTTTGCCACAGTAAGCTCAGGAACACAATCCATCCGCTCATCTAACAAGCATGTGTTGAACAACTACTACACAGCAGACCTTTTGATCCAAGTGTCTGAATGAGTCTGGTTATAGGACTGGGCACAGGGGTAAAAACCCGGCAAGAGTTTTTTCTCGATGAGATAGAAGAGGCTCCACCCCCACGAGCCAATCAAACCCTTAAGATAGGAGTATTATCTCCTCTAGGCAGGAAACTCACAAACTTATCTATTGATATAATAAAATGTTTTGAACTAAAACAAAAATAATTCCACCCCCCATCCAGTCCCATAGACATCAAGGCATCAAAGTTGAATCTTGTCAATATTTCTATTATACTGGCAAGGAATGCCTTGCAAAAAGGTAAAATAGTAATAATTACAACAGTCTTTTAAAAGAAATCATTACCATGCCAGATGCCAGGCTAAATGTTTTAGCTACACTGTTTCATTGAATCCTTGCTACAACCCTAAGCAATGGGAACTGGAGGCTCAGAGAGGTTAAGTAAGTGGCCCAAAGTCACCCAGAAACTGGAGGAAGCAGGATTTCTACCCAGATCTGAAAGATTCCAAAACATCTCCAAACCTCAGCTTTCTCCTTTGTTAATGTAGAGATAAGCAGAACGGACTTCAAGGGGTTTCTACAAATGCTAGATGAGCTAACGCATACAAAGTGTTTTAGCACATGGCCCTGTCCATGTGAAGGGCTGCGCCCCTCTAGACCAGGTAATTCATCCTCAGCGTGTCTGACATGGTATAAGGCAGGTGGGCTCCGGGCACCATGTGGGGCCAGGCTCAGTGGAAATTCCCTTCCATACGCGGCTCTCCCTCTGCTGTCTGACACGGATGCTCAAATGCCAGTCGCCTTTTGACAAGTGCACAAAACAGTTTTGGGTGCCTACAGCCTACTGGATCCACCCTGGCAGGGAGAACTGCCAGGTGGCTCTCTTGCCGGCTGGCTCCTGCCCCTGGCTACTGCCCAGAGTGGGTTCACCCAAGTCTGTACCTGCTTGCCAAATCGCTGGAGGAAAGATGAGCAGTAGCATGTGGCCCAGCTCCGCCACACGGGACAAGCACCCTAGAAGCCATGCCACGTGCCCCCTGGCACTCCTAGCCGGGTGCCTGGCACACAGCAGCCGCCTGACAACACAGAGGGGGCAAGATTGCAGAAAGAGCAGGTTACAAGTTGGGTTAAAAAAAAAAAATGATGATGATATTGTGTGCCAATGGGATGTTTTAATCTGGATTCAGGCATTCCAGAAATAACAACAGCTCTAGCTCTACAGCACTCACTCTAACCTTTTATGTAAGGTAAGGACTTTAACCCTCACAACATCCCATGCAGTAGGCACTATTATTAGCCCAATTTTACAGATAAGCAAACTGAGGCACAGACAAAATGACCTGTCTACGATCACACACAGGTAAGATACACTGAACCGAAGCTGTTCAGCCCACACAAATCTGCCATGTTCACGAAAGCACCTGAGGTAACCAGTGAGAGACAGCCTTGAGGCTGCCACTATCATGCTTCCTGTTTCACAGACAAGAAGACTGAAGCTCAGAGAAGCTGAGCAACATGCTCAAGGCCACACAGCCTTTGAAGCCAGACTTCAGATCTGCATTCAGAACTGGTTTCCGATTGCATTAAATTTTGCACAGCACCTGGTTTCTACTCCGTAAAATCCGACTCCTCCACACCAGCCACCTCACCTTGCAGAGGGTGTTACCACAAAAGACAAATCCCAATGATGGGGAGGTGAACCAGATGGGGACAGGGACTGAAAAGAGGTTCCTCTGGCCCTGTGGAAAAGCCCCACAGCCACCAGGTTCCCTGTAGGGCACGGGTTTTCTGCCCTAGAGAAATGACTGTGGCTGGCTGCGCCATGTTGGGGGGAAGGTTCAGGGCTCCTGCAGTGTGGCCATCTTGGGGAGCCCTGGCCATCTACAGGGCTGTGGCTGGAGCCCCCACCACCTGGCATAGGGAAACCAGCCCAAGGCACCAGCCTGCCCCAGGCCAGACCAGCAACTGTCTAGCAGGGGCTCCCATTGTTGGGTGCAGGTATGCCTTGAAAAGCACATTCTGTACCATAACATAACTTTATATTGAGAAAGCAGCCTCCCTTCCACAAACAAAACACCCATTGCTGTATGGCCCAGAGGTAAAGCTTGTCAAAAATTTCCACTGGAGCAGGGTGGGTTAAAAATGCTACAAACCCCAGAGGCATCTGGAGTTTCCCCGAGTCTCTGACCCAAGCCGGAGCCAGCGGGGAGGCTGGTTGCCTGTCGCCAGTGCTGCAATGCTGTGTTCCCAAACCAGGGAGGATCCCGCCAGGCTCTGACCCAAGGATGGCTGTTCTGGGGGCTCCATAGGCCAGAGGACAGGACAGCGCCATCCATGCTCTCATGTGCAATGTGCTCACGACACACACTTTCATACATTCTCTCACACGTGTGCACACACAGCAGCACAGTTCATGCTCACACAATGTGTGCTCACACACGACACACTCCCACATGCAACATGGTCACGACACATGCTGTCATATATTCTCTCCCAGTGTATACCCACGCATAGCCTGGCTCACACTCTCACATGCCATGTGTGCTCACACACGACATGCTCTCACATGCAGTGTGCCTGTGCACACAACATGCTTCTCATGTGATACACTCTCCCACGCATGCCCACATGTTCAAATGCATTCTCACATTCTCACATGTACACACACCTTCCCTCACACTCATGTGCACACCCACACACACACACGGGCATATGGGCCCATGGTCACACACGCATGTGCTTCCCCGATGCCGGCACACATTCACACACAGAAAAAGCCATGCAGAGTCCTGAGAAACACGCCCAGACCCGTACTCAGCCACACCCAGTCACACCCATGGCCACCTTCCAAACACACACATACAACTCAAGAACATAGACGCACAAAGATCCACACTTGGTCTTGCCCGTAGACAACCCCCCAGAGACACGATGCACACGGAGAAAAACGCCCAGGGAGCCACCCGTGTCCACACACTGGGCTGGACGCACACACAGACACATGGACACACACACACAAAGTCACAGCCTCCTGCTCTCACACCCCCAAGATCTCCCAACCGAAGGCAGGCCCTGGCACTCACCCCGGGCAGTACCGTCCAGACACAGGCGGCAGTGATGTCCTCCCAGCCCCGGCCTGGCAGCCGAGCCCACTCTAAGGGCCTGTCAAGCAGCACCACCAGCAAATAAAAAGCGAATGTGCAAAAATAAAACCGAAAGGCTGCGATAAAGCAGTCCCCTTCCCACAGGACTCCGCGCTGACGCAGGTTCTGCTCTCTGCAATAAACATTTTCATTCTAATTTTAAAAGACATTAGCATTACCTCTTTGGCTCTCCATCCAGCCAGACGGTACCTCGCCTGCTGGGCCACTCGCAGGCCAGCCTGGGTGGTAAGGGGATGCAGGGTCCCAGGCCTTTCACCCCAAGCCTGCAGCTCACCCTGCACGATGGGTGACGACCTAGGGACCTGCCAGCCAGCCGGGTTTTATTTACGCCCCGCCTGTGGGATCCCAGGGATGACACACTGGATCAAGCAAAGCGATAGCCCCAAACCTCCCCTGAAGAGCGCTCTCTCGCTCCAGTCAGGACCTCTGCGGATCCAATCCTGCCCTCCGATATAAGCACCACACACAAGAACAGCACTTTCAAATGGCGGGCCTACCCCCCAACAAACAAGGGGCTGGGTGTGAACCGGGGTGCCGTTCCCCACTCCCCACCCCACAGCTGGCCCTGCCTGCAAACTCGCCTGTAAACTCCAATCTCAGCTCACACCCCCTGGTAGTGACCCAATCTGATTTCTAGGCTTGGTGAGGACTTAAGGGAGAAGGGAAACCACACGCTAGTCTGGAGAGGGAAATAAGCTATTTTTATGAGCGTGGAGGCCCAGACCCCCAAATGTATCATCTAGCCTCCCGCCTCAGCTCCTCCCCCACCAAGCCCACCCGGAGGCCCCAGGCACTCTAAACAGGTGACTTCTGCAGAGCCCACCTCTGAGCCTTTGCGCTCGCTGTTCCCTCCTCCCAGAGCCCAGGTCCTGTCTCTCCCCCCGAGCTGTGCCTGATTCTCCTTCAGGTCTCAGCTTCCAGTTGCTTCATCCCAGATTGTTGGGGTCTGGGGATCCCATACTGAAGGGGGCAGCCCAGTTCCTGCTTTCATGGAGCTGTAATGCAGGCAGCCTCCTCCCGGAAGCATCCTCAGCCTCCCAGATTTTGTTGGGCACCACTCCTCAGCACCCACAGGCTCCTGGGCTCCCTGTCCAGGG
Source organism: Martes martes (assembly GCF_963455335.1). Taxonomy (NCBI): domain Eukaryota; kingdom Metazoa; phylum Chordata; class Mammalia; order Carnivora; family Mustelidae; genus Martes; species Martes martes. The sequence goes on from NC_137901.1 coordinate 84,618,141, forward strand.
GGCAGCTCTGCACCAGCTGCTTCCAGCTGCCTGTCTGCGTCTGGCTCCAGCAGCCACGACTTGGGGCTCCCCAAGGGCAGGGAGCAGTACGCCGTGCTCACCAGGTCTCCCTGCGCTGGGCACAGCATAATAAGCCCGAGAGGTGGATGCTGAGACCATAAATGAACAAACAGCTTTTGCTGGCGAGGGCACGGCTCACGGTCTTCCTCCTTTGCAGTCAGTCGCAAAGGGAAACCAGGAAAGGAACCTAACTAAGTCCTTGCTAGGGAGAGGACAAAATATTGGCTCCCAGCTCTTCTAAACCCTGCCCTGGGGCTGGGGCTGCAACCCCCTCCAGCCATTTCCAACTGTTTACACATCACTCTCTTACCAACTGAGGCTCCATAGATCCCAAGCGTAAAACTGTGGGGTGGGAAAGAGAAATGTCAGCAGATGGCTCGCAACAGCCTCCCTGCAGGGCTTCCTGAATCTCCCTTTGAAAGGTCCCTACACTGGCCTTCTCCTGGGCAGCCTAGTGCCACCAACAGGCCCAGGCCCCCTTGACGCAGACCTAGATGGCAGCAGGAGTCCCTCCCCAAGAACCCTGATGGTTCTTACCTGAGGATCCCTCCTCCCCACAGCAGCCTGACGGCTCTGCAAAAGTTAATGGATCCTGTTACTGCCACTCTGGGCTCAAACCCCTACATGGCTTCAGTAGCTCTTAGAATTGACATCCGTCTCTCCCCACCCGCCCCCTGCAGTCCTCACCCTGAGCCATCAGGAAAAGCCCAAACCTGACTGAGTGGTCTGGGAGGCCTGATCTGAAACCCCCCACCTGCTCCAAGCTTATCTTGATTCCCAATTAAATGACCCACCAGTCCTCAGCGCCCCTGGTTCTCAACCTCTTTCCCAGTGCCCACGCTATTCCCTATGTCTGATATTGTTCCTTGATGTAGAATGGCCACCCTAATTCCCTGCCTGGCAAACTCATTTTTCCAGCCGTGCTGCAAACAGTTCCTTTGCCACTCCTTCCCAGCTCCTGGCTCTCCATGAACCCATACAGTGTGTAACCTATGCCACAGAAAACCTCCATCTTATGCTGTTGTTTGGGGGGGAGGGTCTTCTCTCCCTGGTGACCCTCTTGAGAGTAGGAGTCCCATCTTATTTAACTAGGGGTTCTGCAGATCTGGCCCAGAGTAGACACATTAATATGTATTAGTGATTACTGCTGTGATGAATATAATTTTTAAGCTCCCCTTGCGGCCTGGTGCCTTGCTGTAAGCGCTCATATTAGTTTGTTTCTCATAAATCAAGCCAAAAGGAAAGATCCAGATGCCTCTGCTTCATCCCCAACTCCTCGAGCTCCAGTCTGGAAGTAGAGGGCTTAGGGATCAGCATGTGAGCAGTGGGGGGAAGGGTCCCTCAGAGGACACAGGGATCGGGGGAGGGGCGTGTGGGTGGGGAGATGATGGGGCTCATCCCCACGAGACAGGCACGTGAGTATCTGAGCTGCTCACACTCAGCCCGGAACAACACTGGTCTGAGTTCCATGTTGCATGCCCCCGTGACCCCCACTACTATCCTGCTCTGTCAGCAGTAGTCAGGACAGGGTTAGTATGAGGCAGGCTGTGTAGGCTTTTAAAGACAGGTGGGACCCTGAAAAAGGTACAGGAAAGATCCTGAGGACGGACCCCAGGGGTACTATGCTCTGTCCAGTGGGTTGGCAAGACCCTACTTTTAGGACTTGATACTTTATCTTGAGGGAAGAAACTCACCCTCTGAAGGCAAGACCTTTGCTGCCCTCCCACCCTGCCTCCTCTGGCTGGGTCTCCTGGACAATTCCAGCTCCACTCACAAAACGGAGTGCCTTCCAAAGGGAAGAAGGAAGCTGGAGATGGGCTGAGAAGTGGAGACTTAAGACATCAGAGAAGGACAGACGATTAGAACACCATGAAGCCTGGGGCAAGGGACTTCACCCCTCTGAGCCTCAGTTCTCTCACCTGGAAAATGGGAGTAAATAGTAACTCCTGAGATCCCACACAGAGAACACCCAGAATGGGGCCTGGTCTCCTGCTCTGCTCTATGTGTGGGGAGCATTACGACACTAATTTAGGTAAATCTAACTAGCTTCTGGAGAGCAGGAAGAAAGGCGAGAGGGGAAGAGAGCAGCTCAGGATGGACAAAGAGACTTGACCTGGGCAGTTAGGAAACTTGAGACCATGGTCCCAGCCCCCATACCCACCCAGAAAGGGTCTGCTTTGCACCCTCTGGGTAGCCACAAGAGTGCTAACCGGCCTCTGGTGATAATGTTCAGAGTGCCAGGCAGCTCCTGAGTCTCCACACTGGGGAGTTAGGGTGTGGGGTGGGGGTGTGGGGTGCACACTGTGGAGAGCATGCCCAGTGGCTAATCCAGGAGCTGTCACTCATCCATGAGCAGCTCTCATTGTGCCTCCTGGCCCCGGATTTGCTACCAGCTCTATCTTGTTCTGGGGAACATGAAAACTCCCAGCCCCTGTACCCTTCCTGGAGGAAAGGGTGGGGGTTGGGGGCTCAGGGCCTGAGCTCTGGAGGCAGATCACAACTCCAGCAAAGAGCTTTCTGTGGAGCAGAGCTGCCACAGTTTATGGGCTGGGGGTGGTGGGGGGGGGGGAGTGGTGGGGGGGAGGGGGGAGGCGGTGGCTCATTCCAGGGCACTTCCAGGGCCAATCACTTTAGACCAGCGTTTCCTGACTCTGTACAGGTCTCAGCATGCCCCCCATTATGGTTTTGAGACCTTGAAAGACGGCAACAGTGCTCAAAGCAGACAAAATGGACAGAGGCTGTGAGTGCCCTCGGGTTATGAAGAGCAAAAGTAGTGACGACTGTAACAATAGTGATATTAATCAAACACTCATAATAGTGACAGCCATAAATACTGAACACCAGCTTTATACTGGACCTTATGTTGGCTCCTCCACCAACATTCTCTCATTTACTCTTCATTAGAACTTTCAGGAAGTTAGCATTGTTAAACTTATTCTACAAACAGGAAACTGAGATTGAAAATGGTAAAGTCATCTCCCTCCTTATCCCTTCTTACAGACAGGGAAACAAAGACACAGAGAGGGCAAGACACTTGGCTGAAGACACACAGCAGGTAACAGACCAGAATTTGATTCCAAGGTTATCTGACCTTCATGCTCTTTACCACAATTCTTTCCTCCTCAGCGAAAGCCACACCAATCATTCAACAGTGGCCGGGCCTTGTAAGAAACTCCAGGTAGCGTTCAGGGCTGGGGACACTGTGGTGAACGTGAGGAGTCCCTGCGCTCTTGTAGCTGACCAGCTAATGGGGGAAAAACAGAAACTGAAGGCTCCATCGCTCCTGAGGGGGTCCTGAGTCCCCAGGTAGGGGACCAGGAGGGGACTTTATAATAAAGAGAGTTCACCACCTCCCAGAGATCAAGAAAGCCCTCCTGGTTAAACAAGATGCATTCCAGGCTGCACGAAATTTCTGTACAGAGGGGCGAAAGAGACCCACTGGACAATTAAGTAAATCCTTTCTATTGCTTAAAATGGTGTGTGCCACCAAACAGCTGAGCACTGTTCTAACCGGGGCCCAGTGGGAAGACACAACATCTCCATTCCCTGTCCCCACAGATCCTCCAACGTGGAGGCGACCGGAGGTACTTACCTGGCAGGAAAGCCAGGCTCCCGGCATGACCCTTGCCTCCCCCTGCCAGCTCCAGGCCCCTGTAAACTTCTCCTGACCTTCTGGCTACAACGGGATGGCCGGAGCTGCTCACTCACAGCCCAGCTGCAGCCTCTGCTTCCCCTCTTTCATGCGGCTCTGGGAATTATCGATTCTGCCACTGGAACGGCCAGGATAATTTTGCTTAGCTTCAAATACCTAGTTCTCATGAATTCCTTGGCCAGAAGGTTATAAAGCTTCTTCTAAAACATGGGGGAAAGATTAAGCCTGCTTATGGTTAATAATACGCTGTACCCTGTCCATCAAGCTGCCTGTCTGCTATTGAAAGTTCACTATTAGATACTTATTTAAACAGCCTCGCAAGACCTCCGAGGAAAGTGCAGTTATGCATTTTTCCCCTCCTTGCTGGCGCGAATGACTATAGATAAACATCAATTCGCTCCTGCGGATCACAGTCACAGTAAATAAATTTTTCAGGAAGCTCAAGATCCGCACAAAGGCTCCACCAAGCTCCCATTTCACACAACATCAATGTTTGGCCTCCAAGAAATAAAAGCTCTAAGGTGCCCAGCACTAGGGCAAAATTATCAATTGTCAAGTCATTTTTAAAAAAGAAGATGCAGCATCTCAGGGAGACATTTCCCTAATGCTTGGGGGTAAAAAAGGTAGACGGACAGTCATCTCACCTGCAAACTAATCATTGGAACTTCTCCCCCTAAAACCTCAGGGGGCCGTCCCCAAATTTCTGGCCCCGACCACTGCCCCTCAAGCAGCCACAGCCAGGGCAGCCGGTTCTGGCTGAGTTCAGTGACTTCAGTGACTCAGCCTCCAGGTTATTTTTACTTACTCAAAGTGGGTTTGTTTTTTTTTTCACTACTTTTAGAAGTGGCAGACGAGGCTTGTCTATTATAAAATATTTGTTGCAAAAACACACACACACACGGGCACATATACACACGCTTGCTCTCCACACACACTTCCCGTCTGTGTAAAAATCTCAAGTCGCTGTGGTGTGAGGGACAGGAGATGGGGAAGCTGAGACACCTGCCTGGGCAAATGAGGGTTTATGTAACCCTTTGGGCCTCAGACTCAGCACAGTTCTGCCAGAGCTGGGGTCCTCTAAGCTGGGAACCTGGAGGAGACACCATTTTGGAGATGGGGAAACTGAGGCATGGAAGAGCTTAAGACAGGGAAAGGGAACCATAGAAGTGGACTTGAATGTAACTGTATTTGAATTTCAGCTCTACCACCTTCCAGCTGTGCAGCCTTGCGCTGGTAACTTAAATTTGCCCAAGCCTCAGTTTCCTTTCCTGTAAAAGGGGACTTACGGCAGTCTCTGCCTCACAGGGTCACTGAGAAGATTCGCTTCTAGATTCATACTCGTTAATTCTACTTGAAGGGCTCAGCCCCTCCTTGCCAAGTGCTGGTAGAGACTAGGGCTGGATCTGATAGGAGGGAGCACTGCTCTTAGAGCAGCACAGCCAACCCGGTTCTAGGCACACCACTTCAGGCCACGGCCATTGCCCCAGTCCCAGATTCTCTGTCCAAACAGTAAGACCTGGGACTCGGCAGTCTCTAGCATTAAAGTCATATGTGATGTCTTCACAACCACCTAGAAGGGAAGGTGCTGTTATTATCCCCAATTCTCAGAGTGGAAAATTGAGGTTCAGGTCAGAACAAGTTGTCAAAGACCAAGGAAGGATGAGGCCCCAGGCCTCAGTGCAGCCCCACTCAGAATCCTCTTCTGCTCCTCCTCCTGACTGACCGGGCCAACTGCACTGAAGACTTCAGGTCGCAGCTTTGCCATCGGCTTCATATTTAGGGCTGACACTTCCTGGCCGTGGTGGAGAGAGGGTGGGCGTCACCCCCATACCTCTTCCTCACTTCTCCACAGAACTCCATACAAAGCTCAGAGCAAATAAGATCCTCACAACATTTTCTAAAGAAGTTTGTACTGGGAAGAGTAGCATCCCCCCAGAATTTATATCCACCTGGAACCTCGCACCGTGACCTTACTGGGAAAAAGGGTCTTTGCAGACACAATTAGTAAAGATGAGCTCATACTGGGTTAGGTCGAGCCCTAAATCCAACGACAAAGAGAACAGACACACAGAGAAGACAGCCACGTGACAACAGAGGCAGAAACTGGAGCGGTGCAGCCACAAGCCAAGGAACGCCAAGGATGGCTGGCGGCCACCAAGAACTAGAAGGGGCAAGGAGGGATCCTCCCCTACAGCCTTGAGAAGGATTCCAGACTTCTGGCCTCCAGAACTATGACAGAATACATTCCTGTTGTTTTAAGCCCCTCAGTTGATGGTACTTTGTCATGGCAGCCCTAGGAAGCTAATACAGTGCTATTCTATAAAATGCACACAGAACCACGGGTGACAATTGTCTGGGCTTTTGGAAGGTTCCAGACTGGCTGGGGTGAAAATAAAAATGGGGGGCGCCTGGGTGGCTCACTGGGTTAAGCCTCTGCCTTCGGCTCAGGTCATGATCTCAGGGTCCTGGGATCGAGCCCCGCATCAGGCTCTCTGCTCAGCGGGGAGGCCTGCTTCCCGCCCCCCGCCCCCGTTCTCTCTCTGCCTGCCTCTCTGCCTACTTGTGATCTCTCTCTGTCAAATAAATAAATCTTTAAAAAAATAAATAAATAAAAAATAAAAATAAAAATGGGCCCTCTTGGCTGGGGAACCAGGACAAGGTGGCCCAATCCACACCCCTCAATGGCCCCATCCAGTTTCTCAGGGGCCGCACAGGCCATCCAGTCTGCCATGACCCCTGCTGTGTCTCCTCCAGGCCTTCCTGGAAAGGGCATGGCTGAGTCAGGATATCCACTACAGCAGCTTTGGGGCTATAAATCTCACTTTTCTCCTCTGAACAGGAACAACAAGGCTAGCCTCACCGGTTATTTATTGTCAGCTGCCTCTTACAGAAGCCATTCTCTGTACCAGGCACTGCGCCCAGTCACCTGGTTCCTGTCAGGAGCAGGAGCACTATCTTCTTCAGCCACCTTCTGAGGCGAGACTAGAGGGACCCCTTACACAGATGGGCAAATTAAGGCTGGGAGTAGCTGGAGTTAGCGAGGGCACAGATAGACACAAAGCCCAGTCTGTTGGACTCCATCACTTCTTAATCCAGAAGAAAGAGAAGCAGGTATCACACAGGAAGGTCTTGGCACGCGGTAGGTGCTTCATAAATGCTGGTTTGGGGGCACCTGGGTGGCTCAGTGGGTTAAGCCTCTGCCTTCAGCTCGGATCATGATCTCAGGGTCCTGGGATGGAGCCCCGCATCAGGCTCTCTCCTCAGCAGGAGTCTGCTTCACCCTCTCTCTCTGCCTGCCTTTCTGCCTACTTGGGATCTCTCTCTCTGTGTCAAATCAATCAATAAATAAAATCTTTAAAAAAAAATAAATAAATGCCAGTTTGTACTTGCTGTGGAACCTGTTATTTGATGAGGGTACTATTTCTCAATAAGCAGGAAAAGGGAGGAGAGCCCAAAGCCAGTCTTCACCATTAAAAGAAAGAAAAGAAGCGATAGTTGGTATATCTGTGTTAAGCTGATCAGGTTGTGGCACATTTGGAAAACCACTGGACAAAATAAGAGAATTGTGTCTTCAACATCAAGGACCTCATTCCCCTGGGGACAGTCAAGACCTCTGGGTGGGGTCTGGGATTTGGGGTTTTTGTTGCTCCCTGTGGGGCAACAGCTCCAGGAGCATTTCATTTGACCCTCACAGAGACCAAAGACGCCAAGAGATGGGGAGATGGAAACTACCCCTATTTTACAGAAGAGATCACGGAACAGAAAGGTAAAAGGGGCCTCCTCTAAGTGACCTAGCCTAGAATGCAAACCAGAAATCTGGTTCACCCAAGATGCTCCTTCTTCTGGTCCCTCGCTGAGCTCTGTCAATTCCACATAGACGAATGTCCTGAATTCATGCACTTTGACCCAAGTCTCCTCCCACAATACTGCTCCAGACCCCTGTGAACTGCTTGCCAAGACGCTGCAGCAGCCCCCACCCTGGCCTCCTAGCCTCCACTTGGGGCTTGCCTCTGATCCTCTCCACTCCACATGACAGCCAGCGTCACTGTTCTCAAGTGTAGGTCTAGCTGTTATCACTCTTCTTTCAAGTCCTCCAAGATGAAGTCTAAATTCCTTACCTGGCCACAAGCACCCTGGGGTCCCTCCAGAAGAGACTGAGGGCCAGGGTGACTGAGTTAGGCTTTGGGCCTATTTACTGTTCAAGCATTAATGCCCTGGTGTCAGTTTCCCAAAGCACCTGAAACTTCTGACCTCTGAGCCTTTGTATCTGCTGTTCCCTTTCCCTGGAATTCCTTTCCCTCTCCTTCCTCTCACTCACCTGGCGACACCCAGTCATCTTCCAGCTTGCAGCTTAAATTTTGCCTCCTGCAGGAAGCCTCCCAGATTCTCTGGGTGGCCCCTTTGACAGCATGTGCCTCCTACTCAGGAAACCAACAGCTAAGGAGAACTCAGGTGAGGGGAACACAGGCCCCAAGGAGCCATGTCAGGGAAGATTATCTGGAGAAGGAGCAAAGATTATCTGGAGAGGAGCAAAGCTCCTCTCAGCATACTCTGTTCAGAGCTCTGCGCCCCAGGGCAGACAGATCAGAGTTCCCAATTAGGCCACAGACACTGCCAGGGACTGCTGTTCCCTACAAAGTGTTCTCTGTTTTCTTATTTAATCTTCATTATTATCCCCATTCCCAGATGATAAAAGGGAGCGTTGGAGGAAAAAAGGCACTTGTCCTAGGCTTTGCAAAATCTGGCGATGTGCAGGACAAACACTTGATCTCAGCCATGCCAGACTTTGCCTACGGAACCTGTGGCTGTGGCCACCACACCACGGGGCAGATGTGCTGGAAACAGCAATGGTACAAGACAGATCAAAGGAACTATGATCAGCACCTGAGTGCTAGAGCTGGAGAGGACCATACTTGTTCCACTTGAAACAACCCCCAGTTCCTCTTCTGTCCTGTGCCTTCGTCTCCCCAGCTGTAAAAGGGCACAAAACACCAACACTGTACACCTGACATCCTCGCATAAGGCAGGGAAGGAGACCTGGGAGGGGATCAGGACTCCTGAGTCAGCAGGTCATTCAGGAGCAGTCAGGCTCCTGGGGAAACCCAGGCCGACTCTCAGCTATCTCTTCCCTACAGAGTGGTCAGTCATTTAAGAGACCAGCTATAGTGCCCAGCTCCATGGTCAGACATCATACGATGATGCACGAAGGAGGTAAGCTTCTTGGCTCTTCTTGGCATCCAAACCACAGACACTCAGAGCTGCAGATCTAGAGGAAAGAACTCAGGGTTTTGGGCCAGACACTCCCAGGTCTGAGTCCCATCTCCACCATTTGCCAGCTGTGTATCTTCAGACAAGTCCCTTAACCTCTCTAAGCCTGTTTCCTTCCCTGTAAAATGGTGACATCATATCCACCTACTTCGTGCAGCTGCTGGAAAGATCTGAGTTAATGTTAAGGGGTTAAGTCCATTGCATTTCCAATATTTGATGAATTGCTTTTACTCCTTTACTTTTAAAAAAATTGAACATTTTGGGGCACCTGGGTGGCTCAGTTGGTTGAACGTCTGCCTTCAGTCCAGGTCATGATCTCAGGGTCCTGGGATCGAGCCCCACATCGGGCTCCCTGCTCAGTGGGGAGTCTGCTTCTCCCTCTCCCACTCCCCCTACTTGTGTTCCCTCTCTCTCTCTGTGTCTCCCTCTGTCAAATAAATAAATAAAATATTTTTTAAAAATTGAACATTTTATTGTGAGATCATTGTAGACTCAAACACAGTCATAGCAACAAATGCAGAGTTCTCCTATACCTTTTATCCACTTTCGCCCATAGTAATAACTTACAAAATGGTGGTACACATTCAGTTACAATCAGGATACTGACATTGATACAGTCAAGATACAGAACATTTCCACCACCACGAGGGTCCCCTACATGTTGCCCTTATATAACCATACCTGCTTCCCTCCCTGTTCCCATCCCTAATCTGTTCTCTATTTCTATAACCACTAATCTGTTCTCCATTTCTCTGGGTCTTAAGGATGCTATATAACTGCAATCATCCAGTATGTCATCTTTTTGGGGACTGGCTTTTTTCATGCCACAGAATTCCTTCAAGATTCATCCAAGTTGTTAGCTTATCAATAGTTCATTCCTTTTAATCGCTGAGTGGTGTTCCATGGTATGGATGTACCACAGTGTGTTCAACCACTGACCTGCTGAAGAACATCTGGGCTGCTGCTTTAGGACTATTATGAATAATGCTGCTGTGAACACTCATGTGCAGGTTTTGGGGTGAGATTAAGTTTCCATTTCTCTGGAATATTGTCTTTCAGTTTTAAACCCTACAGGCATATGATTTCATTCCTTTGACAAATATTTATTGAGCACTTACTATGTGCAGGTACTGTTCTAGACATCAAGGATAGAACAATAAATGAAAGAAAGACCCCTGCCCTCCCCAGTAATGCAAAGCTGAATAAATGAGCAGATGATTTCTAGCGAAGTCTACTCTCCAGCAATACACAGAAATGGATAAAGTTCACTGATTAGTGATAAATTTAGTAACTGCTCCTACAAGGAGGGTCAAGTGATAATCATTTGAGTCTATTACCTTCTTGTTAAACCTGCACTGCCTCAAGATGAAGAGCCAGAAAATTCTGTAGCAACTTTTCCTTCAGGGCGTCTTCTTTAGGAAGGTCCTTGTTATACTGGAACAAGCCTATAATGTTCCCATTTCACAGGTTTTGGAAGCGCCAACACCATCTCCTGACAGCTCAAATAACAGTAACATTTCTTGAGTGTTGACCAGGTTCTGAATTATCCTGAGATTTGTCATATACAGCACTTTAAATCCTCTTAAGGATTTAACTTTTAACGATAAACTACTCCCTGAGACAACTACACTATTAGTTCATTTTACAGAAGGGAAAATGGAGTCTTAAGAGGCTAAACAATTTGCCAAAGAGCATATAGCTGGGAAGAGCAGGGACAGGATTTGAACCCTCAAAGACAGAGGGTGGTGATTTCATGGCCTAAACAAGGAGCCATCTTCCTCTTTGGTCTACACGCACTTCTGCGATGTTAACAGTCTTCCCCTCCCGTTACCACACACCTCATTAAGGGCCCCGGACAGTGACTGTTTCCAATATAAATTGGACAGTTCCTCATTAACTATGAAAGACCTAAGTGCTGATCGCCTCACTCGATGTTCTAAGCTCTCGTCATTATAAAACGAAATAATCAGGTCAGTCAACCCTATTGCCTGTGATCAAAATGTTTTTCTCTCCTCAATGTGCCTTTGGCCACATAGTCCCAGATGCCAGTAGGCTGGGTCCTTTCTCCATCATGAAATAAACTACCTCTTAAGTCCTAAACTCCTGACATCCACTGCTCTCATGACAGTGAAGATGTCAGTCATGATATAATAGGAATATTTTACCTCCAATGTTTCCAAAGTCTTCAACAGGAGCAGAAAGCTTGTTCTTTCTCACTGACAGGGGCTGGCAGCTGGGGGACACGATTGCTGTGCCCATTATTAGAGAAGCCTCAACTTGCTTCCGTGTCGCTTCCAGGTTAAGTATAAGATACCTAAGAATTATGCAACTAGAATTGGGCTGGACACTTACTGGAAGGTAAGAAGACAGCAGGGAGCAAGAAAACTTCTCAGAGCTTACACTTCAATAGGGGAGACAGACTCTAACTTAATAAATAACCCAATATCCAATGACAAATTGAAACAACTACTAGGAAGGGCACCAGAGGGTGCTGATAAAAGACTAAAGAGGGGAAAATGTGCTTTAGCAAAAAAAAAAAAAAAAAAAAAAGATCAGAGAAGGCCTCTCTGGGAGGAGATAGGAATTGAATTTACCAGCAATGGGAAGAGCATCCAGGCTGAGAACACCATGTGCAAAGGTCCAGGGGCACAAACAAGCTTTTCAGAAACCAAAAATATTTAAGGAACTCTCTGGCTTTGTCTTCTTTCACATTCCCTATTACTCACTCAGTCCCATTCATGACGTTCCTCAAGTCTTCCAAACACATTCCCCCATAGGGAATGCCTGGAACATCTCCCAGGCTTTCTGCATGACCTGTTCCACATGTGTGCTAGTAAACACTTCATAAGCAGCTCTCTGGGAAAAAAGTCCTCATTTGTAGCATCTGCCATTTCCATGGTGTAAATACTCCCACCACGGCGGAAGCCAAGCAACCAGCCAGATGTCATTGAACAAGAAGCTGGGAAGAGTTGAGGGTAATTGGCTCTCATGACCCTGCACAAGCCAACTCTAGCACATCACCGGCTTGCCCTCTCACATCAATTCAAGCCTTTAAATGTCGCCTCTTAGAGCGCCTGGGTGGCTCAGTCATTAAGCATCTGCCTTCGGCTCAGGTCACGATCCCAGGGTCCTGGGATCAAGCCCCACATCGGACTCCCTGCTCGGCAGGAAGCCTGCTTCTCCCTCTCCCACTCCCCCTGCTTGTGTTTCCTCTCTCACTGTGTCTCTCTCTGCCAAATAAATAAATAAAATCTTTAAAAATAAATAAATAAATGTTGCCTGTTAATCCTGTCCTAATTACCCCCCCATCAAACCAGCACCCCTCCCCACCCTCTCACACCCAGTGTTCATCTGTTTCTTTGCCACCTCTCTCCCTTGAGCAGCAGGGCAGCTCTGTGAGGACAGGGAATTCTGCGGGCTGGCCCGCGCACTGTTACATCACCAGGGTCCAGAAAAGGATTGGCACATAGGAGAGGCTCCCTAATATTCAGAGCATAAAATGACGATGAGAAGGCCTGTGTGGCTGGGCTGCAGTGACATGAGGGACAAAAGAAGATGGGGCTAGGTCAACAGGGCCAACTGCCCATGGCCTGGAGGCTCTGATGTGAGCCTTGACTGTCCTCTGAAAGTTTCTGAGCAACTGAGTGACAAAACTGCTTTGTGTTTTAAGAAGCCTCCTTTGGATGCTGGGTGGGGAATGGTCGCCCCAAGGGGTGGGGGGTGGGGGCTGAGGGACACTCTTGAGATGCATTCTGCGGGCAGAGAATCAATCTTCAGGCCTTGGAGACCCAAGCTGGATCCTGAGGCTTCCACAAATCCCCTGTACCCAGCAGGAGCCTCTCCAGAAGGGGGTCGCCAGGAAGCCTGGATGACGGCGGGCCGTCTGCCAACCCCCCAGCACGTGGCTCCTCATTATACAGTGTAGTTGCTGCTGCCAAGCCTCCACAGCCACTTGCATACCGTTTTGCTTTTAAAATAGAAGTTTCCTGTGAAATTGCAAATAATTCATCGCCAAGAGTCCTTAAAACGTTCACAGGTATTTAAAATGCTATATAATCAAGTTCACAAAAATATAAAGTGTAAGCGTTAAAATACTTTAATGTTCTAATTAAAACCGACCACTTATGCCCTGGCGCTGACTCCTGTTTACTATTTCTGAAATAGCCGGTGGCCTGCTCTGGGGAAAAAAATTTTTTTTTAAATTGGTCTTATAAAAAAAAAAAAAAAAGGGAAAAGTTAAGTTTTCTCTCTGCAGCAGCACACTGCAGGAACTAAAAACCACTCTCTCAAAATATCCACAGGTTGCCAACTGCTAAGGTGTAAGGGGGCAGGGGGTCTGTGGGCCCCTCCACCTGCTCCCTTGAAAACACAGACTGGGTAGAAATGGGAGAAAAGGAGAGAAGAAAATCAGCATTCTGAGAACACCCACCACCCCAGACACCACCAACCATGCCAATTCGGACCAATTCAGTCCTCACTGTTGGAAGCCTGGAGGGAAATCATATTTATTTATAAGGTTTAAGGAGATGGGTCAAGGCTCTATTTCCTCATAAGCCCCGGTCTCGTCAAGCACAGCTATGATACCTTTGCATTCGCTGTTCCCTCACACTTGCCCCTGCAAACTTCTACTCAGCTTTCCGTTCTCGGCTCCTCAAAGCTTTCCCTGGTTACTCCCAGTACTCGAGGAGTCATCCTGTTGTCTGCTCCGCTCCCACTGTTCTCCTGTGCTACGGGCGGCTTGTCACTCTGCTCCCTCCAACGCGACCCTGAATGAGCAGGTTCTTGAGCCAAATGTGGGCTGCCCCATTAATGGCAGCCCCTGACCAGCTGCTGGGCCTCTCTTCCCAACCCTGGCTCCCATCACACAAGCTCCTTCGTACTTCCCTTCCTTGGCACTGAGTGCCATCCATTACCATGTATTTATTATTATCTGGGCGTTTGCTTATTCAGTGCCCCCTCCTCAACTGGGCTATAATTTCATGAGATTAGAGGCCACACATGTCCCCAGGGCCCATCTACGTGCATCCAGTAGGTTCGCACTAATGGCATAGAAAACAGTCTTTAAGCTCCCTCCTGAATTTCAGTCCTTTTAATAAAATGCCTCATTCATTCCTTCATTCCTTCATTCAACAATACCACCCTCCCCCCTTAGCAAGAATCCACTTTGTATCAAGGCCCAGACACACCCCAAGATGCATGTGTTCTGGGTTCCCCAAGCCCTCTCCACCCCAAAGGTTCTTCTTCCTTTTCCATTTGCCCCTAGCTCCATGGACCCATGGGGCCCTGGACCTTGGACCCTGGACCCTGGACCCTGGAACACCAGGTTCCAACATTCTTCTCCATGGTCTCCTTGACCTTTTCATCGCTGGCCATCTAGTCCAGTTCTCAAAGGCCTTGAGCACCTGTGTCCTCCCTCTCCATTCCTGCCCTACTTCTGGGCTCTATCACCATTCACCAGCATGCAGGCTGCTCCCCGGCTGGACTCCCTGCTCCCACTCAATCTGACACAGTGGTTCTCAGCTTGGGGGGGGGTACTGTGCCCCCCAAGGGACATTTGGCAACATCTGGAGATATTTTTGGTTGTCTCATTTAGGAGGGAGGCAGTAGGTAGAAATCAGGGATGCTGCTAAACATCCTACAATGCACAGGACATCCCCCACAACCAAATGGTCCAAAATGTCAACAGTGTGGAGGCTGAGAAATCTTGTGATCAAAAGAACCTTTTAAGCAAAGCTCCAAACATTTCACTTTACTGCTCAAACACCTTCTAGGGCTACCTATGGCCCACAAAGCTACTTAGCATCTCCTCTTGACATTCAGGACCCTCCCTTCCCCCAGCCCAACCCCCCATCTCCCTTCCATACATGAGCCAAGCTGGCCTGTTCAGCGCTTCCCAGGTTTGGTCCTGACCTTCCTACCTCCAGGCCCTCATCCATGCTGTACACTCCTCCGTCTGTCAGCCTGTCAAGCCTTCCAGCTTTCAAGGTTTGTATCAGAGCCCTGTCCTTTCTCCCAGGCCCCCCAGCTGATCTAATCTGTCTTTCCTCTGCTCCTGTGCCCTTGGCTTCAATTTCCCCTAGACCACATGTCCTGTCCACTCTGCTCACTGCTGCTTATGGGTTCTCTCAGACTCTGGAAAACCTGGTCTCGGTCATCTCTCCCCAAAAAATACCCAGCACAATATTTGTCATACAGTAGATGTCCAAGAGACAATGAACTAATTCAAACATTTTTTTCACTGAAGTTTCAAATCCAGAAAATACCCTAAATGCAAACCCAAGTCAGGCCATCAGTCTTTTGTTGGACTGATTCCAATCCTTTTAGTTTTGCCTTAAATGATACGTTGCGATTTCCACTTTTCCCCTTTTCCTGAACTCAGTGCAGAAGCCTGAACTGCTCTGTCCACAGTGTGAGCAAAAACAGAGATGCTACCAAGCTCCACGTTATCCCCACCTGCAACCGCCCCAGACTTTTCAGGGATACTGCTGCTCCCTGCAGCAGGTCAGTTTCAACATACAAAAGAACACATTCCCAGGGCTGAAAACCTAAAAACCTCCTTAAGAAAGCCAAACACAAAAATCGCGTATAATCTCCACCACCTTAAGGAAAAAAAAAAAAAAAAGCGCAAAAGAGACCTAGGAGCTATTCTACTCAGGGGTGAGGGAGCTGGGGTATTTATTCACCAATTCCTGGACTGAGGACTACTCCCAGGGGTTATGTCCCAGCACTTCTGGGAAACCCCACTCTCAGGCAAAGTGGTCTTTGTGGTTTTAGACAAAACCCCCAGGGCACAGAGATGAATCATCAGCAGGTGGAAGCTTGACAGAGGACACTGAAAAGTCCCAGGGGATTGGTGACAGCATCTGCTAATCTGCTTTTACCTCTGCCTCAGGCTACATAGTGGATGACCAATGCCCCAGCACCAATTCTCAATACATCCAGCAACCACCCCTTTTTTTCAGCTGGGGATCCCTGCCCCATCCCATCCTACTCCCTTCCAACTGTTATAAACATCTGTCATGCTCTTCTGGCTAGCCAGGGTCAGAAGCTCCTTCTTATGGGTGGAGAAGTCCCACCTTATAAGTCTTGGTGGAAGGCTGAGTCCATTTCTGCTACTTGCAATTAAGAGTCCTGGATGCTGGTTCCTCCTCCATTCTCGGGATGAAGCTCAGGACCTGGGACCAGGCCAATGAACAAATCTTATTCCCCTGGCCAGAGTGGGCTCTGCTTTTTTGGATTTACAAAACTTACATATTACATGCTGCTCAGGGCTGGCTTTTATCCACATAGCAATACACAGAAGATGTTTCCTTGGAACCTTAAATAGTAATTGGTCTTTGCCTTCTTAAAAGACAATTTCCACACTTTTTAAAAAAATGAAAACAAAATCCAATGCATTTTGCTTGGAATAATACTCCTTGAGAAAGCTGGAATCAGGGGGTGTTTGCAAACATTGAGTGGACACTAAGTAGACAGCAGCCAAAGGCAAACCAGAGGAGACTCCCTCCCCACCCCTAACACTGTAGTAGCTACTCAGGCCAGCGATGGGGTGGTGAGGGCTGATCTCTGGATCCCAGACACTGACTGCACTTCTCAGAAATGCTGCCATAACCAGGGGGCCTTCGTTACTCATTTGTACTTATAACTATAATAGCTTCTATTTATTAAAGAATTACTATGTTGGGAATTCATATTGAGCTTAAACTCAATAACCACATCATTGCAAGTTCACAACAACTCTACGATAGCTATCATCAACAGCACCTCCATTTTATGGGTAGGAAACTGAGGCTCAGGAAAGCTCAGTGGTAATAGTAGTAATAATAACTCAAATTTATTGAGTCTGACTATATACCAGGTTCTGTTCTAAGAGCCTTCCATTGATTTACTTCGTTCATTTTTTTCAACAGTTATTTGCTGAGCACCTACTATGTACCAAGCCCCATTCTAGATGGAAGTCAGAAGAAAGCAAGACAAACAAAAATCTTTGTCCTGCTGGAGCTGATATCTTAATGGGAGAAATCAGTGAACAAGATAAATGGTTAAAAGATATACAATGATCAACCATGTTAAGTGCTAAGGAAGAAAAATAGCAGGGAAAAGAAGAGAGAGAAGGAATGGTATGTGTTTAAGTGTAAGTGTGTGTGTGTGTGTGTGTGTGTGTGTGTGTGTGTGTTGTGAAATTTTGGTTAAGGTGGGCAGAGAAGGCATCCCCAAGAAGATAACTTTTGAGTAACAATGAAACAAGTGAAGGAGGAAGCTATGATGACAAGTAAAAAAAAGCAGGAACAGTACGTGCAAAGGTCCTGGGGTGGAGTGTGCCCCACCTGTTCAAAGCAATAAGGAGATGATATTAACATCATTTCCAGATGAGGAACTGAGTTGACTTGCTCAAGGTCACATGCAAGCAAGGAGTTGTGTCAGAACTAGACTCCAGGACTTCTGGCACTAGATCAGATGGCTCTTTCTACTAAGATCCCCCAGCAAGCAATTACTCTGTGCAATGCCTGGATTAAAATGTTTGTAAAAGTCTGCTTGTCACACAGGTAGCTGGGAAGTGAGGCGTCCTCCCCCAAGTCCCAAAACCACATGGACACTCCCAGTCCTGCAGATACACACATAGGTGTACAAGCAGGCCCTTCTGCCCTACCCCAAAAGACAGATAGTGCAGGTACAAGAACAGCGGCACTGAGGGATGTACAAAGATTAAACTAATAAATAAAGCCACCTAATCGATGGTTCTTGGAGCAGAGCACTAGGGAATGAGAAACCGCTACTCATGCTGGGAAAGTCTAGCTCCTTCATGTCCTACCAAATCCACAACCTCAACCAGCAGCAACAAGAAAGACAAGCTGAGCTGGGAAGAGAGAGGGGTCAGGGCCCACCAGGTACAACTGTGTGATTGTAGGCAAGTGACTGCCCCTCTCTGAGCCTCATCTGTAAATCAAGGATGCTAATACCAGTTGTTGCTCTAAAGACCACTGCAGGCCTATCCTGGTGAATGTCACAGCATATCTACCACAAATGTTACAGAGAATTTTGACCAGATAATACTTGCCTGTGGCAAAAGTTCAGAAGCTACAAGGGGGTATAGAGGAGAAAGTCAATCTCCCACCCACACCAAGTCCCCTTGCCAAGGGCGATCACTATTGGCAGTTTCTTATGAGCCCTTCTGGAAAGTTCTATATCAAAAGTTATTTTTACTTGCTTATATATGCAAAGAGCAGCCTGTCTGAAGTCACAAGCTTATGAAAGGCAGTGCTGAGACTGTAAGCCCTCACATCTACCTGATTCCACAGTCTGTCTCCAATCTCTGTACCACCCTATTCCTAGCTCTTCTAGTTTGAAGAAAAGTCTGGAGGACCAGTCCACAGATGGGTCATGTTCTGCCACAAAGAATCCCTCCACTCTCATGGGACCAGGCCACCACAGGCCTAGGGCTACAGGCCTCATCAGGCTGGACCAGGGCCCCACCCGGCCAAAGCACCACCTCCTCTTCCTGAGCCACCTGGCCATGGACCAGATTTAGAGAACCCGTCCCTTCGCCCTACTCCATGCTGTGTCCCTGGTCCACATCCCCATCACTGCTCACCGCATGGCTGCAGTAGGCCCTGCAGTGGTCTGCCAGTCCTACAGCCCCCTTTCCTCAGAGTGACCTTTTCTAAGGCAAAACTTGAACAAATCACACCTTTGCTCAAAACCTCCCCAGGGATCCCCATGGCAATACAGATAAAACCTAAAGTGCTTCCCTACCTCACCCAGCCCCTGTTTATCTTTCCAGCCTCCCTTCCGTCTCTCCCTCTCTCTCCCTCTTTGTCACCCACTCACCTGCCCCCTGGCCTCCCTTGCCCCGACCCCCAGCATGCCCGCCTCTAGGCTTTCACCCCTGCTCTCCAGCCTGCCTGATGCTCGCTTTTCATTTCTCTTTACTCACAGAGACCTTCCTGGACCACGGTGGAAACTAGGTATTCTTGTTATTTTTCCTCAGAGCTTTCTCACAGCACTTCGTCACTTTGTAGTTATACGCCTTGTTTCTCCTACACCCCCTGCCTCAGCCCCCCTCCAGAACGTAAGCTCTGGGTGGGCAGCAACGGTGTCTTTCTCAATGACGTCTTCAGCCCTGACGCCGAACACAGAGCTTGGTACTCACTGTGGGCTCGACTGTCTGTTGAATGGATAAATAAAATGATCAGAAGAACTCCCTTCCACCACGAACCTGTACGCATCCAGTTTACTCATCTGCTTGCTTGCAAAGATTTTCAGTTCTGAAAATCTGAGTGCGGGGTTGGAAACCCAGCTACCTCCGGAGCTAAAACGCCTTTGCCACCCTTGGCTGTTGCCCAGACTCCCTTTGTCTCCTCCCTTCTTCCTTGCTGTTACATTAAGCAAAACTTCTCCATTGGCAAATAAATGCTTTTTCCATCAATAACCACGGATGACTAAATCAAACCTTTAGCTGCTGTTCTTATCTCTTAAACAGACCCATGGATTTCCCAACTAATCAGAAGGTGAATCAAATGCTGCCATTTGAGGTGGGAGATAATCCGGTCAATTTCTTCCAGGAGGAGGGATCTGGGTGGGAATTTGCGTATGGCCCCCAAAAAACAAACACTCTTGTAAATAAAGCCGCCCTCCATCCTGTCTCCACAATGCAACTCTTATTGAGTGAGTCAGGTGTTTGGCTGATTAAAAATTGATCCATTTCAAAATCTAATCAACAGAATAGGATTCTTTCATACGTTATCAAGAGAGCTGCTGACATCGAAAACCAAACCTGTTATTAACCCATGAACTCCAGTGACCCGCTGCTCGCCGCTCCGCGGGACCGTAAATTATTCAGTGGTCCAAGACTGGGGCTAGCAAGCCTGATGGATTTAGACAGGGGCGCAGTCCAGGGAGTTCAGGTCGATGGCGTGGCCCCACTGGTCCCCAGAGGCTAGGGTTCCAGACACTTGGGGTCTTCGTATCATGACTGCGAATACATTAGCCCCATCCGGCTGGGTCTTGCCACGGCTGTGCCTTTGACGGAAAAGCCTCTCTCAACTCTCCAAGCAGAGTAGGCAGGCTGGCCGAGGCCTCGGGTGGCTGTGGGGCTGGGGTACAATATTATCCCTAATTCCCAAGTTAATAAATTATTTTCCTTGAACTACAGAAAGGGAAAAAATAAACAAAGATGAGGGGGGCTGGCTGCATTTGCAAACAGTTAGGAACAGGCAATACAGTCAGTTTAAATATTTTACCTCCTCGTGCAAGGAAGAGCTCTGTTGCAATGGGACTGTTTAAAAGAGGAGATGAAAAAAGCCAGCCATTGGCTGTTTATGTGTCTGGTAGGGCCCAGAGGGGCGATGGGCTTTCTTGCCAACTTCTAGACTCTTTGACCTTGAATTAAAGCCTCGTTAAGAGTCATATCTTAGAAAAACAAGAGCAGAGTAAATAAAGGGTTTTTTAAAGGACACATACATACCCACGCCAAAGTTTCCATCCTGCTAAGCAAGCAGGAAATCCAGTGGTTGCGCTGGCATTATTATTTTGGGGCCCATATTCCACATCCTTAAAGAGGATGATTTAAGAGGGGAAAATGTTAAGTCTCAGGCAGGGCTGGAAGGAGACTGGAAAGTGGAAGGAACTGGACCACCGGCACGGGCTCTACAGAGCCACCTCTGGCAGAGCCAGGAAGGCTCTGGGAGCTGGGCAGTCGAATCCCAGCTCTAACACTTCATGGCTGTGATCACGGGCACGTGAATCAGTCCCTCTCAGCCTCAGCCTTCTCATCTGTTAAATGGGAATAATAAAGCCACTATGTATTTTAATTTCTCCAGGTTCTCCCTTACCTGTATGAGAGGTACACTGGAATTACTTAAGTGCTCAACAGATGGTATCTGTTGTTATTGTTAATATTATGGCTATTATGATGCCAAGTGTTTTGCATTCCTTAGAGGAATATGTGATAAAGTCAGCAGTGGATTAACATCCTTCTCAACTGCGTATTTCCCAACCAAATGCTTGACCTTTATGAAGGTTAGGATTCCAACCTGCCTCTTTAGTGCATGAGGCTTTAGCAGGAACCCAGAAAGAACCTATATAATATGTGCTTGAGCCTGAAAGCCAAAGTCTTGGGTTCAAATCCCAGTCCTGCCGACTGATAGCTGTGTGATTTAGGGCAAGTGAATTCATTTTTCTGAACCTTAGCTTTCACAACTTTAAGAAAAATGGGGCGATCATACCAACTTCCTGGAACTCACTTAGCATGGTGCCTGGCACATAGTAAGCCCTCAATTAATGCTGGCTGTTATCACCGTCATTATTATTCAGACTCAGTTTCCCATTTGGTCAAATGGAGACTCTTTTTTTCACTTGCTAACCACAGTTGAACCTGGCCAGAGCCTCCTACCGAGTGACCTGGGCAAGTTACTCCACCTCTCTGATCCCTGGGTTCCTCTCCAATAGGGGTAAATAATGAAGACTACAAACTCTGAAGGGCAAGCCCCCATCTGGCGTGGCCACAACACTACTCCCTCAATCGACAACCATGCCCAGCCTACAATGAACAATTACAGAAAAAAGAAAGATAGCACTATAATTAAAATATTTGCTTGACGAGTTCTTCCCCCCAAAATGTCTGAGCCCAGCATAAGCTGTCAGCCACAAATAAATGTAGAAAGAAGGCGAATATTTCCTCCTTACACCCAAACCCTGAGAAGCCCTCACTGCAGGGGCAGAAAGCACCCGACCCACTCCAGCCTAAACTGCTTGCACATGTTGGCTCTGCCCCAGAGAACATCCAAGAGGCTAGAGAGAGGCTAACTCCCCAGCTAACAGACTCGTATAGATCACCAGGAATCCTCTCTTAAATAATAATATATTTATAAGTCTGAGGCCCCTATGACCTCTCCTCAAAGCAAAATCATCCTCTGAAGGCTCCTCGACCTGATCATATTGATCCCGTCTGAGCTGTGTAATTTTGTGGCTTTGAGTTGAGGAGACAAGGACGGCCTGCCCAGCTGGCTGTGGCCTGGCAGCTCCAGGGGTGCCTGGCGGTGGCTGAGATGAAGAAGAAATCAGATCTGTCCTCCAAAGTCAGAGGAGCGACTGCTCCCGCAGGCAGGTCTCAAGGAGGGGATAGGAGCTCACAGTAGGCATTGCTTCTGTCGACCACTGTCCTCAGGCCCAGCCTGGCCCAACCCAGACCACAGAAGACCCATGGTCACTGAATGAATGGACCATAAGTCCTTGAGGCTCTGGCCAGGCAGAGACAGGGTAAAGGCAGTGATTTAGCCCAGGCCCTGCCCCACGGCCAGGCCCAACCTTACCTGGCCAGACAGCAGGATCTCCAGAGGCCTCAGATTTGGGCCCAAGGGGCACCATGCCACCCACAGTAGCCGCCAGAACCTGGTGGGCACCTTGAGCTGAGACAGGCTCCCAGGACCACCAAGTCCTCCCTGCTGTTGATGCCGCCTTTCCTGTTTATCCACTGTCTGTTTTCCTCATGACAGGCCTTCCAAGAACTGCAGACAGAAATCAATGCAGCTGGTCCTAGTGCCCACACTCCCGCCCCTACCTAACCCTCCTGCTGCCAAAGTTCAGTGTCACTTCCTGCAGAGCTGGGGCAGGCTCTGAGCTGAGCTTGAGGGGCAGCCTGAGGTAGGGATACCCCCTCAACCCCGGAGCCAGACCGGAGGCCTTGGGCAGAGGAGTCCCAGGAAGGCCGAGGCCAGGCCAGGCCCTTTATCCTCACCGAGTGGGGAGAGCTAACCGGGGAGGGAGCAGCAAGGAAGAGTTTTTCCTGCCCAACCGTCCACTTAGCACATCACAAACATGGGCAACAGGAGTTTACCCTAAAGTTTTGGTTCTGAGTTACCCGGGGCCTCTCATCCCAGCCTTGGAAATTCAATTTCAAGAGATCTGGGATAGGGCTGGGATTCCGCACTTTAACAAGCCCCCTAGGTGATTCAAATGGGAAAGTTAGGTTGGGAAACACAATTTGTGTGCCGCTTCCAGGATGCTAATCACTGCAATGCTCAGCAGAGAAAGAAACTGTAATTAAGAGGATAACTAGATAATGGGGCGCCTGCGTGGCTCAGCTGGTTAAGCGTAGGACTCTTGATTTCGGCTCAGGTCGTGATCTCAGGTTTGTGAGATGGAGCCCCGAGTCAGGTTCTACGATGGGCACCTGCTTGAGATTCTCTCTCTCCCTCTCCCTCTGTCCCTTCCCACCACACTCGCATGTAAGCGTGTGCACATGCTCTCTCTCAAATTAAGAAAAAAAGGAAAAGGACAGTTCGATAAAATAAAGGACTCCTGGATAAACGTGAATTCAGACAAACAATGTATATTATTTAGTATAAATACATCCCAAATATCATATGGGCTATACTTAGATTATTATTTGTTGTTTATCTGAAATTCAAATTTAACTAGGCATCTGATATTATTTTTATTTTTTGCAAAATCTGGCAACCCATGCACATGCTGGCTCTGCCCCAGAAGAGCATCCAAGAGGCCAGAGAGAGGCTGACTCCTCGGCTAACAAACTCTAAAAACACTTACCATCCCACACCAAAGGCTTACTGACATAAACTGAGAGAATGTTATATAGCCTCTAAAATGGATAGGAGCAGTCCACACAGCATTCGCCATGCCAAGCCCTGTTCCACACACCTCACACATATTACTCAAATCATGTAAAAATCCAAATATTTATCATCCAAATATTACCCTTCAAATAACAAGAGGCAGGCATTATTGTCCTTTTTGACAGAAGAGGAAACTGAAGCACAGAGTGATGAAGTGACTTGGCTAAAGACACAGAGCTGGAAAGGCAGACCTGGGTAATAAACTAAAGGAAGTCAGATTGCAGAGTTAAGGCCCTTTACTTTACTACTTTACTACTCTCTAATGGGAGAATAAATGATAAAAGACATAAAAGACAAGATCACGGGATCTAGCATGGGCTAGACCAATAGTTACAGCATGGTCTCATTCCATAAAATGTGTACATGAATTACATATAAAGGCATTAGAGGAATTATCAGAAGGTCACCCATGGCTGGCAGAAGGGTAAACTGGTACAAGCACTTTGGAAAACCATCAAAGCTATGTCCATGCCTTCCTGTAACCCAGGCATTCCATTCCTTGACATACAGCTTTGGGTCTCAACCAGAGGGGATGTCTCCTCCTCTGGGACACTAGCAATTCTTGGAGATAATTTTGACTGCCACGAGCTGGGCGATGCTACTGTCTTCTAGTGGGTAGAGGGCAGGGATGTTGCTAAACACCCTACAATACCCAGGGCAGTTACCACAACAAAGAATCATCCAGCCCCAAATGTCAACAGTGGCAAGAGAGAGAAACCCTGATATATTCCAAAGAAAAATGTGTGCACCTCTACCCTGAAGGATAATCATGCATCAATATTCCTAACAGTGCTCTCATAGGAGCCCCGAACTGGAAGACACCCAAATGCCCATCAACAGGAGAACGGATGAATAAATTGTGGTCTATTCACACAAAAGAATGCTAGATGGCAATGAGAATGAATGAACCACAACTACACATGACAACCTGGGTGATAATCTTGAGAACACAATGTTGGTGGAAGAAGCCAGACACAAAATAGCACGTGCTGGTTGACTCCCTTTACATAAAATTCACAAACAGGCAAAACTGATGTGTGCTGTTAGAAGTCAGAATGGGTCACATTTAGGGGGCAGGTTGACAGGGACAGGAGGGAACATGATATGGCTTCTGCAGTGGGAGCAGGGATGTTCTATTTGTTAATCTGAGTGGGTTTTTTTAAATACTTTATTTATTTGAGAGTGTGCCTGTGCACGCACGAGAGAGGGAAGGGGGAGAACACGCATGCGTGCACGAGCTGGGAGAGGGGAAGAGGGAGAGAGAGAGTCCCAAGCAGACTCCCTGCTGCGTGCAGAGCCTGACTCGGGGCTTGATCTCACAACCCTGAGATCATGACATGAGTTGAAACCAAGAGTCACACTTAACCAACTGAGCCACCCAGGTGCCCCTGATCTATGTTCTTTTCTGTATATTTGTTACATTTGGATAAAACGTCTAATGAAACAGTGATAAAGATTTATCTCAGAAGCAGGTGATTTTTATTTTCTTCTTTTTGCTTATTTGTTTTTCCCAGAATTGCCACATTGAACATGTCTTACTTTTTTAATGACTGAGTAGGCCCACAGCAAGTGCGTTTATTCATTCATCAAAAATGTGCTGACCCCTACAATGTGTCACTGGCCCCCAGCACAGGGCACTGGAGGTGGTAAGGGAAGAGCTCACAGTCTTGGTGAGGGTGAGGAGAGGATGGAACTACAACCTGGGTCTGAGCCACAGGCAGCCAGCAGCCAGGGATTTCGGCCGCCCACCCCAGTGTTTAAATCAATTTATTTCCTCAGGGTAGGGTCACATCTCCCCAGCCGTCTGGCACCCCCACTTCCGCACCAAACTTCCTCTTGCTTACCCAGTGCTGAATTCATCATTAATGTTACTGTCTGCCCCTCCACTCATCAGAGTTAGCCGTTCCCTGAATTAGATATTACAGTCAGCACTGTACTCTGACAGAGAGATGGAGAAGGGACGATAGAAACAGAGGAAGCAAAAATGTATGGGGATGAGGAAGTCCAAGGGCCAGGGGATTTGTTCTTGATGGGAACACAAACACATGGACAAAATACCACTATATAAATAAAGCAGGGCTTTATTTGTGGTCAACCCTGGGGCAGAGGTGTTGCCAAGAGTGAACACTTGAAAGAGAGGTGGGTGTTGACAGACGAATAGGAGTCCACTGGATAGACCAGGTATGGAAAACTACTATGACAGGGAAACAGCATGGAGGGGAAATGATGTTGCTCTCTGGAAGCCACAGTCACTTTATTTTTTTTTAATTTTATTTATTCATTTGAGAGAGAAAGAGCGCACAAGCAGGGGCAGGGGCAATGGGAGAAGGAGACTTCCCGCTGAGCAGGGAGCCCGATGCGGGACTCGATCCCAGGACCCTGGGATCGCGACCTGAGCCGAAGGCAGATGCTAAATGACTAAGCCACCCAGGCGCCCCGATACCCACTTTTTTTTTTAAAGATTTTTATTTATTTATTTGACAGAGATCACAAGTAGGCAGAGGCAGGCAGAGAGAGAGAGGGAAGCAGGCTCCCCGCTGAGCAGAGAGCCCAATGCGGGGCTTGATCCCAGGACCCTGAGATCATGACCTGAGCCGAAAGCAGAGGCTTAACCCACCGAGCCACCCAGGTGCCCCTCACACTCACTTTAATATGGGCCATAATGGAGGGTCAGCCAGGGTGCCCAGGAAGCGAGCATCAGCTACAACTTAGTAAGCGCTATGTGCCAGGCACCATGCTAAGTGTTTTGCCTTATTATCTTCACTAAACCAAAAGACCCTATTCTACAGATGGGAAAACTGAGGCTCAGAGAAGCAACAGGACTGGCTCTGTGAGGGTGGCAGAGCTGGGATCCAGAACGATCCACATTCATAACCCTGAGATCGTCCCCCACCCTCACATAGGACAGCCACAGGAGCACTGTCAGCACCTTCTCCTCTCCTCTCAGGGGTCTGCCTGGAGCTACTAGACCCCCTGAGGCAGCACACAAGTCAGCAAAGAAGGGAACAGAGTCGAACCGGGAAAGGCAGAGCAGGTGAGCTACAAAGCACTGCTGCAGGGCCCTGCTGGGAACATAGTAGAAAATACCAGCTGCTCCAACCAGCATCGCCTTTAATCTCTTCAGAAAATGGATGCTGCTCCTGGGTCCCCGGAGAGCCTAAAGTTTGGGCTGAAGGCTTTCTGGAAAAAAAGCTCACTGTTGCCGGCGTCTCCACAGTCACCCCGGGTGACGTCTGACACTCCGGCACCGACTCGCTGACAAGCATCTTCAAAGGACAGAAATCGGCCAGCTTTGCCATCTTTTCATACAGATGTCATTCACCCACAGGAAGCGCCATGCATTGTGAGAGTTATTTTGGTTGGAGGAAACCAACCCCAGAGCAAATCCAAGAAAGAAATAAAAGGAAGGGGAGGGGGGAGAGCAACTCGGGCAAAAATGTGAAAAAGTGGCATTTGGCTAAACTGCACACAAAACAATCTTTTTCAAGATGATCTTTTTTGAGATCAAAGATGAGCGGGGAGAACTGTGCTGAACGTCAGCAGGTGCGGCGGGCTCAGAAGACGTTGTGGGACTTCGCAGGTGTCTACGGGCTGTACTTAAACGGGCAAAATCCAGGCCCAATGAGCCACCTTCTTGGCTCAAATGTGACCGGAGAGGAGCTACAGGACTCCTGCTAGGGGATCCCAACAAGCTCCTCTGAAATGAATTGGGAGACCCAGAGGACAGGAACAGCCCACATCTGCTGACACTCTTGCGGGGCCTTATTTCTCCGGGATATTTACTGATATGACTTTGGCCAAGTCACCGCCCAGCCCCTCTCCAAAAATTCTTGTGGAGAAAGAGTGTTCAAAATCCCACAGACTGTGGAGTGCTGCCCAGGGCTGTGTCCTGGCACACCGTGTAGCCTCCCTCTGTCCCCTTGTCCTCCACATGATGTTCTTCAAACAACAGGGCACATCCTACACCACCTGGCAGGTCAATACCAGGCCAGTGGCAGACGTGACGTGTGTCTGCTTCACATTTGTAGAAATTTGGTCTTGCAGAATGAAATGGACAAAAGTTTCCAGACCTTCTATAGGTAGATGTTTTAGGGGGTATTTCTCATCACAGGTGGTGAGAAGTTAATCTAAGTGAGCTTAAATAAAACAACAAAAAACAACAGGGTGGGCACCCATGATCAAAAGATAAAGAGAGAGGAGAAGGCAGCCTCCACAATGATTCAACCAGGGTTCTGTCTTTCTTCTTATCTTGACTCAGCATCTCTCTGCAGGCTGCTTGCGCTCTGTCCCCACGTGGCTGCCTACGCTCTGTCCCCATGTGGCTGCCTACGACCCTAGCTACAGGCAACTCTAGGCTTCTATCCTTCCAGCGTCTCAGCTAGAGACAAAACAGACTCCCCTCTCTCTTCTAATTGAAAAATCCCAGAGAAGCTCTCTGATTGGCCCAGACTGAGCCATGCGACTTCCCTCTGGACTAATCACCATAGACAGGGGTGGGAGTACTATGAGTGGCCACACCCCCTCTTCCTGGGTTGGGTGAGGTGATTGAGGGGAAGAGGCAGAAAGCATGAAGAAGGCCACTCCAGGATTGATAAGGTATAGAGTGCTACAACACAGGGACCAATGGTCTCTGTCCCACTGCCTGATTTTACTATTCCATGCGCACTTGAGGGCTTTGCCACCTCCCCAGCCTGAGTTCTCCAAGTCCATTATCATGAGAAGCAGACTCATAATGACTATGTGGGTCACAGAAAGGAATATTCATTGAGCATTCCCCAGGTCCCAGGCATTCTGCCAAATGCCTTCCACGAATGATCTCACTGGATCCTTTTGGCAACCCTTCGCCATCCCATCTTATAGTTGGAAAAGTTGATGTTCAGAGAAGTTCAGGGGCTCACCCAAGATCACACAGCTTGTAAGAGGCAAAGCTGGGACTTGAGTAGTGAACTCAAAGCCAGTGCCCTTAATTGTGACCCCATTCTGACACCTAGAGTAAAACACTTTAAGGAGTTAAGCTCCCCTAGAGTGGCACAAAGGGAATTACATGCTGGAATAGAGGAAGGTCCCCAAGTATGACCATGGGTGGCATTCCTTAACACTGACGCTTGTCACCTGTACACAGCTGAATCCCCTTCATCCCACATCCAGGGCCTAGCACCAGTAGACGCAACAAATGTTGGCCAAACTGGATGCAAGCCCTGGACAAAGGCTAAGATGGAGAGATTCCCCAGGAGATACCTAGCCTCTGGTCCCTGGGAGTGACAATGTGGGCCCTGACCCCAAGGGCAAATGACAGGTGTCAGTTCACCTGAAAAGCATGGTGTGGCCAGACATTCTAAAGAAGAATTCTAATGAAGAAGTTCAACCTTTCATTGCATTGAAAGAACTTCTGTGTCTAATAATACAGGAGACAAGACAACCTAAAAATGTTCCCCACCACGAAGCACCCAGAAATGCTGGATAAAATATACCAGCATCCCTTTAAATATATAGGTCAGTTCAGTAAGAAAGTAAGAAAAATTCCCAAGGGCCAAAACTGAAAAGGAAACTCAAAATCAAACTGCTAAGTATGTGCCCTTGGTAATAAGGGGGTGGGGACAGGTGCCCATGGTGGTAGTCCAGAGAACGTCACCCTCAGTCAGAGTGGATTAGAACACTTCTGTCCACTAATACAGGAAGAAGAGGAGACAATCTGATCTGTTTTAGCCTTGCCTCTAAGGTTGGAAGACCAGAAAGTAGCCTCCCTTGAGAATTTGTAACCATAGGTCTGTCTGCACATGAGTTTGAAGTCCAATTTTATACTACCCTTGGAATTCTCAGATTTATGTGCATCAGAATCACCTGGCTGGCTTGTTATAACACAGATTGATGGGTTCCACCCCCCAAGATTCCTGATTCAGAAGATCTGGGATGAGGCCCAAGAATTTTTCATGTCTAAGTTCTCAGATGCTGTTGGTCTAGGGAGCACACTTGGAGAACTAATACTCTAAGTCAAGCAATTAACATTTAAAAAAAAAACAAAAATCATTCTCCTCTGGTAATATCCCTGGACATTATGCAAAAGCAAATACAAAATCTCTCTAGAGCATGAGGGAGTGAACTATGACCTGTGGGCCAAATCCTACCTGCCCACAGGCCAAATTGAGCCATACCCACTAGTCAATGTATTTATGGATGCTTTCGTTGCACAACAGCAGAGCTGAGCAGATGTATTAGGGACTATAAACTGCAGAGCCAAGAATATTTATTATGAGGCGCTTCACAGAAAAAGTTGGCCAACTCCTACTATGGGAGTAACTCAGGCCACTCCAAATCTCCAAAGATTCAATCCTACCAAAGATGAGCTCTCAATCTAAAATTACAAAATATACAGGGAAACAGTGTACTGTGTGTGTGAGAAATGTGTGTGAGAATTAACAGACTGGACAACTAGCAGGATCAGATTCAAGAACTTCAGGTAGTGGAATTATATACAGATCTATAAACATAATAGAAGGGCAGAGCCTACATCTAGCAACTCTCAGATCCTCAATCAAGGGGAACATTGATATTGAAGATGAGGATATTTACTGAGGGGCTATTGTGTGCCAGGCTTTGGATCAAGGGCCTTTATATGGTCCAAATCCTTTTCAGGTAAAGAACTTCACATTGTGTATGAGACCAAAGCTCAGAGATGTCTCTTCACTTGCCTAACTTTACATAGCAAATATGAAGCAGAGCCAAGATGGAAACCCAAGTCTTGGCTAAAACTGAGTTCTAGAAGGTTTTGGAGCCTGTGACTCACTTCCACTCCACAAGGTGGTACACGACAGAGATCAAGAGCTCTTAACTTGGAGTAAATGGCCCCAAGTTTGGAGGACTCAACAACTCCCTGAAACTATATGCAAAATGCTGTGTGCCTCTATCAGGTTCTGGAAGAGAAGATCCACAGCTTTCACGAGATTCTCAAAGTCAAAGAACCCCTGAGACAGCCCTATCCAAATGGGTATCTTTTCTCCACACCACACCAGAATCATATTACTAGCAAACGTTTCTTATATACAATGCAAGATACCATTTGAACCTTATAAGCATATGCTTGTATAAATCCCACACAACCCTACAGGAAGTACTTTTATCATCTCCATTTTACAGATGAGAAAACTGAGGCCATAGAGGAATCAAGTAACTTGCCTGGGCCCATAATTAGCAAATGGCAGAACAGGGACCCCAGAATGGAACACACTCACCTGCACAATTAATCTCTACCAAACTGCCTCCTAATGCCCACAGTAGTCAGCTCTCCAGTTCTGAATTCAATCATTTGTCTATACATGCATGGAAGCCTCAGGGTCTTTCTTGTCTACCCTGGAACCATTTCCACATGCACAAGAAACATGAGTGTCCTTCTACCTGCACTTCAGGGCAATGCCCCATGCCCAATCCCAATCTCTAGGTCCAGAGGAGCGTTTCCAAGGCCAGCCAGACATGAACTGGATATTTCTTGGGAGTGTAAGTATGCCCCCGGCCCCCACCACCCCGCCTGGCACCAACCCAGACACCAACTACCTCCTTGGCTGGTGCCTTGCTCATCGCCAGCATAAACACACATTTACCCAATTTCTCAGAATGAGCAATATTTACTCAACAGCCCAGAATGGCTCATATGGAACTATTAAACCCCATTGCCTCAGTCTGCAGCTCAGAGCATGATAATGAATCAGTATTTTGGAGTGATTACGATGCTAATAAGAATGTGTGAGGCACAGAATATCACTATGTAGGGGCAGCCGCCAAATCCCCCGGACTCCCTGCCTCATTCGGGAATTCCACCATTCCAGAAACCAGCCTGCCTGAGAAACTCCAGCCCCCGAGGCGGGCCACGCTTGAGCTACTGGAACACAAAGCAGATGAGAAATAGAGCCCACCATTTTGCAGAGGGCGGGCCCTGCTATGCTAGCCCCCTGTGGGGATGTGGAGAGGGACAGTGCCCCCTCTTGACAGCTCTGAAAGGCCCCGGAGCCCCCTATGCTGGTGGGGCTTAGAGTTTTAGCATGGCATTTCACACACTCAGACATGTACAAACATTGGAGAAAAAAAGACTTATTCCCTCAGGCTGTGTGCCTGGAGCAATGTTAGATTTGGTGGGGTTTTTTTTGGTGTTTTTGTTTTTTGTTTTTTGTTTTTTTTTCTTGGATCTTTCTTTCACATGCCCCTAGGTAAATAATAAACGGCAGAAAGGAAGCATATATTTGAGGCCTTTCCTACCCTCTCCCCATTTGCCCAGGGAAATTGTACCTTCCTTGACCTGCTCCATCTTGTACACTGCTGAATTTTATGAATGCCTGCAGAGGCCTGGCGTACAGTCTTCGGTTAGGAGACGGTGATGGGAGCAGCTGAGCCTTCTTATCTCGCTACTTCTCCCCCACCAGACTCTACACCCTAAGACCCCTCCAATTCTCCTCCTCTTCCATCCCTCCAATCCTCCCTCCCCAGCCATTGTTTCCCTCTGTTCAGGATAAAAGCCTCAGTAGGACTATAAGCCCTATTTAAGCCAACCCTGTCTATCCTCCCCAGCCACACCCCACTTCTCTGCCCCTCACCTCCTGCTCCAGCAACGCTGGCCATCTTTCACTTCCTAGAGCCAAAAATGTGTCCTTCCACCCCAGGATATTTGCATGTGCCACTCCTATCCTCTACCTGGACAACCACAGTGCCTCTTCTCTTGGCCAGCTCAGGAGTCCTTCCCTAACTTCCTAACTAAATCTGTTATACAATCTCATCATTCCTGACTCATTTCCGCCACAGCCCACAGCAAGGTTTGCAATTTCAAATATGTGTGATTATTTGATTAATGTCAGTCTCTTAAGGGATTTTACTTCCACATACCATGGAGACCAACAGTGCCATGAGGGCAGAGAATACATTCGTGCTGATCACCAGGGCGTCCCCAGCACATGGCCCAGGACCTGGCACATAGCAGGTGCCAAAGAAATATGGATGAGTGACTGACTGACTGGATGAATGAATGAATCCCTGAGCCCCAGCCCCCTCCCCACTCTGCTCTCTCAACTGGCTGCCCCTTCACTGAGTTGAGCCCCATAGCTTTTCACGGCTTTGCTACATGGTTCTGTTTTATCTACTGCAAGGGCCAGGTTCACATTACAAGCACCTGAGAAATATTTGGTCACAATAAAATGTTCGCGGACCCCCCCAGAATAGCCCTTTGCCCTCCCCCTGGTGAGGAGGGAGAGGGCGCTCTGTGTGTTTATGTGTGTCCATGTGTATGTGCACACATCTGTATTTCCACGCGAGATTCCCCAACGGACATGTATACAGGCAGAAAAGCACCTATGTGTGAACATACCTGCCATATTCATTCGACAGGGGCTAAGTGAGCACCCACTCCATGCCAAGCAGAATTGCTGGAGAAGAATAGCAAATAAGACAGACCCATTCCTGGCTACAAAAGAGGTGTAATCCTTACCAGGTATTACTATATGCCAGTCCCCAGTTAAGCACTTCAGGTAAGCTTACTCATCTAATACTAGTAATATTCTTGTGAGACGGTACCCATTTCACAGACATGGAAACTGAGGCACAGATAGAACAGCACTGGCCGGAAGTCTCACTGAACCCCATCTCTCCAACTCTGGAGACAGGTTCTTGGCCACAAGGTCCTCCATCCCTCATTGCCAACCAAGAACAGGGCCAAGAACATAAACCCAGAAACACAATTTTTTTTTCATCACTGGTGTCTTTTAGAAGCAAGAAGAACCAAAAACCAACCTGGAGATGTCCAGGGACAAGGTCTGGCTGAGGGGAGAGTGATCTATTTGCTTCATAATGTATCAGGCTGGAAAAATGCTTGTTCTACAGACAGCAAAATGCTGTGCAAAAGGCTCCTGCCGACGTTCAGTGAAGAGACGAGGAAACAGGATCAGACATCCCTGATGGCAAACCAGGGAGACAGAGGAGCTAGAAGCACACCAGAGTATTAACAGGGGCTGTGTTCTCTGCACCTTCCCCACCCCCCGCTTCTTTTCTGTATTTTTAAAGCCCTCCAATAACGTGGCAACACGGCTTTCATTAGACAAAATTAATTTTTAAAATCCCTTCTTTCCCTTCCGGCCATGGGATTCCGTGCCTGTGCCTCCCTGCCTACCCTGCAACCCAAAATGCCTTCTTTGGTTCCTCCGGGTCCCCTAACAACTCAGTAAGAAGGCAGAGTAAAGGCAGCCATGGTGCTGTTATGTGTCAGGATCCTGGGGATGGCAGGACCGGGAAAACGTGCCTCTCCTCCCTCCTCCGTGTGTGTGTGTGTGTGTATGTGTGTGTGTGTGTGTGTGTGCACGAGGGTGTGAGCGCACGTGTGCACGTGGCTGAGGATGCCCGGAGCCTGTGGCTCACCAAGCAGAGCCTCCCCAAACAGAGCCTGGTGTCCACACGGCCACAGTGGAGAAACTTCCTGGGGCCTCCCTGGGGAGGGGGCAGCAGGGCAGGCCGAAGGCCACTGTATCCCAGGGCCAAGAGGTGGCAGGTGTCACTATTCGCTTTCTTTTAAAACATCGAGCCCTTCTTGGAGGAAGGTAACTGTGTCATTCCCCTTCATCTTTATCACTGGCACCTGGCCATCCACAGGATTAAGCTGATAATAAGGAGGAAGCGGGGAGGAGGCAGCAAGCCTTCCTTCTCTTTGCTTCTGAGCACTGCAGTCTTTCTTTGGCTCTCAGAGAAGCAGCCTTGTCTCATCCTCACTTCATGGAGGTCACTGGCTCCCAGAGACCTTCCCAGAGCTGCGGGCTGGGATGGGCCGGGTGGGGCTGGGGCTGGGGCAAGTACAATTTGCTCCTCTTAGCATCTTCAAACCAAATTAAACTGATGCTTCCTGCTGGGGTCCAGAAAGTTTAGAAGTGAGATCCATGCTCCCAAAACTTTCTGGGAGCAGCAGAACTGTCAACACCAAGCCTGTGCTGTGACAAGAGTCAACAACACAGACAAAAATACTGTCCTCAGGGGTCTTAAAACAAAAAAGACAAGGCCAACAACCCCAATGAACTATGATGCATTTGTGGGGGAGCCCCCCTAATCCTGCCAGGAGGTTCAGAAAAGACTCCCAGATTAGAGATGTGAGAGAAGCTTGCCTGGCAGAGTGAGGACGAATGAGTTCCTGGCAGGTGGACTAGCAGAAGCAAAGGTCTGAGGTAAGAAAACATAAAGCATCTGTGGGTCAAATAACAGTTTAAGTCTGCCTGGGGGAGCTGGGGACAAGGAAATCCAGTAAGAGATAAGATGGCGGAGCCGACCAGGGTGGGAGAAGGTGATCACAACAGGCATTGTAAAGCTTAGACTTAACTGGAGGAGTAAGTGTGGTGATCTGATTTTGTTTTTTTATAAAGATCACTCAAGGTGGAGCTCAGGGTTTGTGACTCTGGATTTTAATCTCAGAATCAAGCAAGGGCATTGCCATGTAACCTAACATAAGTCACTGCTACCTCCCTGCGATGATTTCGTGGGGCTCCTTCTACGCAGAGTCCTATGACTTCTGCCAAAAAGACCACATGAGTTGGGAATCTGAGGCCTATGGTTCATATCCCAGGCATCGCTCTCTGACCCTCAGTCTTGCCCATCTGAGAAATGGAAATAAGACTCCACCTGCCTCTTCAAGTTGTGAGGATTAAATGAGTTCATACCTGTCAGGAGCTCAGCATGGTGTTGGTGCTAGGAAAACAGTTGCTAAATAATCAATATTGAGATGATTCTTTTCACCAACTTAAAGCCCCCTTAAGCAGATGTGGAGACCCAGAGACCACAGGTCCTGTCTGGCATTTACAAATAAGTTTGATCCATGTGCCCAGAATTTAATTATTTTCCATTTCTTTCCTACATTTACATCTTGAAAGAATGTTCATAAAACCCAGGTTTCTGGCTTCTCTTGAAAATCACAACCATCTGCTTAAACCCACTGCTGTGCTGCCCCTCGAGCACCCCCTGAAGGCGTGAGCCATGTCTTCTCCCCCAGCTCCAGCTGTCAGACCAGCTGGGGGTTGACCCCAAAGTAGGGAGCTTCCTAGAGCTCGGGGCTGAAGATGCTGAATCTGGGTGGAGGAGAGTTGGGGGAGGGAGGGGCTGCTTGGCAGAACCCACTCTCTGGCACAAATATCCCCTCCTTCTTAGCCCCAGGAGCCCCTCCAACCACCTTCTCTTTGGTAACATCCCTTCCAAGTCATCCCTCCCTTACTCCAATATCCAAGGAGGTTTTGCCCTTAAAAAAAAAAATCACGGCTCCATGCTGTGGCCCTCAAGGCCCTGTGTGATCTGCCCCTGCCACCCTCTCCCATCTTTATCTCCTACCTCCCCACCTCTAGATACAGAAAGTTAAGGTTGGGGGGTGAGGGGAACCAGGAAAGTAAGAAGAGGTTGGAAGTAAGTTGCCATTTTGCAGATGGGGAAAGATGAGGCATAAATGAGGCCCCTCCTGGAAACAAAAAGGTCCAGGAATCAGCCTGGGGTCCTATTCCCCTCACTGGGAGGGGCCAGCTCTCTCTAACTAGAACCCCCTTGACAGGGATCTCTGTCCTTATCAGGACGTTTGGGGGGCATGGTCCTCTCCACCCACCACCCAATACGCTCAGTGTGGCTCTGCACATTTTTTCAGAGACCAAGCCCAATTCCAGAAATGGAAAAGTAACCCTCCGGACCCAGAAACCGTGCAAAGAGGGGCCTCCTCAGTTTATGAGCCAGCTCTCCAGCCAGCCAGCATGGCAGGTGCCATGATCTGCGAGGATGCAGTGAAACATCCCCTAGAGCCTCACCCTCTCAGGAGCTCTCCTCCTTCACTTGTACCTCCTGTTTGAGAATTGTTCTGTCTCTGTCTCTATGTCTCTGTTCCTCTCTATGTTCTCCCTTCCTCCCCAGCCAGGGAAATGAGGGTGGGGGGAACCTCCCAAGATCCCCAATTTAAAATAAAGTCAGATCTTTCTCTCTCCCCTTCCTCACTACCTAATAACCACACTTGTGTGAAGTTGATGCTCTACATAACGAAAAGAGAGGCCTCCTTGGAGAGGGTACAATCAGACAATTTTTAAGATCATGGAGCATTAGACCATTCCCAACTGGGTTTACTAATCAAACAGCCAAATCCTTCATAACCAGCCAATCCCTACAGGGCAATTAAATCCTTCCCCTTTAAAACACTTGCCACACTGTCTGGGGACAGAAAGAAAAATTTGCAAAATTCATTTGATAAATTAGCCAGGGAAAAGAAAGGAGTGAATCAAGCTTTGTTCTTTTCATTTTTTTTAATTATGGAATTCACAATGCCTGAATAATGTTTAATAAGAACTATGAAAATTCCTAACAGTATTACAACACAACACAAAAGAATTAACCTGGTTACCGTGAAAAATTGCATATTTAATTAAGAACAGAGAGTTCAAAACTATCCAGAGATTTCAAAAGTGCTGTTGCCTGAGGGGCCAAATTACATGCTTCCAGGGCTGCTAACGGAGTTAGCGCGTTCAGTCATTACCCAGGCGTTCCCATTAAGTGACTCTGGGCAGATGACATCAAATTCATTTCAAAAGCACCAGGAACTGAAGCATTCACTTGGGTAGTTTAAGGGAAAGCAACTATCCTGCTGGTACAAATCAGACCCCTTGTTGATAAAGGCAATAATTAAAGAATAATGTTAATTAGCTGCTTTTATTTGAAGAAAAGTACGGTAGTTGGAGCGCTTCCAGGCTGCTGAGGTGGGAGCCGCTCTTTCTGGAAGAATGGGAGGCTGCTGGTTGGAGTGGGGAGCTTCGGGGTCTACAGGAAGAGAGGGTGATGGTGGAGGCTGAGGCAGGGAGCAAGAAAGATCCAGTTAAAGAGGACACCGGCCTGGCCTGCCTGATGCCTGAGTCCCCATGTTAGAATCAGCCTGGTCAGTCCAAGGTCTTCAAGGGGACAACCTGGCAAGTGAGAAAAGATGGTGCAGTCACCATCAGGCCCACCTGCAACCTGGTAGACTTGGGCCAACCCAAATCTCCCTGTTCAGCTCTTCCTGTCATGCCCAGTCCCCTCACATGGCCATATTTGTCAAAACTACCCCCCCTCACACAACCTCCTGTCACACTTACTCCCTATTTGGCCATTTCCTGTCACACCCACTCTTCTCATACAATCTCCTGTCTCTTCACGGTCTGTCACATTTGGCCCTGAATCACTATTACTGCTCTTACTGTAGCAGTTTTCCCCAAAGATGGCCACCACAATCTCTCTCATCATACATGCTCTTCTTGCACTGTGACCTTGACATTGCTTCCATTGAGGGCCAGGGTCAACAGCCTTTCCCTCTGGACCCAGGTGGTCCTTTTTAAGTGCCTTGACCAGCAGAAAAAACGGAAGTGATGCTGTGCGACTTCCAAGGCTAGATCATGAAAACACCTTTCCTCCCCGCTTGCTCCCTTGGAACACTCACCCTTAGAGCCCAACCATCTCATTATGAGGAAACCCAAAGCGATGTGGAGAGGCCACACGCCGGTGTCCTGGCTGGGAGCTGAAGGCTCCAGCTGACAGCCAGCATCAACCACTAGATGTGTGACTTCTCGAGTTTCCCCCAAACTCTGAATCTTCACAGCTGAAGTCCCAGATGCCACAGAGTACAGATAAGCTGATGCAGTCGGGCTCCATCTTCATTCCTGACTCGCAGATTCTGTGAGGAGAAACAGCTGTTTACCCCCACTAAGTTCTGGAGTGGTTTGTTACGTAGCAATAAATGACTGATACGTTACCATAGACCTAAACAGTCACACATTTGAACAACTGTCTTCATCCTCAACATCTCCCCTTCCTTGCAGACTCACTGAAGAGACCCAGCATAAGAAACAGGTCAATGGGTATGACCACCAGTGACAAAAACTTCAAAAGGAAACCATAATTAGCTTCTGCCTTCTGCCTCTTTAGTCAGCTCTCGACAGCCCCTGTGTTCTCCAAGCGCATGCTGTGTGGGGCAGGAAGGACGCAGCAAGCAGCGGGTCTAGAGTGGAGGAGAGAGAACAGAGGAAGCCCCACACGGCAGAGGACAAACTGAGGCCCCCGTGCCGCTGAATGGTCTGCGCAGGACCCATGGCTGGTTCACTGCAGAGCCAAGCTCAAGCTCAGATCCACCTAACTCCCAGTGAAGTGGTTTGATTCTCATTAGCAAGGTGCTTAATTAGGGCAGCTCATCAATACGTCCCAGAGAAACAAATTACATTCTGGCCCCAGCCCACTCACTGTTGGCTGCCGGTCCAGCCCCAACCCACTAAAGGGGCCATCCCAGGCAGGCACAAGGTAATGTGCACCGAAGGGGCTGCCGAGGCATCTAGGCGGCTCCGGGAGTTAGGGGGCTGAGGAGTGCCTCCCCCAGAGTGCCCCACAGTGGCAGCCAAGTGGGAAGCTGGAGCTGGGCCTGGGTTTCTCTCCTCCCACTCTGGGGATGCAGAAGGCCTCAGAAGACCTCATCTACCACAAGATGCCAAGATGCTCTGCTCTCCTCAGAAATAATTTCTTCCGGAGATGAATTTCACAAAGTAGGCCATGGGCCATGGGACCAACCCCCTCATTCACAGAGGCTGAGGAGGATGCCCTCTGAGGGATGGCACTGTCTCCGAGAGGCTTCCGGGCTGCTGGCCTGAGAGGCCCAGGGTCTAGCTACTCCTAGAAGTGAAGAGCAGGAAGTAGGCCTGGCTCCTTCCAGAGTCCCTGGCATGGTCACCAGCTCTGACCTTGGCCCTTGGGACCCTGCCATCCCAGCTGCCTGTCAGTGCCCACTCCCAAGAATTCGGGCCCAGGCTCCTCCTGCCAGCCAGTGCTGTCGATCATGAACAAAACACTGTCACATAAGGAGGCAAACCTGTACATACCCAACTATGCGTAGTATCTGCTCTGGATCTTCTCAGAAGTAACAAGAGGCAGGACAGCCTATGAACTCAGGCGCTGGAGTCAGAATGCCTGACTCTGCTGACTGACCGGGTACATCACTTAACCTTTCTATGCCTTAGCTTCCTCCTTTGCAAAATGGGAACATTAATAGTGTCTACATCATAGGGTTGTTATGGTAATTAAGTCATTTAAATGAGGAAGTACTAAGAGTTGTGCCTGGCACATAGCCACCCATGATAAGTGTCCATTAAATTAAAAATAAATAAAATGAAAATTAATAATAATTTAAAAAAACCTCACAGCTCCTCTCATTCCTGAATGGTCACGTAAACCCTGCCTATCCTCTGGAATGGCTACAATGGGGCCAGAAAAGCAGAATCACCTCCACACCATTCACAAAGATGGCCTGGCTGGTCCCGACATGCCTACAGGGGCCACACATGGAGCATGGATGGAACAATTGGGCTCAACCCCCCCTCACCTCACCGCCTTTATCCAGTTCAACTAACTGCTGCCCTACAGGAAACGCAGGCCCAGGGATGCCAGCTCTTCTGCTGAACAGAGGCCAGGAATGTGAGGTTTTAATATGCGGCCTCTATTAGGGCACGAGGCATAGTTGCCGCAGCTGTGATGCAGAGAAATGAGTTCACCATCTGATGGGGGAGACTAACAAGGAACCAGGGAATCACCTGGCAGCCCAGCAGGGGAGAGAGGATAGTGTTCCACCTAGCCGAAGAGCGGGAACAGCAAGGGGGAACAGTGTTCCAAGCAGAGGGAACAGCAAATGTAGAGGCTGGGAAGTGTGAAGAACACAGCAGTTTGGGGATAGGGAGGATGAAAGTGTGTAGGGAGCAAGACAGAGAGCTGAGGCTGGAGACTAATGGAGAAAGCTGGGAGATTTCTAGAAGCCAGAAACTCCTGGGGCAAAATCCCATCTCTACTGGGGAAAAGCAGATGTCTAGAAGCCTCTGAACCCTGAGCACCTGTGGGTTAGCATGTTGTTCTCACTGAAGAGGGTATGTAGCCCTTGGATAGCTCCAGAGAAGTCACTTGGAAGGGGACCAGACCCTGGAAGAGAGTTCCTTCGTTATCTGCCTCTATGCCACAGCCTGAAATCATCTCTCTCACTGCCAAGGCAAGAGCTGACAGGGAGCAAGCAGGACACCAGATGACAGAACATTTATGGAGGGCCTGAAACATACCAGACTCCATGCTGCGCCCTTTCTTTGTGTTATCTCACATCCTCCACACTATGACCCCAGGAGGGGTCATACTGTTACTGCTGCCACCATTTCACAGATAAAGAAACTGAGGCATGGAAAGGGGCAATCCTCTGGCTGTATCACACAGTGCTGAGAGGTGAGCCAGTCTGTCTGGCAGGGGCCCCACTCTGCCCCTGCACCAACCTGCCAACCAGGGGTTTTTCCCTTTAAGGGATCAAGCTGGAGCTGGGAGAGGCATGGCAGGTGCGGCAGCCAGTTCTGAGGAGGCAGTGCCCACCAGCTGGCCCCACATTACCCCGAGTAACCTCCACTGCAGGAGGATCAATACCTGGGGGGGCCATGCTTAGCTTTGGGGAAATCATTAAATGCTACATCAAACTAGTCAAAAAACAGTTGCATGGCAAGGAGATGTTGAAAGGAGCTTTTGCCCAAGAGCATGAGCACACAAATGTATGCACATACACAATAAGGTGTATTTGTGGACATAGACATACATTGATACACCCATGAGCACACTCAGAGACACCTACATGCGGATGCAGACACACAGACACACACACTCAAAGACACACACTCACACGCACACATAGAGAAACATGCTGAGATACATACACAAGGACACAGACACATACAAATGTGCAAAGACCCATACATGTACTCAAAGATATGCACACGTAAAGATGCAGTTGTACATGTCAATGCAGAAATATCAGTGCACTACACTCATATCTGTCTCTATTCATCTGTCTGATACTTTTTGAGAGTCTACTATGTGCTCACCCCTCTGCTGCCCGGTTCTGGAGACAAGCTGCTCTGTACCTTCATAGAGCCTAGAGTTCACACAAGGAGGAAGGCATAACTAATAATCCACAGGGCTATGTCTGATACCTGCCATGGTTAAGTACAATAGAAGGTTGGACTACCATCTCAGGGGGTGGGGTGTGGGAGGAGGGAAGTGGCCCAGGGAAATGACATTGAGTAGGTTCCCAGGGTAGAGGAGGAATTAATGGGGAAAGGGGAGAGAGGGAAGACAGACAGGTATGTGGGAACAGTGTCCCAAGCAGAGGCGAGCAGGTCATGTACAAGGGGATGTGATGCACAGGAAAATGAAGGAAGACATGTCTGGAACATGGAAAGCACTGGGAATGTGTCTCAAGAACAAGGTCAAAAACAGAGGACATACTAAATAAAAATTAAAACTTAAGAAAAAGAACATACTAGAATTAAGCTAGTATAAATCTGAAGCTGATTCTGATGAGATGTACACAGTAAACCCTTGAGCAACTGCTAAAAAACAAAATCTCAAGAGAATAGTTAAAAAATAATTGAAAAATCATTAACGAAATTGAAGGTGCTACAAGAGAAAAAAATCACTCAAAGCAAGAAAAGGTAGAGAGGAGGAATAGAAGAACAAAAAAGACATGAGACATAAAAAACAAAAAGCAAAATGGTAGACATGTCTAATTCTATCAATAATAATATTAAATGTGAGTGGATTAAAAATCCAATCAAAAAACAGATTAAAAAAAAAAACAATTTTTCAGACTGGATTGAAAAAAAAAAACAAAAAACAAGATCCAACTATTTGTTGCCTACAGGAGACACTTTAAATTCAGAGACACAAACAGATCGAAAATTAAAGGATGAAAACTGATGTATCATGCAAAAAACAATCATTAGAAAGTTGTTGTGCCTATACAGATATTAGACAAAATAGACTTTAAAACAACAAAAAAATGTTACAAGAGATAAAGAGAGATTTATAATGACAAAAGGGGTCAATTCGTCAGGAAGATATAATAATTTAAAACATACATACACTAATTAAAGCACCAAAACACATGAAGCAAGATTGATGGAAATGAAGGGGAAAATAAATAATTCAACAATAATAGAAACTTCAATATCTCACTTTCAACAGCAGTTAGAACAACTAGACAGAAGATCAACAAGAAGAGAGAAGACTTGTAATACTATAAACCAAAAATGGTGGGCAGGGTCAGCAGGGCTGAGCCTGTAAGGTTACATTGGGGCCTTTGCCCCAAAGGCAATGGGGAGCCGCTGTACAGTCTTAACAGGTTTTTAATAATTTCACTAAGCTGCCATGTGCCAAAAAAGAGTGGGAGAGGCCGGAGTGGGTACAGGGAAGCAAACTGGAGACCAAAGTCCAGGGGAGAAGTGATTGGGATGTGATGGGTAACTGGGTGCTTGAGTGGATAGATGGGTGCGTGGGTTGATATGGACAAATGGATGGATGGATGGATGGATGGATGAGGTCAGTAGGAAGAGAAAGTACACAGGTGGATAGGTGGATGAACTGCTGAGTGGATGGGTGAGCGGGTTTATGAAGAGATGAAAGAATGTTGGATGGATGATAGATGGGTAATCACCCAGTGCCTGCTAGACTTAGAGTACGTGGGTTCTCACAGATTGGACAAAACTAGAGTGAGAAAAGTCTTCTTTATTCTGTATTCCAGACCATATTGTCTATAATCCCCCATGAAGACATCCAACCCCTCTTCCGCCCAATAGCATCTCCATACAGGAAGCCTAAGACATGGCTGGATAAAGCACCCTCATATGGTCTGGGTCACCTCACCTGTTCATTGTTCTTCCTCATGAGCAACACCTGGGAAACACTAGAAACCAGATCCACAAGGCCAGGGTGCAAAGAGCCCTTCTCAGACCATAACTCAAGCCCTCGCCCCCCTGCACCAACTCTATTTCTGAGGAGGGGGACACAACACCCCTGGCCCACTGCATAGCTGCCACTTAGAGGTCTCCAAAACCCACACCAGCTGGCCACTTGCCACAGGGGAAGGAGCACCTGCCACCTTGCTGGGAGGCATCAGGCATGTCCCCATGCAACCCTCTCCCCTCTGCCACCACTGAATGGTGTTGATCTTCTAAACACTTGTGTGCCCAAAGCATTCCCATCGCTAAGACCCTCTCTGGGCAGAGATAATGCATCAGTTTGTCACAGACACTCCTTTATCTGTTTCCCAAACAGTCCTTCCCTAAGCCCCAGTGATCCTTATCAGGCTAAACCCAGTAGGAACCGAACATACCCCGGATCCAGGGAATGGACTCTCAGCCTGCAACTGGGCGGCAAACAGAAAAGTGAGGGCAAATCTGTCCCCCAGGGGCCATTCCAGACCCAGCCATGGCCTTGAGTCTTGGCTTCCAGAAACCACAGTGACAGGGGAAAGCTCCACCAGGAAAAGAGAGAGCTTACGGAGCCAAATACAAAATGTAGAGTATGGCTGGTATAGCCACAGAAATGCGGGCTGGACTTAGCTTCTAAAAGGAAAAAAAAAAAAATCTAAAAAACTTTTTTAATAAAGCCTACAAGTCTATACCCTTCCTTCTTTATCAACGACACAATTTATTGACCAGGGAGGCCATATTGACTAAATAAATCTTGATAATGACCAAGGCAGCAATCAATACCTGCTTATTATCAGCCCAGGCCGAGAATTCCATCTTGCGGAACGCAGGCCCGACGACAGGGCGCGCCACGCGGCTCTGCACTCCAGCGCACAGGCTGGGGATGGATGGCCAAGTGGCCCTCATCTTCCAGGCCAGGAGAAGGGAATCCTTCTTGTGTTATTAATAAATCCCACCCCCCCAACCCCACCCATGCCTCTCAGGCTCGTGAACCTGGATTCATTGCCATGAATTGACAGTGGTAAGGTGTTTTAAGAGGTTTTAAAAAAAATAAAGGAAAAAAGACAAGCACAGTGACTACAGATGGGGAATGCCAGGTTGGGGTGGGGGGCAGGACTGAGGGGATGGGCTCTGGAAGA
Source organism: Martes martes (assembly GCF_963455335.1). Lineage (NCBI taxonomy): Eukaryota > Metazoa > Chordata > Mammalia > Carnivora > Mustelidae > Martes > Martes martes. Next base: position 84,662,671 of record NC_137901.1, read on the forward strand.
GGTAGCCCAGGTCAGGGGCAGATCAAGAGCTGGAACATGTGTGGCCAAAGACCCAGGAGCTAGATTTGAGTCCAGGCTCTGCTACTTCCTGGCAAAGGGGCCTTGGACTGAACCCTCTGTGCCTCAGTCTGCCCAGCTGTAAAATGGGACAGTAGTAGTTTTCCCTCCCTGGATTATTGTGACAATTAAACGAGATATTGTTCGTTAAGGCCTCTGCCTACCGCCTAGCATGCAAAAAGGGTTCAACAGATACCTGTTAAAGAACTGCCCGGCTTCCCTTCTTATGCTCCAAAGCCTGCAAAGGCAAGCCTGGCCTTGCTAAGGCCAGCCGGGGAGCGTCTGGAGGGGCCTGACCTCCTATTCAGTGCTTCTCTGCAAGGAGCTACTCCACCTAGCTGCTGGCCAGTGAGGCCCACCAGGAGGTCCCACTGCCCCATACCCATGCTCAAACCCTTTCAGGGGTTGCTCTCAAGGCACCTGAAATTCTCATAATTATTGTTGTTGTTAATAAATATACTAATTGGTAACAGTCACCACTTCAGAAAGGCTTATAGCATACCCAGCCCTAAGCTAAGTGTCTGTACTGGGTTGTTTCTCTTTACTTCTTAGACCCTTAAAGTACTTCTCTCTCCAAACAAATATAAAGTAGGAGCTTTGTGATGCCACGCCCCCAGTACCTCGTACTGCTCCTGACACAGCATGCAATTAATGAATAAATGAACAAATGACCTGTCTCAACAACCCAGGGAAGCTCCATTCTAAACAGAGAAACTGAGGCCCAGACATGGTCCTTTGGTCATGGAAGGGAAGCAGAGACTTCAATCCTGGGCCGATCAGGGAAGCATCATGAACCAGGCACTGGGAGAGTAACGTCTTCTAGGTTAAAACATTAACTGGCTGTTTTGTGTCCCCCATAACAGTTGTCCCATAGACCACAAGGACCTGCTTTGAGTTGTCTGTGACTGAGGCCACCAAACCACTGCTAATGGTCCACAGCCTGCTGGCAATTAATTAATGGATTTATTAATTAGGATGGGAGCCGCCTCCCAGGCTGGAATTGGGGTCACCAGTTTCTAAAGCGAGACTGACGGAGCTAAAGATAAACCCTCATTCACTGCAGGCCTGAGGCCTGTGCTCAATTCCCAGGCGAGGAGTGGGCGACTTTCAAGAGCCAGTGATGGGTGAAGCAGCTGGGATTCTAGGAGGGGCTGGAGCCCCCAGGGCCACTCCCCAAGGTAGAGTCAAGGCAGCTGCCCCACAGTCACCCTTCCTGTGGCATTCATCCACTCCATCATTCAAACGCTGACTGAGAACTTATTATGTCCCTACCCTCCCCAGGGAGGGAGGCAGACAGTAAAGGAACAAATAAATACACATTATCACATTAGATAAAGCAGGTGGGGTTAAGGAGATGGGGGAAGGCTATTTTGGAAACAGACGTTAGGGAGGACCCCTCTGAAGAGGTGATATTTAAGCTGAGGGCTCAGTGAAGAGCTAGAACTCCAGAAAACCTGGGAAAGAGGGAAGAACAAGTGCAAAGGCTCTGCGGCTGGAATGGGCTTGACATGTTCACAGAACAGGGAGAGTCAGAGGGGCTTGAATAGAGTGGGAAAGTGGCAGGAGATGAGAGGGACAGACAATGGCAGGACAACAAAGGGAAAAGGGGGACCGAAACACGCAGGGCCTGTGGACCAAGCCAGAACAAGCAACCAGGAAGAGGCAATGCTCAGAGTGACAGCTCCCCAGGCTCCCGAGACACAGCAGGTATCTCAAGTGCGCGCCTCTTGTGCACTGGGTGCCTTAGGTAGACGTCCGAATCTCACGTCTTTCCTGCTGGAGACTGTGGTCCTCCAAGAAGCAGATGTAAAGCCAGGGCTAACAGGTAAAGAGATTTATTAGATCAATGTCTATGCCTGTGGGAAAGGAGCCAGAAGGAAGAAGAGAGGGAAGGAAGGAAGAAGAGCCAGAAGAAAGATACTAAGGAAGGGAGGGAGGGAGGAAGGTAGGTAGGTTGGTTGGTTGGTTGGTTGGTGGAAGTGTCCTAGATTGCTGAGGAGTCTGGAGCCAGCAGAGGAGTCCTTGTGTCCCTGGAACAGGTCTGCGTTAGACCTGCACTCAGTCCCTGGCTGGGGCTGGATCTCTAAGAACAGCATCTGGGGCACCAGCCGATCATGTTTCCTATGGTCAGGGATCTGCACGGTGCACTCTCACGGCGCTGCTGGAAAGTCACCGTGACCACACACATCTTATAGAGGGAAGCAAGTCTCAGGGGAAGTAACTTGCTCCGGGACACACAGCTAGGAAGGACCAGAGCTGGGATTTGAACCCTGGCTGTCCTGTGAATAATCACAAGATAGAAACAAGAGACAGAGGTCGGGAGGAGGCATTCTGCAACAGATCATAGAATTGGGCTGAATATCTAGTTAAAAAAATAAAAGCATTACCCAAAGCTTTTATAGTGTTTGACTGCTTACATGGCGTCCAGTGACAGAGTATTCACTCTGAGCCACACGTGTGCTCAGCAACATCTTATTTCATTCTCCATCCTTACCCTCCAGTTGACCTATGACAAGAGTAAGGATGGGGCTGGGTCCACCAGCCCGCTCAGAACCTGCGTGCAGCCTGGCCTCGAGGCCTTCCCGCAGTTCCTCACATGCACTCATCTTCCGCCTACCTTACGGCCTTAGCACATGTTATTCCCTCTACTGAGATGCTTTTCCCTGACCTCATCCTTGAGATCTCAGCTGAAGGGTCACTTCTCCCAGCAAGAATCTCAGAACCTCAGAATTTAATCCTAGCGCATGACTACATACCCGTCTGTCCCATGCATCCACCTTCCCCACTGTCTACGGGCTCAGTGAGAGCTGTCACTTTGCCTTCTTTGTTCCATGACATCTCCAGTATATAATTATTGGTTATAATATTTATGCTATTTATTGTTAATTATTGTTATTTATATAATTATTAGTTTTAATTCTTAATTATACCACGAAGTGTAGGGTAGAGGATGACAGCAACGATTAACATTATATGGAACGTCTACATGCTGGGCACAGATATCGCAGCATTTGCCATGTATCTACCCACTTAATCCTCACAACAATCCTTATGGAAGTGATGCTACTACTATCCCCATTTGACATATGAGAGAACCAAGGCTCAGAGAAGTTAAGTGATTTGCCCAGTGTTACACAGCTGGTAAGTGGGAGAGCTGAGACTTGAGCCCAGGCCACCCGGTTCCAGAGCACCCACTATGTCTTTGGGAAACGGAGGGTACAAGGCTGGATTCTACAGCCCATGCCACACCCCCTCAGATACCTGGACCCGCAGGCGCTCATAACAGACAACAGGTACTCCAAATATGTGCTCTCAGCAGAGTGGCCTCTGAGTGGCTGCCCTGCCCGGGGAAATCTGCTCCCGACCCAGCCACCTTGGTGACCCCTGTGGTCTCCCTGCCCGCAGCACCCACGCTCCAAACAGGTGGCTGAACAAGTCAATCGACCATAATGGTTCCCGGGGAGCCATTCACCCTATCCAGTTTGAGCGACGGCGGCTCGGAGAGTCTTAAGCACTGCTCGGCTCCGGGCGTCTCGGGCAGACGACCAGCTCGGGCCAAAGAGGCCAAAGGATTGATTTTCTCTTTCTTTCTTTCTCTTTAATGACAAACGCACATCCTGGAATTGCTGTTTCATTTGGCTGAACTGGAGGATGGCAGAGGCGGGGGTGGGGGGGTTGGTAAAGGAACTGGAAAGGAAGGAGGGGCAGCCACAGGCCCCCTCTGGGGGGGTGCCTGAGCTGCTAAGAAGCAGAGACAGCAGGCTCTGTGCTCTCCTAATCCTGGATCTTCATGGAGCTGGTCAAGGGCCTTTCATTTTTTCTGGAGGTACAGCCTCTTCTGACACTAGGCACTTAGGAAAAGGAAGCCAGTGACCTTGACATCCACCTTCCTTGTGACCTGCCTCATGACCCCTATAGCTGGCCTGATCTATTGGAGACCTTCAACCCAGGCCCTTTGCACTGGTTGTTCCCTCTGCTTGGCATGCCTTCCCCAGGTCTTCACTCCCTGCCCAGTGTGGCCAGAGCTCTTCATTCATAAGGGACCCTAGACATCTGGATTTCATAGGTAACATCTCCTGTGTTGTAAATGCTGACAACTTACACGACAGTGTTTTTAAATATTGCACTAATTTAAACAGACACATCTGTGGACCATAAACAGCTCCTAGTCTGCAACCTTCGTGATCTCAGCTCCCAAAATATAAGACATTACATACAATATTAGTAATGTATTAATCTAGTGAGTCCCCAATGGAGAAAGAAAGAAAACTTACCCAGAAATCTCTGAAAGAGCTTGCAAGTCCAGCAAGTTCTAGGAACTGTTATTTATTTGGTTTTTCACCCTGTCTTACAAGCTAAAATAACCACCGAAAATAAGCCGCTAGGCACTTGCAGAACGGTAATTGTGTGCCCAGTATGTGTTAAACACCTTCGTGTTCAAAGTGCTTTAATCTTCAACAACAACCTAAAAGGTGGAGACTATTGGTAGTCCCATTTAAAAACAAGGACAGCAAAGCTCAGAGAGGTTAAGTGACCCGTCCAATGTCACAGAGCTAGTAGATGACATAGTGCCAGGATTAGAAGCGAGGCAGGGGCCCCTCACCATCCTGGCTCCTTGTACTTCCCTCTTGAGGTAAAGACTAAAGAACAAATTCCTGTAATTAGCTTTGATCCACCTTAATACTCTTAACTGGCAAGTGAAAAACTTCAACCATGCCACAGCCTGTATGACAGCCATCCCATAAAACCAGAGGACCAGGATCAGCAAACTCTGACCACAGGCCAAATCTAGGCCTCTGCATGTTTTTTGTGAAGTCTGATGGGAAGACAGCCATGCCCGTTCATTCTCTGTGTATGACTATTTTCATGTTACAGTGGCAGAATGGAGAACTTACAGAAACCAAACGGCCCACAAAGCCTAAAGTATGTCATTATCTGTCTTTTCATAGAACATTTGCTACCTCTGAGGGCCATCTAGATGGTTTCCTAGAGTGTCTAGAGATGCCACACCAGGAGAATGTTCCTAGGTCAAAACCCTTGGGGAAACACTTTCCTTACAGACACAGAAGTACATTTGCATATTAAAGAATACAAAAGGTTGTAGAAGCTTCTTTAGCTCTCTTTAGGCTGAGTGGTCTTAATATTTGGGCTGAGACTGAATGAAATGAAGGAGCCACCCAGGGAAGGATCTGGGGGGAAAGAGTCTCACTTGGGTGGAGGGAATTGTAAGTCCAAAGGCCCTAAGGTAGGAAAGTGCTCAATGCCATTGAGGGACAAAAAGAAGGCCATTGTGACTGGAGCAGAGTGAGGAGGGGGAGAGAGGCTGGAGATGAAGCCAGAGAGATATCAGGGGGGCAGATGGTGTGGAGACTTGCAATCAGGGGAGAGGACTTAGGATTTTAATCTACGTATAATGGGAATATTGTCCTGGTCCTGCAAAACACTACAAGCCTTTTCTGTGAATGGTTCATCGAGGCTTAGAAACCAAGAACTCCATCCTGAACATAATTTCTTGTCTCCAAAACTGCTTAGAAGGTCAACCCCCCCCACCCATCACCATACAGTGCGCCCCAAGGTCATTAGAAGACAATGCATTTAACTGTCACACAAAGTGTGTCAGCTTCCTTCACCTTTACAACAACCTGATATGGCAGACCAGATGGGTACAACTGGCCTATGTGATGGGTTAAGAAACAGGACATTTGGTATATTGGATGATTCATCCAGGAGTGCCAGAGGCTGCACAGACAAGAGCTCTTGGGGCATTCCCCCTCTGCCAACTACCTCCACCTTCCCTGACACCTGCAATATAAACCACGGTCATAAGTAAAGAGCACACCCCAGTGAGAAAAATCAAACAGGAGAGTGTACCCTGAATTCCAAAACCAGAAACAAAGGCAAGCTACCACCTGAGTTCCTTTCCCACACTCAACCTCTGCCAGACTTGGCCTGTGAATTAGGTAACTGGAAGCCACCAGAAATTTAGTCCTTTCAGGAACCAGTACAGAAAACCAGTCTCTGGACAGCCATGTCCACCAATATTCAGGACCAAAATCAGCACCAGGCAAGGTGCTCATGTTTACTATCCCATTCACCAGAAGAAAGGTTATTATGACACAATGTCAAGTCCAAAGACAGAATCCTCTTTTTAACAGGAGAGGAGAAGGGGGAGGAGAAGCGGAAGGAAGGAAGAAGGGAAGGAATAAAAGAGAAACCACCACCACCACAACTAGAAAAGCTAAATAGCACCATGTTCATCTGAAATAACCCACCGAGATGCTTATTTACTTCTTTAGGCTTGTCTGTGGTTTCTCAACTTTCTACAGTGAACCCAGGTATTTATAAAAGAAACTTCTAGATCTCCAATAGCAAAGGTGGTCAGAGATGAGACAGTGCTTGTTTTTCTTCTAGCAAAGAGAGAACCCATCTTGGGGAAGCAATTTTTGTCGAGATGAGAAATCAGAATTTTGGGATGCCCAGAAAAGACTGCTGGGTTCTTTAAATAAATTCTCTAACACCTGTTTCTAGCTCCTTCTGCAAAAAAAGGCCCACAGGGTATGGGTTCCAACGAATGGGAGAGGAAGATGGAATGGGCTCCCCCACTGGCTGGATTTGTAAGGGTCCAGGGGGCCATGCAATTGTTCGGTCTTATTCACAGAGCTGCTATTAGAAATCTCCCTTCACCCCCTGTGCCCCCCACCTCTCCTCATCCTCCTCCCTCGGACCCACCCACAGCCCTTGCCTAATGCCAACCTATCTCATGGCCCCCGGCTATGGCAAGCCCAGTCTGCTCACGCTCCCCACCCCGGCAGCAATTCTATTACTGCGAAGTTTCCAAAGTTAGGATTCCGCCAACAGGGCTGATAGCTTATTTACTGCTGTCATCTATAGAAAGAGGAATTTTGACACATTGTTAAATGATAGCACATTTAGATAAGTCAAGCTGTCAGAGGCTCTAATGGATGTCTAAACTCTCTGTGGCTGATATGTAAAATTTATGCACTTCAGAATATCATAAGGTTATAATATTTTAATCACATCCACGCTCTTTCTAAACTTTGAGCAGGCAAAAACATTCCATCAAGCACCATCTCCCATGCACACCTTCCCAAACGTTTCTCTAAACTCCTTTCAAAAGCCCAGCCTCTCTTGCTTTCCCTGTCGCTCTTCCTCCCTGAACACTCAAACCCTAAGCAGAATTTGCCTCTTCCTCCAAAACTTGTACTATCTGGTCCTTCCAGCCAACCTCTTTCCTCCTAAGAAACACAGATGTGAATTTGGAGTGGGAGCCCTCATTTCGACTGGACACCCTCAAACTCTTATCAGCTTGATTAGCTCTCTTAAAGGAAAAAAAATAAAAAGATAGCACAGGAGACTGGACCTGGATCATCATTAAAAAAGTGGCAAAGTAAAGCAGAAAAAGAAAATCATAAAGGCATGAATCCGGTTACAATGATTATACACAGAAAAGCCATAAAAAAATACTGCATTAGTAATGTTCACCATAAAGCAATCTTATAACCAAATGAAATATGCCCAGCATTATCTTTGGGATGGAATTTTATTTCTTGTTTCCTGGACTGCTAGCAGCAGAGGAAAAAAAAAGGAGAAAAGAAAGGGGGAAGCAGTTTCGGGGGTCGTGGAATAGGGTACCACATGTCAAAGCATCTTTACCATCAGCCGTAAGTCGTTAAGACTCGCTGACTGACTTCCACCCTAGGAAAACGGCCCTGCTGTGTTCAGAGACGGCGCTGGAAGAAATAACTGGACTGCTTCCATATTTGAAAAAATATATACTTCCGGAGGGCTGTATGCTGGGCTGGTACAAGGTCACCTTTCTTGCCAGGATTGGGGTGGCGTCAGCAGCACGGTCTGGCCTGGGGACACAGGCCGCCTTTGCTGCCTCGGCCACTTTAACACTCGGCAACCAGGCTTCGAGAAACCACTGAACCTGAACAACCAAGAATTGAAGCCACACACCTCCTCACACTCACAGGCAGCTGGGCCGCGTGACGAGTGGGCTCAAAGCTGTCGGCCTGCACAGGGCCTGGGGTGGGGGCCCGCCTCTCCTACCGGGATCTCAGAACAAGCCAGCAGAAGTTTTCCTTTCTGGTTATCTCCCCTATAAGAGGAAAGTGGGAAGGGAAAAAAATGAAAATAAAAGTGTGGCGTAGGAGTCATTAGCATTATGCACAAGAGATGATCCCGGGCAAAAGTGCTTAGGCTCATAATCCGTTTCCAACAAAAATGCCATCAGTGAGAATGCGGGTTGAAGCTGCATGCCTGTCGGGCAGGGGAGCCACTGAACACTTCAGGCCGAGGGTGGGGACCGTAGCAGATGTGAAGGTCTCAATGTTTGCATGCAGCTAAGGCTGCCACGTTTATTTCTCTGCTCTCTAGAAGTGTGCAGCCTTTCAAACTCCCTCAGGGACACCCCCCCACACTTAATATCCATGTAAATGAGCTTACCCCCTTCCCTGAGAGCCTGCTCCTTTTGTGCCAGACACACCAGCCATTTTCTTAATAAACACCACCACCCTCCTCCTGTGGGGGTAGGGGTGTTGGGCCCATTTCCCCTTCACCTGAACAAGACTCTCCACCCCTCCACCTTCATCATTTCCAGTTCAAATTTGCTTTTCTACCTCAGCATCTTCTAAAACCCTAACAAAGGGTTCCTAGATCAGTGGGAGTCCAAACGGAGTCCAAATGGAATCAAGATTTGGGTGACCTCAACAGCTCCACAAAAGACCCAGGAGCTGGAGAAGGAAGCCAGTGAGGTTCAAACCCCCTCCCCCCAGCTCAGAAATCGGCCCCCTGGGAGCCGCACCCACCCCTCAACATCCAGCCCCAGCTCTATCCACCCCTCCCGGCTGCAGCCGGAGCTCCCTGGATTGAAAACGAGTTATCTAATGAAAATTGTGTTAACTGACATTCTGGCCAACCGGGAGCAAATACCAGCGCTGTAAATCTCGACGCGGAAATTTTCTCCAGCCCAGAATAACAATAGGACCCTGCAAAGGGCTTTCGCCAGCCCTTCTGGTTCCTCTCCTCTTGTCTGCCACGTTCTTGTCATTCCTTATGTTACAGAACATCAATCATAAATAAAGACGCTGTCCCCCAGCCGTGCCCCGGTCTCATTTACAAACATTAGCAGGGAATACGATTACCATTGGCCTTCGTGCCAAGCCCAATGTGGCTGCCCAACTCCCTCTCTCCCTCTTTCTCTATTTCTCTCTCTCTCCCCCCTCCCTCCCTCCCACACACACACCCCCCCACTCTTCCAGAAAGGCCACTTTAGCATCATTTAAACGGGCAAGCACAGCTCACAGCCTGGCCCGCCTCAGCTGGTCACCAAACTGTAGCCCCAACTCGAGAGAGGACCTGGAATTGCAAGGCACTTGCAGTTATTAACTGCATGCCTGAGTGCCCCGATTTTCTCTCCAGCTCAATGGCTGGGGGAGGGGACGAGTGGGGGGTTAGAAAGGAGGGGGCTGGGAAGTGGCTAGGAGGAGGAGGGTATAGGAACCACTTATCAGAAGAAACTTAAGGAGATCTGCAGGCGGATTTTCAAAAAAAGAAATAAGTGTGTCCCTTTTTATCTCCAGACTGATGCTCTCACTTCTGCGAATGTCAAGGCCAAGGCAGGATGTTCTAATCGCCTGGTTCTCAGCAACACTTCCCCGCCCCTTGTTCCCACTGCATGTGGAGACTTTGCAAGACTCCAGGGTTTGGGAGGACTTGGCAGGAGCGTCCCGGGGCACCCCAGAAAGTACCGAGCCTAGAGCTGTACCTTCCGCGGGTGTTCTCTGAGATTCCACCCCCAGTCCCACCTCCTAGGGGATTAGCAGAACATCCCCAAGTCTAGGAGAGACATACAGACTTCCAGAGAAAGGTGGAGTGGGGGATAAAGCGCTGGTGTTTGGGAGGGAGTAGCCCTGGGGAAAGAGAGGGAAAGAGAAGAGAGAAAGAAGAAAAGAGGGGAGTGGCGGGAGGGAAAGCAGGAGGCAGAAGACTGCAGGGGAATCTCCCATTTAAAAGTTCCCATGGGCCCGAGAGCCGGGAGTCACCTGCTCTGCGCAGCTCCAGGCTCTCCACGGCCCCGGAGGCGGCAGCGCAAACTTGCGCGCGCCCCGGGCCCATCTCCACCGCCCGCCCCATTTGGACTTAAAAAGAGGGTGGAATGGGGGTAAAGGCAAGAAGCAAAGACGAACCCCGAGAACCCGGCCCGAGGAGAGGTCTGCCGGCGCAGGCGGCCAGTCCGGCGATGGTGGCAGCTGCGGCTGGGGCGGCAGCAGCGACGGCCCTTGGGTGGCGGCGCGTCCGGGCTGCGCAGCCAGGCAGGCGGCGGCGGCCGAGGTGCCGGCGGCCGGCGGGGCGCGGAGCCGCCTCCACGCCAACCCCAGCAGCCTCCTCCTCCTCCCTTCTCCTTCTCCTCCTCCTCCTCCTCCCTACCCACCAGCTCCCTCCCTCCCTCGCCCAAGCCCCAGCCGGCCGCGGACAGGCACGCGGCGCGCTCCGCGGCCTCCCCGGGCGCCGCGAAGTTGGGAGGCGCGCAAAGTGCAGCGCAAGGGGGGCTGCCGGGGGTCCCGCCGGCAGCCCCCTACCCGGGACCGCAGCCCCTGCTTTCCCCGTGCCTCGCTCGGCCGTTCTCCCGCCGGCTCGCTCCCCGGGCCGAGGGCTCACTAGCGCTTCTCCATGGTCGCGGCGGCTAATCGATGATTGAACCGAACAAAGAGCAGCGGCGAGATCAATTCCTAATACCTATCGATGGGCAGCGGGCAGCCGAGCCCCAGCGAGCCCCAGCAGCCGCCGCCCGCCGCCCCGGGGCGCCCGCCCACCCTCCCGGGGACCTCCCCAATGCGCCCAGGGCGCGCCCTAGGGCTCCCCACGGCCGCGCGGCCGGCGCTGCCCGCACTAACCTGGAGTCGCCGTAGATCAAATCGCTTCCAATATTGAAACATCGATCCCACATTGGCGGCCATCTTGGGGGCTATTCGAGACGCACACACACAAGAGTTTGGCTTTTCTCAATGGCTGCACTCAATATCCGGGCTGGACTCCCCCCAGCCCCGGGGCCGCCGCCGGCCGCCCGGGCCCTGAGCGCCGCCGCCCGGGGCCCCTTGGGCGTCCCCCGGCCTCCTTCCACCCGCTGCCCCTCGGCGCCGCCGCGCCGCCGCCGCCGCCGGGCCCGGGAGTCGTGCGCCCCCCCGACCCCCGGAGGGCGCGGGCGGAGCGCGCCGGGCGGGGAGCTCGGCGCCCGCCCGGGGGAGGCGGCCGAGGATGGGGCGGGAGGGGAGGGTGGGGGGGAGGCAGCCTCTTCGAGAGGCGACGGCGCCGCCGCTGCCCTGCCTGCAGCCGGCTCCCGGGCCCGCGGAGCGCTCGCTGCATCTCCCCCCCAAGTCCGGGGTCGGTGTGCCGCGCGATTGCACTTGACTTTGGCTTTTTGCAAACTTATCAATACTGACGTAACGTGCTGATCAATGCAAAGGGAAGTTTGGGGGGGGGGGCTGCGGGAGGCCGGCGAGCGGAACGCCAACACCCCCCACTTCGCACCTGTCTACCTCCCCCACCCCCTGCATTGCATACTTAAAAAAAAAGTTAATAGTTTGCGATGCATTTTTTTTTTCTTTTGCAATCAGAGGACACACAACACGTGCCTCAGGCTGCCACCGCTCCTCCACCAGCTAAGCTTCGGATCGGAGGGTTGCAGCTCCCAGGTAGGGCCGCGTAGACTCGCCGGCCGGCGGGCGTGTGGGAGCCTGCCAGCGGGCGGGTGGAAGCCGCCCGGGGGCGCCACTGAGTCGTGGGAAATATCACCACAGCCGCGCGCAGTTTCCAAGCCATTATATTGTTTTGATTATTATTGGGGAGCGGCGCCTTAGCCAGAGATCAGGGTTCCTAGCAGGGCGAGGGGGTGGGGGCGGGCTTCAGATCCTTCGCAATAGGAATTCTTATTACTGTTATTATTTGGGGGTCTAGAGATAAGGGCTCCTCATAACTTTAGAATGGGAGGCCCTTTTACTGTTACCATGATTATTGGAAGGGATCCTTAGCCAAATCTCTGGAGCACTTTAACCCCCTCAGTGAGTTGGCTTTTATTATTTGCGTAGAATGGGTTAGCTTTTATTGTTATGATCTGTTGAGGGGGCCGTAGCCCTGCTATGGGGTCTTTGGATTCTCAACAACTACAGAGATTTCTGCTATTGTTATCATCATTATTATCCGAGGGCCCTTCTAGCTGGGGACTTCAGGTCCTTTGCAGTATGAGGCTCCTTTATTATGACTGTCTTTTGGGAGAAAGTCTTTAGCCCAGCTCGAGGGAAGTTAACCTCTTCTGCAATTTCTGACCTTGGACAATAGGGATGAGGGATAAGTTTCTTCCTTTACATTCTTCCCTCTTTTTGCCTCTGTGCAAGCTAGAGGTTCCCAGTCCCCTCCCAACATCCCACCCCCAGGAGGATCTCAGACCCCCTAAAACCCTCCATCACTAACCCACTTATCCCACCCCCACTCTTGACCCTGGGGTCACGCTCCCTCTCTGGCAAGTCCCCTGCCAAATCCCACCCCACCCTCCTCCCTACTCCCCCCAAAAGGACACTTCCTCCCTCTTTCTCTGGTCAAAAGATTTGCTTTTATAGACAGCAAATGGAAATTATATTCTCTTTTTATGACCCAGCTTGGACTTCTGACATCACTCTTGGTCTGGGACAATAGATCAATACAGAAGGTTGTAAAAAAGATAAAGTTTAGAAGAGTTGTAAAGGAGAGAATCGTGATGGATATTTTTGATGATTTTCCAATATTTGTGTCTTGGAGCACGTGCTTCAAGGCAATTAAAGTTTTTAATGTAATGTAAATAATTGTTTGATAAATGCTTCAGAAGAAGGTGTGATCTTTCTGAGCAATCACTTGAGCTGTTTAAAAAATGTAATGTGATTTAAACAAGGATACAGTATTTCTGTTACCATCCCCATACATTTTCCATGAGGCCTGGGTAAATATATTAATGCACAATTTGAAAGACTCGTACGACCAAAGTACAGCATTCACCAAGATGTAATGAATTAGGCCTAGTTAGCAATTCCGAGTGGCCTGTTTCCTTGCCAGATTAAATTGCACGTGATGTGTGGTTTATCTCAGCTCTCGATAACTTCACGTTTAAATTACAGCTCTCATTCTGCAAAATGAATTTAGGGAAATTTCATAACTATCACATTGCAATTTTTTTTAAATGACTACATTTTCTCCTGAGCATCTGTAAAGCTTGCAGTTTCCTTGTCTTTGAGTCTGTTTTTTAAAGACCTGTAATAGAAAATCTGGAGTGAGTGTGAAACCCTTCAAAGCAATTTTTAACAAACCAAGGTTTTGATGAAAGATAATTTTAAATTTATGTCTGACTTTGCAGTCATGGAATAAATTGACATTGTGTACCTCCTGATATGATGTACTGAGAAGGACACAACATCATTTCTGTGATATTCCTGCCAAAAGTACATAACCTGAATCTAATTGTGAAGAAATATTAGACAAACCCAAGTGAAGCGGGAATTCTACAAAATAGCCTGTTTTCTTTAAAAATGTTGATGTCACATGAAACACAGAAAGATGAAGGAACTATTCCAGATTAAAGAAGCAAAAGAGACTTGACAAACAATTAAAACATATGACCCACGATTTTCTTTTACTGTATAGTGCATTAATTAGAGCCAATGAGAAATTTAGAATAAAGTCAATAGATTAGATAATGGTGTTGTATCAACGTTAATTTCCCAGTTTTTGATTATTGTACTGTGCCTATATAACAAAAGAGGCTTGTTTTTAGAGAACAGAGTGAAATATTTAGGGGTAAACGAACAGACCTCATCATGTCTGCAACTAACTCTCAAATAGTTCAGGCAAAAATAATATGCATGTATTTGTTTATATCTATCTACTAGAATGATACAGCAAATGTTGCAAAATGTTACACCTGAGGACTCTAGTTGATGTGTACACAGAAATTTGTACTTTCCTTGCAGCATTTCTGGGAATTTAATATTATGTCAAAAGAAAAAGGTAAAAGAAAAAAATATATTTATGTCTGATTTTTTTTCAGTTGTTAGGACTCCTGGGCTTCGGAATAAAAATTCTGCATGGAACTTTTCTACTTTCTTGACTGACATAGGCTGCACCTTTGACCGAGCAGGAAATTGCCACAGCAAACATGCTTACTGAAGAGCAGCAAGAAAATCCAATAATTCAGATTGTTTTAAGTCTGTGATATTTTTAAATGACTTAATGCAGTGGGTCTCTGAAGAATTCTGACAATTTTAATGGTAGAACCTTGCAGTCCCACTGAGGAACGAGTTGCTACATAAATACTGAATGATCGTGTCTTTCTGCCTGGGCCGAAACATATTAGCTTTGCTTAGTGGCTTATTGCTTTATTCACAAAATAAATTTCAGCCGTCTCTCCCCACCATATTCCAAGCGCATCGTGAGCCTGTGCCTTATTAGATGTGAGGGCTTATATTCCAAAGGCATCTGTTACCGTCTCAAGCTCAGCAATTATGAATTAAGCAGTTAAGTGTTTACCCCCTAAACAGACTTAGTTGGGGAAATGATATTATTATGGGTGGTCCTTAATGAAAGATGGTAAACCAGTTAACACTCTTTTAGTAATCAGCCTTGGATTTGAAAACTAAAGTACTAAAATATTAAATATTTTTGCGAAAAGCTGTTTTTCATGTTCTTCGTGCACACTCCTTGCCCCAAACACACACACACACACGTGCAGATATAAAAACACTTAAGCAGGTTCCTTGTTGATTCCTGATTCTCAAAGATCCACTTACCAAGGTAAGTATTTTAAAAATTACAATGGAAAAGATGACACCCTCTCCCTGCCCCAGAGGAAGAAGAGTGTGGCTTGGGATAGACTATCCTGAAAGCAGAAGCAGACAGAGAGCTGAATCCTTTAGGAAATTCATAAACTGTGCAAGAATCCCAGGGAAGATAATGGCAGGTCCTTAGCCATGAACATAATGATATGCGAAATCCCCAGCATCAAAGCTGAAACAAAAGAAAATGTCCTTCGGTAGCTCTGTACTGCCCACCGCAGCTGCCAGGCAGGGAGAAAGACAGCTAGAGACTCCAAATTTATCTGGAAGCATTAGACAGCCCTCAGAGCGGAGTAAGGAATATGGTAGTGCCTGGCTGACACCTGCAGGGGTGTACTCCTGGAGGTGGGCCCATGGTTAGGTCCCAGATCCAGAGGTTGGAGTGACCGACTCTAAAGACCAAACCACCAATTCCTTATGTGCAAACACAATGCTGTCAACCTCTACTATTACTAAGCACCTACTGGTTTTTGGATGCTTATAAATAAATCTTTAGCATAATATATTGTTAGAAGCAAGACTCTGGAGTCAGACTGTCCGGATATGAATCCCAGCTCTGCCACTTACAAGCTTTGTGGCCTTGAGCAAGTGACTTTACCTCTTTGTGCCTCATTTTGCTCAGGTGTACAATGGTGCTAATAATCGTACAAAATGTTGAGGATTAAAAGAGTTAATTTCTGTGAAGCACTATGTAAATGTGCCATATCTAGTAGCTATCATTGTTCATGGTCTCACGATGCATGGAACAGCGATCTGCATTCCCGAACTGCAGGTGAAAAGACTAAGGTCCTGAGAGAGAAATGTTCAAATGATTGTGAAAGAGCAGAACCAGACCTGACACCTAGTTCACTCACATCAGGCCTGGGGCGCTTGAGCTTGCCCTGTCTCTTATGGGGAGGAAAAATGGGTGAAAAAGCGGATGCCCAGAAAGCAGAGCTGCAGTGTTACCCACGTGCCAACTCTCATTGACCAATCAAACTGGAGAGGGACAACACAAGAGGGCCAGTCTCCCTTTGCCTGACTCCTGTTGGAGACTAGTTAAACAACAGTGTATTTGTAATGTGCTGATTATTCTCCTTTTGTCTCTCCTTCCCCATTCACTCTACCCCTGCCCAGGGCCCCAGGAAGCCAGCCTCTGTGGACTCTATCTCCCAGGCTCCCTTGTTCTCTGGCATCCAGATGGATTTGGCCAATGGGGGACCTGTTTGGTAGTAAGAAGGTGGGAAGAGGGAAAGGTTGGGGTATTTATTTCCCAGCTCCTTCCCTACCTCACTGCAGTTCTGACAGTGATGGGGTTCTTTTACAGACACAGTCCTGGTCAAGTTGTCTTTCTGCTCTCACTAGGCTCTCTCCCTCCCCACACCCTTTCAGATCTGAGGTGGAAAGTCTTCTTCCTCTTGTAAGCATCTGGGTGCTTCAACATTCCCCTGCCCACAATTCTGTAAATGGTCTCATTTACAAATCTTGGCTGAGTGTACCTTCTGGGACCCTGACCTACCACAGAACACTATTCAATTATTAAGAAATGTTAATGTTATTTATATGTGTTGAAGTGATATCTAGGATATAAGACAAAATAAACATATCTAGGCTATAGGATATTAAGAAATGGTCCCATCTCTGCTTAAAATGTGGTACTTAGGAAAAAGTTAAAGAAAACTCGATATCATATTGTTAACAGAATTAGTTCTAGAAAATTGGTTTAGAGGTCACTTACAGTTTTCACATCATTATCTTAATTTTTTTATGATCACAAATACTTTATCATCAGAAATCTTTATTCTTTTGGGGTGGGAGGGAATCTGTTTTCTCCTGAGACCCTGACAGATAAACATACCACAGAATGCCATATCCATCTGAGATGTCCATGAAAGAAGAACAGACTAAAGAGAGAGACAGTCCATGTTCATGGGCTGAAAGATTTAATATGGCAAAGATGTCATTTCTGTCAGAATTAATCAATAAACTTAAGACCATTCCAATAAAAATCCCAATAAAGTGTTTCACAGAACAGGCCAAGCCCATCTTGAAATTCTTATGGAGATTCAAGGGCCAAGGTCAGGGCATTTAAAGAATAATAAAGTGTAGGAACTTTTCCTATCAGATATTAAGACTAATTATAAAGCTATAATAATAAAAACAGTGAGGCAGAAGGACAAATAGACTCAGGGAACAAAATTAAAAGCCTAGGATAGATTCACACAAATACAGAATGGACTTACATAAATACATAGCAGAGCTGGCCTTATAAACTAGTGGGGAAAAGACAGACTTCATTTTCAATATGGTGCTGAGCCAACTGACTACCCATACCGGAAAGAGAAAATAGAATCAGATCCCTACCTCACACCATACACAAAAATCAAGCCCCAGGTAGAGGTGTCTGCATGCTACGGATTTAAGGAAACAAACAAACCAACAACAACAAAAAAAAATGTTCCTTTTTTACCAACAGCACAAAACTGAAAACTATATCCTTATTAAAATGACTTGACTATGCCATGTCTGGTTGTTTGTTTAAGCATCCTAACAGTTCTGCTCATGTAATAGCCCAGGGTCTCTTTCAGAGCTGTAGCTATAGCAGAACCAAGACTGAATTTTCTTTGAGCATCCCCGGAATGAAACACCACTTGGCACTTGGCAGCTTCCAGGAGATTTAGAAACATTAGCTAATTAGAGTTTCTAGGACTCTGCTCTTCACTGGCACAGGCTCCTCTTCATGCACACAGCTTTGCTGAGCCCCTGAGAAACTGGTCCCTGGGCAGGAACCGGCCTTCCAATTCTGCATCCCATTTTAGCAGTGGAGTGTGCAAACCAGACAGTGACCTAAGACCTCCCAAACAACGACCACGGAACTGAGGGAACCCATTTGGCTCTCCATCTCTCCCAGGTCCCACATCTCTGACACCAGTGTCCCCATTTGGCTTCATGCCCACTAGGGCACTGATTCCTCCATCGGCTCCCAAGACTATGAGCTCCCAAGGACAGCCATAGGTCTTTCCTGTGCCCTGAGAAGAACTGAGCACCCCCACCAGCACACCCACCCACCCACCTAAATAAAACTCCACAAATTGTACCCCTAAAACCTGATGAAGAGTGTAGACTGTTATTGCAGCTTTTCTTAAGGGGCAGGGTATGAAGCACTTAACATCTTAACAATCCTTTTTGCTTCTTCCCTGAAGTTCCCTTCATTAAAACAGCCACTCTAGTCTCTATTTTTAATTTCTCTCCCCTCAAACGTCTCGTCCATCTTCTCTCACTCATCGCTCACTCTTATTGGCTCAGTCTTCCCTGGTGCCTTCTCCCTTGTCCTCCGTGTCTGCCCCCTCCCTCTCTCATTGCTCCTTCACATCTGAGGGTCTCACATTTCATCTAGTCAGCAAAATAGGTAGCCAAACCAAAAAAAAAAAAAAAAAAGAAGGTGAGATAGGGAGATGTGAATCGTTACAATTTTCATTTTGTCCCTGTCCTACTGCTGCACTGTCATCATCACTGTCATATTGATGCCTACTATGCACCAAGGACCTTTCTAACGTTCTCCCCAAATCTCACATCTATCATGGCTGTATCCATTCTGCCAGTGAGAAAACTGAGGGTCAGGAAGACAGAATATCTTGTCCAAGTTCACTCAACAGGACAGTGGCTGAGCATGGTTTAGAAGTGGAGTGAGAAACTATGCACCTTTATAGTCCTGCTACAGAAGCCCCGACCCCAGCTTTAGCTTTTCCTGCTGGCCCTGCTCAGGGCAGGAGGGAAAGCAATATAGATACTTCTAGAAGATGCCATTCAGACAAAGCGTAGCTAATAGGGGTTGTTTCTGTCACCCCAGGAGCCAGTCCCTAAATTACCGCTCTCTCAGCCTCCTTAAACCTTCTGATTTCTCTGCTCTTAGGTTCCCCAAAACAAAAGATGATCCACTTGTCCCCAAAGGACAGGAAAATAATAATGCTGCCATTTATGGCCTGCTTTCCCAAGCTGGGCTTGCTCTGCCCATTATCTAATTTCCTCTTTGTAACAGCACTTGGAGGTAAGTATCGTCATTTCCTCCCCTTAATAGCTGAGGAAACAAAGGTTCAGAGATGGTAAGTGACTTGCCCAAGGTCATCCAGCCTGTAAGCAACTGAGCTGGGGGTCAAATCCTGTTCTGTTTGATGTCAAGGTTGAGGTTCTCAACCCTGAATACCACCCCCTTCCCTTTCTCAGCTGCCTGTAAAATCTCTGTGGGGCTTTGAACTCACTTTGAATTTTTGAATTCACTTTGAATTTTTGAATTCACTTCCCAGCTGGTGAGGGGCTCAGCCTGGGTTGAAATTCAGAGACTTACCTTAAAATCACAGTCTCCAGCCTCTCTCCAGAGCTCACGGGGCCCAGGATGAAGACTCTGGAAGCTCTCCTTTGAGGTTGGGCCCCCATCCCTTCAACCCCAGAAACCTCTGTGAACCCCTCAGTGCCTGGGGGAGCAAAGCCTCCCCTCCACTTCAAATGCTCCATGACCCAGGAAGCAAATCTAACCCTCCTTCATGAGCCCTTCTGCTCCAAATCCTTGGGGTCCATCAGAATCTTTGGCAAATGTGCCAGGCATCGGGGGCCTTGTCCCAGACCATGCCTGTGAAAACAGCATAGGAAAGAGACTTTAAAATGATCCTCAGTACCTCAGGCCAGGGTCTAACCTGTCACCCATGTACCACACCCCCTTTTGTGCACACACATATACACACCTGCTCTCACAAACATAGTTTGTATACACCCCTGTGCACACTCTCTTATGCATATACCTTTACATACGCATGCGCACACACACCTGCATGCACACCACACATTCATTCGTGCGCATTTGAACACAAGCCAGAAACAGATTCTCTGGGACACACCTGTGTGCTCACACACAGACTTACACAGCCCGTGTGTGCATGTGAATGAGCATACTGCGGTGATACATGCGCTTGTGTGTGCCCAGTGGTACCTTCCGGGGTGGGGCAGCAACGCCTCTGCTGAGGCCTCCTGGAGCCCGGGCTTTGGCAAAAGCCCCACCTGGTGGACACTTGGTGTATATGCCAACCCCACCTCCAAGCCGAGTGCCCCGGGATCACTGAGGCTCTGGTGAGTACCCAGGCTGGCTGGCAGGAAGAGAGTGAACCCAAAGCTAGACTTTGGAGCACTCCAATTCCTTTAGAGTTGCCTTCTCTCCTCCTATTTCCTTCTCTGGGCAACAATTTCCCTGGCCAAAGTCAGGGAAAAGAACACTGGGTCCAGGAGAAGGAGCTTAAATCACTGCTCTGCCATGTGCTAGTTTCTCTCCCATGCCTCAGTATGCTCAATTATAAAATGACGGTCCTCAAACAGGCATTTGGAAGAACTAAATGACACCATGGACACAAAATCAACTGCTGTGTATCTCAGCATTGGACAGCCTAGAATGAGTCTGAAGTCAGACCTGGGTTGGTTGGTTTGTTTTTTAAAGATTTTATTTATTTGAGAGAGAGTGAGCTAGAGAGAACAAGTTGGGGAAGGGGCAGAGGGAAAGGGACAAGCAGACACCCCACCGAGCAGAGAACCTAAAACGGGGATCGATCCCAGGAGCCTGGGATCATGACCTAAGCCAAAAGCAGCCGCTTACCCGACTGAATCATCCAGGAGTCCCTTATTTTTTTTTTTTTAAGATTTTATCTATTTATCTGAGACAGGAAGAGAGAGAGAGTGAACAGGCACATAAGCACAGAAGCAGGGAAAGAAGGAGAGGGAGAAGCAAACTCCCCACTGAGCTGGGAGCCCCATGTGCGTCTTAATCCCAGCACCCCCAGGATCATGACCCAAATGAAGGCAGATGCTTAACCAACTGAGCCACCCAGATGCCCCAGACCTGTGTTTAAATGGAGACCAGGACTTAAACTTTCCTGAGTGTAGGCCCTTAGACAAGTCACTCCATCCCTTGAGTGGGCTTCATTAACTGTAAGGTGGGGGGAAGTCCCCAACAAGTGGTTGGAAGAAGAAAACAATGTCATGGAAGCAAAATCGATTACTCTCTCCATTTCTCTCAGACCAAAGACAGGAATAGTTCAGGGGTAATAGAAGCAGGGCTGGAATCAGAAGGACCCCGGTCCAAATTCTTTTTTTTTTTTTTTAAGATTTTTAATTTTTATTTATTTGACAGAGAAGAGATCACAAGTAGGCAGAGAGGAAGGCAGAGAGAGAGGGGGAAGCAAGCTCCCCGCTGAACAGAGAGCCTGACATGGGGCTCCATCCCAGGACAGTGAGACCATAACCTGACTTGAAGGCAGAGGCTCAACCCACTGAGCCACCCAGGCACCCCTTGGCTCAAATTCTTAATCAAATCCTAATTCTGCCACTTCTGAGATGTGACCTTGAGCAAGTCACTCCCCTTGCCCAACCTGTTTCCCCATATGCACAGTGGCCCCTCTTAGTGTTGTGGTGAGAATTAACAAGATAATGCATGCAAAGAGCTTGACATCAGTAAGCATTCCATAAACGCAGACTGCCACTGTCCGCAGTGAGGTTTGGGGGAAACAAGTGATATCTGGAGGCCTAGGTCATAGATGACCTTCAGGAGCTCCATATAATATCTGTATGTTTAGAACTAACTACAATTTAATCACCATGTGCCAGGTGCTGTACTAAGCCTTCTCTAGGAATTAAATGATTTAATGTCACAACAACCCCATTAAGTAGGCATTATTCTTCTTCCCATTTTACAGATAAGGACAGTGAGGCACAAGAATGATGTAACTTGCCCAGGGTCACAAAGCCAGAGAGCGGATTAAGACCCAAGCAGAGTCCTCTGGATTTCTCCCATTCCCTAATCCTACAGAGCTGTCCTATCAGCTCTGACCTCCCAGCCTCTCCTAAGAGAGGGAAACTTCCCCAGGGGCTGAAGTCTGCTTTTTGAGGGCAGGTGCTCCCCAGCAAGTCCCCCAGAGTCCCACTCTTCCTCCCAATCCCAAGGGAGGCAAATGGCCGTGTACGAGATGTGTATCCTGGAGG
This sequence comes from Martes martes, assembly GCF_963455335.1. Classification (NCBI taxonomy): domain Eukaryota; kingdom Metazoa; phylum Chordata; class Mammalia; order Carnivora; family Mustelidae; genus Martes; species Martes martes. The sequence continues at coordinate 84,684,606 of NC_137901.1, forward strand.
GCTATGGAATTAAGATAATCTTGGGGAGGCAATAAATGCAATGGAAATAAAGCTAATTAAAGAGAATCTGCTAATTATGGGAGCCTATGTCAGAAAACTTGCATCTGCTGGAGGTTGCTAAGTGGCATGAAGGTGGAAGGAACCTGGCTGGCGAGGCTTCGCCCCACTGCTGAAGCATCACCACAGAGTGGAGGGACAGATGGTGGCTCAGACAAGAGACGAATGTAGAAGAGAGATTAGGTACAGGAAACTGGGTGCTCCACATTTTATTTAAAAGTCAGTTGCTGGGCACTGGCTGCCTGATGATGCCAGCTCAAGGGAGACACTTTCGGATGTGGTATGGCGTTCAGCAGAAGCCTTGACTCAAGGCTTTTATGTCTGAACCCGGAACCTCTGGCTCCCTGGCTGTGTGGCTTAGATCCAGGCTTTGCCTCTCTGGAGCTTGAGTCTGGCCACATGACCTGCTTTGACTAACAGAATGAGGTGAAGTGTTGCTGTGCCAGTTTGAGCCTCCATCTCAAGATATGTTGTATATGTTGTATATGTTTCTACCTGCCCTCTTGCATGGTTGCCTTTTACCATGGAAAGAATATGCCTGGGCTGGCCCACTGGTTCCAGGAGGATGCAAGACTCAAGGGTAGGGAGGACCCTGACTTCCTGGATGACACATGGAGGACAGAACCCCTCACTCAGGAAAACCTGCCAAGGATTATCCCATGACTTCGAAACACACCTCTCATGCTGGGCCACTGGGGCCTAATTATCACTGCAGCAAGAGGACCTGGTGCTGTCCCACTGACAGGCCAGAGCCTGCACCCCTTCCTGAGCCAGTTCTGTGGTTTCACCCAACCTGGATGCCATGTGGCTTTGTGCTCTCAGCCTGACCTAAGACTCTGAGCTCCCTGAAATCTGATGAGTCCTGCTATTAGGCCATCCAAGTGCCCTGACAGGATCCACCTTGGCCTGCGAGTGAGGTCCCCTGGTGCTCTCTTCAGTGTTCTTGGTGGTCTCCACCCCTGGTTCTGGGTTCTGGGATCCCAGCAGGTTTTATACCCGAGCCAGTCAGTCCCAATGCCATGTGGCCTTGGGCAACCGACCTAGAACCTCCAAAACCTCATTTTTCACATGTGAGAAAGGGGAGTGCTGCTTCCTTCCTGACTCCAGAGTGGTAGTGTGAAGATCCAAACCTGTGAGACTGGTAGAAATAGCTAGAATGAGGTCCATCACTCAAGGCTGACTTTTAAGCGGCATCACTGAGAGAAACAGAGAAGATCCCACTTCTTTTGCCTCAACCTCCCCTTAGCCCTCACCCCATTTCTCTTCTTCGTTAAGGCTTTAAATGTCAACTGTTTTGGCAAGTTGGTGCTTCAAAAGAAACAAAGACTTAAATATCCCAAGATGGCCTCGTGTAAAGAGATTTCTTTCTAGAGCTCCATGTGACAGTCCCAGACATGTATTTCACTGAAGAGGACACTCAAATTGCCAACAAATATCCAAAAAGCTCAGCCTCACTAGTTGTTAGGAAAGAGTCAGATTAATACCAAAATGTGATACCATTTTGCGCTCATCAGATTGACCAAAATTTTAAAGCCAGATAATACCAAGTGATATCAGAAATGTTTGGGGACTCAGTGGATTAAAGCCTCTGCCTTCAGCTCAGGTCATGATCCCGGGGTCCTGGGATCGAACCCCGCATCTGGCTTTCTGCTCGGCAGAGGGCCTGCTTCCACCTCTCTCTCTGCCTGCCTCTCTGCCTACTTATGATCTCTGCCTCTCAAATAAATAAATAAAATCTTAAAAAAAAAAAAAAGTGTTTGGGGCGCCTGGGTGGCTCAGTGGGTTAAAGCCTCTGCCTTCGGCTCAGGTCATGATCCCAGATCCCATGCTGGGATCGAGCCCCGCATCGGGCTCTCTGCTCAGCAGGGAGTCTGCTTCCCTCTCTCTCTGCCTGCCTCTCTGCCTACTTGTGATCTCTGTCAAATAAATAAATAAAATCTTAAAAAAAATGTAGAGCAACTGGAACCCTCATGTACTGCTGGTGGGGTGTAACTGGTACAACTACCTTAGAAAAGATCAGGCAGGCAGAATCTAGCAAAGTAGAAGCCACGCATGCCAATTGCCCCAGCAATCTATTTCTAAGGACAAATTCACCAGGAATTCTTGTCCAAGTGCATCCAGCAGGATATAAATGTATAAATGTATAAATATCTTTCCATAAGATTGTTTACAAAAGATTGCCCATGATAGCAAAAGAACAAAACAAATAAACAAAAACAAAGGGGAAAAAAAGTAACAACCCAAATGCCCATCAATAGTAGGCTGGATAGAATAAATCGTACTGTATTCACACAATGGAAATCTATAAATGGAGGGAATAATGATTCAGAACCACACTATTCAACATGGACAATTCTCACAAATAGTAGTGCTTAGTGAAGAAAACAGGTTGCAGAATACAAACAGTACAATATTATTTATGTAAAATTTAAAAGCAGGTGACCCTATACTGTACATTGTTTAAGGATGCATTGTTTGGCTTCATGACAAAAGCCAGGGCTAAACCTGTTGTGTGCCACTTAGCATGTGGCCCTGGGAATATTTCATTTTTCTGAACTTGGGTTTCTTTGCAGGGCCACTGTGAGGGTCTTGAAATCATGTAGTGAATATACCTGGTGCACAGTGAGTACACAGTAATTGTTGAAGATGACGGTTTGATTATTTGGGTAGGTTCCAATTTCCAAATGTCAGTTTTCTTAAGGCAAGGTGCCTTGGGGTCCCCCAAAATATGAGCATTGAGGAGAGCAAGAAAGAAGTGGCTATTGTCTTGGTGAGTGCTCCATTTTGTAGTCAGCCCACATGCAAGTGGTAGTACCTGTGCTGAAAAAAGATTCAGTCCCTGCCTACAGCACGCTCTAGACTGAGGCCTTTGATAACCCTCTACAGTCTTCCCCTCTCCCTTCTTCTTCCACAATAGACTAGGATGGTCAAATCCACTAAAACCAGTTGTTTTTCCTTGAGGGCAGGAAAGGCTTAACTATTAAACCCTGCTAGTGTGGTAAAGAATGAATGAAATATAAAACAGTTATATTTATTTATTAAAATGGTCTAAACATGCATAGTCTCCTTTGCTACTGTATCAGGCACGGCTCTCCAGAGACTGAACCAGTAGGAGATACACATAGTAACAGATTTATTGCTGATTTATGAACTGATTTATGCAGTTGTGGGGCTCAATAGCCAAGTCTGAAATCCTTGGGATTTCCATGGCAAAGAACAGACTGGAAGTCTAGGGTAAAGCTGCTGTCTATAGGAGGAAGTTTCTTTTCTTCAGGGAAGTTTCAGTTCTGCTTCTAGGGCCACTTCAACTGATTGAATCGGACCCACCCAGGTGACAGAGAAAAATCTCCCTTAAAGTCAACTGATTATAAACTTCAATCACATCTACGACATACCCTTATAGCAATACCCAGATTAGTGTGTGAGTAATGGGCACCCTCATTCAGCCGGGCTGACCCGTCAAACTGACCTCCCCTGTAAGTTTCTCAGCAGTGCCCTCAAGTTTGGTGCAGCTTAATGATCAGCTCATGTCAACGCGTCAAGGCTTTTTCAGCTGAGCTGCCTCCCATCTGCTTTTGTCTAGATGTCAGCTTGATCTTGCTCTTTCTACTCTGTCCATGAGTCTGACATCAAGGCCTCTAGCAGCTCTGGATCCACATCCTTACAGGGTCATGGCCAAAAATGAAAGGGGAGGGGCTGATCAGTCAAGGCTGGATCATGGACAATAGGGTCTGTCGTCTAAGGGCAGTAGGTGGACAGCAAATGCATGGACACCATGCAGTGGCTGCGAGCTGGCAGCTGCTCAAGTGTGCAGAGCTCTGTATTTCCCGAAGTGTGGTCTATGACCTTCAGATATTTCTAGAGCATTCACAGGACATTCTATAATCTCAAATCCCATGGGGAGGAAGATGGCTATCTTTCAAGGGTCTCTCAGCCTTTCTGATCACTTCGAAGCCCACGGCTCAGTGAGGGGCTAGAATGTCTATAATACCTCTGTCTCTGGAAAAAGAATCTCCCTTTTAAACAGAGAACATGTCTCTGGTTCAGCTCTTCTGGCAGCCAAGACTTTAATTCATTACTTTACTCTCAACGTATTTATTTACATGTAGCTATTTTCTATTTATGGCAAGAGATGCCAGATTTCCATTTAGAATGGTGATAGGAAGTTTCCTTTTACAAAGACATTTATTTAAGCAAAAAGTGAGCCAGGTTAGAGATATTAAGTAAATAATAATATATGGCACATAGGTCCAGGAAATAATAATATATGGCACGTAGGTCCAGGAAAAATGGTGCACGTGGATGTGAAAGATTAAAGCGTTGTATTGGGTGATGGCCTTGGCTTTGACATTAGACATCCCAAGTTTAAATCTAGGCCACACTCACTATGTAAACTTGGGCAAGATGCTGAACTTAGCTGTGTCTCAGTTCCTCATCTGTAAAATGGGAATGATGATACTCATCGTCAAACTTCATAACCAACTTTATCTAAACCCCTTGGGACCGGATGTATTTTGGAATTCAAATTCCCTCAGATTTTCAGAATACCATATACTGTATATTATGTGCAGGGTCTGGGCAGCCCCATGTGGCCTAGTACATCAATATTTCTACAGCAAAATGTATGACTGTCCACATTAAGTGGGTGGTTTTTGTTGTTGTTTTTTAATCTACACATTGTACCAGTCCTGGGCAGATTTTTGTGGCCAAATGCTTGCCACAAACTTGAAAATAAAAACTTTCCATATTCCAAAGTTTGGGGGGCTTATGGATTATACATAAGGGCTATGAGCACGGACCAGCTTCATATAAAGTGGGCAGGGAGTCGACAAGACTAGTGAAACTTGAAATTGCCTTAGTCAAGCCCATGCAGTGAGGTGGCAGAAGGATCAGGGAGCAGCCAGGGGCCAGGAGGGAGCATTTAGGAAAAGAAGAGAGGCAATCAGCAAAATGTGCACCCATCTCAGGAGAGATTATAAAGAGAAAATTACACAAGCTCTCCAAGACTTCTCTGATTTCTCCTTCCCCATGACCCAAACTCCTCCATTCCTTCTCCTCTTCTTCCTCCTTCTCTGCCTGGTGCTGCTCCACTCATTTCCCTTGCTGGCGTCTGGCCTCAGAGTGGATATGTAAGTAAGTTATAGTCAAGTGACGTGAGGGAAGAGCTGCTGAAGTGCTTCTAGGAAAGGTTCCTATGGACATTTCTGTCCCTAAATGTGATGTCTGGCGCAAGGGTAGCCATATTGGGGCCGTGATGGGGAGCAGGCTGAGGGTAAAGGCCACACAGAAGATGGCAGGGTAGAAAACTGATATCATATAGCCACCGATCACACCAAAATTGGACCCAGCTACCTCTGTACTTCTTGTATAAGATAAAAAATGCCTATTATAATTTTAAACAGTTAGAGTTGCAGTTATCTGTTATTTACAGTGGAAGGGTATTATTTTGGTTATTAAAAGAAAGTATAAATCTGGAAGATGAGAAAATGTGGGGAGTCTTAAGTTATAAGATTGTATATAAACAAGATTGAATTTTAAAGACTTTAATACCAAATAGCATGATAGACAGGCAGGCAGGCAGACAGAGGGTGTTGAAAAAATTGGTGTGGGCTGGACTGGTAAGGAAATGGCTTTCATTAAGGAGGCTGGAAACTTCCTCAAACTTCACTAAAAACTTCCTGGTTCCATTTCTATATTCTCAGTGGAGGGCAAATGATTCAGCTCAAGTCTAAGAGCACTTAAATTCCTTCCCAGGATCATAGATGTTCCTCTACCAGGAAAGAAAGCAAGGCTGTGTGGTTTGGGAAGATTCTGGGTAGACGCACAGCCTTAGCAGTGTTCTGAGCTTGTCTGGCCTTCAACGTGTGATTTTGAGAGTTGGAAACGAGAAGATTATAACTCAGAATGGCACGCGGGTGTGAAGCCGACTGCCTTGCCAGCTATTTGCCTGTATTTAAAACACATATGGGTGATATTTTTAAATATCTTTGCTGTGTGATTGAAAAACATTGCAGTTGCTACTTCGTGGACGTGGGTTTTTATGCAAACCCAGGGATGGAATGATGAGTGTATGTTGTACCTACGTGGGCTTTGCTGGAGAGAATGTAAGGACAGAATGGCACAGCCTGCATAAATGTCGGGCCGAGAATTGCGGCTGGGCCATTCAACATTTAACTTGGGAGTAGGGGCTCCTGGCAAAGCTCCTTGGTTTTCTCTGAGATCCTTCCCTCTGCACTCTCTCCAAGGGGTCTCAGTGGGAGTATTCACCCCAGCTCTGGGAATAGACATATAACCCAGAGCTGGCCAGTGGAGTACTCCAGGCCCAGTGGTTGGGTGAGGGGCAAGCTCACGTCCCAAGGCAAGCCAATGAGACTAGTGGGAAAGAAGCACTTCCCTCCTTCTTATATTGCTAAGCTGAGAGGAAGTATATTGGGAATTTCCCAAGGCCATCTCTGTCACCATCTGAGGAGAGCCTGCTGGGAATAAAATCAAGGTAGTGGAAAAGAAAGCCTGAGAGATGGAGAGAATCCTGGATCCAGCCATGCCTGAAATCTATCCCTGGGTCCTTTTTTTTTTTTTTTTTTCCACTTAAAAAAAATTGTAGTGATTGTCAGAGGGGGAATGAAGTGGGGAGAAGAGAAAAAGGTGAAGAGGATTAAGAGAAACAAACTTTTGATTATAAAATAAGTCATGGGGATGAAAAGTACAGCATAGGCAATACAATCAATAACAACTCTGTGTGGTGAGAGATGGTAGCTACACTTGCCGTGGTAAGCATTTTGTAATGTATATAAATTATCAAATCACTTTTTGCATACCTGAAACTAATATTATGTCAACTATACAGAAAAAAATGGTGGTAAAATATGTTTAACATAAAATGCCATTTTTAAAAAGATTTTTATTTATTTAAATGTCATAGAGAGAGAGAGAGTACAAGCACGAAAGCAAGCAGAGGCAGAGAGAAAAGCAGGCTCCCGCCGAGCAGGACTCCGTCCCAGGACACTGGGATCATGACCCGAGCCGAAGGCAATGGCCCAACCAACTGAGCCACCCAGGCATCCCATAAAATGCCATTTTAGGGGAGCCTGGGTGTCTCAGTCAATTTAGCATCTGCCTTCAGTGCAGGTATGATCCAGGGTCCTGGGAGCAAATCCCAGGTGAGGCTCCCTCCTCAATGGGGAAGTCTGCTTCTCCCTCTCCCTTCCCCTGCTTGTGCTCTCTCACTCTCTCAAATAAGTAAATAGAATAACAACAAACTATAAAAAAGCCATTTTAACCATTTCTAAGCATACAATTCAGTGGCATTAATTACATACACAATGTTATGCAACTATCATCACTACCTATTTCCAAAAACTGTCACTCTCCAAACAGAAACTCTATACCCATTAAGTAGGTACTCTCCATCTGACCCCAGGACTTTTAATTTAATGTTTTTAGAGTATAACATGCATACAGTAAAATTCTCCCTTTTCACTGTGGTTCTATGAGTACTGACAAACACATACATTTAACCAGCACCACAATCGAGATGTAGTACAGTTCTAAACTCAGCTCTCAAATCCCACATTCTCCAGGTAGTCTGCTCTCTGCTCTCCCCCCAACTCAACCACCTGGCAACCAAGGATCTGTTTTCTGTGCCTAAAGTTTTGTCTTTTCCAGAATGGCATATAAATGAAATTGCACAGTATGTGGCCTTGTGAGTTTGACTTCCTTCACTTAGCATAATGCATTTGAAGTTCATCCATGTCATTGGTATATCAGTAATCTGTTCCTTTATATTGCTAAGTAATAGTAAAACATTGCACGACTGTACCTCAGTTTACCCTTTCACCAGTTGCAGGACATTGGTTTATTCCTGTATTCTGAATTTCCCTGAGTCTATGCATTCCTTTCTCTTAAGCAGTTGGAGTTGGGTTTCTGTCACCTGCACCCGGCCAAAATGATCTAGACAATACAAGGGGAGAAAGCCACTTCCCCTCTCAGAAATTACCTCTCTCATCTATAAAATGGGAGTGCATTGCTCACGATGGTTCTGAGTGTAACGGAAATCTTGACTCCAAATTGGTTGAAAGAGATGACCGTTTTCTCCCATTCTGGGGAGTCTTGACATGGAGCATATCAAAGGTGGCTAACTTAGCGGCTCAACCCCGGAGGCTGGCGCTTTACAACTTTTTGTTCTGCGGTGCCTCAGGATTTCCTTCTCATCTCGAAGCAAGTTCACGGGAAGTTTTCTTCGAGGACCCCAGAGGTAGCGCTCGGAAGCCCCGCCCAGCAGGTTTCTCCTCACATCTCACTGGTCAGAATTGGGTCACGTGCCTGCCCTGATTCAGTACTTTAGGAAGGGGTGGGACCACCTGACTTGCAGATGTTGGGCGGGGGCGCACCCATAGTGCCTACCACCCCCAAGAACGGTGGCTCTGCTATCTTACCGGGTGTTGTGAGGGTCAAGGAGGGTATTAGCTCCTGACACCTATGAGATTTTGGACACATTACAATTCTCTTCTGCATTGCAAGGCAGTGTGGCACTTCCAAATCTGAGACAATAAGGTGGCATGGACACAGGTGAGAAACACCAAAAATAATTTATTAGTTTGTTTAACTGGAAAGTTTAACAATGTCGTGGGCTCCTGGCACGGCCTAGAGGTTCAGTTTCAGACACTGTCATTCTCCTTCTCTGGGCTCTGATTTCTTCTATGTTGGCCTCATCCTCACACAGACTATTCCTTCGGGTGACAAAGAAAGCTGCCATTAGCCCAGGGGTCCATCCTCACAGGTTCTTGTCCCCAGGGAAAAGAGAAAGCCTCTTCCCAAAGGTTCCATCAGAAATCCTGGGGAAGGCTCTCATTAGTCTAGGTGAAATCACATGCTTATGTCTGAGCCAATCACCTCACTCTCCTAGATTGGGCCCAGATGACACGCCCAATTCCCAAGCTGGGGCAGGGTGGTGGTGGAGGGTAAAGCCACAAGGACATAAGCTGATCAAAGGAAAACCAAAAGGCTGCTTGCACAAGAAAGGGGAATGGCTTGTGGGCATAAGCAGCACTATTTTCTACAGTCAGAATTTTACTGATAGAGAAACTTACACCCAGAGAAGGTAAGACACTCAGTGTCACAACAGTGAATCCTAGCCATGAATTCAAGCAGCTCCTGAAGGTCCAGCCATTACACCAGTGGTCAGGGCATGCCAGGAGGGTAGGTGGGCCTGTGGTTTCCTAATAGTGCCCACTCCAAACTCTTTCACTCCCCATCCTCCTTCTCCAATGAGTCTCACCCACTTTTCTCACTTTGAGGTTTGGTCTACTTTGTACCTGAACTGCAAAATGATTGCTGTGGGCTGAATTGTGTCCTCCCCCATTCAATGCTGAAGCCTTAACTCCTAATATCATGGTATTTGGAATGGTGCCTTTGGGAGATAATTAGGTTTAAATGAAGTCATGAGGGTAGGGCCCCCATGATGGAATTAATGCCCCCGTAAGAAGAGACACCAGAGCTCTCTTTCTTTCTCTTTCCCTCTCTGTCATGTGAGGACATAGCAAGAAGGCAGCTGTCTTTAAGTCAGGAAGAGGGTTTTCACCAGTTGACCATGCTAGCACCCTGATCTTGGGACATCCAGCCTCTGAACTGTGAGAAAATAAATGCCTGGTTTTAATGGTATTTTATTATGGCAGCCCAAGCTGACCAATACAGGGATGGATTTAGAGCAATAAGCGCTGATTGGGTGCCTGCTGAGTGCCAGGCCCTGTGCGGGATACTAAGGTTCATTAGCTGGGTCTTCACCCACAAAGAATTTGGAATCTAAAAATGATGTTAAAATATTAATAATAGATCTCCTCTATCTTTTCTGTAAACTTTGAGATCACTTTTATTTAAGAAAAGAAATTTCCAACTCAACCAATAACCTCCTTGCACTTTCTTCTTCTCCATCTGTCTCTAGAGACAGAATAGCACGTAGACCACAAAACTTTGCATCCTTCTCTCCATACTTATTTCCGTGCATGCCAAGAGGAAAAAAAAAAATGACAGCTATAAAGAGATGGCAGATGCTCTTAAGTGCCCTGTGTTCAGAGTTTTCCATGTATAACCTCATTTAATCTTCAAGCTAGTTGGTGAGGCAGCCATTATTTCCCAGATGAGGAAGCGGAGAGGCTGAGAGGCAAGTGACTTGTCCAAGATCACACAGCTGGGAAGCAGAGGTAGGATTTGAACCTAGATCTGATTTTAATGTCCAAATGTTTAACTCCCATTGAATCTCCTTAGCTAATCAGTGCTGTGGATAGATTCACAAAAGAGATACTCATCTAAAGCAGAGAGATTATGATGACCTAGATTTCTCCATGGTGAGGAAGCTAGCTGTGATATGAATGGATGCATTAAGACTTTTTATTGACTCTCAAAGAGTTAGTAATGATATCGCTTTTGTTATTCATATGAGCTTACAGTTATTGAGCTTCACTCTGTGCCAGTCATTCCACATGTTTTAACTTTCTTCCCCTCACAGTCCTGTGAGCTAAGTCCTAGCATCATCCCCTGCCTTTTCCAGGTGAGAGATTTGAGGCTCAGCGGAGCTAAAGCAATGAATGAGTGAATGAAATTAGAGAATCTCACAACCACAAATCTTTGAGGAATTAGTAAATTTTCCAAAGCTGAAGGTTTTCTCCAAAACCCTTGAGGTGCTAGAATCTTCTGAGTCTGTATTCAGAGAGTAAGGGGCTAGATGGAAATTTAGAACAAAATTCTCCTCTCATAGAAGGAAGATGCAGAGTGTCAGCTGAGAGTTCTTGGGAAATGACATTCCCCGCCAACCCCTGCCATACCCACAGGGACTGTGGTTGGACCTGAAAATCCTGGAAGTTTCTCTGAACTGAGAGCTGATGGAGGTGGGAGAGAGTTGGCTTTTAATGGACTCTCACAGAAAATGCAACAATAGCAGTGCTATGCCCTGTGAGAGCTGCAAATGGGGTCCTCAGCAAGAGGGAATACAGAAATGCATATGCTTGAGCTGTCCTGCCATCTAAATGTGCATAATGAAAAAAAAACTTGTATAAAATGTAATAAAACAGGTCTGTGAATTCAGCCTTTAAAAAATCATGTGCATCTGGATTTTGTCCTGAAGAAGACAAAAAAAAAAAAAAAAATCCAAAATTCCACCAGTTTGGTGAAGTTGGATGAGGGGAGTGATTAAACAGTTATTATTTGATTTTGTGTTTTTCACAAAATAATACATATTCGTTATTACAAATTCAAGTAATGTATAAGTAATGGTGTATCATTTAGGAATGCTTCTAGGACAAGTAACAGTAAACTCAGTAAATTTGGCTTAAAAGATGAAAGTGTATGGTTAATTAGCAGGAAGCCTGAAGGTAGATGATTCTGGACTTGGTTTAGGGACTCAACAATATTAACAAGAACCTAGACTCCTTTGTTCTCTCTGCCCTGCCGTATTCAGTGTGATGAATGTGGTGATGTCTCCCTTCATGGTCACAAGATGGCTGCCATAGCTCCAGACATCAGGTTCTCATGTCACAGTCCCAAGCAGTAAGGGAAGGGGTATGATGGGGCTAAAAAAGAATCTTGTCTTCTTTTATTAAATTGTATTTTCTTTCCCAGAAACTGCATTCACAAAGTTGTGTGGACTTCTGTGCAAACCCTAGCTCTCCCACTCAATCTCTCTGAGCTTCAATTTCTCCATCCTGGAAATGGGAATAATCGTAGTTTCCTCATAGGGTGTTGTGAGAATTAAACGAGAAAGCATGTCATGTATAATAAATAGTCAGTAGCTATATGGGTATCTTCTTTTTGTCTGTCCAGATTCACTCTCCTTTACCTTTCTCCTTATTCTGTGCTGCCCCAGAACTGCAACAACAGTCTCCCTTATCTTCTGGCTTCCAGTTGATTTGGTCAATGGAAAGTATCAACAGGAGACAAGGGGGGAGTAGATAGGTCAGCTATTTATTTTTATAGCTTCCTCTCTGTGGGATGCCAAAGGAGGCTGAGTTTCTCTACTGAAAGCTACAGCTTCTCTCTCTCTCTCTCTCTCTGCCAGCTGCTCCCTCCAGGTCCCAGTAATGCCCAGATGATAACAGCTCCCCAGGTTATAGTCTCGGGGGGGTTGCACCATGGCTTTTCTTAAACCTGCTCTCACCTTAATAGTCTCTTTATTAAACTCTTCTCAAAAATACCAGTTTGAGTGTATCATATTTGCTTGCAAGGACCCAGACTGATTCAAAACATTAGCTTTTCTTGCAAAGTAAACTATTTGCAAACTTCAGGATTTTATTAGTAGTGACAAGTAGTGACTTATGTCACACCTCATGATTGAGAATCACCGGTCCACTTGGTCAAAAGGTCGGTCAAGTGGGATGTTCAGTTGAGTTGGCGGTTAGAATCGTGAATTAATTCTAAATCCATGGGTCTCTGGCCATATCCAAGGCACAATATCTTTTAAGTGATAATGATTTTGAAAAAAAAAAGAAAGGAAAAGACATAATTTCACATTCACATGCCCTGAACTCAAGGCTACGTATTCTTGACATCTTTCAGTTAAATGGAGAACACCAGGTTTTGAAACTGTATTGATTTCGGTGGGCATATATTATTTTACTGTAAGTACCAATGTCTGTTGTACTTAATATACAATGGATTAATTTAAAATGCATTAGTTTAATAAAAATGCATAAAATAGAATAGAATTGCATTAGCTTCAATAAAAAATTCAATTTCATAAATATTATCTTGTGTTAAAATGCATTGATTTCCAGGAAAATATATTGGTCAAAGGTAATTTACATTGGTTTGAATGGAAATGCACCAGTCTCCATACATATGTATTAGTTTAGTCAAACGTATCCAATTGTGTAAAATATCGGTTAGGCTGAAATGGATTCTGACCCTGTTGTTGTCGTTGTTGTTGTTGTTTTATTCTCTTTCACTGCATAACTATCTCCCACGCTGGCTTTACTGTGGCCCAGTTCACTTGAAGGAATGCAGGTGGCTGAGCTTGAGGAACATTCTGGTAACTCATGGGTTTGCAAATGGATGTGCTGACTTCCGCAGCTGTTAAAACTCCCTTGGTGGAAGGTGAGGTGCACTCATCATCCCCACTGAGGCTGGGTGTGGGAAATGAGCTGGAGATCCAAGCAAAGGCCCAGAAGTAATATGTCCTGTCCTCATAAGGACTGACTGGAGCTACCCTAGACCAGGAAAATGGTTGTCAGCCTTGACTAGGGCAAGAGGAGCTGGAAAGGAGCCTGTGACCTGGGAGCAAATGGAAGCCAGAACCAGAAGGTGAGGTAGCTCAGGGTCAGCAGGACACAGGATCATAGTTAAGGTTCTGGGGTCTACCAGGCCTGGGTTCAAACCCTGAGCCTGATACTTCCTCTGTTGCTTTGGCCAAGTGACTTAACCTATCTCCACTGCTCCCAGGCATTGTGTCAGACACTGCTGTAAGGTCTGTCTAGGTACTGATTCTCACCACAGCCCTATGGTACAGATAAGTAACTTGTTCCAGATTATACAACTAGCAAGTAGCAGAGATTTGACTCCAGAGTCCCTGTTCTCAGCCACTAGACTGTCTCCAGTAACTGTTTTGTGGCTCCTAAAGCAGGCGTATCATGGCAATTAAGGAAGGTATCCCAACCCTTGCTCTGTAGCTTCCTAGGAACCTTTGGATAAGTGACTTTGCCTCTTTGAGCCTCAGTTCCTTCATCTGTAAAATGGGTAGAATGAACACCATCCATCTCCTAGGGCTATCAGGCATACAAGGGACATAGTAAGGCTCAAGGAACAGTAGTCCTTCACCCCAACAAAAGCATTCCACACATTTTTGTGGCTGCAGGACTCATCAGAGCCTTTGAGATGCTAAGGTAGGCCCTAAATCTGAGGAGAATGAAGAGGCAGAACCTACTAGGAAGAAGGTAAGAACTACAAAAGGCAAAAGAGAATTAGAGATGGAGAAACCGCACCAACTGAGTAATATTTCCCAAAGTGTGGAAACCCCCTCCCTTGTGATGTGTGAGCTCCTTTTGCTCTCCTCAAGCAGACATTTTTCACAACTTTTATTTGGAAAAAAAAAATTATAATGGAAGAGTTGCAAGAAAAATACAATGAACTCTTTGAACTTTTCCAGATTTACCAAATGCTGACATTTTGCCACATTTGCTGTATTTGTGCGTGTGTGTGTGTGTACACTTTCTCCCCTGAACCATTTGTGAGTTAATGTAGTCACTACCCCATCCTTTACACACACAGTTCAGTATGTATCTCCTAAGAACAAGCTCATCCTCTTATGTAATTAGAACCTGAATTTTAGGTTCCATGTTCAAATTTCATCAACTGACCTAAAACTGAACTATATTTTGTAGCAGTTATTTTTCTAGTCTAGGATCTAATCCTAGATGATTTGTCATGTTTCTTTAATCTTCTTTAATCTAGGACAGTGCCTCAGCCTTCCTTTGTCTTTCTTGACCTTGACATTTTTGAAGAGTCCATTTTGGAACCTGCCCCTCAGTTTAGGTTTGTCTGATGCTTCCTTGTAATTAGATTCAAGTTATGCACTTTTGGCAAGAATGCCATCAAAGTGATGCCAGGTTCCATGGGTGCATTGTTTCAGGAGGTAGCTCTTGGGAATTTGTCCCATTTCTGGTGTTGCAATCTCTAACCTCTTGGAATGGGGGGGGGGGGTGTCTGCCAGGTTTCTCCACTATAATTTTTTCCTTTTGTAATTAGTAAGAAATCTGTGGGGGAGAAACTATAGATAAGACTGTGCCAAGTTGGACATTAAAACATTTTAAAATTTAATATTTATATATTTATTTTCATGTTACCTTCTGTTCCTGCAAAGGAAAATTACTGCTTTATTTACAGTAGCAACATAATTTCCCTCTCCAAAACACAAACTGAAAGTGGGGGGAAAGAAAGAAAAAGTGAGTCAATTTGAAGAAAAGTATAGGTGGTTCGTGGATATAGCAAAATACGGCGAAGTATGGTACCCAAATAGCTATTGTAGGGACGCAGGACAAGTGTGGAGACTGCCACTATAGGGTGCTGGAGCTAAGCTGCAGGGGCAGAGAGGACTCGTTCCTGGGGTCTTGAGAGCCTCGGGGTGTTTTCTGTGGTGTGTAATGTTCCCCCAGGCCCACGGACCCTGTGCCTGGCCTCTGTTTGGCCCTGAAGGCCTGGTGGGCACGGTTATTTCAGTCCCCAGCGAGCAATGCCAGGGAAGCCACCAGCAAGTCTGGAAACTTTCAGAAATTCAGTGTGAATCCTGGTTCATGGAAACCCACCCAGCAGTCTATATAAACTGGGGCCCTGCAGAAAGAGCAGAAAGAGGCCCACCCAACCCTTTTTAGAATCGGATGCGTGGGCAACAAGGAAGGCAGACCAGTTTGGGTGTCGCTCTTCTGAGCACAAACTGGATAGTGGAGTCTGGTAGAGAAGGATGAATGCACGAAGAGGCAGGGCCACCAAGGAGGTGGCTGGTGGCTGGTGAGGGTGTGGGGGGCGGAGGAGGGAAAGTCTTGCAGCCTGAGAGGAAGAATCAAATGCAATTTAGCACCTCTTCTTTGGGTATTTGAGGCCCAGACACTTCCTGAATTCAGGTCTAAAAAGTGGCCCCTTGAACTCAACAAAGACTGAGCCTTCAGGGCCTGGCCCTGGCTTGACAATGGTGCCAGAAGTTGCCCACTGGATGCCTCTGTCACGCTGAAATCTACAGCTAGAATCCAGGTGTGTCTACACAAAGCCCCAAATTGAGTTAATCTCACGATCTGGGAAGAATCAAGAGTAAACAGACGCACCCTTCATTTCCAGAGAGGCAGCTGGTGAGGCACCGACCTCACCGTCAAACCCCAGCTCCATGCCAGCCGTGAGGCTCGGGCACACTCACCCCACTGGAGGCTCAGTCTTCTGATCTGTAAAAGGGGCTGATAATATTGCCTACACCCGGGGTTGTTGTGAGGACCACATCAGGGGAATGAATAAAGAAACCAGCACAACGCTAGACATGTTATAAGCAGGCATTAGATCTGTAGCTATTATTATTATTATTATTCTCACCATTGTTGTTGTTGTTGTTGTTGTTGTTTTAAAGATTTTATTTATTTATTTGACAGATTACAAGTAGGCAAGAGAGGCAGGCAGGGAGAGAGAGGAGGAAGCAGGCTCTCCACGGACCAGAGAGCCCGATGTGGGGCTCGATCCCAGGACCCTGGGATCATGACCTGAGCCGAAGGCAGAGGCTTTAACCCACTGAGCCACCCAGGCGCCCCACCATTGTTGTTTTTGTTCATCAAACCAGTTACTCGGAATAGCCCAAAGAGAAGTCACTCAGGTGAATGGGAGCTCCTTGAAAGGAATAATTTTGTCTTCATCTTGGTTCCCCCAGCGCCTGCCAGGGCCTGGCCTGGAGGAGGGGCACAGTAATAACTGTTCACAAGAATAATCACAATTGCTCATACTTTTGGAGTGCTTCCTGTGTTTCAAGACCTCGCTAAGCCCTCCACATGTATTACTGCATCGAAACCTCAGAGCCACCCCAGGCCCTCATACATGGCTGGTGGGAAACGTGAAATGGTGCAGCCGCTATGGAAACCAGTGTGGTGGTTCTCGAGGTTAAACAAAAGGTCACCCATATGACCAGCAACTCCATTCCTACCTATCTCCCCCAGAGAACTGGAAAACAGATATCCAAACAAATATGTGTATGTAAATGTTCACAGCAGCCCTATTCACAATAGCCAAAAGGTGGGAACAGTTCAAATGTCCATCATTTGATGAATGAGTAAATAAAATGTGGCCAGTCCATACAATGGACTGGTAGCATTCAGCTGTAAAAAAGATCGAAGCACTGATTCATACAACAACATTGGATCAACTTTGAACACATTATGCTCAGTCAAAGAATCCAGACACGAAAGCTCACATGTTGTGATTCTATTTATATGAAATGTCCAGAACATGCAAATCCATAGACAGAAAGTAGATTAGTGGTCATCAGGGTAGGAGGGAGGGGGGAAGGAGAGTGACTGCTCAATGGGTATAGACTTTCCTTTTGGGGCGATGGAAATGGAGAAAATGTGTTAAAATAGTAAATTTTATATATATATTTTACCACAGTAAAAACAAAATTTTCCTAAGCTGAGAGTTTTGCATGCACAGGCACGCGCGCACACACACACACAATTAACCACTTAAAAATGAGCATCAGTCTCATTTAGTAGTTTCACAATGTTGTGTGACCACTTCTATCCCAGTTCCAGAACATTTTCACCACCTCACATGGAAACCCCACACCCATTAGTCACTCCCCATTTCTTCCTCTCCCCAAGTTCCTGGCACCCACCAATCTAATTTCTGCTTCTGTGTGTTTATATATTCCAGATATCTCATACACAGGGAATCACACAATATGGGACCTTTTGTGTCTGGCTTCTGTCACTCAACATCATGCCAACGTTCATCCATGGTGTAGCCTTTCTCGCTCTTTCTTATGGCTGAATCGTGTTCTGTGGTGTGGATAGGCTACAACTGGTTTCTTCAGTCATGTGTTGATGGGCATTTGGGTTGTTTCCACCTTTTGGCTAGTGCTCATAGTGTGCAAATGCTGGTTTGAGTCCCTGTTCTGTTTTTCGGTTCTCTTGGGTCTATGTGGTACCAATGGGTTTTAAGCAGAGCTCAGGGTGGCTGTCAGGGGAGAAAGGACTCTGTGTCCACGGGGTGGGGGAAGGAGGCATCACAGCGGGATGCCTGAGAGGTGCCACCCAGGACTGTGATAGTGTCAGCAAAATGAAAAACAGAGGATGGAAAGGGACATGTTTTGGAAGAGTAGACAGGGTCAAGGAGCTTTCTTCTCCCAGGCCTGCCAGCTGCAGCCACCAGATGTGGAGCCCTGAACCTGACTAGGGTCCCAGAGGCTTTGCTAGCAGCCGCAGCCGCACCTTGCCGCATGGAAGTGCATTCAGTGTGGGCCGTGCACCGGGGAATCAGCTTCCCATGAACAGACACTGGCCTTGAGACCAAAGGGGTGGGCACCAGCAAACAGATGATTTGCAGTAGCTGTAGGGATAGAAGTGCATTTGGGGTTGGAGAACACAGCACATGGCTGGTGGGGCCAGGGGGAGGCGAGTGGAGAGGAGGGACAGAAAGGATCTGGACCTAGCTGAGTCCAGTGAAGCTCTTTGGGAAAACCGGGGGCTGGGGTCTGTAGTTTGTCCAGGTCTGGAGGCTGCTGGTCTGACTAAATGCAACTGAGGTGTGCTGGAATGAGGGCACTGCAGCCAACCAGCTATGAGGCCTTGGGCAAATTAATTAGCCTCTCGGCCTCAGTTTCCCGGTCTTTAAAATGACACTGACAACCCACCAGCTATTTCATAAGGCAATGGTGAGAACAGAACAAGGAGTGTGTGTGAGCCAGCTGTGCATTCCAGCACAACCATTTATCAACTTCTTCATGGCTTGTGTGTGCCCAGATCATGAACTGGCCACAGAGAGCTGGAGCCGAATCCCAGCGTGGCCGCTTGCTAGTTATGCAGTTCAGGCAAGTCTCATAGTCACTCTGACCCTCAGTTTCTTCATCTGTAAAATGAAGTATATATTCTGATCTACTCCATGGGGTTGTGTGAGGGCTGAGGGAGGAGGTGATGCATGGAAAGCACTCAGCCCAGTTCCCAGCATGAGGTAATTGTTCCATCCGTCCATTTGAGTCGCAAGGGTTATGAATTTCCTCGCTGTTTGATTTTACTAAACCCTGAGCTGGCAATAAAAAAGAGAGGTTCAGAATCCAGAGTCAGACCTGGATTCAAATTCTGGCTTTGGTTTTAATTTCTGTGTGGCCTTAGAAAGTTATACTTGGGACACCTAGGTGGCTCAGTCAGTTAAGTGTGGACTCTTGGTTTCAGCTCAGGTCATGATGTCAGGTTCGTGGGACTGAGTCCTGTGTTGGTGTTGGGCTCTGTGCTCAGTGCAGAGTCTACGTGTCCCTCACCCCACTTGCTCCCGCCTCAAATAAATAAATAAAATCTTAAAAAAAGAAAGTTACTATATTTCTCTAAGTCCCAATTTCATTCTTTCATGTCTCCATTCATTCATTCAACACTTACCGGACAATGACTAGATGCTGCAGTGTTTTAAGCTCTTTGCTTGCAGCAATTGATAGGACTCTGACAACAATCCTAAACAAGGAAGGTGCTATTATTATCTCTCCATTGTACATATGGGGAACCCCAGGCCCAGGAGAAGTCGCTGTCCCTAGTGACACTGCTGGTAAGTGTCAGTGTCAGGATTCAGATCTGGGCCACTTGGCTTCGGTGTCCATGTCCTGTACTCTTTGGGACCAGACTTCCTCTCTGCAAGTTGGAGGTTATAATAGCTCTTTCCTCCTATGATTGTGTGAAGGATTAAATGAGGTCTGGCCTTTATATACCTAGCACAGTGTCTAGCCCCCAGGGAGGGCACAAGAAAAGGGAGCTATTAGTTTAATGTGTTATTTCTTTTAGCCTTTTTTTTATTTTTTATTTTTTGGCAGTAAGCTCTAAAATCAGTGTGGGGCTTGAACTTGTAACTGTGAGTTCAAGAGTCCCATGCTCTACCAACTGAGCCAGACAGGTACTCCTAATTTGTTATTTCTTATTTTTCTTCTTGATACACATTTTGCTTTGCACTTGACTCCGTTCCCTGCCTGGCTCACTTCAGATTGTTTCTCAAGCCTCTAATTCAAGGGTCACCTGTTCCAGTAAGCCTTCCCTGACCCTGCAAATGGGCTCAGTGGCTCTCTATGGAGTTCTCACAGCCATGGGTCCACCAAACCGCAGTAGTCTTGAGCACACCACTCTACAGTTTCTCACTTCCATCTGCAAGAGGGTAGAGGCTGTGCTGTCTCCTTTGTACTCCTGGCTTCTAGCATGGTCCCAAACTAGCATGGATGCTCCTTTAGGGAATGTGTACCCATTCATTCAGCATAATGTTTGAGGAAGGATGATATATCAGGCTCTAGGGCAATAGCACATGAGTTTGTTGAATGACTAAAGGGCCCCTCCCCACGTTCTGTGCTCACTTGGCCATCTCGTTGTTATTCCCTGTGTATACCTTTTAAGGTGGTACTTTCTGGAGGACCTTCATATCCTCCTGGGAGTGGACCAGGGAAAGTTCCAGGCCCAGGCCCATTGAGTGTGATGCTTCTTCCCAGTTCCAGATGCCCAGGAGCCTGGCTTCTCTCCTTGTGTCTTCCTGAAGCTGCCAGGCCTCCCCTGAAATAGAGTTTCTTATGGCTTCACATTTCATCTCCCCAGACCACAGTCTCGTTTCTCTAGTCCGCCACCGGACTTAACAACTCTCGGGGCTAAAAATACCCCTGACATTTTTGAAGGCCTGTTAGGGCTGGAGCTGCTCTCCCGAAGAGAATGAGTTTCTCTAAAAATCAAAATAGGAAGTGCAGCAGTCACAAGCCAAGGGCAGCTACTACCACAATCACACTTGGTCACATCCAATGGGCCAGGCTGCCAGCTTTCCTGATGTCCCTCCTGGACCCTGAGCTCCTGGAGACTAGGGATCAGGGCTGATTCATCTCCATGCTTCCACACAGCCTGGCACATAGTAGGTGTGCAGTACATGTCTGTGGAGTGTTGCCTAGTAGTTAAGAACACACACTTGGGCCCAGATTACTTGGGTTCAAAATCTGGCTCTACCACTTTCTGAGTGACCTGACCTGTGAAATGGAAGTGATAATAGTGCCCATCTCCTAGAGTTGTTAGAAGGACCAAATGGATTACAGCAGGTGCAGTTTCTAGAGAAGAGCTCCACGATGGTAAGCACAGTACTGAAGTTAGCCATTACTATTAGTAGGATTACGGTCATCATCTTTATCATCACTAGGAGTCTGGCTTTCCACCACTCTGCTCTATTTTCCTCTCTGGTCTTTATTCTCAGGCAGGTTCTCCCACATGGTGGCAAAATGGCTGCCAGGCTCTCAAGGTTATATCCAGCCCCTCAAGAGTCCCAGCCTAAGGAGAGTTTGTCTTTTTCTTCCCTAACAATCCAGCAGAAATTCTGGAGTGGCTTTGTTCAACCTGGCTTTAAACTCTGCCCTCTCTTGTGCCAAACTCTGGGGCTAGGTATCTGAGCTGTTCTTATTAGCCAGTCCTGGGTCATGTATCTCTCCTGGAAGCAACTGCAATAGCCGGAAGGAATGCACACTCTGGTTGGTCAGGTCTAAGTCACATGCCCATCCTTGGCACCAAAGGTTGAGGTGGGCTTCAACCAAGTGCTGGGACTGTGATGAGGGAGGGGTGAGGGGTGCTGTTCTCAGATATAGGAATGTACGGAAGACAGGCAGAAACAGCTGCAGCAGACTACAGCAACCCCAAAGTGGAACAAAGCCGTTTGTCCCTTTCCCCCAAAATATCACCCACTGGAGATTGTCCTGGATGCTGGCTTTTACTGGACATGACAGCTGCAATGATGTGTGTATGCATGTGTGTGTGTACATCATCTATTCTTAAAAACCCTCGAGTCTTTCTCTCCTAGTGTTAGAGAACAGCCCCCTGTTCCTCTCTTTCTCTGATTTGTCCTTAGGGGCAGGCGGTTTGCATTTTTTCCTATCTGAGTCCATACCCATACTCACCTAAATCTGGCCACACGAGATGGATTTACTGGACAAACTGGCTACCATTTTATCCCACTTCGGGTCTCCTCTCTCCTTATGGTTTCTCCTTCTGTGCGTTAAGCAAGTATTCACTGGCAGGATTTATAAGTAAAACCTCTTTTCTCTATGAGGGTCTCCCCAGCATGAAAAAGTCACATCACATCTTGGCGGGGGAGAGGGGGGAGTCATGAGATTTGGAATAAGAAAGTTCCAAGAGAAATACTCCCACAGACCCTGGGCATGGCCTCTCAGCTACTCAAATCAGGCAAACAGTTGTCTTATTTGATTAGGATTAACAGATTTTCCAAAGATAACCTATTTTGGTTTTATGATTTTATCTCTCCAGGCAGTGTTTACAATATGTATTTGCAGAAACAGAGAATGTATGCCAGGAACGAGGAAAGGGCCTTTGCCGGAGCTCACACAGTCTGTCATAAATATAATATTAGTATGACGCCTGAAATTAATGTGAATCATTTCCCAATAAATATAGTCAGTTAGTGAGGTGTTCCAGGACCGCTGATGGGAGATATATTTTGGTAAAATATGGTTTTTTTATCGGTTGGGAACTGGGGGTGGGAGTGCGTAGAGGGCATAAATCTCCATGGAAGAAGTATCTTTTATGATTATTCAATTCCACAGTAGCTCTAAAAGCCCAAAGTAGATTCATATTTACAGTTCCTGGAAGCACCTGGTTTTATACATTGGGGGAAGAATTAGCATCAGGGCCTCCTCACGGAAATCACTGACTTCCGTCCTTGGACGGTGAAGGGGAGAGCACCTCCAGCTGGGCTACTCCGTGGGGCTGAATTAATTTCATCTGCATTCGGGTGTGGAGCTAAGGAGACTGCCTGCAGCAGTCACACAAAAGATGGGGCTGCTGGGAAGGTGGGCCCGGCTGGGCTGGCACAGGAGACAGACCTGAGGGATATGGGATGCTCGGTGGGCTTAGGGCCGCTAGGCTGGAAAAAGAAAAAGTGCAAGGGAGAAGGCAGAGGCTAGCCTAGATAAAGTTGCCAGTGACAGGGACATAGGAGCTCCTGCCCCTAAGAGCTCAGGTTAAGTGTAAACATCTGCGCCTCGTCCCACCTGCCCAGATACTCTCAAAGCCTGCAGATGGGAGAAGGAATCCTGATCTTGTCCCTTGCCATTAATTTCCCTGCATGAGCCTTTATTTATTTAATTTAAAAGTAATCTTTACTATTTTTTCCTGCCAAAAGGAAAAAAAAAAAGTGATAGAAACAGGTCCACAGTCTGTTAGCCAAAATTCTAAAGTCCAAAAAACTCTGAAAACTGTGAGTTTTTATTGCTAACACATTTGGTGGCAAAACCTGAATTGAAAGGATGTGAGGCTATTTATATTCCTTATTCATCCCACTTTGTGGGAATGTTTATACTTTTCACTGCAGAAATATTAATGTGTTTGAATAGAAGAGGGCTGCCCCAGACTTCCTGGGAGTGTTAGATAAGCCACATGGAGCCCGATGCCTTTCCAAGAGCCAAACAGATTCTGAATTCTGAAACACATCTTCTCCAAGGGTTTTAGATAAGGGATTGTAGATTTGAACTAGCTAGTTGTAATAAAAAAATCAAATGACATCATGTAGAAAAGGGAAAACCTTAAGGAAACAGAAGAGCCTCCCCCTTAAACAAAAAGTAGGCAAAGCATAGAAATAGTCACAGAAGAAAAACCACTGGTCAGTAAACTTAAAAAGAATTCGACTGCTCTTACAATGGAAGATGGCAGACTGAAACTGTAATAAGCTTCATTTTTATGAAATTAAAAATTGGGAGATTATCTGGTGTTGGTTGAGAATGTGTGGAAAGTTATTTCCCATCCACGCTGATGATGGGGGTAAATCAGAACAAACTCTTTTGGAAGACAAGTGGGCAATACCTATTCAGATTTTGAGAGCGTATGCCCTTTGGAGCAACAATTCTGCTTCTGGGCGCTTGTCTTGCAACACTTATACACCCCTGTGCAAAGATAACTGTTCAAGGATATTCACGACAACGTGGACAGCAAAAAACTGGGAACAACCTAAATGTTAACTTTACACAATAAAGGACTGATTAAATATACTTGGAGTGTATAAGTAATGGACTCTTAAGAAGCAGTTGAACAGAATGAAGTAAATCCACATGAACTGACTTGGAAAGATGCCCACAATACGATGTCCATAGACAGACTGTGTAACTTTACAGTTGGGTTTTCCCTTTCTGAAAGTATTTATATGCATATTATATGTTCACATGTGCAAAGAAAAACACGTGAAAGCATATCCCCCAAACTGAGGCTATACTTCTAAAAGATGTTTGTGGGGGTCAGGGCTGTCTCTAGATTTTAGATGCTTTTGTACATTTGGTAATTAAATTATTTGCAGTGAGGGAAAGGAAGTAAAATTTCCTCATAATTCTATCCTCCTACCTAAAGATTAGTTTTTGTTAAAATTTGGTGTTCTCCCGTTTTGATAGCTAAAATGCGGAAGTGACGTGGATGCCATTAGCAGCTGAAGGAATAAGAAAAATGGAGCAGGTCCATATAATGGAACATTATTCAGCCTTTAAAAAGGAAGAAAATTCTGACACTTGCCATAACATGAGATGAACCTTGATGACATTACACCAAATTAACTAAGCCAGACACAAAAATATATACTGTATGATTCTACTTAGACGAGGTACTCAAGTAGTCACATGATATCATAGAGACAGAAAATAGAACGGTGGATAGCAGGCAGTAGGGGAGGTAATGGGGAGTTAATGTATAATAGAGACAGGGTTTCAGTTCTACAGATGAAAAGAGTTTGAGGACGGATAGTGGGGATGGTTGTGCAACATTGTGAATGTATTTAATACCACTGAGTTGCACGCTTAAAAATGGTCAAGATGGCAACTGTATACGTATTTTACCACAATTAAAATATGGTGTTCTTGGGGCGCCTAGGTAGCTCAGTTGGTTGAGCATCCGACTCTTGGTTTCAGCTTAGATCATGATCTTGGCGTCATGAGATCGAGACCCATATCGGGCTCTGTGCTTGGCGGGGAGCTGACTTGAGATTTTCTCTCTCCCTCTGCCCCTTCCCCTACTCACACACATGTGCTCTCTCTGTCTCAGATGAATGAATCTTTTTTAAAAAATGGTGTTCTTTTAGAATTGTTTCCATGAATACATCTATATCTACATTCTCACACGTTTATTTCTCTTCTATGAGAATGAGTTTGTTCTGTCCAAATTCTTCTGCAATTTTCTTTTCCAACACCACATCCTGGCCATGTTTCCCTGTCCGTGCCCGTCGATCTCCCTCCCTGGCATGCCACCATGCCATCACCTACTTCACCAGCCACCCGCTGATGGACATCTGGGCTGGCTCCAACTTGGGGGCCTTATGTTTTGAAAGATTTTTGTCAACCAAACTGAATTTATTAAGCAATAATTAATTCGTGTCTCCATTTTTTATTCATCAAAGACACACAAACTGCAGACCAGGGCTTCCGATTAGCAGGAGGCTCCTGTCAGCCAAAAGCAGAGGAGTTGGGGTCCGAAGGAGCCTGGGTAGCCTTACAAGAAGATGAATGTGAGAATTTCCTTTGTGAGTTGGGTTTATGCTTTTTAAATTTTTTTTAATTTTTAAAAAGATTTTATTTATTTATTTGACAGACAGAGATCACAAGTAGGCAGAGAGGCAGGCAGAGAGTGGGAGGTGGGAAGCAGGCTCCCTGCTGAGCAGAAAGCCCGATGTGGGACTCGATCCCAGGACCCTGGGATCACGACCTGAGCCAAAGGCAGAGGCTTTAACCCACTGAGCCACCCAGGTGCCCCGGGTTTCTGCTTTTTAACACAGGAGCAAACCAGACCCCAAACAAACAGGGGAGAGATGGCAAGAACATTGGGAGCAGAAAATTCCGGTGGAAGGGTTTTCAAGGCAAGGGGAACAACGGTTACAAAGGCACAGAAGAAAGATAAAAAATGGTTTTAACTTTCTGAGCCTTTGTTTCTTCATCTGTATGACAGGGGTAATCTTTCCTGTGTCCTCATATAGGTATTCTGAGTTTTTACTCAGTGGCACATAGTAGGGCCTTGATAAATTCAATTGGTGGCAAAGAACAACTGGAAAGAGGTGGGACTCCCAGCTTGTGTTGTCTCAACAAGCATTGTGCTCAGGGCTGATCACTCGGGATACAGGAGTAAGCAACACCCAGCCACTGTCCCACAGGAACCCAGGTCCTGGCTGTTTTGTGTGTGAGGAAAAAATGATTTCCCTACAGGGAAGTAAGGCATTGATCCATAGAGGGGAACTGGAGGCTTAACAGGACAGACAAAACAACTAGGAGAATGCAGGCAGGTGGATGCCAGGGGCAGGGGGACGGTAGGGTGGGGAGTGACTGGGTACAGGGTACAGGGGTTCCTTTTGGGGTCCTGAGAATATCCTGGAACTAGACAGAGGTGGTGGCTGCATGACACTGTGAATGTGTTCATTGCCACTGAATCATGCATTTCATAATGGTCGATTTTATGCTGTTTGAATTTCACCTCAATAAAAACAAAAATCAATTGGGAACATGTAGGGGCAAATGTAGGGAATCTGGACCCCAACTTCTTGGGTTCAAATCCCAGTTCTACTCCTGCCAAGCAGTGTGAAGAGGGGCGTGTTATGTAGCTCTTGATGCCACAGTTTCCCCAGTTTCCAATTTGAGGTCCTAAAGTTCCATTAAATCAGGTCACAGCTGTAGAGCTCTTGGCAGAGCCTGGCCAACAGTAGGCGATAAATGTATGGTGGTAGTTTTTATTGCTGGTGAGGGGAAAGGTGTTCAAGGCAAGGGGAAGAGTCATGGCAAGGGCAGAGAATTAGGTGGAGATACAGCATAGGCTGGGAACTGAAAAGTGATTGGCTGGGCTGTAGATGCCTGTGAGTGTGTGGAGGGGGAGGAGGGAGAAATGAGCCTCTCTCTTGATCTAGCTTAACATGCTAGGGGGGAATTCTGGGAGTCCTCAGATCTCATTTGACCATAATATTTACATTTTTTAAAAGATTTTATTTATTTATTTGAAAAAAAGAGAGAGAGAGAAAATCGGTAGGGGGAAGGGCAGAGGGAGAGAGAGAGAAGCAGGCTCCCTGCTGAGCAGGGCATCTGGTGTGCAGCTTGATCACAAGAACCAGGGATCATGACATGAGCAGAAGGCAGAGGTTCAACCCACTGAGCCACCCAGGCGCCCCTTGACCATAATATTTATTGCAAAGAATAACTATGTAGTTTCCATGTCATATTTCTTACCAGACAAGGAAAACAGCCATTCTGCCAGGAACTTGAATGTGTGTGACGTTTTGAAAGGGACCTTGACAAGAGCAAGTTTTCAGGTCACTTGCAAATGTCCCATTGTTCCAAGTGACCTTTGGTAAGTACCCATGAACTATCTCCATTCTGTCTTTATAGAAAACTAATTATGCCTTGTGGTCTGTACAATAGATGGAGGATTTTAAAAAAATACACATTGGTGACTACTCTGTTTTTAAAACTGACGTCACAGAGCCTTTGGTTTTCCCATAGATTCCTGGCTTCATGAGAGATGCCGGCAGAGCTTTTTGTAGTAGTGCTCCATGAAGGATGTATCAAATGTGCACTTAGCCCCTAAAAATATTCCTAAAGGCAATCAGATTGGTGCTATAGCCCTCCAGGGTGGTAGCTACAGGATGGGACTCAGGAATGGTGTGCATCAGGGGCTTGGCTGATAATAGATGCTTCGTGAGAAAAGAGTTTCTCGGTCAATTAAGTTTAGGCGACGGGAGGATCAAAAAAGTTCCGCAGTTTTCTTTCATGCAGGAATTGTCAGAGTCTTTAAAATCCCAAGGTTCATTTGACTTTTCCAGAAAGAGATAGAGGGGTCAGTGTTTCCCAGATTGAGTTGTACAAGGAATTGTTTTCTCCCAGAGCAATCTACAGAACTGGGGCTTCAAGGATCTCACTTTGGGAACTGCTAGGTTACAACTTCCTTTTCAAGTTTACTTTCTTACAATTGAGAGTACAGTCTGATCACCTTGATTGGACTTAAATATGCCAATTAAAACACTGGTTGAACTATTTATCAGTGACTTACTTTGTTGGTGCTGGGGAGGCAGCCCAGAAAGATATAGTCCCTGCCCTTCAAGAGAACATAGTCTAGGGCTCAATGGGTTAAGCCTCTGCCTTTGGCTTGAGCTCAGGGTCCTGGGATCAGCCCTGCATCCTGCTCTCTGCTCAGCAGGGGCCTGCTTCCCCGAGGCGCCCCCCCCACCCCCACCCCCGCCCCTGCCTCTCTGCCTACTTGTGATCTCTGTCAAATAAATAAATAAAATCTTTTTTAAAAGAGAGAGAACACAGTCTAACAGGGAGAACACTTGCAACAATAACAATACCCATAATAGTAGGTATTATTTATTGAGCCCCTACTGTATGCCAGATATTGTGCTAAATGGCTTATTTAAATGAGCTAATTTAAACATCTCAGTAGGGACACAAGTGTTATTATTCGCATCTTACAAGTGAAGATAGGAGGTTCAGAGACAGCAAGCAACATGGCTAAGGGCACACAGCAAAGAGGTGGTACAGCAGTGTTTTGAGTCAGATTCTCTGGATCCTGAAGCCACAGACTTCATGTTGTGCATGCTAAAGACTCCCTGGTCAAAGCAGAAAAGCAAAGGAGTTAAGCCACCAAGTTGGCAGGGGATAGCGGAGATTTATGGACACCTTCTCTAACAGTAGAACAAGATGTTTATGGCCTGGAAGGTGCTCTAGAGTGAGGAAGACCAGGGACTGGATGAGAGCTGGGGAGAGCACAGAGCTCCACACAGAAATATCTATGAGGAAGGGAGCAATGGCTATGGGTTATCCTGGCAGCAGGAAAGCTGGGGAAAAAACTTGGGAAAGGCGGAGCCTGGGAGGCACAGTGGCAGGAATGTGGACTGGAGAACCAGGAGAACCAGCCTCTTCTCTGGATCTTGCTCTGATTTACTGTGCAGCCTTGCAGAGGTCACCAAACCTCTCTGGTTTATACAGGTCTCACAACACACACCACTCTGGGACTAATGCTCCAGTTATGCATCTGCTCCCTCCAAAAGACAGTCCCTTTCAAGAGTAAGGTGAAGCTGCAATTCACCTTCCACTCCCAGTGTACGGCATAGTACCCCATACATTTTAGGAACTCTATGAACGTTTGTTGATCGAATGAGTGAGCGAGTAGAAAAAGTAGGTGGAACTGTAAAAGGAAGAAGTTGTGTGTCATTGATTTAAATTGGCACCAGAGTAGCAGCCCCTGAGACATATTTTCCCAGCTTTCTACTAAAATACCTAAGAAGACAGCAAGAATTGAAAGCTCACAGTGCTGACACCCAAGACTGACAGGCGCCTGTTGCCAGAATCTGGGAGGAATTTCCATAAATATAAGGCAGATGGAGCTGGGTTGAGATAAACAATCGGGAACCTATTCAAGTTTTATCGTCTGAAACAGGGCACCCCTCCAGGACAAAAGGAGGGAGGAAAACACTCAACTCCTTTCCCACTTGCAACCCCAGACTCTGAGAGCCAAAGTCTGTGCCAACCAGAAAATCAGGGTAGCGAGGAGGAGAGGGAGTTTTCTCCACTGTATGGGAGACAATTCTCTACGGAAAGTACTCTCCCTTCTTGCTGGCCCTTGCTGCCACCATTAAGAGACTAATTTCCAGAAGACAAAAATTCAGGGGGTACAGGTAGGAATGGAGGGAAGAATGTCAAAAGCGTTTTGTTTCCTGAGAGGAATGGCTTCCAGGAGTATTACAGTGAGGGAGGCACAGAGACAGAGTGTCTGGGGGTTGCCATTTTTAATGTTCTCC
Source organism: Martes martes (assembly GCF_963455335.1). Classification (NCBI taxonomy): domain Eukaryota; kingdom Metazoa; phylum Chordata; class Mammalia; order Carnivora; family Mustelidae; genus Martes; species Martes martes. The sequence continues at coordinate 84,714,150 of NC_137901.1, forward strand.
CGTAGTTCTTTATGGCAAGGAACGGATTTGACCCATTGCTAGACTTCTCACATAGTTGCTGGCTTCTTCCAGAGGGAACATTCTAAAAGGAACCAACTAAGCTTCAGGACTTCTTATGACCTAACCTCAAATGTCACCAAGTCTTTTCCACTTTGTTCTACTGGCCGTATCAAAGGAGAGGAGGAAGAAAGATTCACTTCTCAATCTGGAAAGATGTATGTACAAGGAAGGAATTGATATTGCCCATCTTAAAAACAAGCTCCCCCACACACTGACATACACTTGACAATATCTGAAGGAAAACCCTACAAGGATCCAGATTGCGAAGTACAGGTTACCTGAGAAAAATAAAAATTAGATTCCTCATATGCAATCCTAAATGCTAAAACAACATTCTCAAAATCATGGAGGAAATAGTATGTGTGTGATCCAGTAATTTTATACTCAAATGATCATTTGTGTGAAAAGGCAACAAAAAGACATTCTAAGAGAATGAAAGCCTCAAAGTATATAATGCTCATGTGATCTTTTTGAGAAAGCTACTTGAAGATATACTCCAGTCAACCACAAAGTGAATCCCAATCAAAAGTGCCTGAACTGGAATTGTCCTCTGTTTTGTGGCAATATTTCCAAATAACAGAAAACAAAGCTGCTTGATATTTGCTGTTGATCTAATAAATGGGGGCTAAGAAACTTCTATAGGATCTGCAGGACTGCTCCTACTCTTGGCATGCATCTCAGGATACCATCTGGATGCATTTGCATGTATCTCAAGATACCATAGAGTTATGGGACTCAGAAATAATACCTGGACACTCAGGAGAGAACGAAAACACTACGAAGTCTCTGGATCAGGGGTCCCAGACCAGAATGCTTTAGGGGCCAACAGAATTAATACAGGATAAGGTGGGTCAAGTGCAAGATAGGGAGTTGAGGAGAATTGGGGGACTGGGACCTTCGATGTCCATTTTACAGAGAAGGAAACAAAGGATTAGAGAGGAGACTGACCTGTCCTAGGTCTCAAAGTAGTTTGGATCAGGGAAGCTTCTTCATTCTGGAAGCTTCCTCAAAGGAAACTGACAGAGTTGCCAGCCCTGTCAGAAGGCAGGAGAGGTCTGTGGTTCTGAGAAGTAGAAGCAGGAGCAGCCATTGGCCTGGGGCTCACAACTCTGTCGCTGGGCTCACTCGTCTGCTATCATTCACCCCAGGCAAGGAGAGATCCCTGTTCCTCTTGGAGCCAAGCAACCTTCTTTGCCTCACTTCTTCCTCGTGTCTGTCCTTCCATATTCTCTCCCTCTCTCATTTCCCTGTCTCTCTCTCCCCAGCCTGGTCTTTGAATTTTGTCCTGCCTCAGAAATTTCTACTCTGAAATACTGTCATTTACACTTGAGAAAGAGCTCGTTAGCAAGAGTCACGGCCTTTCAATGAGCCTACAAGTAGGTGACTTCAGAGGAGGCAGAGCTGGGCGTCACTTTGCAAGGCTTGCTCATTTTGGCCCTGGTGCTAACAGGGATCATACCTTTGATGTTTCTTTCCTCCACTGATGCTCACGAGCTGGGGTAAAGGAAGAGTTCCATTCCAGGACCTTGAGTCAGGCTCAAATTTATGCCTTACATAAGACTACAAACTCCTCTGTAATGGTTAATTTTATGTGTCAACCGAACTGGGATGAGGGCCTCTCTGAGAGCTGGGGAAGCATGACTTCGAGGTAAATCTGTAAGGATGTTTCCTGATGAGATTATCACCTGACTCGGTGAGCTTAGTAAAAGCAGATGGTCCTCCCCAATGTGGGTGAACGCCATCCCAGCCTCTGAGGGCCCAAACAGAGCAAAAGGCAGAGGGAGGAGGAATTCACCCCTTTTTGCTTCCTGCATGGCTCTAAGAGTTGGGACATCTTGTCTATCTTCTCAGGCATTCCAGTTGGGATTTAAATCATCAGCTCCCTGAGTTCTCAGGCCTTGGGACTTGGGCCAAGTGATACCACCAGTCTTCCTGGGGTTTGCAGATGGCAGATGGTGGGACATCTCAGCCTCCATTATTTGGTGAGCCAATGTGTCATGACAAATCTCCTGTTATATATCTACCAGTTCTGTTGCTCTGCAGAAGCCTGACTAATCCACCCCTCTTCCTCTACCTCCTTTCTTCCTTCTACCCTGTTCTCATCCTTAGCCCCCTCTGGCAAGGTCTTGATGTTTTATTTGCTCTGGGATTAAATTAGGTGCACACTTCTGGTTCCCTCCATCACTGCATCCAAATGATGCACTATGGAGAAGGCACCAAGTGTCCCAGCTTGTTTCAGTTATGGCTTGGCAGAGGGGACTTGCGGATTACAGGCTTTCCTTTCCTGTCCATGCCTCCTGTCCACCTCCTTCACTGAGCCCAGCTGGGGCTGCCACTCCCGCAAATTGCCCGTTCAGTGTACGGCGTGAAGAGTAGCCACTGTCCGGTACTGAGCTTCAACTGCATGATGGGACCTTGGCTAAATGCATTAGTAGCAGGTTCTCTCGTGAGTCACAAGGCAAACACGTGAGGCAGGTGCTGGTGTGTTCCCATTTTCCTGACGGAGCAGACGCCATCAGGGCTCCAGCTGTCTACCTTCATGGCCCTTCTCCATTCTAATGCATACAGTCTCACTGTGTGCTTTACTCCTGTCAGCCTGCATCTGTTCTCCTGGTCCAAGCACTGCCCTCAGCCTTCCAGAAATCTCTCAGCTTGAGTACCTGAAGAGTCTCAAGTGCTTGGGAATTTATTATATGGCCTCTCCTCTCTCTTCCACATCCCATCCCGAATCCAGCTCTTAACCGATTGCTGATGACATGGGTACAAATACTCGGGCTCCTCCCTCTGGGGCCATGTGCTAGGGAGGGTGCTGTGAAAGTGGGGGAGATTTTCCATATCCCCGGGAAGCTTGTCGGCCCCTTCTCCTGCCCATCTCCCCTGGCTGTCCAGGATGGTGGCAGTGGTCAGGAGGCCAATCCTAGATCCCTCAGACACCCTGGCAACTTGACTTATACAAGTGTTGACCCCCTAGAGCCAAGGAGAAAAGTCAGAGGTCTATAGTGTTTAAAAGACCCCAAACATGCATACTTTACACAAAACTACAAACCTCTCCTTCTTCTGTCCCCTTTCTTCCTTGCACCCAGTTCCCACCCTTAACCTCTTCAGAAAAGTTTTAATGTGGGAATGTGCACTTTGCCCTGGGGTTAAATTAGTACCAAACATCTGGTTCCTTCCATCATTGCATCATCTTGCTACAGGGGTGGGATTCATTGTCCTAAACTGGTTTGGGTTCTCCATGTCCTTTCTTGGTGAAAACCATTATTTTAATGTTAACTTTTTCTCTTAAGTTTGTGCAAATCACTTTATGCTTTATGCAGTAATCAAAACCATGAGAGACAGAAATTATGTTGAGTGAAAGAAGCCAGACACTGTATGAATTCATTTATGCAAAGGATAAGAACAGGCGAAATGAATCAAGGTTAAAATAATGATTCCCTCTGGTGAGGTAGGGATGGGTATCAACGGGCAAGTGAGGTGAGGGAACCTTCTGAGATGCTGGCACATTCTATACATTGAGCTGAGTGGTGGTTATAGAGGGTACATATTTGCCAACATTCATTGAACTGGGCACTCAAGATATGTGCTCTTTACATGATTATACCTTAATTTAAAAAAATATATGATGGCTAGTTTCTTTCTAATGCAAGTTAGTATAAAACTTCTCTATTTTCTGCTGTCTTTTGTCCTATTGGCTTTGCTTCATTGGCAGAGAAGTGCTGTTTTTTACTTCTGTCAACTTATTTTTACGGAACACGATGTTAAGTTACTTTTATAGCTTGCCCTCCCCCATCATGATAGGATTGCCCATAGAGTTCAAGATCCAGAAGGGAAGCTGAGATTCATACTCAAGTAATAGTAATAGAAAATTTCAGTGGGAATTAGGGAGTGGTGGTGGTGAGAATCTCTAAGAATGAATGTAAGAGCGCAAATAATGTTCTCAGCACAATTAATCCAATCTAGCTGGAACAGAAGAAGAATAAACTGGGATTCCACAAGACTGAAGTCAGGCATGGAGGGCTTGGATGCCAAGCTATAGCTTATTTTAGCAGACAGTGGGGAGCCACTAGGATTTTTGAGCAGAAGAGGAGCATTATCAAACCCACGCTTCCTTAAGAGAAATATGGCAGTATGACCGAGATGAGGCAAAGCCTTAAGGCTGAGAAAACAGTTAAGAAGATACTGCAATAGTCTGGGCAACAAGTACCAGGGCTTGCAACAGTAGAGAAATTAGGTGATAGAGGCCTTAAATAACATGATCAATGGGTGTAGAGGTCAAGGAGGAGAGAGGAGTTGAAAAGGAGGAAGCAAAGGCAAGGCGGCTGGAAACACAGGCTCTGGAGTGAGACTGCCTGGGCTTGAATCCACTCTCCCGACATACTAGCTGTTGATTTTATTATTTTATTTTATTTTATTTATTTATTTGAGAGGGAGAGAGCATGAGTGGGGGAAGGGGCAGAGGAAGAGGGAGAAGCAGACTCCCTGCTTGAGTGCAGGGCCTGCCAGCAGGGCTCAGTCCCAGGACCCTGAAATCCATGATTTGAGTAGAAATCAAGAGTCAGCTGCTTAACCAACTGAGCCACCCAGGCACCCCTCTAGCTGTTGATTTTAGGCAAGTCTCTCAAGTTCACAAAGCTTTCTGTCTTCTATCTTTGAATTGCTGATAATAAGAGCACCTGTTGCACAGGCCCAGAAGGCACTATCATAATGTCTGGGATTCATTAGGTCCTCAGTAAATGAGACTTAGTCTAATTATTTTCATTATCATTATAATTATTCAGGATAATATTAACAATGGCTAAAAGACAGCCAATGGAGGGAGGAGCGTGAAAGGATGAGGTGATGATGAGTTCATGTTTCTTTTCCACAGAAGCTTTAAGAGCAAACAGGGCTCCCCATGTTTTTTTCTTCTTCTGCCACAAGCCCAGTGATGCCCCAGAGAGAGGCCACTCCATTGGCCTGGATCCCAACAAGGAGACAAGGAACAGAGACACAACCTGTCCGTGACCAACACATAACATGAGCTAGAAATAAACCTGTGTTGCTGTAAGCTGTGAAGGCAGGAGATGTTTGTTACCGCAGCATACCCAGTCTCTCCTGCTACAGGGGGCCAATGAATCACCAGTGACCCCAGACTGATATCAACAAAGTTACAGCAAGAAACTCCCACAAGTTCCTCCAGAAAGGCTTACAAATAAGACAGGGCTCCAATCTTTTCCATCGTAACAACTATCATAACATCAGACTGTTAGCACACGCCAAGGGGGATAATTTGGGTGGAGTGGGAAGATGCTCTGTACCCAGTATTTTACTGTTAAGGGCAAATTTGCAGAGATTTGGAAAATTGGGTGGTGTGTGGAGTAAACATACCGAACAAGTTTTCAGCTACAACACAGCTGAGCTCAAGGGAATGGGGTTTGATAGTTAGTGTCAGCATAATGAATTAAAAAAAAGAGAAAAAACCCTCTCCAGAATGTCTATGAAACACTGTCAAGTTAAAATTGTGCCTGCAGGGTTTTTTTTTTTTTTAAGCAATTTCTCTAACCACTATGGCTAATAATATCTCATTTTGTTAACTTTGAAAGAAGATCTTTTCTAAAACACTGTGCCATGTCATTTCCCAGCTTAACCTCAGTGACTTCCCATGGCCTTGAAGATCAAGTTGAAACTCTTCAAATGACCTGCAAGGAACCTTCAGGCCTGGGCCCTATCTTCCTGTCCAGTTTCACACCTGGCTGCTTTCCTCTCCTATGCTATGATCCCACCACTCAAGGACTGAAAAGCCTGCCCATTCTGCCTCTGAGCCTTTGCACTTACTCTTCCCTCTGTCTGGAATATTTTTCTGATCGTCGTGAAAAGATTCAGTTCATGCATAGGACACCAGCAAAGCAGATGTTCCGAGTGTTTGAAATAATTTAAATGTTTATCTTTCTCTGGAAAAGCATAGAACACAGAGGAAATCACATTTTTTAGTGTTCCCTTGTACCTATTTTGCTGTTTAGTATTATTTTTCTTTTGAGCCCTACATACAGCCCCCTCATAATTTCTTCCATGCTTAGGTCATGGTAAAGTTCTTAACCTGACCTGGTTTCTGGCTCTGGTTAGTTTTCTTTATTTTTCAGGTTTTAGAGTAAATGCAACGTTCCACAGGAAACCTCCTGGGACTACATCCTGCATCCATCAAGGTTAGTAACTTTTTTCTGGGTTACCAGAGCTCTTGATACTTCCTCTAAGTCCAAAGTGATTATGCAGTAATTTTTTTTTAAGATTTTATTTATTTATTTGAGAGAGAGACAGAGACAGAGACAGAGACAGAGCACAAACAGGGGGAGGGGCAGAGAGAGAGAGAGAGAGAGAGAGAAGCAGGCTCTCCACTAAGCAGGGAGCCCAATGCAAGACTCAATCCTAGGACTCCAGGATCATGACCTGAACCAAAGGCAGATGCTTAACTGACTAAGCCACCCAGGCACCCCTATGTGGTAGTTTTTACCTAGTACATAAATTCCAGGAGGGCAGAAATGGTGTGAGTCACTGCATTTCCACCAACTGACTCAGTGCTTGGCATACAGTAGAGGTTCAACAAACACTGCCCTGAATAGAGAGACTGAAACATGCAGTTCTACCCCATTCCAACCCTGGGCAGGGCCCTAGGGCCCAATTTGGGGGTAAATTAATGTGGCTGATTGCATTTGGCAATCCATGTTATATGGTCACCAAATGGGATGTTGAATTTGAAGAGAAGATATGAGTTGTTTGAAGCAGGCATTCAGCAATCAGAACTCACCCTCACCCCATGTTTTTTGAAAAAATATTTTATTGTGAGGGTGCCTGCATGGCTCAGTCGGTTGGGTGTCTGACTCTTGATTTCGGTTCAGGTTGTGATCTCAGGGTTGTGAAATCAAGCCCCACATGGGGCTCCCTGCTCAGCAGGAAGTCTGCTGGAGATACTCTCCCTTTCCCCCCCAAACTCTTTCTCTATTTATTAAAACAAATAACTAAATCTTAAAAAAAGAAAAAGAAAGGAATATACTTTATTGCAGTAAATATATATATATAACATGAAATTTGCTATTTTAGCCATTTTTAAAAAGTTTTTTAATTATGTATTTGACAGAGATCACAAGTAGGCAGAGAGCAGGCACAGAGAGAGCCTGATGTGGGGCTCGATCCCAGGACCCTGAGATCATGACCTGAGCCGAAGGCAGAGGCTTAACCCACTGAGCCACCCAGGCGCCCCTGTTTTAGCCATTTTTAAGGAATATACTTCAAGGGCAGTAAGTACATTCACAATGTGATACAACTGTTGTCATTATCAATTTCCAAAACTTTTTCATCACCCATGAAGCCATAATTCCTCCCTCCCACTCCCCCCAACCCTTGATTACCTCTAACCTGCTTTCTGTTTCTACGGATTTACCTATTTTGGACATTTCATAGAAGTGGAATCCCATAGCATGTGGCCTTTCATGTCTGGCTTCTTTCATGGAGCATCACATTTTCAGGGTTTAGCCCCATTGTAGCAAGTATCGGTGCTTTCATTCCTTATTATGAATGAAGATTATTCCATCGCATGGCTATGCCACGTTTTGTGTATCTGTTCATCCGCTTATGGCCATCTGAGTTGTTTCCGCCCTTTGGCTACAGTGAATAATGCTGCAGTGAACACTGGCATACAAGTATTTGTTTGTCCGTTTTTAATTCTTTTGGGGTCTCTATCTTGGGACTGCCGATCACCTGGGAATTCTCATTTCCATCTCCTGATTTTCAGGTGAGAGTAGTATTGCTCATGGAGCCCTGGCTCGGGGCTGGGACATTTATCTGCATCACCTCCTCAGAGCCTTTGGCAACCTTCTGCTATATATGCATTTGTCCCCATTTTCCACATGGGGAAACTGAGGTCTAGGTAGGTTCCGCAACTTGCTCCAAATTACAAACCCATGGAATAGTGGAGCAAGGGTTTGAACTCCAGAGTCTCTGCTCCTGACCACCACCAGAGGCAGCCTTCCTCCCAAATCTCACAGTATGGTGGTGGGAAGGGGAGATGGGAGGCAGCTGAGCGAGACCCTCTTTCTCATGGTGCTGTTCACCCAGTTATTATCGAGAGCAGGTACGAATCCTTGGTTGGTAGTCCCAGAACTTAAATTCATTTGAAGGTTTATACTGTTTCCATAGAAATTTTACCGTTTGAATATTTTATATAAGAGAGGAGAAGGCCCGTACTATCATGCAGTGAGACCAACACTTGTTATCAAAAATCAACATGAAAATGAAGCAAACAACCAAGAATACATTGGAAACAACAATGAAAACAAAAACAACTTGGGGCGCCTGGGTGGCTCAGTGGATTAAAGCCTCTGCCTTCCGCTCAGGTCGTGGCGTGGTCCTAAGGTCCTGGGATCGAGCCCCGCATCAGGCTCTCTGCTTGGCGGGGAGCCTGCTTCCCCCTCTCTGCCTGCTTCTCTGCCTACTTGTGATCTCTGTCAAATAAATAAAATCTTAAAAAAAAAAAAAAATAAACTACTGTTGCACCTACTCAGAAGCTATCACTATTCACACCTTGGTGCCAACGATTCTTCCAAACATTCTTCTGTGCATACGCAAACATATGGTGATTTTCTTTTTTAATGAGATCATACAGAATATATGTAACATTTCCTAACCTTTTTTATTTACTATATCACAACTATATTCCACATTAAGCAGCCTCTCTCTCCAACAGAAATTTATGGTTACCTAGTATTTCTTTTTCTGTGTGTGTGTGTGTTTACCTAGTATTTCATTCGTTCCCTCGGCGAGTATTTATTGAGTGCCTAAAATTTTGCCTCAGAAAGCATTTAGCTGAGCCTCTGTTAGTGTAAATAGGTTCTTCCCAGCTTCTTGCTAGGATGAAGAGCACTGCCCTCAATATCTTTGTAGCTAAATCTTTGGACATATACTTTGGCTCCTTCTGGAAATAAATTCCTAGAAGTGGAATTGCTTGGTCCAAAAATAACACCTTTCAAGTTTTTATATTCTCTTAGCCAGGCATATTTGGTTGTTGGGAACAGACACCTTCTTTAACTAGCTCAAGTTCAAGGTGGGTTACGAAAAGGGCACACGTGCCTCAGGCACAGGGAAGAACAGAGTTCCCAAAGGCTTCCAGCAGCCAAAGTGTGAAGTATGTGGTCATTCAGTCTAGTACTTCCACTGACATGGCCCCACCACCAACTCAGTCAGTCTTGATTTCAACCTTATCCAAATTCTTAAGAAAGAGGGAATCTGGTTGGTGTTGCCTCAGGCTAAGGCATTGGCTCCCCTGGGTCAGGGAGTTTCATGATCAAGCTAGGGCCCACCTGAAACCAGAGAGGTGCAGGGAGACCCATCTGATGAAAAGGATCTTAACAATAGCTTGAGACTAGAAATGTGTCAGTAGAGAAAAAAATAGCCTCCTTTTCCTTTGTAAATGGATCTGCATTCTCAGAGCATGGATTAGCCAGAATTCTTTGGGTTGTGAGTGACAGAAACCTGGTTTAAACAGGCTGAAGCACGAGGATGTGGAAGAGGGTTTGGGAGAATCGGTAGCCCCAAGGTATTAATGGTGACAGCTTCATCAGAGCTAGATCTGCTACCAAATACAGCTGGATCTAAAAGGTCTACCGGTGTCACCAAGACTCTTTCCCTGTCTTTCTCTGCTCTGTCTTCTTCTACAGGGAAGTCCCTTGTGGGCTGACTCTCCAGGATAAGCTATGATGGCCACCTGCATTTCCTGGCTTATATCCCACCACCTTGGCGATCCCAACAGGAAGAGCATACCCTTTCCCACTGATTCCAGCCAAAGTCCCAGAGTTGACGCCTAATTGGCCAATAGGATTCAACTGGTCACCAAGGACAAGGGAAAGGAATATTCCAGTTGTTCAGGCTTATGTCCTTCCACTGAAGCTAGGCAGGGAGGTCACCCCCACCTGAACCACACAAGAGTGGGTGAGTAGCAGGTAGGAGAGGGGTGTCTCCCAGAAAAAAAATCAGGATGCTCTTACCAAAAGAAGGGGAATAGTGCTGGGCAGGAAGCACCAACAAGTGTCACTACAGAAATATAGTAGGGTCCTGTCTTTTTTCAGGAGAGGAGATGGCTCATATTAAGCCATCCTGACATTCTTTTCTTATTGCTCCCAAATGACAAATAGGAGGTTTTGTGAGCTCATTGAAAGAAAAGGTGCTGTCCAATAGAGCTTTCTGTAATGATGGGAATATTCGCTATCTGCGCTGTCCAGTACAGAGCCACTAGCCACAATGTGGCTACTGAGCACTTGAAATGAGAGTAGATTTTAAATTTTAATTAATTTTAATTTAAAGAGCCACATGAGGCTAGTGGCTACTGTAAAAGCCTGCTACATTTTCCTGTTAGCACTGTATAGAAATGCTTCCTGACTGCAGGAACAGAAACTCTTGCCCTTGTCTGCTGGCAGGGAAACTTTCTGAGTCTCAGGGAGTGTTTCCAGGAGAGCCATGGGAGGCCTGCGCCATGTCCATGGGGCCGGCGGTGAATGAAGCATCTTGTAATGAAATAACTAAAACGTCATTGTGACTGTAGAATCAAGGGTCTTCCCTCCTTATCTCCAAAGTGCCCGTGTTTTACATGAAAAAGCGTTTCTAATTAATAGGCCAGCCCCTCTTGAGTTTGATAAAAACAGAGGAGAAAAGGATTTGATTAACCCACAATCTTTTCAATTTGGCGTGTTCTGCATGAGTGAAGTGTGTTTTCTGCAACGGAGCCAAGCCGGGCCCGTCCTGGTTTACCGTGATAACATTCTTCCCTTTGTGCAGCCCTGATTTACCCCCAGCCTGCCAGGAGATGTTGGTATGAAGAGATTCTCAGAGGTAATCGCCAGCACGGCCTGCAAGGGTAATCTGGATTCTCATACAGATGGTGGCCCACCCGAGGAAGGGAAGGATGACGTAGGCTTCCATTGTTCCCAAGTAAGAGAGTCTATTCGGGGTGGAGACCAAGGGCGGGAGGTTTGCAGGGACCGGGGAGGGAAGGAACTGCACAGAAGGATGGGTGGCGCACTCAAAGTCAAAATGTCAGGGACTGAGATGGGGTAGAAGGGGGAAAATCAGCTGTTGCCATGTCCAGCGCTGTGATCGGGTGTCCGCTGGCTCTCCCAGCAGCGGCATGGCCAAAAGAAGCCCTCACCACCCGAGTAAAAGCAGGTCACAGCAATATGTTTACTGAGTAACGGCCCAATTTCATTTTTCTCTTTGCAGAGATGAGAAGCTTCTTTCTCCTCTCTCCTTCTCCTGAGGAAAACAGGCTAGATAATGTCTCTCTGGAAGGGTGGTGGTTTTAAAATGTAACCTCAAATTCTTAGATGGTTCTCCCATTGAGATGTGGTGTCCCTCTGTCCTCCCCACTGAAATCTGGATGGGCTTGTGACAGCTATGCCCAGTGGAGTCTGGAGAAAGTGATGTGTCTGTGACTTCTGAGGCTAGCTCATAAAGGTTCATCACCTTATTCCCTGGAATCCTCACGCTTGGAGGCCTGAGCTACCTTGTAAGAGTGCCCTCAGTTTGCGATATTTTGTTACGGCAGCCCTAACAAACTAAGCACCCTTCTTCAATCTCATTTTGGTGTTGTCACATGTTTTTTTGGTCTTTTTCCCTCCAATATTTTATTATGAAAAACTCTAAACATACAGAAAAGTAGAAGGCGTTGTGAACACCCAGGTACCTACCTCCCACATTCTACAATTAACATAAGGTTATGTTTGTCGCATTATATGACTATCAACTTCTCCATCCTTCTACCCATCTAGCCATTCATCTTTTTTTCTCCCTCCCTTAGAAGTAAGTTGCAAGCAACATACACTTCCTTTTTCAACACTTCGACCTGTGTATCAGGTTGTAGAGCTCAATATTTGTTTTCCTTTTTTTTTTTTAGGTGATATTGAAATACAAAGAAAGGTACAAATATTTTGTATGTCATTTTTCATGAGTCTTGGTAAATGTCTAAACCACAACCTTAACCCCTATAAGATACAGACCATCACCAAGCCCAGAAAGTTCCCTCCTGTTCTTCCCAGTCAATACCGGCTCCTGCTTGCCCAAGAGGACAAGGCTCTTCTGGTTTTTCTCAATACTGGTTAGGTTAGCCTGTTCTAGAACTTCAGATATATGGAATCGTATGGTATATACTTCTTTTGTATAAGCCTTCCTTCACTTGATATAATATTTTTGATTGATTTTTATCTTAAGAAAGCCATAAGACTTGGTTCAAAGTGTTTTAGCACCCTGCTGAGCACGAGGAATAATAAATAAAAAATACATGAAACAATGACTAGGAATATGTGTTCCACCTGCTCCATGCCAGACAATGGGCTAGGTGCTTGGGATATAATGTTGAATAAAATCCAGCCCTGCCCTCAAGGAGTCCTCAAGTACCAGAGCCAGAAGGAAAGGAAAGAAGCTAACCAAGGTATAATTCTGAGTAATAAAGGTAAGTACAGAGAAATGGAGCAAAGGGACTGGGTGTTTCTCAAACTTGGTTCCAGCAGTATTCTTGTCTATTTAATATTTGTCTTTAAATCTACTCCTTTTATTTCACTAAGCTATTTCTGAAGTCTTACCAATTTTGTCAGGCAAGCAATATGCCCGGTTAAAAATGCCTTGCCAGACTCCCTTGTAGCTAGGAGTGGTCAGAGAACTTAATTCTAGCCAATAAAATGTAGGCAGAAGTCCACTGGGTGGAGTTCCTAGAAAACTCTTTGCTTTCCTAATTAAAAAACTGATGATTAAAGGGGTGTCTGGGTGACGCAATTGGTTAAACATCTGCCTTCGGCTCAGATCATGATCCCAGTTCCGGGAATGTAGCCCCACATTGTGCTCCCTGCTTAGCAGGAAGCCTACTTCTCCCTCTTCCTTCTGCTCATGCTCCCTCTCTCTCTGTCTCTCTCTCTCTCTCAAATAAATAAATAAAATCTTAAAAAAAAACTGATGATGATGATGATGATCATGGTGGTGGTGGTTATGGTAGACACACTCAGCTGGTACAGCCTTTTCCCTTCCCCCTCTTTCTCTTCTTCCTGCCTGGAATGAGGGTGCAATGCTTGGAGGAGAGCACCCTTCTTGAGGCCATGAGGATAAAAGCCTCATGCCAAGGATGAAAGCAGGAAATTAGAAAGAGCCTGAATCTTTCACAACATCTTTGGATAGCTGCACCTGCCTTGGACTGTTGATGTCCAAAAATCCTGGTAATTGAGAAAAATTTAACTCCTTACTTGTTTAGGCCACTGTTAGTTGAGTTTTCAGTCATTTGAAACCAAATGCATCCCCAATTAACACATTTAAGTTTGATGGGCTACTTTTTTTTTTCTAATTTAATTCAAACGAATATGCAATTATTCAAATAAAATTGCTTTTGAGTACCATCTGAAACTGAGCCTATAAACCAGAGGAGGGTCACACTTTTAGAAACTGCAACCTGGTAGGTCATTGCTCTGAGCATTTCAGAATTTACTATAATTTCTCCATGATCTTTTATTTTGATCTTCACTACAACTCCATGAAGTAGATGAGACAGATACTGTCCACTTTTTACAAATGAGGGAATGGATGGGGCTGAGAGGTGTTAGGTGATTTGCTAAGGATCATAGGTGGTGAGCAGGGAAGCCAGGAGAAGTTCACAGCATTATTGTCACAAAGGTTTATTAAGCATCTACTAGGTGCCAGGCACTGTGGATACAATGGAGAATATGATACAGAACCAGTCTCTGCTCCCCTGGAATAAGAGAGAGACAGACATTTAACCAGGTGTCGGCAACCAAATATGAACAAGAGTATGATAAAGGAAATCTAGAAGTCTGAGGAAACATGAAAGAGGATTGCTGTCTTAATTTCTGTTCCCGAAAAGCAGACCCTGAGGTGAGAATTTGAGACCAGATAGATAGGAGGGAGGTGATTCCAGGAAGTGCAGGTAGAGAAGAGAAGATAAAGCAAGAACAGGATATGTGCTAACAAAGTTATGGTAATAAGCAAGTTCTACGCAAAGGGCAACCAGGGCTCACCTTTCCCCTCCACTGGGACGCAGGGCCCTCTGCAGAACTGTGCAGAATACAGCTCAGAGCTGCCTTAGGCGGGTGAAAAGCTGGACTATTTATTCACCACCTCTCCTCCCTTGTTGGTTGTGAGCAGCTCCTGGGGGCATTACCTCCCTGGCGCTCTGGCCTGTCCTACCCAAGGGCCAAGCATCTGGCACCCAAAATAAAGTCCCCAGACAAGAAACCCCTGTCCCGCACCAAATCTGGGTGCAGATGACCCCAGCGTGGGGTGGAGGAGTCAGGCACCAGCAAAGACTGCCACAAGGACCTCCTCTACCGAAGAAGGGCTCAACAGGCTGGGGAAGGAAGTGACGCGCCGTCAGTCCTCCTTTCGCCACGCAAAGCTGCAATCTGACAACACGAGGCAGCGTGTAAGAAAGGCTGCCTCAGAGGGAATTAAACGCCTCCATATCGTGACATTTGACCCGCTGGCTCACCCACAAGGCCAAGCCGGGTGGAACCCAAACCCCACAGCGAGGCTCCAGGATAGAGACAAGATCAAAACATACCTCCTTCCAGAAATCTCCTCAGGAGCCTGGCCTCCCGTGAGGGACGAGGGAACCAGCAGCCGCTTTCCAACTTCGCCTGGGCTTCCTGCGGTGCGTGCTTCTGTCCTCGCTGACACGCCGAATGTTCTCCCCCAAATTATTTCTGAGTTCTCCTGGCAGCGGCTCTGCCTCCCCCGCCTCCCCTCCCCACTCCCTTTGGCAGATCTGTGTTATAAAATAAGAGGCTCGGGATTATGTCTGTCTGACAACTGAAGAATGAGCAACGGAGCAGATGCAGAGTCTTACAAATCCCGTGAATTATACATGGCCATCTGCAGCCTCGAGCCGTCCAGGATTTCCACCCCACACCACGGCGTTCCATATGGAGTCATATGTTTTTAGTATCCGAGCCATGCTGTCAACGTCCAGCAATCCGTCATGTGGCACATGTGTGATGCAAGAGCCCAAATAAATGTTATCTCAGGCCCAGGAGCGCTGCGCAGAGGAGCGCGGTGGCTCCCGCAGCCTCGTCTTCGCGGGAGGGCGGTTGCACGTAGAGGTTTTTCGGGGGAAATTTGGACAATGTTCTTAAATCTCTTTTCTATGACCAGCAAGGCAAACCTCACACCCTCCACCTCACGAATACCTTCAGGAAGGCTTGCTTTTAAAATAAAACGTAAAAAGTCACCAGCTTTAAATCTCAGCCTGGCGGATTTTAATGGATACTCCGGGGACGGCTTCCTGGTAGCCGCCACCTTGTTTAAGAGTCCCGGTGGTCTCTCTCCCGCCGGGGCCTGAGATCACATGACCCGACCCTGCTGGAGCTGATTGGCTCAGGCTGGGGCTTCCTGGTCGTGGCTGGGCCAATCAGATTCTCTCGTCCAAAAATCAGAGTTAGGGGAGCTACTCGGGCTGTGCTAAAACGTAAACGGAGGAAACAGGGCAGTGGGGAACCTGGTAGGGCCATATGCGTGGAGAGAGAGAATCGGGTGCAGAGGATAGTGAGAGAGATGGAGATGGAGAATCGGAAGGAAGAGAGGGGAAAGAAGAGGGGAAGGAGGAGGGGGAAGGAAGATCACCATTTCTTTGACAATCCCCTCTTCTTAGTCTCTCTCTGACCTCAGCTACCCTCTGGCCTCCGTCTAAATTCTTCTTGCCCCAAGGCTGTTTATTGGCTAAAGGTTTGTGGTGAGAGAGAAGCAACCTGTTCAAGATATCTGGGTTAATCAATTAAAAGGTGGTGTATCTAGACAGAATCTCCCCGCCGCCCAGTTGGGAGAGGCAAGGAATAGAGAGGATACAGGTCAACGTTTTCAAGCCACCGGGAAGAGGGGCTGAATTCGCAGTTACTGGGCCCTGGTAACCCCCCCCTCAGAAACACTATGGGAGTCTGATGAACTGAGGTGATCCAGCTCTTTGTTGCTCCAATGATAAGAATATTTGGGTCTTGCTGCTGTCTTGCAAATACCAGTTTTATGTCCAGAGGGGATATCTGTTGTCTAGCCTCCTGGACATCTCCTTGCCCTTCTCTGGTAAGTGATGAAATTCTAGAATATAGGTGAGATTCGGTGGGACGAGGTCCAGAGCCGACAGCTAAGAAAGAATTCTTAAGACGTCTCTGGTGCAAAAAGGTGATTTATTAAAGCACGGGGACAGGACCCGTGGGCAGAAAAAGATGCTGCCCCGGGGTTGTGAGGGGTGGCAGTTTATGTACCATGGGGTTGGGGAAGGTAGGGGAAAGGGAGGTTTCAACAGAACTTTCATATGCTAAAGAGGATCTACAAGGTACCGCATACCGGAGGTCTTGTTGGTGTCAAGGTTGTTTTTCCCTTTTAGCAAGCCATGAACATTAAGATAGTTGGGAGATTCTTAAAGAACGTCACTTATGTCCCACCCAGGAGTGGGGGTGAGGGGGAGATTGCAAGATGTCAGCCTTTTGCTTTGTCCTCAGTAAGCCTTCTGTTCCCTCATCAAAAGCACCACGATTTTCCTCTGGGAGACCACACCCTCTGACTCCAAGTGCATGTGGTTTAGTTAGATTGGTGATCTTCCTCCTGACCCAGGCCCAGCCAATTAGAGTTACAGTAATGGTTTCAGGGAGAGGCCTTTAATCTAATGGGTCACTGAGATTTGGCCTGGGACTTTTCCCAGAGCTATTAGGAAAAAAGTGCTCTCTTTCTATAGGAGTCATTGAGCTGATTAACTTATAGGCATGGAGCTATTGATGGCCATTTTTGCCATTGCAAGAGAATAAGTCACTACAGAAGAGAGGAAGGAGGAGAGCTGGGAAGCAGGTGGAGAGAGGAGTGAATGACAGCAGGAGAGAGAGAGTCCAGATGACATAGTGTAAAGCCTGGATCCAGCTATGCCTGAAGTCCTTCACACCAGGACCTCTCAGTTACATGAGTCAATAAATCCTCTTATGCATGTAAGCCATTGAGTGTCACTTGGAATAATGGAGTCATGAATGATGCAGCATTCTATACACCCCAAACCAGTACCACCTCCTTGAAGCTAAAGAAGAAAAAGGCTTTTGGAATAATCACAGGATAGAGGATTCTCTGGAGAGACCAGTGCAATTATGGTTGGGGGTAGGGGGGGTGGAGGGGTGGAAAACCAGGCTGGGTCATGTGATGTGAGACTGAATCTTAGGGCTCTCCCACATCATCAGGAAGCTCTCTCAGTGATCTCTGCCTCTTACATGCGTGGATAAATGCCTGAAGGGTGTAAAAGTAGATTTCATGGTTCTGAAGAAGTTCAGTTCCTATGACAGTGACAGCCAAGAAAACAGAAATAGACTCGAGTAGGCATCTCAAGAACCAGGACTGGGCCTTGAACCCCAAGCCTTATGGTTAAAACCTGGATTTGAATTTCAGTCCTACGACTTCCCAGCCCTCTTTCCTAGGCAAGTCCTTTACTCTGTGAGCCTCAATTTCACCTCTGTAGAATGGGGATGATGATGGAACCCACCCTGTGGGGGCATGGTGAGGTATAAAGGAGATAAAATCCTACCGTGGCTCCATACATGATTGGCAGGTATTAGAGGTAATTATGAGTTGGACAGACATTGACAGTTCTTATTTTATGTTTTAAAGATATATTTTTATTTTAGAGAAAGAGAGTGAGCCTGAGTGGGAGGGGCAGAGGGAGAGAGAATCTCAAGGAGACTGTGCTGAGTATGGAGCCTGATGTGGGGCTCAATCTTGGGACCTGGAGATTGTGACCTGAGCTGAAACCAAGGGTCAGACATTCAATCAAAGTTATCACCCATGCACCCCGACAGTTTTTATTTTCATAGTTGTTTTTATTTTTAAGGTTACTGTCTGCTTTTAGCAACTAATGCTGGTTTTTCAGTGATGGCAACAGTGTAAAGTTCCTTTTCAAATACAATTTATTGAAATAAAAAGGGGGTCAGTTAGGGGGCACCTGGGTGGCTCAGTGGGTTAAAGCCTCTGCCTTCGGCTCAGGTCATGATCCTAGGGTCCTGGGATTGAGCCCTGCATCAAGATCTCTGCTCAGCAGGGAGCCTGCTTCCCTTCCTCTCTCCCTGCCTGCCTCTCTGCCTACTTGTGATCTCTGTCAAATAAATAAATAATTTTAAAAAGGGGGGGGTCGATTTAAAGAAAATAACTAAGTCAAAAATGGTACAGCTAGAACTTACAGAAACTCTGAAGGGGAATTTCAATGACTGTAGTTGGCTAAACACCACAATAATGCCTGATGCCTGGCACATAGTAGGTGCTCACTAAAGGTGGATAGATTGAGATGAGATGGCATTTGGCCCTGGCCACAAGAGCAGGAATTTAACTGGATGGAAACACATGAGAGGGAAGCTTCCAGAGGCATATGACCTTGTGGGGTAGATGCTTTGATGTCTGACAAAGTGCCAGATTCACAGTAGGTGACCCAAGTGGTTCTTAAAGGGAATCATGAATCTCAAAGTAAATGATTACAAGAGAAATCAGCCCCAAGGCAAGCCCTGAAACTTGCAGCCAGCAAGTACTAATCCCCTCTTTGGGTCTGGAAAACTTCCCACTCCGAACGCCTGACCCCTCTTGACAGCTGTCATCACACCCAGCACGCAGGAGGGGAAAGAAGCCGAGGGCAGAGTCCTACAAGATGAGTGAGTGTGTTAGCAGCTGCAGGAGGCCACACGTCATCTCTCCCTTGGAACCTGGAGACAGAGTCTTACCTAGAGTGGGGAGTCTATGGGGTCCCAAATTTAGAGGACTTTTAGGAGGCCAGACAGGGAAATAAATGAATCAGTTTACCAGATGTGAAACAAGAATCCTGAGGGTAATGCTTCACTGGAGGGGACATGTGCCCCACCCAAGGTAACAACTTCACTGACTTGCTTTACAGATCACATTATGGAGGTTCCCAGACCTTGCTCAGCAAATGGAAGCTATGATTATTGTTGTTGTTCCTCAGTCTAAAGGAGAGTTCTGGGGGTACCTGACTGGCTCAGTCCATAGAGCATGGGACTCTTAATCTCGGGGCTTTGAGTTCAAGCTTCATGTTGGGTGTAACAATTACTTAAAAAATAAATAAACATTAAAAAAAAAAAAAAAGGCGAGTCCTGAACCAAAGACTGCCAAGTCCCAAAGAAGTCCAATGCCCCATCAGTTTCCCAACTTCAGCCACAAAGGAACCTACAGAGAAGAGCCAGGTGTTGGAAAGAAAGGACTGTCCAGCAGATACAGGGGAATCCAATTTCTTTTCCCACTCTAATGAATTCTATGAGTCATTCTTCAGCAGTAAAATAGAGCTTAAAAAAATAAAAAACCCGCTACCTTTTGACAAAGGGAGAATTAAAAAGACAATCCAGTAGTGCTTGGAGCTGAAAAATAACCAATGAATTACTTGAAGTGCTTGATTGTATTGAGAGATTTGTACTAATAGGTAGAGTCTGTGGTAAGTTATTGATAAAAACAGAAAAAGACCCCCTCCCAAGAAAAAAGAGAAAAAGAAAAAAAAAAAAAGAGAGGCAGGGAAAACAAAATGTTGTAGTCTTAGTACATAAGGACTTGTTGTGAACAATATAAGCAATCATCATAATATAAACATTGATTATTAATTCAATATTTTAATAGAATTTCTTTTTAGAAAAGTCTTAGATTTACAGGAAAATTGATAGTATAGAGAGTTTAGAGAATTCCCATATATCTCATACTCATTGCCCCTATCACTAGCATCTTCTATTAGGCTGGTAAATTTGTTACAACTAATAGACTGATATTGATACATTATTATTAACTAAAGTCTATAGTTTATTCAGATTTCCTTGGTTTTACCTAATGTCTTTTTCTGTTCTAGGAAATCAACATCGTTTTAGGTGGTTTTATCTCCTTAAGCTCCTCCTGGCTGTGATAATTTCTCAGACCGTCCTTGTTCTTGATAACTTTGACTGTTTCGAGCAGTACTGATCAAGTATCTTGTAGAATGTCCCCCAGCTGGGGTTTGTCTGATACTTCCTTCATGAGTAGCCTGAGTTGTAGACGTTGAGAGGGAGACCTACAGGGGTGAAGTGCTGTTTGCATCATATCATGTCAAGGGTATATACTACCACCATGATTTTTCACTGCTCATATTGACCTTGATCATATGATAAAAATAACATCTGTTGATTATTTTTTCAATGTTAAATTTAACATAAAAATAAAATATCATTTGAAAAATAAAGTAGTACCATAACTATACTCAGAATATGAAGTGGGGGGGGGGTCGCCTGGCTGGGTCAGTGGGTTAAAATCTCTGCCTTCGGCTCAGGTTGTGATCCTAGGGTCCTGGGATCAAGCCCCGCATCGGGCTCTCTATTCAGCGGGGAGCCTACTTCCCTTCCTTTCTCTCTGCCTGCCTCTCTGCCTACTCATGATCTCTATCAAATAAATAAATAAAATCTTTAAAAAAAAATTAAGTGGGGAAGTCTGTGGGTGTCTGTGGCATGTGGAGTAGTGGGGGAGGGCTGAAGAAAAAGAAATCTTTACCTTTTATAGTTGAGAGTCAATAGGGGTCTGTCTGGAAAAAGAATCTAGAAATAACAGAGTAAATATTGTATTTAGGAAAATGCAGACAAAACACAGAGGAAGAAGAGACCATTAAAAGAGTTGAAAATAATTGCTTCAGAGAGATGAGAGTTCAGGGTGAGAAGGGATGGGGCAGGGATGATAGCAGAAGACACTGAGGGTTGACCCGCCTGACACCCATCCCAACCTCCTTCTCCTTGCCTTTCTTCTGTAGAGGCTAAAAAACTAAAAAAGAAAAACTCTCATCTCCTAGACTCCTTTGCAGCTAGGAGGGATCAAAATAGACAGTTTTGGCTGATGACATAATCAGAAACCTGTGGGGGATTTCTGGGAAAGACTTCTGCCACCTTCCTTCTGCCTGGAACACAGATGTGATTGATGACTTGAGGAGCTCCCACAACCATATTGTGGTCATGAAGAAAGACCAAGAAAGGAAAGAAACATCTGACCTAATGCTGTTGAACACCTTAACCAACTGCTCACCTCTGGACATCTATTTGTGAACAACTAAAATATTTAAGTCAACTCTTCCAGTTTATGTTACCAGCATTTGGGTTTTCTGTTATTTGCAGTCATGTGCAAACCATGGCAGGTATAAGGGCTATTTATCAACATGTTTGCAATATTTTGATAAACATTAAAATTAAATTTAAAAATAGGTAGAGTGTTTGGATCTGGCTGCAGAGATTGCTTGGCACACGCATGGTTCCTGTCACTTTTCCATCCCCTTCTAGTTCCCCACAGCTCCTGGGCCAAGTCCTCCCAGAGTCTTTAGTCAAACACCTCTCTGATGGGTGGTGGAGAATACTGCAGATGTAGTAGCCCCTTTGACAATCCCCACTAGGTTCCTGTGCTGCACATCTTGACATTTATAGATTTTACCTAATGCTGTAAATTAAGATAATTGTGCTGAGGTCCAATTAATTCAGTTAACTTCCCTGGACAAACACAAGCCAAGGCTTGATTATAGAGCAGAATCCTGAGTTCTTCTCCATTGCTTGCTTCTTTCTTTCTGATAAAGCCATTGCATAAAGTCTCAAAAACACTCTCCTGATTTCCCCTCTGCCCTAGCACTACTTCTTAGAGGTGAAACCGAATAGTCAAGAATCAGAGCCCTGCCTGTCATTTTTGACGCCTCCCTCCTCTACTCTCTAAAGTCTCATCTTCTCAGATCTCTCAGGGTTATCTCCTTTCCACCTCCCCTGCTATCTCTCTGGTTTAAGCTGCCATCAATAAGTTGATGTCCTTCTGTATTCAAAAGCCTGCAGGAGCTCCATCACACTCAGTATGAAAGCTGGTAGGCCTGCAGACCCATGTGATCTGGCCCCACATGACTTCTCTAGGCTCTTCTCCTCCACTCTCCTTTACTCTCCCCATTCCAACCATGTGTGTGCCAGGTCTCCTCCTACCCTAGGACTTTTGTCTGGAATGTTCTTCTACCTATCCAATGCTGCATGCTCTCTTTGCCTTTCACCTTTTCAATTCCTACTCCTTCCTTGGAGCTAATTTAACACCTCCCCCAGGAAGCCTTTCTGGATTCCCTTTGTTATACAATGAGAGCTCCCTAAGGGCAGGATCCAGCATTCCCTATTGTAGCCCTAGCATTTGAACAGTTTTTGATACATAGCAAGTGCTTAACAGATGTTTAAGGAAGGAAGGAAGGAGGGAGGGAAGGAAAGAATATTGGTAGAAGAAAATGAACTGATATACATAAGTTTATTAGAAACTTGTAAGGGCTAATAGCAATGAGGGCTTGTGAACAAAGCTGCATTTAGGATGAGAGACTGCCCTCCAAGGCAGCCCATATATACTGTTAGAAATGCTTTGGGTTCAAGGAACAGTAAATTCAGGAAACATGGCCAAAAATAAGGGTTGGCCCACAGGGCAAATTTGTGGCCCCCATGAAATTTTGAAAATATAGTTTTATTGGAACACAACAACATCCCTTTATTAACATATTGCCTATGGCTGATTTCATGATTCAACATACTTGAATCATTGCAATGGAGACCATAGGGCCCACAAATTCATACTTGAAATATCTACTATGTTTGGGGTGCCTGGGTGGCTCAGTTGATTAAATGTCTGACTACTGATCTCAGCTCAGGTCTTGATCTCACAGTCAGGAGTTTGAACTCTGTGTTGGGCTCCACACTGGGCACGGAGCCCACTTAAAAAATTAAAAAAAAAAAAAAATCTACTACGTGGTCCTTTATAGAAAAAGATTTGCCAGACCTTGGCCTAAATGAACAGGGGTTGATTTTTCTCCTATAACAAGAAATCCGGGGAAGAAGGCTCCCAGGGTTAGTTTGAAGAATGGCAAATACTCAGGGCCCTGGGCTAGTGTCTGTGTCATTTTCTTGGTCTTTCCCTTATGGTCACAAAATGGCTGCCACAGCTCCAGGCATCACATCTTCACACAACTGCACTCAGAGGAGGAAATAACCAAAGTCTTAGAACAGAGAGATTCTTCTATGACTTACTTTCCTCTTATTAGGAAAGATAAACTTCCCAGAATCCCCCCAAGGTTGTCTCTTGCAAGGAAGAAAAGTGGGGTGTGCTGTCAGTGGGCAACTGCTGTACTTGCCATAACTCTCCTTCCCACTACATTTCTCTTATTAGTGGCACCTGATACTACCACCACCATCACCCACTGGCATTTGGGCCAAATGTGGAATCCATGGTAAACTGAGGCATCTTTCTTCTCCTCCTCAGCACCAAGACCCCATCCTTTATTAATAAATAGTAACTATCAGTTGTTGAATGCTTACTATGCATCTGGCGTCATTTCAAGCACTTATAGGAAGGTACTATTATTACCATTTCACAGGGGAGGCTATGGAGGCACAGAGAGGTCAACTCACTCACTTGAGGTCACACAGCAGGTACCAGCGCAGTCAAGATTGGAACCAGCAGTGCGTCTCCAGAGCAGCCCACCATGACCACTCTGCATGGCCAAGGCTGCTCCCTGGAATCCCGGGAGGGAGTTCTTTCGATTATAAGCCAGGATGGGGCACATCCCACTTTGCCTTGGAGGCCGCGTTTGCTTGTCGGGAGGCGATGGACCGAGATACTATTCTCTTTAGGCAACCCGAACTGCCACCAGAAAAGTGACCCATAAATTCAAGACGGAGCGCTGGCTTCCTCTGTGGATTCCGTCCTACTTTACATCCCTCCCTTAATTAATTAATAAAGCCCCGCGCCTCTCTCTGCCTCGCCGCTTCCGGCGCTCCCCACCTCCGCAGAGATTCGCCCTTCCTCCCTGTGGCCCAGCCCTGCTGTCCTCTCTGTGCCTCTTGTCGCTCCTTGCGTGGAAGCAGCTGGAGGCAGAGACGGTGGACAGAAGGGCCCAGCCGGATTTGTGCAGCCCTTCAAATGCGGTCTCTGTGTTGCTGAATCGCAATTTGGGGAAGTCCTGTGCCAAGCCTGGCCTCTGCTCCAGATTCAACCCAACAAGCAGACATACCAAAAAGAACGGTCCCAGAACGGGGTCAGGTTGAAACGGGGTTCTGAGTTCTCTCAGAGGATCCATTTCCTTCAGCTTCCTCCATGGGAGGTGTATCATTTTTGGATAGCCTGAGTCCTGGCTGAGAATGTGGTTACAGAGCCCAGGCCCTACATACAGACAGACCCATGGTTCCAGTCCCAGCCCACCAATTCCTGGTCAAGTGACCTTAATCTCTGTGCCTCGGTTTCCTCCCTTATGAAATGGGGATGAGAGCAGAAATCAGATGATGTTTGGGAATAAACATGCCAAGATGTGGCAATCACTTAGCATAGAGCCTGGTACAAAGTAAGTATTTGATTTTGTAGAAGTCTACTGTTGTTATTGGAATCATTACAATTTTTTAATGAATCTCCAAGACACTTAGCACCCTGCCCCTGGGGAAGAAGCAAAGAAGTAAAACTAAGAATACGGGCTCTGGATCCAGTCTCCATGGCTTTAAGTCCTGGCTCTGTCATTTCTTAGCTGCGTGACCTTGGGCAAATCATTCTACTTCTCTCTGCCTTAGCTGTTTGATCTTGAAAATGGTACCCACCTGACAGGGTGGTTGTGAGAAAGAAATGAAAGAAGGTACGTGAAGGACTTAGACTAGCACCTGGCGTGGAGCTAGCATCCAATGAGCATTAGCTATTCCTATTTCTGACCGCCACTAACTTCCCCGTTACTTACTCTTCCGGTGTTAGGATTTGATCAGTGGTGGATGGTAACAACTGGTTCTCCTCAAAAATTGTAGGCAGGCATGTATGTACATGCATTTTTAAAAAAAATTTTTACTTATTTATTTGACAGACAGAGATCACAAGTAGGCAGAGAGGCAGGCAGAGAGAGAGGAAGGGAAGCAGGCGCCCTGCTGAGCAGAGAGCCCGATGCGGGGCTCGATCCCAGGACCCTGGGATTAGGACCTGAGCCGAAGGCAGAGGCTTTAACCCACTGAGCCACCCAGGCACCCCCGTACATGCATTTTTTAATCATAAACTTAAAGAATAAAAGGATGTATAACACAAAAGTTACTGATAACATTCATAATACATACTAAATGTTGTCATAAATGATAACATTTCATCGATTTTTGCCAAACTCTGTTTCCATCGTCCACCTGAGGCTGCAAGTCCATTGTGATCTGACCAGTGGGCTGGGAGGTACTCCAGCCATGAGCGGAGTTCTGAGATGAACGTTTCTTGATTTTCCACTTACGTAATGGAGAAGATGACAGTGGAACGAGGAACACAAATGGAACTTCACTCATCCATCGATGACTTGAGCGACTACAGTAGATAATAGTTTTTGAATACCAGGAGACTGTTTTTGGTGGGATGCCTGGGTGGCTCAGTCAGTTAAGCAACTGCCTTTGGCTCAGGTCATGATCCCAGCGTCCTGGGATCGAGTCCCATGTCGGGCTCCTTGCTGTGCGGGGAGCCTGCTTCTCCCTCTGCCTCTGCCTGCCACTCTGCCTGCCTGTACTCTCTCTATCTCTCTGACAAATAAATCAATAAAATCTTAAAAAAAAAAAAGAATATTTTTGGTGTGTACAACACCTGCACTATTAACACGTTCTCTGTCTCTTAGCGCTAGGCAAGCACCCACACAAAGTCCTGATTTGCAGCAAGTACCAGTTTCCGTGGTGGAAATGTTCCCACTGTGGCCAGAGGCAAGCTACCAGAGCAAAGTCATTGAACATGGACTTGGGAAGAGGCGCACGGGGACGTACCATTGAACAGAGGTTCTGCCACATAGACACAACAAACTACTTAACCTCAAGAGCCTCTGTAAGAGCAAAATTTATAAAATAATTATAAAGTAATGAGTGCTGCATATTTTTTACCTGTTTTTAATTTAATCTATTCCAGTGTGAGATTATATAATGTAATTTAAAATAATTGCTGTGTTTAACAACCAGCATGCAGAATTCCCGAAAATTTTACAATCAGCTTTCAGGAGCCAGTGTGAGCTACTTCCAACATCCCACTGGTTTTGATACCTAAATCCCCAGAGGAAGTTGCAAGAAAGACAAAATGAGGAAAGGCACAAAATAATTATCAGATATGGGAGGGTTTTTTTCCTTTAACTTTCATAAGTGAGGAATTTTCATCAGTGAGGGGTTTCCTTACTCTGTCAGATTGTATTTTGCAAAGACGGCCACAAAAAAATCTCTTGTTGCCAATGCTCTCCTAGAAGCTTGCCACTGCCCCACCAAAACGTGGAGTCAATGTCCTCTTGCCTTGAATTTGGGTGAGCTTGTGATTGTTTGGATCCATATAGCATGCTGGAAGTAGCTTCTATCCACATGTCATTTCCAAGGTCATA
This sequence comes from Martes martes, assembly GCF_963455335.1. Taxonomy (NCBI): domain Eukaryota; kingdom Metazoa; phylum Chordata; class Mammalia; order Carnivora; family Mustelidae; genus Martes; species Martes martes. The sequence continues at coordinate 84,740,602 of NC_137901.1, forward strand.
AAGATGGCGCAGTCCCTTCCTTGTGAGCTGGAACCCTCACACTTGAACATTCAGCTCCCGGCCAGGCCGTCCGGCTGCTCTGAGACAGCCATGCTGGGAGGAAGTCCCAAATAGCCTATGTGGGGAGCCCCCACGAAGAGGCCCTGGGACTCCGTGATGAGGGAGAGAGATGTCCCCTGCCAGCCCATCTCCGGCTCCATTTCTCCTCAACTGCACAAGAGACCCTGAGCCCAAATGCACATCTGAGATCTTTCCCGGGCCTTGGAGATACTAAAAGTCTATAAAGCTTTGTGGAGGACATCAGTGAGGACCCAAGGAAAATGCTGTTTGAAACTGAAAGAAAGGGAAACCTTGTGGTTGGCAGCAAGACTGTCACCTGCAGTAATGTGGAAAAGAGAAAACCTATGTAATGAATTCCATGATAGAGCAGAATATTGAAAGTGTCGTCCAGCTTTTTCTTGCTACCTATGATAAATACAAAAGGAGAAAGATGTCCAAAGAATAATATATTAAATATAAAGGAGCCAGGGCCTGCTGGGCCCCCAAACAAAAGCGTTTCTCATTCCCAGCCTCTCCAGATGCAAAAAAAAAAAAAAAAAAAAAAAAATTCTCCAACTGAGAAAAGACCTCAGGCTTTTATTACCTGATTTTAAGACTTACTATAAAGCTATAGTAATCAAGACAGTGTGGTACTGGTGAAAGGCCAGACACATAGATCAATGGAGCAGAATAGAGAGCCAGGAAAAATAGACCCACTCATATGCGGTCAATTGATTTTCAACCGATGTGCAAAAGCAATTCAATAGAGAAAGGGTAGTTTTTCCAACAAATAGTGCTAGAACAACTGGACATCCATCCGTAAAGAAAAAAAAAGCACATCTCTATACAAAAGTTAACTTGAAACAGATCATAGACCTAAATGTAAAACCTCAAGGTATAGAACTTCGAGGGGAGGACATCAGAGAAAATCTTTGTGGCTTAAGACTTTTTGTATAGGACACAAATCATAAAGAGAAAACTGGTAAAGAGGACTTCATCAAAATTTCAAACTTTCTGCTCTTTCAAAGTCACCGTCAGGGAAATGAAAAGCCAAGGAGCTACACACAGGGAGAAAGTATTTGCAAAACACATACCTTTTTTTTTTAAGATTTTATTTATTTACTTATTTGACACAGAGAGAGAGATCACAAGTAGGCATAGAAGCAGGCAGAGAGAGAGGGGAAGCAGGCTCCCCGCTGAGCAGAGAGCCCGATGTGGGGCTCGATCCCAGGACCCTGAGATCATGACCTGAGCCGAAGGTAGAGGCTTAACCCACTGAGCCACCCAGGAGACCCTCAAAACACATATCTTAAGAAGGATTGGTAACCAGGATAACTAGATTAAAAAAATTCTCAAAACTCAACTTTTAAAAAAAATTGTTTTATTATAAAACAAACAACCCAATTTAGAATGGGCCAAAGACTATTTGTTCTTTATTGAATTGCTTTTGCACCTTTGTTAAAAATCATTTGTCCATTTATATGTGGATCTATTTCTGACTCTATCCTGTTTCATTGATCTATGTGTCTATCTTTGCACCAATACGACACTGTCTTCAATACCGTAGTTTTATAAGTCTTGAAATCAGTAATGTTAGTTCTCCAACTTTGTTATTACTTTTCAACCTTATTTTGACTATACTAGGTCCTTTGCATTTCCAAATGAATTTTAGAATCAGCTTGTCAGTTTCTACAAAAAGCCTGCTAGGATTTTTTTTCTTTTAAGCCTGCTAGGATTTTTGATCAGGATTGTATTAAATTTATAGTTCGATTTGAGGAGAATTGACATCTCAACAATATTGAGTCTTCTGGCCCATGAACAAGCTATATCTCTCCATTTATTTAGGTCTCTTAAAATTTTTCTTGATAGTATTTTGCAGTTTTCAGTCTGAGTCCTATGCATCTTTTGTCAGATTTATCCCTAAATATTTCTTACTTTTGATGTTATTGTAAATGGTATTGCTTTTTAAAACTCCAATTTCCAACTGTTTATTGCCTGTATAAAGAAATGCAATTGAGTTTTTTTTTAAAGATTTTTATTTATCTATTTGACAGAGATCACAAGTAGGCAGAGGCAGGCAGAGAGAGAGGAGGAAGCAGGCTCCCTGCCTAGCAGAGAGCCCGATGTGGGGCTCAATCCCAGGACTCTGAGATCATGACCCGAGCTGAAGGCAGAGGCTTTAACCCACTGAGCCACCCAGGCGCTCCTGCAATTGAGTTTTGTATAATGATCTTGTATCCTGCAACCTTGCTAAACTTACTAGTTTGGGTAGCTCTTATGGTAGCTTCCATCAGGCCTTTCTTTGTTGGTGATCATGTCATCTGCAAATTTTACTTCTTCACCAATATAATGTCTTTTATTTCTCATGTTTGCCTTATCAAAGTATAACCTCCAGTACAAAGTTGAATAGAAATGGTGAGGTGATAGAAGACATTCTACAACTCATCCATATCCATTTATCATATATATATATGGATATATAAAAGTGTATATAGTGTGTATATATACACACACATAAAATGGTTCCTAGGCCTAAATATAAAACTACAAAACTTCCTGAAGAAAGAGATACTTTGGGGGCACCTGGGTGGCTCAGTGGGTTAAGCCTCTGCCTTCAGCTCAGGTCATGATCTCAGGGTCCTGGGATCAAGCCCTGCATTGGGCTCTCTGCTTAGCAGGGAGCCTGCTTTCCCTTCTATCTCTGCCTGCTTCTCTGCCTACTTGTGATCTCTCTTTCTGTGTCAAATAAATAAATAAAAAACCTTTAAAAAAAAAAAAAAAGAAAGAGATACTTTTGAGACCTTGGATTATTAAGCAAAGATTCCTTAAATATCACACCAAAATCGTGAACCATTAAAAACCTGGTAAATTAGATTTTATGAAATTTTTATATTTCTTCTCTTTAAATAACACTATTAAAAAAACGAAAACAGGGGCGCCTGGGTGGCTCAGTCATTAAGTGTCTGCCTTCAGCTCATGTCGTGATCCCAGGGTCCTGGGATGGAGCCCTGCATTGGGCTCCCTGCTTGGCAGGAAGCCTGCTTCCCCCTCTCTCACTCCCCCTGCTTGCATTCCTCTCTCAATGTGTCTCTCTGTCCAATAAATAAATTTTTAAAATCTTAAAAAAACACAAAAACACAAGTCATAGACTAGGAGAAAATATTTGGAAGTCACATATCTGAAAAATAACTTGTATACACAATATATAAAGAACTTTCAAAATTAAATAATAAGAAAATAAGCCACGCAATTTTTTAACTGGGCAAAAGACTGAACAGACATTTCACCAAAGATATGTACAGATGGCAAATAAACACACGGACAGATGCTTAGCATCATTAGTTTCCTGGGGGAAGTGCAGATTACAAATGCAGTGAGATGAGGCACCTGGGTGGCTCAGTGGGTTAAAGTCTCTGCCTTCGGCTCAGGTCCTAATCCCAGGGTCCTGGGATCGAGCCCCGCATCAGCAGGGAGCCTGCTTCTCCCTCTCTCTCTCCCTGCCTCTCTGCCTACTTGTGATCTCTTTCTGTCAAATAAATAAATAAATAAAATCTTAAAAAAACAAAAGACTCTAGTGGGTTGAGTAGTGTCCCTGAAACCTCAGTTTCCACTGAAACCTCAGAATGTGACCTTATTTGGGAATAGAGTCTTCCCAGATACAATTAGTTACAGCAAGGTCCTACTGGATTAGGGTAGTCCCTAAATCCAAGGACTGGTGTCCTTAAGAAGGCCATGGGAAGACACCTTGATTCCAGACTTCTAGCTTCCAGGTCTGTGAGAGAACACATTTCTGTTGTTTTAAGCTCCCCAGTTTGTGGCAGTCTGTTACAGAGACCCTTGGAATCTAATTTATTGACCAGTCCAAATGTTGGCAAGGATGTGGAGGGAAATGAAACTCTTACACGGTGCTGATGGGAATGGACGATAGTACCACCACTTTGGAAAATAGTTGGACAAGTTTCTTAAAAAGTTAAATATACACCTGCCATATAATCTAGCCATTCTGCTCCTAGGTATTTACCTGAGAGAGAGAGAGAGAGAGAGAGAGAGAGAAAAGAAAGTTGTGGGAGGCAAAATAATGCTCTTTCCAAAGATGCCCACACCCAAAGCCTCAGAATCTATAAATATGTTACATATCGAAAGGGACTTTGTAGGTATGATCAAGTTAAGGACCTTGAGACAGGGAAATGGGCGTGGGTTATCCAGGTGGGCCCAGTGTAATCACAAGGGTCACTGTAAGTGAAAGGGCAGAGCAGAAGAGTAAGTATCAGAGTGAGGCCAGGTGAGAAGACTTGACTGCCCATTACTGCCTTTGAAGATGGAGGAATGGACCAATAAATTTTTTTTTAATTTTATGTATTTATTTGACAGACAGAGATCACAAGTAGGCAGAGAGGCAGGCAGGGAGAGAGGAGGAAGCAGGCTCCCCGTGGAGCAGAGAGCCCGATGTGGGGCCCGATCCCAGGACCCTGGGATTAGGACCTGAGCAGAAGGCAGAGGCTTTAACCCACTGAGCCACCCAGGCGCCCCTGGACCAGTAAGTTTTAAAAAGAAATTTCTGGTGGCTTCTAGAAGCTAGAAAAAGCAAGGGAACAGATTCTCCCCTAGAACCTCCAGAAGGAATGCACACTTGCTGACACCTTGATTTTCACCTAGTGAAACCCATTTTAGACCTCTGACCCCCAGAACTGTAACATAATAATTATGTGTTGTTTTAAGTAACTGCATTTGTGGTACTTTGTCATAGCAACTATAGGAAACCAACACGAAAACACATATCATACAAAGCCTTGCGTACCAATGCCATACAGCTTTATTTGTAATAGCCAAATACCCATCAACAAGTGAATGAATAAAGGAATCATGGAATATCCATGCAATAGAATTAGCCACATACCATAGGATTCTTTCCACATGGCATTCTGGAAAAGGCAGAACTAGAGGGATAGAAAACAAAAGAGGGATGGGGTGTCTGGCTGGCTTGGTTGGTAGAGCATGCAACTCTTGATCTTGGGGTCATGAGAGCCCCACTTTGGATATAGAGATTACCTAAAAATATGAATCTTTAAAAAAAAATACAAAGAAAAGAAAAGGGGATTTCAGGACTGGGGTGGGTAGTGGAAGTGATTCCAGAGGCATAACAGAACAATTTAGGGTGATAGAAATGCCCTATACTTAAATTGTAATGGTAGTTACACACTTTTATGTATTTGTTAGAACTTATGCAACTATACCCCTAAAAAAGGGTGGATTTTACTATACGTAAAGTATGCCTCGATAAATTTGACTTAGTAGAAGGAGAGGGAAGAGATGTAGTAAAGGGGAAAAGAAAAAAAGGACTCAAGAAAAGAAAGGAAGGGAGGAGGAAAGATGGAAAGAAGAAGAGCCTTGGGCCAAATATAAAATCCAGGTTGTAACTATAAGTTCCTTGGTTAAGGCACCGGAAACATACAAAGCAGTGCCTTATTGAACCTTTCAAGTAGACAAAAGCCCCTTTAAGGATAAAGGCCATGCCTCACAGATATTTTTCTCTGTACAATCAGGCTTCTAAGAATCTTAAAGGTAGTTGCCTCAATGAGAGCCCAAGGTAGAGAAGGGTTTATCTTAAGGTGATTTGTTATTTTGGCTTTTCTTTCATGGTGTGAGCCTCAATAAGATTTGTAGAAAACTCACAACGTTTTTAATAGAATTGTACTGCTGGAAGCAGCACCAGCTGGGACTAAAAGGAACAGAAACACTGCAAAATGAAATGAGGTCTTTGGATTCCAAACCTTCTATGGGTAGGAAGTAAGCTGAGAAAACCACTCAGGGGCAAACACAGGCTATATTTTATGGAAAAAGAAGGATGGCTCAGAGTCCTATCCAGGAAACAATACTGGGTCCTAATCCAGGAACGGGCAACATCTGCCCAGCTGGATTCAGAAGTGCTATGGACCAATGACTGTTGTATACCTCCCATTTCCTCCCTCTTTGAATGGCTATATCCATATCAATTATCCTATGCAAGTCCCCCCATTTTATGTTGGGTGCGGGAGGCAGATGACATGCTCTTTAGTTCACACATCTTCAGGTCAAAAGGATAGGTTTCTAGGAGCCATACCCAAGGCATTATGTTTGGGAATTTTCATCTGTACATGGACTTGAGATCCTGCATCTTGGTACTGAGCCTGAACCTGTAATGGGTTAAAACTTCAGGGAAATCTTGGAGGGATGTATTTTGCATATGAGAGGGGTGTGAATTATTGTGGCCAGAGAGCAAACTTGGAAGATTATGTTTTCCAAAAATGGCTACAACAATATTTGCCATGCCATGTGCTCTTCTAGCATGTCGCCACTCCCCCATCACCAGGTGGAATCTATGTCCTATCCCCTTGAACTTGGGTTGGCCTTTACGACTGCCTGGACAAATGAAGTACAGCAAAAATGATTGTGTGACTTCTGAAGCTAAGTCCCAGAAATACCATACCCTTCCACCTTTATTTCTTGGGATACTCCCTCTTGAAACCCATCCGCCGTGATGGGAGGAAGTCCAAGTGGCCCTTGCAGAGGTTGCCATGGAGAGGACCTGACATCCTCAGTCTAGCGCCCTGGCTGAGTGGCTAGCGAACAGCACCAAGATGCCAGCCACATGCGTGAGCTGTTTTGGAAGGATTCTAACACTGAGCTGCCTCAGTTGAAGCCTCTTGGAGCAAACACAAGCCAACCCCACTGGGTCCTGTCCAAATTGCTGATTCATGAGCGATAGAAATGAGGGCTGTTTTTTTCAAGTCCTTAAAGTATGGGGTGGTTTGTTACACAGTAATAAATAAAGAGAGTCCCTACCTAGAGGTATTTAAAAACAGTATAGAGCCAAAGCAATAAGAAAAGATTAATAGATGAATACTTCAAAATGTAAAACTTCTGCATATGAAAGAAAAAGTCATAAAGTGAAGAGACAAAGTTAAAAGTTAAGGACATTCACTTCAGGGCACATACCCCAAAGAACTGAAAACAGGGACTCAGACAGAGGTTTCTACATCATGTTCATATTAGCATTATAGACAACAGCCCAAGTTTACTGAGGATAAACTAAATCTGGTCTAGCCATACAGGGGAATATCATCCAACCTTAAAAAGGAAGGAGATTGAGGCACCTGGGTGGCTCAGTGGGTTAAAGCCTCTGCCTTTTGGCTCAGGTCATGGTCTCAGGGTCCTGGGATCGAGCCCCGCATCGCATCGGGCTCTCTGCTCAGCGGGGAGCCTGCTTCCCACCCCCACCCCCGCCCCTTCTCTCTCTCTGCCTGCTTGTGATCTCTGTCAATCAAATAGATGAAATCTTAAAAAAATAAAAAAATAAATAAAATTATTTAAAAAAAAAAAGAAAAAGAAAAAAAGGAAGGAAACTCAAACCTATGCTACAGCATGGATAAGCCGTGAAGTCATTATGCTAAGTGAAAGAACCCAGTCACCAAGGGACAGTTATGGTATGACTCCTACCTACATGAGGCTTCTGGAATAGTCAAAGTCAGAAAGAAGAATAGAAGTTACCAGGGGCCGAGGGAAGGGAGGAATGGGGAGTTGGTGTTTAGTGGGTACAAAGTTTAGTTTGGGAGGATGAAAAATTTCTGGAGACGGATGGGTGTGGTGGCCACAGAGTCCTTTGCGTGCGCTTAAGGCCCCTGAATGGTACACCAAAATGGTTACGATGATACATTTAATACACAAATGTTTTACTGCAATAAAAATGAAATAAAATAAAGACACGGAAAACTGGAAAAATATTTGCAATGTATTTGCAAAAAGAAAAAAATAACTGTAATACAGTACTTTTTTTTTTTTTAATGTGGGATGTGACAGAAACCTTCAATGCAATACGAGAAGAACGAGGACGAAGAGGAGAAGGGGAAATCAAGACGGCTAAAAAGCACTTTGGAAATATATTCAAGCTCTCAAGTAAGCGGTTTTAGTGAGGGTGTGGGAGAATGTAGAGCTGGTGTGTAAATGAGCATCTTTTCTGGAAGGCAGTTTGAGTCTATGCATCAAATCTCTTTAGAAAGTGCCATTACCCCCACAATTGCACTACTAGGAATTAATTCCAAAGAAGTAGTCAGATAAGATACAAGGATAGCGATGGAGAATGGCTTATAATCAGGCAAAAATTTGACTCAGCCTAGAGGTCCAGGCAGAGGGGGCTTGCGAAGAAATGCCGGCACATCCGCGGATCACAGTGCAACCTTTCAAAAGGATACGTTTAAAAAGGATACATTCTGCTCTATTTATTGACATGCAGAGGTGTTCATGACATATTTTAAGTGTAAAAAAATGCAGAATAAGAAGCAATATGTACAGCACGGGGGCGGGGGAGGGCATGAGTCTGAATACATTAGAAGTCTAGAAGAAATGTTACCCCTGCTCTTTTCTGGGTGGGGGAGCTCAAGACAGTTTTTTTTTTTTTTTTTCTTCTTTAGACTCATCTGCATTTTCTAACCTTTATTTGGCTATGAGCATTACTTCCATCAGAAAATTTTAGGCAGACCTTTTTTCCTTTTTCTTTTTTTTTTCTTTTTCTTTCTTTCTTTCTTTCTTTTTTTTTTTTTTTTTTACAACTACAGAAAAGCACAGATGTGGTTCTGGCTGGAAACTGAAAACACTCCTATGAATCCAACGGCTGTTCTCATCTGTGTATCTCAAAACACATCCTGAAACATCTGCTGAAGTCTTGGCAGACCCTAAAGTTGTCTTGGGCAAAGTCATCTTGCCTGGGAGTGTCCTTGAAGGAGAGCCCCTGATCTCAGGTCTGTCCCCACACCTGGAGTCTTCCAGCATCTGGGCCGGTGCAGTCAGGTTCCTGAGGACCCACGGTCTCATTCACTGCCCCTTCCCAGTGCTGTGCTCACCGCTTGCTGTTGCTTCTTCGTGCCTCAAGTTGATGGCGCACAGCTGCCCTGAGCAGAGATGGTCAAACCACACCTCCAGATGCCAACCTTCTCCAAGCAGCCCGTTTCTTTGTTCTCTGGATACTGGATGCTGGCTCCCTGGGAAAGCTGGGAGTTCCCATACTGGACATGTGGGGGAGCTCATCAAGGCGGGGGAAGGATGCCGTGGGAGAAGTTGAAGGAGTCTGGGAATGCGGTGCATCTCTGAATGAGTTCTTCTTTGCCACGTGTGCGTTATGGGTTATGTGACCCCGCTGGTGGCCTTTTCTTTTAACCTCTTTATGTGTAGAATGGGCACACTGGACTTCTCTCTAGCTGCTCATCGAGGCAGAATAGCAACGATGCTAGAAATAACACCAGCACGAATATTAGCTCTTACTTCCTGAAAACCTGCTATGTGCCCAGCCCCGTACCATACACTTGCAGAAACTGCTCACTTAATCTTCACGATGTCGTGAGGAGGGGACTGTGATTGCACCTGTCTGACAGATGGGGACACTAAGGCTCCAAGAGGCTAGGTGTGCTGCCCATAGTCTCACATGCAGGAGGCAGTACAGAGTGGGCTCAAGCCCCGGTTGCCTGTCTCCCACCCCCACGCTGGGACCATGTTCTGCTCTGTCCTTCCTCTCTCCCCACCACCCCCCGTCACCCGGCTCCCATCTCATGTCTTCCTCTGGTTTGTTTCTTCCTTTTGCCCCTCCTTCCTGAACAAGCTCTAAAGTGACGTCCTCTGCTAGGAGTGCGGAGCCCACAGAGAAGGGTGCTGCTGAAGTCCGTCTCCCTGCCCAGCCCCGCTCAGTCTGATCCTCCCCTCGACGAAACACTCCATGCAGCGTTGTTTATAATGGCCGAACCCCCGGCTGTCCGTCCGCAAGGGATCGAATAAATAACTCGAGACTTCTGCACCATGGAAATCTCTGCGGCCATTACAAAGACCAAAGTAGCCCCTTAGAGAACAATATCGAAGATCTATTAAGTGAAGAAAGCAAGAACAGAAGATGTGTTTTAAACGAGCCCTTCTGATTTTTTTAAAATGTGTAACATGATCTTAATTTGATTGATTGATTGATTATTGTTATGACAGTATTCTTTTTTTTAGTGAGGTAGAATTCACATAATATAAAATTAACCATCTTAAAGTAGAAAACTTGGTAGCATTTAGTACATTCATGATGTTGTACAACCATTCCAAAACATTTTCATCATCCCAAAGGAAACCCCATACCCATTAAAGATTTTTTTTTTTTATTTATTTATTTGACAGAGAGAGATCAGAGTAGATAGAGAGGCAGGCAGAGAGAAAGGGAGAGAGGGAAGCAGGCTCCCTGCTGAGCAGAGAGCCCGATGTGGGACTTGATCCCAGGACCCTGAGATCATGACCTGAGCCGAAGGCAGCGGCTTAACCCACTGAGCCACCCAGGCGCCCCCCCCATACCCATTATATAATCCCCTCCCCCAGCCCCTGGCAACCACCAATCTGCTTTCTGTCCCTATGGCTTTTCCCAGTCTGGGTATTTCATAAAAAGAGAATTATATAGCGTGTGACCTTTTAGGTCTGGCTTCTTTCACGAAGCATCCTGTTTTCAAGGTTCACCCATGTTGTAGCAGGTTTCAGCGCTTCCTTCTTCTTGAAAGCTGACTAATATGCCATTGTCTGAGTAGAGCACATTTTGTTTGTCCATTTATCAGTCACTGGACCTTGGGTTGTTTCCACCTTTTGGCTATTGCGAATAGCGCTCCTATGAACATTTGTGAATAAGATTTTATTCGAGGACCTGCTTTCAATTCTTTTGGGTATACGTCTAGGAGTGGGACTGCTGGGCCATATAGTAATTCTGTTTAACTTTTTGAGGAAATGCCAAACTGTCTTCCGCAGCAATTGTGCCATTTTACATTCCCACTAGCAATTTGCAAGGGTTTCAAGTTCTCCACATCCTCGTCAACACTTTTTTTTCTGGGTTCTTTTTTTTTTTTCTTTTTTCAACAGCCATCCTGATGGGTGTAACGTGGCATTTCATTATGGTTTTGATCGCATTTCCCTAATAACTATTGATGTTGAGTATCTTTTCATGTGCTTCTTGGCCATGTCTATTGAAGTCTTTGGCCCATTTTTTAAATTGGGTTATTTATCACTTTGTTGTTGAGTTGTAAGAATTCTTCATTTAGTCTTCAACCATATGCATGTTTATGTATGTCCATTTAGGGAACAGCACTCATAAATGTTTAATGAGCACCTTCTATGTGCCAGCCCCCGGACAGTGGTAGACAAGACAGACAAAAATCCTTGCCTATAAGGAACTTCAAGTCTAATAGGGGAGACCGAAAATGAGGGAGCAAATAAGTAAGACAAGACCTGTTCAGATTGCCCTATGTGCTAAGAAGGAAGTAAGCAAGACAACATGATCAAGTCAGAGGAGGACTTCTTTACTCTGGGGGTTGGATGGAGGGGCTCTCTCTCAGGAGGGGTCCTTTGGGCTCAGACACACAAAGGACAAAGAACCAACTGAGTGAAGACCTAAGAGAAGGGCTGCAGGCCCCAAGGACAGCTGGTGCAAAGGCCCTGAGGCCACATGAGCCTGGTGTTCTTGAGGACGAGCAAGAAGGCCAGTGTGACTAGAGCAGAGTGAGCACAGGGGAGAGAGATGTGTCACTAAAAGCAGAAATGTGGACAGGGGCTAGACCATGTCTAAAACCTGGACCCACATAATCGATTGTGGCAACTTCTGCAGAGATAGGACCCTTCCCTTTCTACTTTCCACACTTCTCTTGTGTTTGGTTTTTATAAGAAGCAAATATTGCTTTGGTGAGAAAAATTAATATAAAAAGCAATCCATGCCCAATATAGAAAAAATTAATATAGAAATGTGTAAAGAAGAAAATTAAAATAAAAATTATCCATATGGCCAGCCCCTGGAGACAAACCCTCCTACAGGATATTTATTTTTCTTCAGAAAAGGCAATTTCACACTAAGGATCACATCTTCAGGCCACCATAGGGTCCCCTTGAAGCCGTCCCAAATGTCTTCATGACAAACACACAGATCTCACATATAAAAGCTTTCAAAGGGCACAAACTTCGGGCCAGCATTTTGTAAAAGTGCTTCCTAAGGAAATAATTAGATAATTGGACAATGAAAAAATGTTACAGGAATGGTGGCTGCATCACCATTTTATAAAGAAAGATGGAAAACAGTCTAAATGCTATTACAGGGGGAAATGAATGAATAAAATATGGGGCATCCATACAATGGGACATTCTAAAGCTGATATGTGGATCAATATTTATTGACACAGAACAAACTTCTGGTTACATAAGTAAACAAGTGGCTGTGAAACGAACTGTATGAGTGAAATGCCCCCCGTTTTGTTAAAAAAAAAAAAATATATGTGCCTTTGTATAACTGTGTGCTTAAAAATAGAACACAAAAATATATGCCAACAAGTTATTTCTGAGAAGAGGGATTGCAGATGATAATTTTCTTCTTCAACATCTGATTTTCCCACAGTAGGTAAATATCACTTTTTGCACTTCTTAAAACTGTAAACTAGATTACGCCAGCATGACCTTGGTCCTGGCCGTTAGGTCCCTCTGGCTAGAATATTTTCCGTCAGCTATCTTCCACTTCCTCCAAGTCTTAGCTCAAATGTCATTTTCTCCAGGACCCTTCCTGACCACTTTATTTAAAATCATGCGCACGCACCTCTCTCTCACTTCCCTCTTGCTATATAGTTTTCCTTCTTTTATTCCACAGAAGAACATAAGCATTTCTAACCTAATATGCAATTCGCTTATTATGTTCATCACCTCTGATCTCCTCCCCCACTTCTTCCTACCTAGATCAGGTCCAGAGGGGTAGGTATCTTTGTCTATTTTGTTCCCTCTTGATTCAGAGAGTCTAAAGCAGGGCTTGGAGCATAGTCGGAGCTCAATAAATACTGGAGGAATGAGTGAATGAATGAATGAAAGAAAGAAAGACAGAGAGACAAGCAAATGGTTTTTCTTTACAAGAACTTTCATCCTCGCCCTTCTGATTTTCAAAAGTGGTGGAATGAGGTGGATCTGGCAGGCCTGCAAGGGACAGGGGGAGAAAAGATGTCCCTCTCATCTTTCCATATTCCTTCTCCCTGAATTTGCCCCTGAGCGGACCCAGCTGGGCTGAGCCCTAAAGTTGCACCGCCCCCTGCTGGGAAATGTGAAGAACTGCAGTACTCAGCTGATGGCCCAAATGCATTTCAAATAATTAAGCCTGAGAATTTGGAAAGGAACTAGGTGGAGGAGGCTCCTGGGTTCTCCTCTGGACCATTAGATAAGTCTGTGGGGGCCTTTCCAGGCTGGAAGAGGGGCTGAGAAGGAATTGGGGTCCACTCCCTCGGCTCTGAGTCCAAATTCAGGCTGAGTCCATCCCTCACAGTGGGTGGATTTCTCCTGTTGAAAAATTTGGTCTGGCCTGACCTTGATGGAAATCAGCCGTAATTCTCAGTCAAGCCTCCAGTGATCTTTTTTTAAACTTCTGGTTTCTCTAGAGTCAGTTCAAGTCCAGAGTTTTCCCCCGGTTTTGCGTTTAGCGTGTATTCTTTTATCCAACCCACGCCGCAAAACAATAATTTCAAACCCAGTTTTTACCCAGACTTGTAAATGAATGTGCAAGTCCAGTTACGGAAGAGGAAATGGACTGGCCAGATTTGTTCATTGACTTGGCATTTGTACGGGGCAGTCACTGTGGGCGGGACATGGTGCTCAGTGCTGGGAATACAGCGAGAAAAAGACAAAAATCTCAGCCTCCATGAAGTTGCTATTCTAGCGGGGAGACAGAGGCTTCGCCCATAAATAAATTCCACTATCTAATTTAACACTGTAGTAAGGGGTCTGAAAGGGAAGAACAGGATGTTGTGAAAAAGAGAAGCAGAAGTAGACTTTGATTTGGGTGGGGTCCACATGAGGACATGATATTTAAATCTGAATTCTTTTCCTAGTAGCCAGAAGCAGTCTTGATGGAGGAAATTTCCAGGCTTTCAGCCTCAGCAAAGCATCCCCTGAGAGAGGAATAATTTGCCCATTTTAGTAAATGTATGCTCTGTGGGATACGGTTTAGCAGAGTGGTCTAGAATCGGGATCCTGGGTTCATGTTCTGGCTTTGCCCTCTTCTTTAATTTCCACATCCTTTGTCCCATAGACTTATGATAAGGATTTAATGAGATAATAGAAATAAGGCAACTAATACAGTGCCTGACAAGTAGTCAGTACTCAGTACATATTAATTGTTATTCTGAAAAGGTTCTGAGAACTTTTTTTTTTTAAGATTTTATTTATTTATTTGACAGAGTGAGAGAGATCACAAGTAGGCAGAGAGGCAGGCAGAGGGAGATGGGGGAGCAGGCTCCCCGCTGAGCAGAGAGCCCCATGTGGGGCTCGATCCCAGGACCCCAAGATCATGACCTGAGCCGAAGGCAGAGGCTTTAACCCACTGAGCCACCCAGGCACCCCTGAGAACTTCTATAACAGAGGAACTTATTTAACTAGACGCTTTGGTTAGAGAAGCTTCTGGTTACAGAACATCTTGAATTCCCCCATATATTTCTGGGAAAAATTACTTCAGCCGTTTTGTAGGGGATGGGGTGAGCTGTGCCTACCCCAAATCCATTTGCCACCTTTTTTCTTGCTAACAGAACTCCGTCTACATTCAGGATTTGGCCAAAGAGCCTTTGATCTCAAAGAAAGTAGGCCAGGCTTGGTGTAGACATGGGCACCTCACCTTGTTTTGGTGGATGAAACGTATGGAGACTCTCCTGGGGGCTTCTGAAAAAGATATTTCCCTCCTCGACAGGAAGTAGACAGGCTACTTGGATCTGTGGCCACTGTCTTGGTAGCATTAAGGGAAAGCCAATAGAATCACAGAAACACCACCAGGATCTCTGATCCCATCCAGGTACCAAATGGCCATGGAACTCCCTTTTCCCCAAAATCCTTGTTTTAAGTGAAAAATAACTGTTGGTTTAAGCTGCTGCTAATGGTTTTCTGTCACCTGCAGGCCAAAGCATTCCTCACTCGTCCAGGGGTCCCAGCTCTATGTTCAGAATTAAGATCAGCCTGTTCTCTCCATTTGTATTAACGCTCACTCACTCACCCTGAGACAGTCTCTGGGCATTGTACCAGGCAGAACCTTTCCCTTCCCTGGGGCCTGTTCCCCTTGTACGACCATGATTCACCTCAGAGGCCCTAATTGGCCTCACACCTTCATTCCACAGCAGATTCTGTGATCTGTCCCTCTTTGTCTTTCTCGTCTCTCCTATCTATTTTTGTCTTTTGTAAAATGCCCCGGACCCTGGCTGGGATACAGGAATATTAGCGTGTACTCCTCCTTAATCCCTCAGGCTCCTGTTTGCTTGTCCAAAGTCACCTAAGAGAACAGGGCAAACTTAGCTTTTCTGTCTGGCTTTTCCTGGGGAAATAACATGGCTCCATTATGCATCCCAACCCCCCAAATTCTCTCCTGTTCTCCTCAACACGCATAGCCCTAGAATTTTTTTTTCTGTCTCAGGTCTCAGAGGATACCTACAAAGGAGGAATAGCAAATACGTGGCATGTGGCATGCGCCACCACTTTCTCATCCAGCGCCCACGGCAGACATTGCTAATCAATCACAGCACTCTCTCTTCCTGAGCCAAGATGGCCATGCTAAGTTGGAGTTGAGCTGGGAAGATAAGCTGACATCTTTGGTGGTCTAGTTAATTTATTCATTCTTACCCAGTTCCCCAGATAAAGGTCTCCAGCACCAGGCCCCTCTCTCCCTCGCTTAGCACAGTTGGATTTCACATTTATTTGTCTGATTATCTGATGAGCATCTGACTCTTTGCTTGGACTGTATCTCTACAGGGCAGAAATGGTGCCTATTCTGTTTATCATTTTCCCCCAGTACCCAACACAGCCCCTGGCACATAGTAGCCTCTCAGTAAGTATTTGCTAAATGACTGAATGCTCTGTTGCTGCGTTCACTGCATGCTGCCTTATCATCTTGCTAGTCTGTCACTTTCTCTAGAACCTTCCAGGACAGAGACCAGGATTCATTCATCTTTCCAGGGCCCTTCATCCTGGCACATTATAGGTATGCCTATAGACATGTTCCATAAAACTGAATATGAGGGGCAGCTGGGTGGCTCAGTCAAGCATTTGCCTGCCTTTGGCTCAGGTCATGATCCCAGGGTCCTGGGATCGAGCCCCACATGGGGCTCCCTACTTGGCTGAAAGTTTGCTTCTCCCTCTCCCACTCCCCCTGCTTGTGTGCCCTCTTTTGCTGTGTGTCTCTCTCTGTCAAATAAATAAATAAAATAAAATTTTAAAAAACTGAATATGAAAGGGACTGAGGATGGTCCTAGAGTGAGTCCAGAACATTCATGGGAAAGGCCTGAGCACTCTTTTATCTCAGAGTGAGCAGAAAAGCCAGACATGTGGCAATGTCTAGAGATATCCTGGACTGTCACAACTGGGTGGCATCTAGTGGGGAAAGGCCAGAAACGCTACTCAACATCTTTCAGTGCACAAGTCAGCTCCCCACAACAAAAAATTAGCTAGTCCCAAATGTCAATAGTGCTGAGGACCTCACTTTATCCCCCACGTCCAACCATGTTGGAGAGGTCAAAGATGTCAGTTCATTTCCCCTGCCAACTCCAATTTAGCATGGTCATCCTGGCTCAATTAGAGAGGGTGCTGTGATTGGCTAGTGATGTCTGCCATGGGCACTGAATGAGGTGGGGGTGGTGCATTTGCTATTCCTCCTTTGTAGGTACCCTCAGAGACCTGAAAGAAAGTTCTAGGGCCATGCATGGTGACATTGAGAAACCTTGATCTAGATAGAGAGAGAAGGGAAGAAAGGTCTAGACGAATGCAAGAGTCTTTATCTTAAGAGCGTTGGCAGTCATTTAAAAGTATGGGTGGTGACAACCAGCTTTGATTAGGTCCCTCTGGCTGCCATGTGGCAATGGTGTGCAGAGGGCCAAAGGCTGAAAGCAAGGAGACACTTGGGGAAGTTTTTGGAGTCACCCAGATGGTGGTGGCAGAGATTTGATCGGGATAGCTGCGCAGTCTCTGCAGGCCTGAGCTGAGGGACATGAAATCAAGGGAGAAGTTTTGAGCTGGGCTCCCATTTGGGGCTGAACATTCTAAGTACTGAAGTAAGACTGCTGGGGATTAAATGACCATAGGGTCGTCCTTTACCTAAGAGTGAGCAGGAAAGCCATGAGCAGAAGAGTCTTGCCTTTTCATCTAAGGGCAGGCTAGAACACCACAGGAAATAGGAAGGCAAAAACAAAGTAGCCTTTTGTTCAACAGGATCTCAATGCAGCCTCACAGCACCCCCATGGGGTCAGTAATCTCACCCAACCCATTTTACAGATGAGAAAAGAGAGGTTCTACAAGGAATACTTGCCATCATTCATCCAGCTAGCAAGTGGCAGAGGGAGCATTCTATCCCAGATCTCACTCCAAGTTTCCCTTCTTCCTTAGGGCTAGATGAGGAGACATCAGGAAGGAAGGCAAAGGGGGGGTGTTGGTGGACTTCAGTACCCCTAAACCACCCTCAAACTCTCTACTGTCAGGGAACCCTCTCTCTCATCATAGTAATAATTCTCTAGGTCAGTGGTTCTCGACCCAGGTCATTTCCCCTCTAAGGGGGACAGCTGGCAGTGTCTGGAGACATTGTGGGTTGTCCCAAGGCAGGGCGAGGGGCGGGGGTGTTGTTACCAGCATACTAGCCTCTACTGGGTGAAGGTCGGGGATGCTGTTTCGTGTCCTGCAATGCCCAGGACAGCCTCCCTGCCCTTATTAAAGAATGATCTGGCCCCAAATGTCAGTAGAGCTGAGGCAGAGGCTCCTTCACCAGAATCAAAGCCCCATGAACACCTATGCCCGTGCAGGGAAGGGACAGGGGCCCCGGGCCTGCAAAGCTGTGTGTTAGCTGAAGGCGTGCTGGGAGGTCCTTCACCTGAGAACCTCAGGTCGGATGACAAACGAGCCAGGAGCGCGACCTTTATATAGCTCCAGAGTGGGGCCATGGTGACAGGTTTGGCTGTCACGATGCCATGGCCTCAGCAAAGGGGCTCTGACAGGCGGGCCGTGGAGGGTGCAGAAAAGCTGGTGGGGGGGAGGCTGGGGCAGCAGCTGCTGCTGGAATCTGGGCCTCACTGAGAGGAACAATGCCCCCGGAATGCCAGGCACGCCACTGAGACAGCTGAGCCTGCGGGGCGGGCGGGTGGGGGGAGGCGGGCATCTGAAGGGCACCAGTAAAAATGGAATTGTCTGGGTGCTTCTGTCCCCCACACAGGGAAGGCAGGTGACCAAGAGCTAAAAATACCAGGAGAGAAAAAGCCACCAAAGGGTTGTCTGGCTGCCTGGGGCCAGATCCGACCTCTGGGCTCCCTGTGAGTGGTGATAGCTGGGACCCGGATCCCCAAGCCCCAAAATCAGAATATCAGGGTGGGGAAAGGCACAGGGGTAGGGTCTGCCATTCTCTGTTGAAACCTGGCAGGCACTTGAAGTGGGCCCTGAAGACTGACCGCTCCTATCTGAGCCTCTGTTTCCTCATCTGGAAAATGGGTCGAATATTAGTACTTTCCTCAAACCTTGTTTGAAGATGAACTAAGACGATGGATAGAGCACTGAGCACAATGCCTGTCACAAGGGAAACTAGATAAGTGAGAGTCTGGTTTCATTGCAGACCGCAGATTGGCAAGCTCAAGGGGCAGTGGCTGGGGGCCTGCTCAGGCCTCCTATCCCCAGTCTTTACTGCCTATCCCTAAGGACACACCACCAGACTTCACAGCCCCTCCAGGAGCCAACAGATGCCTGCTGTACTCAGCCAGTTCAAGGGTGTCCTTTCTCTGTCATGAAGCTGTCATGGAAGGACGAACAACTCAAAAAACGAGCACATTCTCCAGGTGCCACAGAGCATCTTCCTGCGAGAGCTCTGTGTGAGGAGCCTAGCAGGTGTGTGTGTGTGGGGGGGGGGGGGTGCTGGAACAGTAAAGGAGCCTGGAAAGGTAAACCGTAATAACCACACACACACACACACATGCACGTGTGTAGGCATATAGACACACACACTCACCGTGTGTATACTCTATGCCCTGCATTATGTAAAGCCCCTCACACACACGGCAGGAGTGGCCATGTGGACGGCACTTGGAACAGTGCCCAGCACAGAGTAAACACATAATAAATGTTAGCTGCTATCATTAGTATCACAATTTTCTAGATTTACTTTAAAAACCATTTTCTGAGGTCAGCACCGCTGTTTCCCCTGTTTATCAAGTAAGGAATCTGAGGTTTAAGGTGGTTAAGTCATTGGTTCAGGGCCCTCACAGTTAAGGAAGTAGAGGAGCTGACCTGGAACCCAGCTTTCAATCATTGCACCATGCTGGTAGAGCAGGGTCAAGTGGTAAAAGATCTCCACTGTTGAGCCAAGGAGGGGAGATTTCTTCCCAATGTAGTGGGGAGCCATTGAGGGTTCTGGAACATGTATGGGTCATCATCAGAGTGAGGCATGGAGGAAAGTATTTAGACTGGGGGGGTGTGAAAGATAGGGGTAGAAAGTCATAAGAGGACAGGCCTCAAACCAATAGAGATCTATTAACGTAGGACAGACCTGGGACAGGACTGGGGGAAGTGAATTTGCAAGACATTCTAGATGCAGGGCACCCAAGTGGCTCAGCAGAGAGTCTGCTTCTCTCCCTCTGTGCAGCCCCACCACTCATGCACACTCTCTCACTTTCTCTAAAATAAATAAATCTTAAAAAAAAAAAAAAGACATTCTAGAGACAAAATAGATAGACTTTGTCACCAATGGGGCAGAATGAAAATGGCTGAGGATTTTGGTCGGGGTGCCTAAAAGAGCAGTAAAGTCATTAATAGAAAAAGGGTTTGGGAGAGGAAGGGGAGAAAAAATGAACTCGTATTTGATCATGTTATCTCTTTGATTCCCATCTCCCCGGATCCAGGTGACAGCCAAGAGTAAGAGCTGACAGTTTCTTGAACAATCCCCGTATGCCCAGCAGTGTCCTAGCACTTTCCAAATATCAGCTAACTATACTCATACTCATTCAAACCTCCTAAGAATATTGAAAGTAAGGACCACTATTTTCCCCATTTCACAGATGAGGAAACTGAGGCAGGCTGAACTGATGTCGCTTGCCCAAACTGCACTCTGCACACAGCGACTGTCCCATTAATGTGGCTGACCCATCTCCAATGGGCACGAGGCCTGGTCCCCCCATGTCTGACTTGCTGGAGAAGCTGCCTTCCCCACTTGGTGGCTCCCGCTGACGCCTGCAGGCCCTGACACAGGGAGATAGGTGCTATCACTTGATGACAGAGTCTATCAGCCACCAGGCTTGGGGCTGGCAGGGCCTGGTATGCCTTTGTTCTATCTGGAGATGGTTGACTTCACCACCCCCCTTAAAGGCACATGACGCCCCAAGGCAAGTTGACCCGCTAAGCCAGTTACTTCCAGTGGTAACATAGTGAGCGTGTATCTGGCACTTTTCTGAGCCAGGCTCTGTCCTAACTTTTAATGTGTTACTAGATTAACTCTTTAACTCACTGACATTAATATATTAACTCATTTGATTTGTCAAAGAATTTTATAAAACAACCATATGGAGAAGGCTTTCCTGTTTACCTTACAAGGTGGGGCATAACGGCTTGGATCCGAAATCCAGGAGCTAGAGAGGAGAAAGCACCCTACAAAAGAAATTAATTTTAAAATACCCCCAGCTGGGGCTGGATTAAAACTTCTGAAAAACCTAAAAACAGAAAAGACGCTGACTCCCACGGCCTCATATAAAATGAAAGATAAAAACAGTGCGTAATGGTCAAACTAGCGTAAGAACATCCCACGATGTTCTGATTTTCCCCCACAATGACTGTTTTAAACCTTTTTAAAAATACAGCTAATCCTTTCCAAAAAAAGTTTGTGGAGTTTTTGTTTTGTTCTTGGTGCCCCGCTCAGCTGGCGTTCTAAAGAGCACGTACTAAGTGGGCTGGCTGCGTGACCCGCCCTGTCGCCGGCCCCTCGGTGGGGCACAGAGGGGAAGTCATGTATCCCACCTCATTAGTGAGGTGAGGGCCAGGACTCCTCTCAAGGTCTCCAAGGCATGTCCTGGAGTGGAAAGGACCACGTGGCGTGTGTGTGTGTGTGTGTGTGTGTGTGTGTGTTACCATTTGTGTGAAAAAGTATATTTGTATGTTACACATGTGTGTAGCATGATATCAGTGTGAACAAATGTCTATTTGCATGTACAAATGAGAAAGAGAGAGAAAGGGTCAGGAAATGCAAGATGGTATCCTGGGACAGAAACAAGGAGAGCAGTGGAAAAATCAGAGAAATCCAGAGAAACTCTGGAGTTTGGTTAATAGCCATGCACCAATGTCTCACATTAGGAGAAACTGAGGGGAGATATATGGGAATACAGCAACTTTTCTGTGAATTCTAAAATGGAAATTTTATTTCAAGCAAGTCTAGAAGGAATGTTATGAAGTTCCACAATGCTGAAATGAATCTACAGTGCTAGAGTTTTAAAAAAAAAAAAAGGTTACAGCGTGGGGGATGTTGATGGGCACTAGGGAAAGCTTTGGGAGCTGGAATGTTCTGTGTTGACTTGGGTGGTGACACTGCGTGGACATAGGCAAAAGCTCGTTGTCCTAGACACTTAAGAGACATGCACTTTCCCACAGGGGTAACTCAGGTTAAAAAAGCAAATGATTAAAAATATTGTCTGGAAAACATAAGTATTGGTGAGGATGTGGAGAAAAAGGAACCCCCGTGCCACGTTGGTGGGAATGCAAACCGGTGTGGCCACTGCAGGAGACAGTATGGAGGGTCCTCAAAAAATTAAAAATAGAACTGCCCTATGATCTAGCAATCAATTATACTATTGCATATTTCTCCAAAGAATACAAAAACATTAATTTGAAGGGATACACGCACCCCTAAGCTTTGTTGCAGCATTATTCACAAGAGCCAAATTATGGAAGCAACCTAAGTGATGACTGACAAATGAATGGATAAGGAAGATGTGATTTACATATGTGTGTATATACCTCTCTACACTGGAATATTATGCAGCCATAAAAAAGCTATAAAAAAGAATGAAATCTTGCCCTTTGTAAAAAGGCAGATGGATCTAGAGAGTATAGCGAAATAGACCAGTCAGAGAAAGACAAATACCATATGATTTCACTCATATGTGGAATTTAAGAAAGAAAAAAAAATGAACAAAGGAGAAAAAAGAGGCAAACCAAAAGACACACTCTTAACTATGTATAGAGAGCAAACTTGTGGTTACCGGAGCAGGGTGTGTGTGAAGGGGTTTGAGAGCACACCTATCACGATGGGCACTGAGTAATACACAGAATTGTTAGATCACTATATTGCACTCCTGAAATTAACAGAACACTGTATGTTCACTACACTGGAATTAAAATAAAATAAAAAATTATAAAAACACAAAAACAAAACATATAGTCTGGAAGACTTTATACCAAACACACAAAGACATTCATTCCCTCCAGGGAGGACTTGGCTACAGAAAGGAAGCTTTGTAGTCGATATATTTCTGTGGTATTTCAAATTGTTTTATATTAAGAATGCACTCATTCAGGGGTGTCTGGGTGGCTCAGTGGGTTAAAGCCTCTGCCTTTGGCTCGGGTCATGGTCTCAGGGTCCTGGGATCGAGCCCCGCATCGGGCTCTCTGCTCGGCGGGGAGTCTGCTTCCTCCTCTCTCTGCGCCTGACTCTCTGCCTACTTGTAATCTCTGTCAAATAAATAAATAAAATCTTAAAAAAAAAAAAAAAGAATGCACTCATTCACATAGCACCGATTTAACTTTTTGTGAACATGTAACATAGACACAGAGAAGGGCACTGACAGAGAAGCCCAACTCCACGAATCTTCCCAAACACAGTACATCTGTGGAACCAGCACCCAGATCAAGATACAGAACAACCCCAGTGCCCCCCAAACCCCCAATTACTCGTTGTTTATCTCAAATTCTGATTTAACTGGACTTTCTTTCTTTCTTTTTTTTTTTTTTTTTTGCTAAACCCAGGAACTCCGTAGATTCATTTTGCCTGTTTGACAGTGCGTCGTTTTGAAATTTAAATTTTTTAAAGATTTTTAAGATTTTATTTATTTATTTATTTGAGAGAGAGAGAACATAAGCAGGGAGGAGGGGCAGAGGGAGAGAGAGAGAGAAGCAGACTCCCCGCTGAGCAGGGATCTGGATGCAGGACTCCATCCCAGGGCCCCAAGAACATGACCTGAGCTGAATGAAGTCAGATGATGCTTAACCGACTGAGCCACCCAGGTGGCCCTGAAATTTAAAATGTTAATGCTTACTTTAGGAGAACACCAGGAAAGCCCTGCTTCAACTCCCTGTTCAGCAGCTCTCCCTCTGCCCTCTGCCTCCTCCTCTGACCCTCCCCCTGCTCGTTCTCTCGCTCTCAAATAAATAAAAAATAAAACCCTTAAAAAAGAAGGAAGAGGAGGAGGAGGAAGAGAAGGAGGAGGAGACCAAAAGTAGCAGCGATTAGCAAAGTGGGGATCAAAGCCTTCCAGGAATGCCAGTATTCCTTACCTGTCTCCCTCATTCCAAGCCTCCCTTCTACCCACTGAAAACACAGTCAACAAGGCAAAGGCATTAAATCCAAGTTCACATGGAGACATGGACCCTGAGACACTCCATGGTGCTCCATGGCGAGGCTCCAAATGGTCCATGGAAAAAAGACTGTCTTCCTTTCAAAGATTCCTGCCCCTAGGCCTGGGAAAAGGTTGGGAACTTCCTGGACCCAAGTGGCGGTCTAAAAACCAGTCAAGCAGCTAGCATTTATGGAGTGCTCACAATGGCCTATCTGATTCAAACCTCATGAAAACCCTACGAGGTGAGTGCTATTATTATCCCCATTTTACAGATGGGGAAACTGAGACTCGGGAGAAACTGCAGAAGATCACACAGGCCAGCTGGCCTGAACTCAAACCTCGTATTTGGATCAAAGTAAGGACCACCCAATTTTTGCAATTCATCCACTTAATTTTTAGCTTAGAAATCAGGTCTTAAAGCTCTAGGAAGTCACTTCATAGAGTTTCACTTGAATTTCCCTAGGTGTTTTGTTTTACTTTGCTCTAGTTTTAGGAAGTAAACCACAAACTCAGTTTAAAAAAAAATAATCAAATTAATACACTGCTACATTTTTAAAGGAGAATATTGTGTCATATTACAGTTGAAGATAACTACCCACTCTTCTCAGACTTGTTATATATGTGTCTCTGCTTACCTGAATGAAGTTTTACTGATATCAGGCCCTGGAAACAGGGCCCGGCACATAGTAAGGCTTCAATAAATATTTAAGTAATTAATATCCTTCGAATTGGGGATCAGAATCATTCTTGCTTAAAAACAGAGTCCATCTACAAGCACTACTTACATTTTTTCCCCTTCTCCTCTACCTCTTCTCTTGAAATTGTCAATGGGTAATTTTTTTAAATTACCATTCAATAAAATTGACCTTTTTCTGGTGTACAGTTGCATGAATTTTAACTTAAGTTTTATTGTTGTAATTAATATTACTCAGCAGTTGATCTGTTTTTCTCCAGCTGCTCTGTTTCTCTAGATGTGGTATGTGGGTGGCATTAAAGTTCCCCAAAGGCATCCACATCCTAATCCTTGGAACCCGTGACTATGTTAGCCTACATGACTTCTGCCCATGTGGTTACGGATGGCGCAATCAGGGAAGTATCTTGGATTATCCAGGCGGACCCAGTAGAGTCACAGGGGATCCCTAGAAGATGGGAGGGAGGCAGGAGGATCAGGGAGTTTGGAATCAGAGACTGGAGGGATGTGGCCCCCAAATGAGCCAAGGGATGTGGGCAGGCTCTGGAAAAGGCAAGGAAAGGATTCTCCACCCCTGCCAACCCAGTTTCCATTTCTGACCTCAAGAACGGTGAGATAGTAAACTGGTGCTATTTGAAGCCACCAAATTTATGATAATATTTTTTTTAAATTTTTATTTTTTTAAAGATTTTATTTATTTATTTGACAGAGAGAGAGATCACAAGTAGGCAGAGAGGCAGGCAGAGAGAGAGGGGGAAGCAGGCTCCCTGCTGAGCAGAGAGCCCAACGTGGGGCTCGATCCCAGGACCCCGAGACCATGACCTGAGCCGAAGGCAGAGGCTTTAACCCACTGAGCCACCCAGGCGCCCCCAAATTTATGATAATATTTTTATAGCAGCAATAGGAAACCAACACACTGGGTTTGTTTTCTGATTGTTTTAGAAGTTGCTATTCTTTTTTTTTTTTTTAAGATTACATTGTGAAATGAAATCTTTTTTTTTTTTAAGATTTTATTTGTTTATTTGACAGAGATCACAAGTAGGCAGAGAGGCAGGCAGACAGAGAGAGAGAGAGAGGGAAGCAGGCTCCCTGCTGAGCAGAGAGCCCGATGCGGGGCTCGACCCCAGGACCCTGGGATCATGGCCTGAGCCGAAGGCAGAGGCTTAATCCACTGAGCCACCCAGGGACCCCTCAAAGTTGCTATTCTGATTCACCTGCCCGGCCTTCTTCTCTTTGGCTTTTGAGTACCTCAGGTGGGCTAGTTATTTTTCTCTTTGGCTCCATGGGATTTGCGTGATTGGGGAACACTTCTCAGCCATAGGAATCCCACAGGCAGTAGAAAGGTAGAGGGTCTCGAGGGGGGTCTCGGGTTTGTGAGCCTACAGCTCATAGGTAAGATGTAGCCACCTCAGCCTTGAGGAC
Source organism: Martes martes (assembly GCF_963455335.1). NCBI lineage: Eukaryota > Metazoa > Chordata > Mammalia > Carnivora > Mustelidae > Martes > Martes martes. The sequence goes on from NC_137901.1 coordinate 84,766,357, forward strand.
AGAGAGGTTCCAGCCCACCTACTCTCTCCAATGCACTCTCTCTCTCTTTTTAAAAGATGTTATTTATTTATTAAAGATTTAATTTATTTATTTGTCAGAGAGCAAACACAGCATGGGGAGCATCAGGCAGAGAAAGAAGCAGGCTCTCTGATGAGCAAGGGGCCTGATGGGAGACTCGATCCCAGGGTTCTGGGATCGTGACCTAAGCTGAAGGGAGACACCTAACTGACAGAGCCACCCAAGCATCCCTCTCCAACGCACTCTTGAGGTTGATGCTTGGGTCTACATAGACCCAAACCCCAAGTCTTCCCAGATTCTCCACTCCTAGGACCTTGTCCCAGGGCTCCGGGGGGCTCCTCAGTGGTGACCAACCCCCTGGCAGGGGTGGCTCCTCTGGGTCTCCAGTTCTCTCAACAGATCCCAAGGCCTGACACACAACCGATGGGCCCTAAGTCCCAGCAGCCCTGGGGCTCCGTGCTACTCAGGCTGCCATGTTCCCAGAATCCACCTGACACACATAATCTCACTCACCCCCCCAGTAGCCTATGGTCTCCATTTTCCTGAGGAGGAAACTGAGGTCCCAGGAAGTTTACAGCCCTGTTTGAGACCCTGCATCTCTAGCTACTGAACCAGAACTCTCCCCCAGCAACGCCTCCCAAAGATCCAGCTGAATACAACACGTCCACCGAGGACTAGCTGTGTGGGTGCCCTTCGGGGGCACACTGACACACCCACCTACCTCTGGAGGGCCTGAGCCCATCCGTACCCCTAAACCAGGGGCTCCCCACCCCCCACAACATTCTGCACAGCCACAGCGGCTGCAACAACCATGTTGCTTGGCAGTTTATCGCCCCTGACTGCTCACACAAGGGTTTTAACGAAAATCCATGGTATGCCTATTAGCTAAGGAAACATTTATTCTGGGGTTGTCAGAGAATCTTGGACAGAAAAGCTCTTCTTGACTGAGCTGTGTACACAGGCATGGGTGTGGGAGCTTGCATGGGTGTGTGTGTGTACCCGTGTGCACATGAGTGTGCGTGTGTATTATGTGCTGCGTGTGTATGCACACGGATTCGTGATTATGTCTTTGTGCCTGTGTGTGTGTGTGTACATACACCTGCACACACACAGAAAAACATACCTTTTGTCATCAAAGATTCTGTCAGAAGATGCTCCTGGGTAATTCTGACGCACGTGTGACTAGAAAGAGGGAAAAAAAAATTTACATCTTTTTTTGTCACAGCAATAAATGGTTCCTGGGTTCGTGCCCTCAAAATTGAATTTTGTTTTCAGCTGAGAGGGGTGGTGAGTGATGCCTGCCTGGGCCTCATCTCTTTTCATCCTGCCCAAAGCCTCATAAGGGAGGTCTTTTTATCATTCCCACTTTATGTGCTGAGAGAGGTGAAGTCACTTGCCCAAGGTCACACAGAGCTCAGGTTCAAATGCAATTTTATCTGCTTTCCCAGCCTGCGGGCTACATCACTCCACTCTTCCTGCTTCAAACCTTCTCAGGTTGGAGACATTCTAACAACCCCCCCACTCAGGCCAGAAGGGCGGAGTCTGCCTTACTCCTTTATTAACCAGTTTGTTCATTCCTGGGAGCCAAGGGTCTTGTCAGTTTTCTCCCATCATCACCCATGGAAGGTTCCAGAACATCAGAGCAACTGAGAAGTTATCTGTAGATTCATTTGCTTGATAGGGTCTCTCCTTCCACAGTGGTGCTTGCTGGCCTTGTTCCCAAATCAGTATGTCCCAGGGCACTGGCAGCCCCCAGAACAGGTTAGACAAAGGGTCTCCTGCTCTGAACTCCCTTAGGGCTCTCCTTGCATCTGGAATGAAATCCCAAACCTGTGATCAGCCCGTCTGCCTTGCTGGCTTTACCTGGTACCCCGGACTCCCTCACTCCCTCAATTCCAGCCACACAGGTCCTTCTGCTCCTCAAAGAAGCCAATCAATTCACCTTCTGCTCCGAGGTTTTTGCTGTCTCCACTGCTAGGAGCACTCTCTTCCAGTCTCTGCTCAGAGAGGATCCTCGAGCCAACGGGAGGCAGCTCCGCATCTTCCACATCTATCTCATTCCTATGTAGGATGAGTTACTACCTGAAATTATCTGGGTTATGCATGTCTTAGTATCTCTGTCCATCTACTCCTTACTCACAGTGTCACCACGGCAGGGAGTTGGTCACTGGGCAGCAGTCTCCCCCACACTAGCACGGTGCCTGGCACACAGTGGGGGGAAGAAAGCTGGGGACACAGAGGATAAGGTGGTCTCTACCCACAGCGTGTCTGGAAAATGAACTATGAGCATGAGACATGTGTGCATGGTTCCTGGCACAGAGCAAGCGCTCAGTAAGTGAAAGATGTTATTTCCTCAATCAACAAGTATTCATTGAGCAGCTGCTTTGTGCCCATCGTGAGCTAGGAGCCAGGGAGAGAGTAGTGGGGAAAACTGAAAAGGACCCTGCTCTCCTGACCTGACTGTTCACTGACACTGAACAAAATAAATAAGTGAATTCCACAGTATGTCAGGAAGGGATAAGTGTTCTGCAGAAAAACAAAGCAGAGAAGGGGTTCGGGAAGGCAGAGGGTGAGTGGCTATTTTAAGCAGGGTGATGGGGAGGTCTCACTGAGGAGGGAAGATCTCAGCGAAGATCTGAGGGAGGTGAAGGACAGAGCCTCGCAGAGGTCTGATGGGAAAACACTCCAGGCAGAGGGAAGTGCAGGTGCAAAGGCCCTGGGGTGGGACCCTGATCACATCAGAGAATTGTAGCAGTCTCCTCTCTGCACTTTTCTTTCTCAAAATTGACAAGCACAAGTGCATGCCGCCCAAGTGTTGCCGAGAGCGTGCAGCATCTTTCCCTGTGACCCAGCCGCCTGTCTCTTTAACCTTGAGTGCCTTTTTGGGTCTCATGTGTCACTGTGTGGCAAGTGAGCTCCCCTTACTTCAGAAGAACGGCATGGGCTGGGGGGGCCTTAGGTGGTGTCCGCCTCACCTATTACTGCCAAAAGTGGTCATGGGGTTATTTTTAAACATGGAGAGGAAGTATTTATTGTTCCCCAGCCGAGGAGAGCTAGGCAGCCTGAGGGATTCTTCTGGGGAAGCAGTGCAGTGTCCTTTCCAACATGGTGAGTAGTGAGGGCTCTGAGGTGTGATGCCACAGGGGTGGGGGGGGGGTTAGGAAACAGCACCTGTGAGCAAAGGACAAGAGGGGAGGGGGCAAAAGGTGGCTTTTGAGGGCCCCAGACCCTGGTGAAAAAAGCAGTGCTTGGTATGTGCACACAGAGGAACCCCAATCAATGCCCCGATAAGCCACAAATAACAGCAGCTCCCAGGGACTCGCAAAAACAAAATAAGAGAGTTGGCTTTTTTATGGCTTGTCTACTGACCTCTCGAGGAATCAATAACTCCCAGGGCTTGCAAAATGGGATTGAACGCTTTTAAGGATCAAATTGTAATTCGTTTCTCTTGTTCAGGCAGCTGGGGAAAAGAATCTTTTTGTTTTCACCTTTTGAACTTGCAAATTTAAAACCTGTCTCCCTGGGTTGTTTGGTTAGGTGTCCCCCCTCCCAAAGCAGGAAGCCGCCAAATCAGGGCCAGCCAGGGCGAATGGTTAGGAGCACAGACTCCAGAATGCAACTCCGTTCTGCCTTTCTGTGACTGTGTGACCTTGGGCAAGTGACCCAACCTCTCTGAGCCCAGGCTGACTCTCCAGTAAAATGGCTATGATAGTAGTAGCGGGGCGCCTGGGTGGCTCAGTCAGTTAAGCGTCTGCTTTTGGCTCAGGTCATGATCCCAGGGATCCAGGGATCGAGGTCCAAGTAGGACTCCCTACTCAGTGGGGAGCCTGTTTCTCCCTCTCTTCCCCTCTCAGTCTCTCTCTCAAATAAATAAATAAAGTCTTTACCAAAAAATTGCATCTAGTTGACTGGGGGATTAAATGAAATCACGTATGGATGGTGTTCAAGCATGTGCTCTATTTCACATGGGGCAGGGTGGGGACAAAAGTTAACTCGCTCTTCTCTGCACTGTTTGCCTATGCAAGGACAGAAAATTTAGAGCGGAGATTTGGAGATTTCGCTGCCACCCGGATCAAAGGAGCATGGGGGAAGGGGGAGCAGTGGGTTTTAACACCCTGAAAAAGTGTCATTTCATAAGGGTATCCCTCATGGTTTAGCGAGCCCGAGTTTCCCCCCTCCAATCAATCCTCCTTCTGTGCATTATGGAAATTTTGTGACATGCACTGAAACAAAGGCGGCTGGATCCTCCTGCTGGGGCTGGTCGGCAAGTGTTGCCTCCTTCCCTGAGACGCATCCCCACCTCCCCCAGTTTGCAAAGGAAGTTCTGCAAGGCTTACAGTTTCCAACGCTCCATCAGAACCAGCGTGCTTGGGGACACGTTATTCCATGTCCTCTGATCCCTCCAATATCGCCGTTTCGAGATGAGTGTGGGCCTCGTACCCCCATTTCACAGATGAGCAGCTGAGGCCCACTCAGAGATGGGGCCACCTGACCTAGTTCTCTAACCCCCCAGCTTCTGACTCCTTTCATTGATGCTCCCCCGCAACCCCCTCCAGGCACCGAAGAAAGCCAAGAAGAGAGCAGAAGGCGCCAATTCCAACGTGTTCTCCATGTTCGAACAGACCCAGATCCAGGAATTTAAGGAGGTGGGTGCAGCTGTTGAAAAATCCGCCCAGAGGGACATTCCCACCTGTTAGAGAGAACGCTCCCGGCAGGAACCTCTGGGCTAGATGTTTTTAATCCTCCAAACAACGCCAGATCCCGCCTCAACATGTGCGTGGACTATTGAAAGAAATTATTTTTAATATTTTTTGCCGATCATCAAAGCAAAGCACGTTTCTTGTTGAAAATATTGGCTGGGGGTGGGGTGGGGGGGATTCAGAAAAGCACAAAGAAGAACATAAAAACGACCTACGATTCTACCACCCAGACATAATCAGTTAACATTCTGATATTGTCATTTTTGTATTACATTTATATGCTTTTAAACTATTTTGCTATTTTTCTTTGGGCAATTCCTCATCAACATTTTCTATCATTTATTGAAACCACTCCCTACAGTTGCAGGTGACCTTTGTTTAGACTGTTTTACGATTATGAATAACACATCTTTGCTTGTTTCCTTGGGGTAAATTCCTAAAAGCAGAACCACTGGGTCAAGGAACTAAAAACCAGACCCAACAGCCCTCCAGAAACGCTGTACTAATCCCTGCCCCCGTCAGCCTTTTCAAAAGGAAAAAGTACCTTTTCCCCCCTATATCTCCATCAACATTGGGTATTATTAATAGCCTAAAATATTATTTCTGCCAAACTGAGAGATGATAAAGAGTATCTCTTGGATTTTAAATTATATAGTTCCCCATTGTAGAACACTAGCCAGGTGGAAAAGCCATCGCATTCTATGGGAGTGAGCCTTATTAAGTAAACCTAAGTACCAATTAGGCCAAATTAAGCCACTGCCCGCAGGCTTAGAAGGATAGACTCTGAATTAATTTTCCAGCAGTCGTGATGGCTCACACTGAGTCATCCACACTCCCACCTGGGCCTTTAGAGGAAAATACACTGCAGAGCCAGGTGGGTTCTGTATCAAAAGGGAAACAATTTGGGGCTCCAAGTGGGACGCGAACACTTGTACTCTTTTGTCCTCACTAATGTTCAGATCACAGGAACGTTGTGTCCCATAGGCCACCAGGGAAAGAATTCTCAGGACGAAATATTCATATCTGAACTTGAAATTGTCACCTTGCAGGGAGAAGACGCCACGCCCCTTCCCCCTCACCCTGTCCCAATCTCTGGAATGAGATCAGCTGCTAGGGGGGCGGGGGGGAGGGGGTGCGAATACTTTCAGAAACAGCTGCGAAGAACTCAAAAAAACCATGCAAATGATAAGTCGTTTGTAAATTGACCTGGGCTCTTGGGAGTGTTCATGGGTGCTCCCTGGGAAAGATTACCAGCCCCAGTTTATAGATAACTGGGCTCTGGTGGTAGGGGTCGGGGTGGGGGAGGAGACCCGGGTACTAACTTGATTTTTTCAATAACAATTTCGTGGAGATGTAATTCACACAACCCCAAATTCGCCTTTATATGCTAGGAGCACAATTTGGTGGTTATTTACTGAAGTCGCAGAGCTGTGACTTCCAAACATTTTCCTCACCCCAGAAAGAAACCGCGTACCCATTAGCAGTCACTCCCCTTGCCCCCCTCTCCCCCAGCCTCTGGCCACCGCCCATCTATTTTCTGTACCCATGAATTTGCCTGTTCTGGGCATTTCGTGGAAACGCATCATACAGCATGTGGCCTTTTGCCGTGGCTTCTCTCGGTGTCCCAAGTCAGGCCTTCTCCGTGTTCCGTGTTCCAGCAGGTGTCAGGCTCTCCTTCCTTCTTCTCGCTCAGGAGCAGTCCATCACGTGGCTGGACCACGGTGGATCCATCCATCAGTTGATGGTCACATGGGCGGTTTCCAGGTTGGGGCTATTGTAAATAAAGCTGCTAGGACGTTCAGGCACAGGTTTCCATGGGGACAGATGTTTTCAGTTCTCTTGGGTAAATGCCTAGCCCTGGAATTACTGAATCCTATGGCAACTCTATGCCTAACATTTTAAGGAACGGCCAGGCAGTTTTTTTGACTCTTGATCTCATGGCCTTCATGCTCCCTGAATCCCAGAATCTCATTTCCCCCAGTCCATAGCCCAATCTCTTGGGTTCCTCCACTCAACTTCTCCTGGGCTGACCAGCCAACCTCCCCCTTCCACAGGCCTTCACCATCATGGACCAGAACAGGGATGGCTTCATCGACAAGAATGATTTGAGGGACACCTTTGCTGCTCTTGGTATGTCCCTCCGCTAGGCCTGCAGGAGGGTCTCCTTATCCCACCCTCCCGAGGGGTGGAAGGGTCCACTGTAAAGGTCAAGAGCTTGTCATTTTTCAAAGAAACAGCTCAATCATGGCTGGCCTTTACGACAAGCTTTGGAAGATAGCAATGTGTTGAGGCTTTAAGTGTCTTCACGTATTTTTCATTTTTCTTTTAAAATATTTTTTTCTGTGATTTTGAATGCATTGCCAGCTCACTATAGAAAATTTGCAAAATTCAGAAAAGTATAAAGAAGAAAATTTAACCATTAGGTCACATTCCACTGTCACATTTCACCCTCTAAGTCTTTCCTAGGTACATCTGGTTTTTTGTGGGTTTTTTGTTGTGGTTGTTTTAAGATTAGAATCATTCTATTTTGGATTCACCTCTTTAACATCTCAACAGTGTGAGCATGAGTATATGGAGCTTTTTCAAAATATATGTGTCTAACCTGCAACCACTCACCCCTCTCCACTCCCACTCCCAGGACTCAGGGCCACCATGAACAGCTGTGCAGGTTGTGCACTACATCATTCTACAGATTACTATTCATGTCTGTAGCCACTACAGATTTTTATATTTAAAACATAAATTATGAGTGGCTTTTAAATAAATAAAACATAAATTAGGAGTGGCTTTTTAAAAATTTGCACAAAGGTGCTATATGGGCTTGTGGCCGATGCTAATATCAGAATCTCCAAGGCTGTGTGGGTTACAGCAGTTATAATCGGAAAAAGTTCCCTCAGGTGATTCTGATCTGTCTCTCACCTCCAACCGAGAGGGATAATTTATAATATGAGCATTTCCCATTTAAGTAAAAAGTTAAAATATCTGTTTAAAATGTTCTGGGTTCTGAAGACACTATTATAAAAATGCTAGCCCCTCCCCCCATTGGATGTGTGGGTTGTTTCCAGCTGTCTGGCTATTATAAATGACACTGTGGAGAACATCCTTTCCAGTGAATCTGATCATGCCCACTCCGTCTCTGATTGTCCCTAGACTAGATTCCCTCCAGTGGAATTACGAGGGCAGATGCCAGGGTCCTCAGAGCTGTTCCTGACCCAGCCTAGGGGGCCCTGATCGTGTGTTTCCTGCTGTAGGGCGTATGAACGTGAAAAATGAGGAAATCGATGAAATGCTCAAGGAAGCTCCAGGTCCAATTAACTTTACTGTGTTCCTAACAATGTTTGGGGAGAAACTTAAGGGTAAGTTCATGTGTAAGTCCATATATGTATATTTGTGTATGTGTGTCTGCATTTGTGCATCTGTGTGTGTGTGTGTGTGTATCTTCATCTTTGGGCATGAATTAAAGCACCAGGAGGGCAGACAAGGGTGGGCAGAAGATGAAGGCAGAGTAACCCTGGCGGGAGAAAAAATAAAAGCAGCGGTTCCCATTGCTCCAAGGCTTACCCTGAGCCAGATCTCATGCCACGCCCGTTGCATGCATTCCCTGGTTTAGCCTCTAGGAGGCAGGTTCTCTTCTTATCCCTGGTCTAAGGCTCAGAGATGGAAAGCCACTGGCCTATGGCCACACAGCTAGTAAATGCTGGAGATAAGATTTGAATCCCAGCCTTTCTAAATCTAGATTCACGTTTCAGCACGGGTTTGCTCAGAAGTGACTGGATTCCCAGCCCACTCTTTCCGATTACCAAGGTTCAGCGCTCAGAAGAAGGCAGGGCCTTTCCTCCAAGCAAAACAGCCTGGGTTTGGCCCGTCCATCTTTGGAGGGAGCTGGGCCCTGCCTCCTGGGGTACCACGGGTCCCTGGCCACCCATGGCATGTTCAACCCTGTTCTCTCTTTCAGGGGCAGACCCCGAGGAGACCATTCTCAACGCATTCAAAGTGTTCGACCCCGAAGGCAAAGGGGTGCTCAAGGCTGATTAGTGAGTGGGATGTGTAGGGGAGGACATAGGGGTTCCCTGCTTCCCATAGACACACCTGGTGCCAACACCTGCTGTTCTCTCTTGGCAGCGTTCGGGAGATGCTGACCACACAGGCAGAGAGATTTTCCAAAGAGGAGGTAACGGCATCTTGAACACAGTCGCCTCAGCTCCTGTTTATAGATGGGGAAACTGAGGCCCAGGGAAGTTAGTCACTTGCCTGAAAGGACACCACCACTGCTAAATGAGGGGGCCTGGATTCAAACCTAGGTCTGTCTGACTTTAGGTCCATCTTCTTCACAGTGCTGGGAGCCCCGGTTTGAACACCAGTTTCCTGATGGAGTGAGGGTGGTTTGCATGGCGCCACATACTGTCATGTAGGTTCCGCACTGTGCAATTCTTTTGGCTGTTGCGCTCCTAAAATACACTGCGGAGTTATCTGCTGGTTGCAATTGTGTTCCAGCAGATGGCAGTAAAGTGTCCCGTTGTAATTTTATTTTATTTTTTTAAAGCTGTATATACGACTTCTTCTGGTAGGAGGCAGTAATATGCCTGGAAGAAGGGGCACTTTTGCTAATTCGCCCAAAGTCCTGTTAATAATATCAACGGCCCTGTTGATATTATTAATGGAGTATTTAAAATAACCCCTTCTCAGGCTTGAAGCCATCAGTTTTCACATTTCACTAAACATTGTATTTAGGTTTCCCCCTGAAACTCAAGCACTTAAAAGAGCCTGCCTTCACCTCTTACCAGCTTGGTGACTTGGGTCAAGCACTTTAATCTCCCTGTGCCTCAGTTCCCTCATCTATAAAGTGGGGAGGGTAATAAAACTTTCCTGGTAGTATGTTCTGAGGATTAAACCAGTTAAGATATATAAAGTGTTGAAGCATATGACAAGGACAGTGTAAGTGTTAGCTAGTATTGGCTGAGAGGTATTTTTAAAAAATAACTAGTCAATACTTTTTAAATGTGGAAATTGCATGTTGAAAAAAAAAAATCTAGATTTCTCATTTCCCTCCAAGAGTCAGATTCCCTCAAAAAGTCTGACCTCCTAGCCCATTTGGCCGCATTCGGCTGGCTCTGCCTGGATGGGTTGTACGACTGCTTTTAGCCACAGTCCCCACCAGGCCCCCTTGCTCCCTCACACAATCTGCCTAGCCCCTTTGTGTACATGCATTTGCCATCCCCGCTTTATCTGCTACAGGCGGGTTCCCAGGAACATCCCTGCAGGACAGCCCGTGGGGTCAGCACCTGCAGAAAGGCAAGGAAGGGCAAAGGAGCAGGGAAGCACGGAGGGAGCTGCTGACCCTCAGCTCAGGCCCAAAGAGTGTCTTGGCTGCACCCCACCTCCCAGGGAGCCATGGAGAGAGGCCCCCAAGTTGGATCCCACCCTGATCAGTTGGCTGTGGGCTGCCCCAGGAATGCCATGACCTTGGGGCTGACAGCTCTCTGCAGCAGCAGGGTGACAAGGCCTTCCTGGAGGGGGAGCTGAGCGTCGTGTCCCCACACCCACCCCAGGCCTGCTGCCTCTGGCTCAGCACGGGGACCCGCACACGGTGGTCCCTCTTGCTTTCCCTCCCGTCACACTGAGCATGTGCTGCTGGCTCATTACAGATTGACCAGATGTTCGCCGCCTTCCCCCCGGATGTGACTGGCAACTTGGACTATAAGAACCTGGTGCACATCATCACCCATGGGGAAGAGAAGGACTGAGAGGGGCTCACCAGCCAACCCTGGGCTCGTCTTCGGCGGGGAGGTGGTCCCTGCCGTTCCTCTCACTTTGCCCGGTAATGCTGCCGTCCCTGCTACTGGCCTGTCAGCTGTGTGGCTGCCTTGTTACCCATTTCCATCTTTGCAGCCTCAGTGGCCTCTAGATACCACGCGGCCACACATCCCGCAGCTAGAAATCCATCCCGAAGCTGGGTTCAAATAAACAGGATGTTGTGTATTGGTTCCTGGTGTTTCTCTGACAGAAGTGCCTTGAATAAAGAGGATCCTTTGCTAGTTCCCGTGAAGGCCGAGTATGAGCGAGTGATGACCCTGCTGTCATTACTATGGAATCCTTGTAACTCTTTATTTGAAATAGATCTTCCACAGCCACTCAGGACCATTTCTATCAAGGGCCACGATTTATTGGAGTGTTAACTAGAGGACCACAGCCCTTTTCTGCAGAGCCTAGCTTCCATGACATCTTCTCCTTTAGGATGCCATTGGAATGTTTCTCCCATAGATGTGCTTAGACAGGCCCCGTGAGAAATGAAGGGGAAGAGGCCTCACATTCATTCTAAGAATATGGCTCATTTGGCAAAAAAAAAAAAAAAATCTCATCCGTTAACTATCAGAGGTTAATTTCTAATTTCAGAAGTACTAGCTGTTTGTTCTGGTCCCAATCTCAGGGAGTTTCAGGAGTCATGGTGACCTCATACAACTCTTGTTTCCTGTCTCAGCTCCTCTGTCCTAATTCTTCTACCCCATCCCAGGGTGGCTCCCAGAAGCCTAGTCTAGTCTCTTTGCAATGAGTGTGAGGAGGCACAGGGGTTACGGAAGAAAACATTTATTCTCTCTGGTTAAGGTACAAATGTAGCCCCGTCTGTCTCAACCTGTTAACTTCTTCCTGAGCCTCGGATCATCCCCCTTCTCCGGTACGCTCTCTGAATGTAAGTCCCTGCTTCGAAACTCTCTTGCGATGTAGTTGCTGAACACGAGCTGCTGAAGGCTGCTGTGGTCCAGGGGCTGCTCGACTGCATCAAAGACAGGACTTGTGTGAGGAGTTTGGAAATGAATCCCAGCGTGGGGTGGGTATAGATAGCTTCCCTCCCAGGGACGGTGCCTCTCTGCCCCATTCATGGACGCGCCCAAGGCAAGGACGTCCAAGTCTGGTTTGGGGACCCTCCACACTGCTGGGAGTGGAGTGTGAGCATTCTTGAGGTTCAGGGAGGAAAAGCATCAGTAAAGATGTACTGCACAGGGATGCGCAAGACAATGATTACTTTTCTCCCAGAAGAGGATGTGAAGGTGAGTTTAGTTTAATGTCAGAGAGACAGGGCCACCATGAGCAGTTGTTCAGGATGTAGACTGCACAGACATCTGGTGGAGACAAGTGAATGGATGGGCTGAAATCCAACCCCCACTCAATTGCCAAACCATGTCCACACAGAAGGGTCCCCTTTTCTCAATCTGTTCAGAGGGGGTGTCCCTTTGAATTCACACATAGGGGCCATAGAGACTAGTGTTAAGAGAACCCAATGATTATCAACATTCCCTTGAGCAGAAGTGAAGGCATCATCTGCAAGTTCCTGACCTTGTGAGGGAAGCATTACCAGCAGCTGGGTCCTGCCACCCTCCTCTTAGGAACTCAACGGCCCAAGGGAAGCGGTGTTAGGGTGGCTAATGCCAGACCCAGCTTTCACTCCTGCTAAGTTTCAGTTGCCTCGACTAAATCGAACAGGAGGCTGTGGGTGTGTGTGTGAGCACGTGTGCACATACATCTGTGTGTTGGCACTCTTCCCCTACTCCCCACCCCCCATCATTGACACACCTGCACACCTGAAGGGCTACTTAGAGAAGTGGGACAACTTTTTTTTTTTAAATCCAGTTTTCTCTGATTACTAAAGATGCTCAAGATCATTGTAAAAAATTTTAAACAATACAGAATTGTTCAACTTAGAAATGCAAAGTTCTCTGTGAATCACCACAAGAACCCACTGTAAGTCAGCCTATAAATCCTTGGTTAGACCTCCCTCCTTCCCTCTCAACTTCCCTCCCTCCGTCCCCTCCCCCTCCTCCTTCTCTCTGTCTCTCTCTCTCCCATTATATACATCTCTTGCCCTATTATACATCAGGGCTGTCAAGGGCTGTCTTGTACACTGTAGGACTTTCACCAGCATTCCTGGACACTAGATGCCAACAGCACCCCCCACCTCCCAGCTGCACCAAACAAAAATATCTCCAGACATTGTCAGAAGTCCTCTGAGGCGTAAATCACTCCTGGTTGAGGACTAATGAATATATATATATATATATATATATTCCTATAATCCATATATATTACAATTATATCTATAACTTATATACCCTGTGTGTGTAAGAGAGGGAATTTATAGGGTCCCACTGCATTCTTTTCCGTGTCTGCATAGCATTCCTATGCATGGATGGGTGAACAGTGATTCCAGTTTGGGACTGCAGTGAACATCGTCCTACTTGAGTAAATGTTTCTTGAAGGACCAGTTTGCACGGGTGAGATTATGGGCCTAATGGGTGTAACCAGGTCTCAGGCTTGTCACACCTGTGGCCACACTGCCCTCCAAAACCCAGATGGGGCTGATTTTTCTCTCCACCTCCAGAAAGAAGGGCTGCTTCCCGCAGTGAGGGGAGCGTCATGAACTTCTGCCCGGGAAGAAGCCTGGCCACGGGGGGCCACTTAGGCATCTGGCTCCGGTCACCAGCCAAGCCACAGCTGCTTCAGCCAGGAGGTTGGGGGACATGGTAGGGGGCGGCCCAAGGGTGGTCACAGGAGGAGTAAGACTCAGGGTCATGGGGTAAGGGTGAAAGACGGGATCAGGGATTCTCGTGTGCTGCCGGTTTGTAGACTGTGGACATTTTAAGGTTCATTTTAAATGGTCACAAAGTAGTGATTTAAAATATGTATACATCCAGGATCACTAAAGTCCAGGATCTTCATTGTGCTGTAGGGAGAAGCATCCCCCCGGCGAAACAGGCCCAGGGCCACAGCCACAGTGGAACCCAATGAGGCTCATAAAGGGAAACAGGCTCTACACTGCAGACTCTCCCCAGCACAGGTCTCCTAGCAACCTGCACAGGCCGCGGGAGGACAAGGACTCACCTTCATCCAACCTTTCGCCCAAGGGGTCAGTCCCAAACACTGGGGGGATGACCTTGATGGGTTCTGCAGGCTTAAGGAGGGCAGAGCCGCCCCAGAAGGGGTTGACAAAGGGCGGTTGGGTCTCGGTTTCCGCCCCTTCCATTTCCAGGATCCGCCTGTAGGACTCCAGCAGCAGCAGGTCATTGGTCTTCTTTTCGATGATGGCTGGAAAAAAAAAATTGATCAGAACCAAGACGGCAGCCCAGAGACCTGGGTCAGGGTGGGGGTGGGGTGGGGGTGGTGGGATTGGGGGTGAGGTCCCCTGCTGGAGAGGAAGGGAAGGAACAGGACGAGGTGTCTCTCATGGGCTACACCATGCATTCTCCAGGCCATATCATCCCGAGAGGGCAAAACTTTGTTGCTGAGAGGCAAACAAAACAAAACAAACCAAAAAACCCCACCTGACTTTATAACATAAAACAGATATACATACAGAACAAAAACGACTATATAGTGTACCAAGAGTGTTAAAACTGCCTGAGGACCACAACTGGGGAAAGAATGTCTGAAAAGACTCCTAAAGAGGCAATAGTGAAAGGAGGTTGAGAAACACTGGATTACACCAAAAACTGGGAGCCCCGGGCAGCCCCATAAACGAATAATTTTTCTCTTGTGCACTGTCTGTCTCAGGCTTCCCGACCTTTGCTCACACTGTTCCTTCTGCCCAGAGTGGCTTTCCCGACACCCATCCCGACACGACATCCCTGAATAATGCCTGCTGGTGTTTTAAGACTTGGATCAGGGCTCCGCTGAACGTTTCTCTGAGCGGCCTACTCCCGGGACCTGCCCCTCCTCTGTGTTTCAGAGCCTTGTGCACTCACCAGAGTGGTGCACTCACCAGCGTGGTGCACTCATTTACTCACTCAACAAATGATTATCAGACACCTGCCATGCCAGGCGCAGTGCTAGAAGTTCCCAAGGCATGGGGGGGAACCAAAATGACAGGAACAGTAACTGGGAAGATGCAGGCCCTGACCTGATGAAGCCCATAAGCTTCAGTGTGTGTGAAGAAGACGGAGAGAAAGACAAATTTACCAAGGAACCTTGTTATCCAGATGATCATTATCTGGATTGTGTAACCACTGGATTTAGATACAATGTGGTTTTTTAAAAAGATTTTATTTATTTACTTGACAGAGACGCAGCGAGAGAGGGAACACAAGCAGAGGGAGTGGGAGAGGGAGAAACAAGCTCCCCACTGAGCAAGGAGCCTGATGTGGGACTTGATCCCAGGACTCTGGGATCATGACTTGAGCCATAGGCAGCAGCTTAACCAACTGAGCCACACAGGCATCTCTGGAGAAAGGACATTTAAACTGAGATCTGAGAATTCTAAGACAAGGATACCAGGAACAGCTTGTGCAAAGGCCCTGAGGTAGGAATGCATTGAGGGGAGGGTTGCAAGAATACACCGAAGACTGTGACGTGAGGTGGTAAGCAAGGACAGAGAGTAGGATGAGGAAGGTGAGAAATGGAAGCAAGGGCCAGGCTGTGCAGAACCTGATAGGCTGTGGGCAGGAAAGAGTTAACACAGCAGTCTGGCTGCTGTCCTTTGAAGGGCCTGCTTCCCAGGCTGGCCCCAGGCTGGCATCAGGGAACTTGGGTTTCAGAAAGGTTCCTATCATCATTAACTGATTGATAACAGCAGCTCGATGTGCCTAAACTGTGTATACAAAACACGTTTCTGCTAAACACCTGGGTTTTTTTTCCCACACTATGGGCACAGTCTCTCTAGTGAGCCTCCCCGGTGGACAACATTTCACCTACATTGTCACAACACAGTGCTGGGGGGATTAGCACACCCTGTGTGACCCCGCTGGGAGAGGACCCTTGGAAGCTTGCTCTTGGCTTCCTCCAGACTTCACCCCAGGGCCTATTTTCCTTTTGCTGATGCTGCTTTTTATCCTTTTGCTCTAACAAATCATAGCCACGAGTACCACCATATGCTGAGCCTATGAGGCCTCCCAGCAAATCACTGAACCTGGCAGGAGGGGGCATGATGGGAAACTCCCAAACACAGATTGTATTAAGAACTGTAGGTTTTATTCTAAGAGCAGGGCAAGCCGTTCATTCCAAATTGTCATGATCTGTGGAGGTGCCTTCCTCCTTCTCCATCCTGAGCTCAGGCCTATGGCTAGAAATGTGTGTTCTAGTTCATAGGCATTTGCTACATCCCAGGCACTGCTCTGAGCACTTTATTTCTTCCTTCCAACCCGTATGCTTTCCATTTCTTTTTCTTGCCTTATTGCATCGCTTAGGACCACCACCATGATACTGAGTAGGAGTGGTGAGAGCAGACATTCTCGCCTTGTTCCTGATCTTAGAGGGAAAACACTCAAATTTCCACCCTTTAGGGTGAGGTTAGCTGTAGGTTTTTTGTTGTCATTGTTGTGTTTTCTTAAGAGAAAGAGAGAGCACAAGCGGGTAGGAGGGGCAGAGGGAAAGGAGATAGCTGACACCCCGCTGAGCAAGGAGCCCCATATGGGGGCTTGATCCCAGGATCCTGGGATCATGACCTGAGCCAAAGGCAGGCACTTAACCACCTGAGCCCCCCAGGTGCCCCCCGCTATTGGTGTTTTGTACACACCCTTCAAGGTTAAGACCGTTTCCTTCCAGTTTTAGTTTGTCGAGAATCTTGACCATGAATGGATGCTGAATTTGTCAAAAGCTTCTTCTGTCTCTACTGACATGATCATATAGTTTTACTACAATTAAATTTTATTTAATCTTCCCAACAAACATTGAGGTATGGATTGGGCTTACTCCTCATTTTTTTTTTAGATGAAAGAATTAAAACACAGATTCAAAAAGTTGCCCAGTGGCCCAGAGCTGGTAAGAGTAGAACCAGGATTTGAACCCAGGAGGGCTGGCATTATGGCCCACATGCTTCTCCACTAGGCTCACCACCACCACCCAAGAACAAGCCCTCGCGCCTGCTCATAGAAAGCTCTGGAAATGGATCCTAACAGTCCAATGGCCCCAAGCTTGACTCACCAAAGTACTGTGGAAGGTTGTTGTCGGTAATTTTCCCTGTCTCCCCTAAGTGCCCCAGGATGGTAGTGGCATCACAATTAATCTTTTTAAACAGATTCTCCACCGAGTTCTTGAGATACTCCAAGGTCTTGCTGATTTCCTTGTAGCTGTTTTCATACATGTCTGCCTCCTCCGTGGTCTTCTTCAGTTTCTCCTGGTGACAGACCCCCAATTCCCAGTCCGCATTAGCCAGACTGCCACCCTGGGCTCAGTGGCCACATGAGGACTTTCAGTGCAGATGGGGGTTTGGGGTCCTCTGGAAATGAGGTCTCTGAACTACAGAATTTCAAACCACTCAGGGGGTACAAAATCAATCTGTTAAGCATTTTAATTAATAAATGCTCAGCATTTTAAAGAAAGAAAGTAAATAGAACAGAAAAGAAAGGAAGAGAATTTCTGATAAAGAGCGTTTCAGATAAAGAGGGGAAATACTGTTAAATGTACATTTTGTTTCAATTACATATACGTGTGTCTACATGTGCACTGGATTACTATGTCTTTTCATTTTTTTTTTTTTTAAATAGGCTACGCAACCAGCATGGAGGCCAAAGTGGGGCTTGAACTCACAACCCTGAGATTAAGACCTGAGCTGAGACCAAGAGTCAGATGCTCAACTGATTGAGCCACCAAAGTGCTCCAGGATTACAGTATCTTCTAGAAGCTGGTGATTCACTTTTTTAACATTGTGGCCCCCAGGAAGGAATACATTTTACATCGCAGCCCAATGTATGAAACATACACACATATGTACGTAAGCGTGCATATGGGTGTGTGTTTATATGTATTATCTAATCAAATGAAGTGAAAGTTTCACTAATCAATGCTCTATGGCATGTTTTAATATTTCTGTTTTGTTTCATTACTTTTAAATGATTTGATCTAAAAAACTGATTTCACCACTTGCAGTTTAATACATTATCACTCTAGCCCAGTGGTTCTCAAAGTGGGGTCCCAGGACCAGGAGCATTCGCTTTACCGGGGAACTAGTTAGAAATGCAAATTCTTGGGCTCCAGTCCAGACCCTGACTCAGAGGGTCTGGGGATGGGCCTGGCAACGTGTGTTTTAGTGAACGTCCAGGTGACTCTGATGCACGATGACATTTGAGAAACCCTGCAAGTCCATTGGCTTGCAATCTTGGCTTCTCATTGATATCACCTGGGAGCTTCAAAACACCTGCTGCCCTGACCCCCTCCCCCCAACCCCAGAGATTCCGGACGGTTTGGTCTGGGGCGCAGCCTGGGCCTTAGGAATTTTAAAGCCTCCGAAGTGAACTTGATTAGCAGTCCTGGGCTGCGAATCCCTGCTCTTGGATGAGAGCTTCTGGTCCCTTCCTGTCTCTCCCTCTGAGTTCCTGGCTTGCTGAGGTGAACTAGGCCCTGTGAGGAACCATTCCCCATGGCTCCGTAAGCCTCACCCCAAATAACAGTCCCAAAGGGTCAGCCCTAACCACACACCCCATTTTCCAGGTGCAGAAACGGAGTTTCCAACACACATGGCCAGGAGGGGGGAGGCCAAGATCTGAACTGTCACTCCACCACCACCACACCAGGCAGCTTCCTGTCCCCAGTTCCCAGAGCTGCGGGTCCTCCAGGGACAGCAAGAGCTGCCCTCTCCTTCTTACAGGTGGGTTAAGGAATCGCATGGTTAAAGGGACAGCCTGATGTGATGGTGACAGCACCTCACAGTCACGGTCACGTTCACACATATCACCTCAACAACTCCTCACAACTGCTTCAGTGTCCAGATGAGGAAAATTGAGGTCAGAGAAGAAAAGCGACCTCGTGTTTAGCTTCCTTCCACTGAGTGGCCTAAGTACCTGACCTTTAGTCAGGTGACTAAAGATACTTAAAGTGACCTTTGGGTTTTATCTCTTGAGCAGTCATTTTGAACCAAGGCGATGGTGATTTGGGGGTTTCGCTGACTCACAGGACCACCACAATGAAAGCTACATTTAGGATTCTCTGCCCTACAGCATGCCTAGCATGTGCACGAGTGATTTGACACCACCTTCGTGGCCCACTGCAATGAGGATGGTCATTATCTCCATTTTATAGTTGAGAAAACAGAGGCTCAGAGAGGTGAAGTCACCTTCCCAAAGTCACACAGCTAGGAAGTGACTTTTGGAGAGTCATACCCAAGCATTTGTTCCCAGGGTCTGGTTGCAGAACAGCACCAGTCCCAACCCCACGCACGGAAGCATCTGGACGCTGGGTGACCCTGAGCCGAGGACATAGGACCCCCATGCACGTGCTCAGCTTGAGGAAGGTCTTCTTGGACTTGGGCCCTGCCTGGAAGGTTTTTTTGTTTGTTTATTAGTTAAAAAAATTTTTTTTTTCTGCCTGAAAGTTTAAATCCTTGTATCTAGGTTCCTGGGAGAGGCCGCTGGCAAGATGGGTGCCTTATGCTTTGCTGCCCCCCGGTGGCCAACCAGAGAATGGCACTGCCATCCCTGTAACCAGGTGCATACCAACAAAGAACAAAATAGGTCACAGAAAAGTAACGGAAAATGACCCTGGAGCTTAGTTCCTGGGCGGGGAACTGCTGCATTAGAGCAGGACTATGCGGTCACACTCTCTGGGTTCGTATCTTTGTCAGACGTTTGTTATCCATTCTCCCCTAACACCTTCATAACAAACTCCTGATTGTATTTGGGGTGGCAATGTGCCCAGTTCAAGTTCTACTTCCAATCCTCCTCTGCAATAGAGATGGTGAGATGTAAATACAGAAGGCATTGACTGAGTCTTCACGGAAAGAAACATTTAAGCTGCCTAACCTTCAGCAAAGTTGTTTTTTGTTTTTGCCTTTCCAACTTTCTTCCTGCCTGGAATATATATGTGATGGCTGGATCTTTGGCAGCTACAGTACAACCATGAGGCATCCTTGGGGGATGTAAGCCACATACTAAAGATGGCAAACAGGAGCAGCCTGGGTCACTGAAGACATCATGACCCGCCCTGAAGGACCTATCTCCAAACTTATTTCTTAACAAAGTAAATAATGCTACCTTGCTTAGGCCATTGTTACTTTGGTTTCTTGTGATTAGCAACTAAATACAATGCAAAGCTCTTATACAGCATCCCTGCTCCATAATGTTGGTCAAGTGACTTTACCTCTCTGAACCTGTTTCTTCGTCTGTACAATGTAGAGATCATAGCAACTACCTCATGGGACTGTTAGTGAAGATTAAATGAGATAGTACAAGCAAAGCACTTAGTCCAGTGTCTGGTATGAAATAATTGCTAAAAAAAATGTTCATAATAATTGTTATTGATTGAAAACAGCCACAGCCAAGACAAAAGGGGAGAGAAAAAAATTACTGAGGCAGAGCTCTGTCTGGGATTTGCCAATCTGGGATGAAATTAGAGACACAAGTGCCTGGGCTAGGCTCCCTGAAGTCAGGGAGTCTTTAAAATGGACAAAGAGGCTTTAGGGACAAAATTCTGCAGCAATATCTATAGCACAGGTGGCCCGAGACAAAGGCTCAGGACATGTCCAGACATGAGCCAGGCCAATAGAGTCTCATGGGGGAGATAAGGTACTCCTCCCGAGAACCACCAGACAGACCGCCTGACAGACAGACAGACGACAGAGACTCCCACGTCCCTCCCTCCCCACCCTGGTCTTACCTCCAACTCTCTCAGGATGGAGCGGTTGTCATCATGGGATGATTTCTGCTGGGATCTCAAGAAGATGATCTCATCCTGCTCACAAGAGAACCAGACCATAAGGAGGAGTGGGTGTTCCCCTCCCCACCACACCTGCAGCTAAGCCTGTGCCTTGAGAAGATGAGGGGAATTTAAATTATGTTTCCAGGAGCCCCCAAACCCCTGGGCCCCTCTTATGCCCATGGAGGTTCTTTCTCATGTTTCTTTTTAAGATTTATTTATTTTTATTTTAGAAAGAGAGAGAGAATCTCAAGCAGACTCCACACTGAGTGCGGAGTCCAATGCGATGCAGGGCTCAATCCCGGGCCTCTGAGATCACGACCTGAGCCGAAATCAAGAGTCTGAATGCTTAACCAATGGAGTCACCCAGGTGCCCCTGGTATTTCTTAATTAAAAGGAGGATGAAGGCGTGGGTGGGTGGTTCATTCTTCTTGGAGAATTGTCTAGAATAGCACGGTCAGTAGAACTGTAATGGTGGCAATGTTCTCTCAACACCATCCAGTCCTGCGGCCACTGGCCACTCCTAGGTAGGGCCACTGAGGAGCTAATTTTTAATTTTACTTAATTTAAATGCGTTTAAACATAAATAGCCATATGTGGCTAGCGCTATTATAATAAATGTAAGGCAGCCCCAGGGCAGGGCTTATCCAACTCTAGCAAAAATCAGAATCATCTGGAGGTTTGTGAAAACACAGACTGCGGGGCCCCTCTCCCAGAGGTTCTGGGCCAGTAGGTCTGAGCGTGGCCCAAGAATGTGTATTTCTCAAAAGTTCCCAGGAGCTGCTGCTACTGTTGATCCAGGGACCAGATTCGAGAACCCCTAGGGCTAGAACAGTGTGTCCAAATGCAAAAGGCTACCTTTTGAGTTAATTTCATCTCTAGGACTCTGTCCCATGGAAATAGTAGGACATGTGGGCTAAGTGGCTACTCAGGGCTGTCTGTCATGTTATTACTTATTATGGCCCCCAGTTAGAGACGATCTAAATGTGTACGGATAGTGGATCAGTTAAATCAATGATGGTACATTCATGTCATGAGGGGAATGAGTCTTAAATAAAAATATGGTTCAAAATGCAGATTCCTGGACAATTCTTAGGGAATCTGGGTTTGTAGGTATGGGATAGAACTTGGGGAATCTGCATTTTTAAGAAGTACCTTATGATTCTACTACAGAGCATTCAAGGTCTCCAGAAGCCACTAAAAAGAACATAGAAGATGTTGGGATAGATCTATGATGAATTTCAGGGGAAAAAATTTCGAAACAGCGTGAACAGTCTAGAATGATCCCGGTACTATAAACAGGCACCTTCTCTGCCTCAGGGCCTTTGCACTTACTGTTTCTTCTGCCTGGAACATTCATTCCCCAGGGATCTGCATAGCTTATTCCCTCACCTACAAGTCTGCTCAAATCTTAGCTTCTCAACTTCCCATGCCCTCACTTGGCTCCAGAACCCCTCTTTACCTGTTACACTTTATCTCTTTATCCACATCATTTCCAATTTCTAATGTACTCTATAATTTATGTATTTATTAGGCTTGCCATTTATTGTTTGTTTCTCTCTGTCAGAACAGAAACTGCTGGAGGGCAGAACTTTCTGTCATTTTGTTCACTGTGCCATAATCAGTGTCTAGAATAGTGCCTGGCACATAGTGGGTGCTCAGTAAATACTTGCTAGATAAAAAAACCAAAAGAATATTTTTTGCAATCAGAATATGTAAATCTCAGGGCTCCTGGGTGGTTCAGTCAGTTAAGCACCTGCCTTTGGCTCAGGTCATAATCCCAGGGCCTTGAGATTGAGCCCCACATTGGGCTCCTGGCTCAGTGGGGAGCCTGCTTCTCCCTCTCCCTCTGTCTCTCCCCCCTGGTTTGTGCTCTCTCTCTCTCACTCAATCTCTCTCAAATAAATCAATAAAATCTTTTTTAAAAGAATATGTAATTCTCTTTATACTATATATAATCACTATGTTAAGTTTTAAAAGCACCACCCCCCCAAAAAAAAGAAGAAGGAAATAGGTCAAAATGTCAACAATGATTATCTCTTGGGAATGGGATAATGGATGATTTAAAAAATACAATCCTTAGGTATTTTCCAAATTTTCTATAATGAGCATATCCATCTAAGATTTTTAAAACATAAAGCATTTTCATTAGAAACAAGCATTTTCAGGAATTGTTCAGCAGGTAGTCCATTAAGTCCCAAAAGCCACAGTTCTATAACTTCAAAGAAAAGCTCAGAAGCTACTGTTCTGGTCCAAACATCATTCTACAAATGAGGAGCCTGAAACCCAGGGAGATCATGGACTTGTCTGTCCTTCATCAGACACACTCGTGTTAAGGTCAGACACAGGCTGTGTAGCCTAGAGAGGGGGTACTATCATGGTGAATGGGAAAGATCAATTTTGTTTAGTAACCATTTCTTCATTGAATCAGTTTCTGACTAGCGTTCTCACATCCCTCACCTACGGTCTGTCCTTGTCATCCCACGGGGACTAGTAAGACGCTGTCTCCCAGAAAATGAGAATCAGTGTCCTGCCCACTTCCCAGGTCCCAAATGGACCCATCATCCATCCTTTCATCCTTCAAATCTCTGCGCCCAAAGACTTTCCATGCAATACTGTGGATGGCCACCTGAGGGCAGTGGCGAAGCGCCTACCCCGGAGGCAGAAGGTTCAAAGGCCCTCAGGGCAGCGGGCCTGAGACACAAGAGTAGATGGGATCCAGCTGGTGTGGGCAGATGTGAGCCAGCCGCCTTCAGCTTCAGGGGGGCTGCAGAGCTGGAGTTGTCAGATCGGATGTTCCAAGAGAAACCAGAAATCCAGGTTTTCATGTGGAATATCCGGATTTTTAAACGTTGGCAACTAATAATTTTTAAATTGGGGGGGGGGGTAGGGGAGACCAAGCAAAAGAAGAATGAGAGTGGGGTTCAACCAGTTACAACCTCTGACCCTGGTGCTCTCTCCGGAAAGGGGTGAAGTTGGTTGATAGAATCCTAATTGTTTGGGGTTTATATGTTCTTCCTACCCGAACCCTAGTTTGAGCAGAGGTGCCACAAGAAGACAGGAAGGTAAGGGTCCAGGCAACCCCTCCAGCCACCCCTCCCGCACCCCAACCCCTTCATCCCAAACTGCTCCATTTTACCTGTTTTCTATACCATGTTTCCTCACAACCTGGGTTTAAATGAAAATGTTCTGTAGCTTTATTTTATTTTTATTTATTTTTTTTAATAGAAGTTTGGAAAGTACTGCTCTAGTCCAAAGAGATCATTCTATAGATGTGGAGACTGAGGCCGGGACAGGGCAGGAGTGGCCATCTGTCATCAGACACACTGGTCCTGACAGAGTCTGAGTGGCTGAAGGAGAAAAGGGTACTATTCTCACGGTAAGTGGCAAGGTCAAGGTCCGTCACTGTTTTGGAGCCATTTCCTGGTGCCTCCCCCTGTGTGCAGGGCTATCCTGGGCATTAGGAAAGCAGAGGAAATACACGTTTGTGCCTAGAAGGCACAACTAGGGGACGTTTGTCCCCTAGAAGATCACCTTCCGGAAGGGAGACAGAGGGCCGTTCAAGCTCATCTCCCCCAGCCCTGCCCCCTCTACACACACTGAGCTGAACATTCTCCTTTTTCCCCCAAATCCACCTGCCTCACTTCCTCACCCTTTGCTGCAGACCCGGGGGCTATGGCTCTGGGCTCCCTTGTCCCCTGGCTTGGGTTGTACCCAGCCACTGGGAGGCGCCAGCTGGAGATTAGTGGGTAGAAAGAGGTTGGGGGTAGTTGCTCCCTCCCCACTGCCCTCCGATCTTTGCAGATAACTAGCTTGGCCACAATCCCTCCAGGATAGACACAGAGACACCCTCCTCCACATACCTCATTCCTGATTCCAGAACCAGCTCCTTCCTCTCACCTATTCTAGAGCCCTCTCTCACCAGTCCTGAACCTTTGAAATAGTCCCTTTTTAAAAAATCCTGCCTCCATGTACCCATTTGGGGCATGCCCTCTGTTTCCCATGACCACACTGATACCATCACCTTCATTCTCATCATGCTCATATGCGACCTGTATGATTATTACCGATCCCAATCTATTACTGTCTATTAATAGTTTTCTTTCATCAGCCAAATTGTGTTCATTTTATTATGTTTATCATTATTTCTTTACTGTTATTACTACTTATCATCCTAAATAATAATACCCATTAAATCACTAGGTTACAAGCTATATTTGTCCTAATCCTCATAAAAATTAACTCACCACTAGTAAATTAAAATGTCTTCACCTATATTCAGGCTACTAGCTGTCTGTATATGACCAGTGCACCTGCTCCATATTCAGGAGACAGTGACATTGCAAAAGGCTCCCTTCAGCATACAAACAGCACAGGGACCCCAATGGGAGGAGTTATGAATTCCCAGTGGTGGTGACATTTGTGCGGGTCAGGACTAATGAGCAGTATTTCGTCAGAAGAAAAGCAGGAGTGGAGGAGGAAATGGCACGAGGAAAGCCTCAGAAGAGGGAAGTGCACAGGACAGCTGAGACTGGCAGCCATGGAGGGCGCCTTTGGGGTTGTGAGGGGAGGTGAACCTGCCAAGGCAGGTTGAAGCCAAATTTTGAAGAGCCCCGAGTGTCACACTAAGGAGATTAGATTCTATGCTATACAGACAGTTCCAAAGGCTGTTTATGTGTGTTCTGGAGAATAAGCAGCCCAAGGAGCCAGTTAAGTTTGGGAAATTATGGTCTCAACAAAGGTAAATAGTTTTCTTTACTGCAGGACTAGTCAGAGCCTTTACTATGCTCAAGTACATCAGTTCTCTTCAAGATGGATTGACCATCTCTCCTCAGTTCTGTGGAGCTGTTGATTAACAGGGTTCAGCAAACTCTTAAGGCAAAGGACCAGATAGTAGATATTTTAGGCATTTCAGGCCACATATGATCTCTCCTGTGTATATCCTCTTTTTATTTCTCCTTTTAACTCTGTAAAAATGTAAAAAACATTCTTAGCTCATGGCCTGTACAAAAGCCGACCACAGGCTGTATCCAGCCATGGCTATAGTTCAGGGAACCCTGGATTACAGAACATGCCATGGATTACAAGTGTCACTACTGGGGGTGTGGGGGCAGGAGCACCTTACGTGTTTGTGTCTATTGGAAGACAAATACCAATTTCAGCAAGGTATTCCTGGAGGAATATAGTGTTTCCCAAAGCGACTAGACCTCGAGGCCCTCTTTATAGGGCATCTCGAGGAGTGTTTCAAGGGAGCCGCTTTGAGAAAGGCTGCGGTGAGGGTGTGCGGCTCTCAGGCCGAGGAAAGAAGAGCCGCCTGACCTGGATTCTCTGGGTCTTCTTGTGCATCATCTCCATGTCATTGTTGAGCTCCGTGACGTACGTGAACCTGGCGAAGTTCTTCTCCTCCTTGGCCAGAAAGTCCTCGACGAGCTGATTGAGGTTCCCGTCCTCGGTCAGCTTGAGCAGCCTGAGGTGGGCCACCTCATAGCTCTCGAAACTCTCCCCCTTGGTCTTCCTCCTGTGCTGCTTTCTCTTGAGAGCTAGAGAGGAGAAGCCAGCAACCGTGAATCTGAAGGGAAGTCTCTCAGAGCAGTGCCGGGCAGGGAGACGTGCCCCGTGATATTGTCACTGTGCCCCGGGGAGGAGGCTAGACTTTTCCAGGAGAGGGGGCAAGCACTTTACTCCTTAGTCATGTCACAGATGTTTAACTGAGCATCTACTATGTGCAGACATTGTGCTGGGCTCTGCGGACACAAAATCCCCGTCCCCTGGAGCGTGTAGTTGGAGGAATCAGACAAAAAGAGGAAAGAAAAGGAGATACCCATGTAAACAGAAGAAACACATCGCCATGCTGTGGCTCTGGTCACAGAAGAGCAGTATCGGGGGCTGTGATGGGGGAGCTGTGTGGCACAGCAAGGCCTCTCAAAGGAGGTGACATCTGAGCAGGGTGAAGGTCAAGGAAATCCTGTTGGCAGGCTCAGACCTTGGCAAATTTAAGGAACTAGAGCCAAGAAAGTTTTCCAAGCTCCATTCTCTCCCGCCTAATGCCTGCCACAGCCCTACCTTTCCTGAACTCAGTCTTGTCTCTGATTTAGCCTCCAAAGGGCCATCACAAAGATCTTTCTAGATCTTCCTAGGCACATCTGGCCCTGCGACTCCTTTACCTGTTGTTATTTAGAGAGTGAGAGGTGGGGTTTCTCAGAAACACACTTTCTGCTACGCCACAGTCCCAAATGAAAAGGCAGGAGGAGACTGGAGATGTTAGAAGAACAAAACACAAATACAGCTTCCACAGGGTGTGGAAGAGCTCTGAAGAGCTCAGACTTTTCAGTCTGTTCAGGAGAGAGTAAAAACAACAGCCGTGAGACTGCTGGCCTCAGAAAGGGCTCTACTTGCAAGGTTGGCCCCTGGCCGCATCTGGGCCCTTTAATGGTAAATGGTTCCGTGGATGGTTATCAGACATTCCCTCAATGCTAGGAGTGCCTCACTGTGGTTACACCGTGCGGATGGTGTGTATGGTTTATGCTGAACACGTGCTTTCCTTCCAGGAGGCTGAACTGGGGTACACAAGGGAGAGGACCCCTACATGGCCAGCCCCCAGTGAGATCTTAGGGATGGAGGCTCTAATGAGCTCCCCTAGTAGATACCTCTTCATAAATGTCACAGGGGGACGCTGGGGCAATTAAGCATGTCCTATGTGACTGCCCTGGGAGAAGATTCTGGAAGCTTGTGCCTGATTTCCTCCAGACTTTGCCCCATGTGGCTTTCCTCTTTGCTTGCGTGTGCTTTGGGTCCCTACCGCGTAGCCATGCATGTCACTGCATACTGACTCTTGTGAATCCTCCTAGCCAATCACCAAAGCTGGGGGTGGTCCTGGGGACCCAACACCCAAGTCTGCTCCCCCAGACATGGAAGGGGAGTCTCAGAGTAAGGACACAGCCTGTGGGTTAGGGATGGGAGATAAAATACAGGACACCCAGTTAAATTTGAATTTCAGACAAACCATACATTTTTTCAAGTATAATTATGCCTTAATTATAGATAAGCAATAACCTTTTACTTAATTTTAAAAATGTATTCACTGTTTATCTAAAATTTAAATTTAACTAGACATAATGTTATTTGCTAAATTTGACAACCCTACTCAGAAGGACTTGGGCCCCCTCAGTTGAGAGGGAGCGAGAAAGAATGCCCGGAGAGTACCTTCTTCCTTTTTGGCCTGCTCCTCGAACTCCAGACGGTCATTCAGCTTGATAAGCAAGAAGGACTTGAGCTTGGTCTCATGAGCATAGACACGCTCCAGCTCTCGGATCTCCAGATTGTACTGAGAAATGTCCTTCTGCTGGCGGTCCTTCATGGCGGCCATCCGAGCCATGGCTTCCAGCCTGAGCGAGGTGGGGCAGGGTCTGAGTGTCCAGAGGCTCCCTTTCCCCTCCCTTCTCCCTACCAGACCGGAGGGAATTGCTGCCGATCACCGTCACTTCTTTTACTCATGGAGGCCCCGGGAACGGAGGAACAGCCCTCCTTACCTGAGTGACTGGAGCTCTAGACCATAGCCAGGAAATGATCCTTCTGTCATCATCATCGCCACCACCACTATGACCACCACCACCACGACCATTATCACCACCACCATCACCATCACCGCCACCACCACCATCACCACCACCACCACGACCATCATCACCACCACCATGACCGCCACCATCACCATTATCACCATCATCACCACTACCATGACCATCACCGCCACCATCACCACCAACATCACCATCACCATGACCTTCATCACCACCATCACCACCACCACGACCATCACCTCTACCACCATGACCACCATGATCACAACCACCACCACCACCACCACCACCACCTCATCATTATCAGCACTTGTCAATTACTGTGGCCCAGCCAATCCTTATATACACAACTATTTAATCCTCACTAACCCCCAAAGCGTCCTACAATAATATAGTAGTGACAGAACCAGAATTCAAACCCTGATCTCTCCAACTCCAAGACCTTTGCTCTTCACAGCCTAACTAATATTCCTTTCGCCCCTATAAGTGTGAGGCCAGGAGATAACCCAGGACTCAAGGCAGGGGCATCTGGAGGAGAGGGCCCAGAAGAAGGGTTTGAATCTCAACCCTCCACTGTTTACCTAGCTCTCAGGTTAAGTATTTCAGCAGCTCAAAGCCTTCATATCCTGGTCTATAATAAAAGATGGCTATAACCCCCCGGGGCAGCTGTGAGGGTTGAATGATCCCCAGAGCATCGAGCCCCATGCCTGGCACACAGTCAGCGCTCAGAGTTACGATGAAGATGTAAGATCCCTCAGGACACAAGCCCAGGGGCAGAGGTGCTCAGCAGGAGGCTAAGAGCTATCTCTGCCCCTACGGTCTCCCCCCAGCCCACCTCTGCTCATAGGCCTGGGCAGACTGCTCAATAGCCATATTCATGGTCTTCTTCTGCATCAGCAAGCGTCGCTGGAGGTGCTGGTACACGTTGTCGTAAGCAGCCTTCTCATACCGCAGGTCCTCGATCTCCTTCCGGAGCTTGGCATTG
Source organism: Martes martes (assembly GCF_963455335.1). Lineage (NCBI taxonomy): Eukaryota > Metazoa > Chordata > Mammalia > Carnivora > Mustelidae > Martes > Martes martes. The sequence continues at coordinate 84,795,252 of NC_137901.1, forward strand.
GTGGTCAGCATCTTGTCAAAGTGCACGGTGACCTGTGGGCAGGGCTGTGCTTCAAAACTGAGCTCCCTCCTGGGGCACGAGACAGGCTTCCAGAAGGCAGCCAAAGGGTGGGAAGGTCTCCCCCCAACCTCCCGCCGGAGGTCCACAGCACAGAGGCTGGAGCGCTGGGTTGAGAGGCTTAAGTTGGCCCCCAAATGGCTAAGTGGTCTTTTTTTTTTTTTATGATTTATTTATTTGACAGACAGAGAGATCATAAGTAGGCAGAGAGGCAGGTAGAGAGAGAGGGGGAAGCAGGTGCTCCACTGAGCAGAGAGCCCAATGCGGGGCTCAATCCCAAGACCCTGAGATCACGACCTGAGCCGAAGGCAGGGGCTTAATCCACTGAGCCACCCAGGAGCCATGGCTAAGTGGTCTTAGGCAAGTTTCTTGGCCCCCGCCCCCAACTCCCTAGATTTTAAATTTCTTGATGACTTTTATACCTAACTTCCAGTTTTTAGCAATGGCAGGGGAGAGGGGAAAAAGTAAATGACACCACTAGGAAACACTCAGCCGAATCCAGAAGGTAGAACTTTCTATATCACAGCTGACTCAGACCCTTCAACCGGTTGATGGCTGGGAAAAGCTGTAGAGCACTGTTGGGGGCCGGATGGTTCTTTGTGGTGAGGAGTTATCCTGTGCTTGGAGTGTTAAAGAAGCAATCTCTACGCTCTACCCACTGAATGCCAGCAGCACAGCCCCCAACCCAGCTGTGACAAGCAAAGATGTCTCTGTTTGGAGACAATGTCCCTTTAGGGGCAAAATCATCTCTGCTTGGGAACCACTGCTCTCAACTAGATAAATTTAAAAGACCTAACGATCACGTGAAACTTGATTGGCCCCAACTTTAAAAGACATTTTGGGGCCAGCCAGAGAAATTTTAATGTGGGCAATATTAAGGAAATGGTATTAATTTTGTAAAGTGTGATATGGTTTCATAGCTATGAAAGAAAACGCTTGATCTTTGGAGATGCAAACAGAGGTATTTAGGGGTGAAATAGCACGATGTCTGTAATTTACCTTAAAATACTTCAGAGGAAAGAAGGGTGAAACAAATATAGTAAAATGTTACCGATTATTAAATCTAAGTGATAGGCATGTGGGTGTTCATTATTTTATTCCCTCCACTTTTCTGTACATCTCATTAAATTTATCTTAAAAAAAGTTTTTATGCAAAGTGCTCACGTAGACACTGAAAAGAAACAAAGGCAGAAAATATTCCTAATGGATATAAAGTAGCTTCGATCAGAGTTTTCCAAAGCATGTTCTGAGAAACTTTGGGTTTCTGCAAAAAGGGGGAAGGCAAGGTACACCATCAGAATGCAAAATTTAAGAAGGTACTCACTCTCCCAGTGTCAGCGCTGCATTTCCATGAGCCTAAGAGTGAGTGCCTCAAATTTTGCATCCTGGGCTCTTTATTTGCCTAGCCCTACTCCTGGCCCTGTGTTTCTCTGTAGGATATTTCTGTGGCCACCACACAAGGGAAGGGAATCCAGGAACAGAGTCATTCTTATTCTTTCTCTATCTTCTACTTATCGTTAAGAAGATATTGGTCATTAGTCCTTCACACTTTAGTGTGAATTTTACTCTAGGACTGTTGACATGCTACCTATCCTCTGATCGTGGGATAAAAATGGGAGGACTCTCAGACCCCACTGAGTAAGTGGAGGAGGCTTTAAGTCCTGGGTTATTCTGGGACCCTGAAATAACCTTAAGAGATGGCTACCCAATCTACCAAAAGGCACAGCCAGATCTGGTCAGGGAAGGGGGTAAAGGGGACCCGTTTGAGAAGTAAAGGAGCAGCACTCCTCTCAGAAATGAAAGAAGGGACATTACTATAGACCTTACAGAAATAAAAAGAATTATAAGGCAATGTACTAAGAACAACTGTAAAACAACAAATTAGGATAACTGAGATGAAATGGACAAATTCCTAAAAAGAAACAAACTACTTAATTGACTCAGGAAGAAACAGAAACTCTAAACAGATCTATTACAAAAAAGCACACCTCTGTAGACAAGTCATCATTAAATCGTGCATGCAAAAAAAAAAATCATCCATGCATTTGTTCATTCATTCATTCATTCATTCCATCAACAGATGTTTGCTAAGTACCTACTCCGAGGCTCACACTGTACTGGGCATTAATGATTCTTAACCAAGGGGACCTTCAGTTTCACCGAGGTTGTTTAATAGTGCAGAAGCCTGGGGCTAAGCCTTACAGGTTCTGATTCAAAACCAGTGAATCTAAAGAATTACAGATTCTGACTCAAAACCAGGAATCTACTTTTTAACACACATCCTAGGCCCGCTGAGGCATGGGTGCAAATCACTCGGCATGGATATTAAAAAGACACTGCCCTGCGTTCAGTCCACTTCCAGGTAACTGGGAGACAGAAATCAGATCCAATTAACTTCAGCCATCCCTGGTTAAAGCCTGGTGGTCAGAGTTTGGGGGAAGCTAAGAGCTTTGTATAGTGAGGCACTGACAGGCTTCCCTCCAAATCGATTCACTTGGCCTCTCTACTGGATTATGTTGTGGGAACTATTATTTCACTAGTCAGACTAGAATGTGTTTGTATGTGCTCAGCATTCTTTCTTCCTTTCTTTTTGCTTTTTTTTTACCACTTCTTCTCAGCTCTCAGTCCACATTGTTGGATAGGGCTGTCCTCTCTTGACTTGGGGGAGGGGGAGCAATCCAAGGGTAGTCATGTGACTCAAGCCCATGTATTCTTCTGAGCACAGTGATTGGTTGAGGGATGGACACTTGATCCAAGATGGCTCAATGGGAACCCTCCCTGGAACTTGTGATTGAACTCTTAGGAAAGAGATGGTCCTCTTCCGCTGGTGTTTGTTCACATTGGGGGCTTCCCAAGAATGAACTCATCTCCACCCAAAGGAGAGATGGACAGAGAAAGTATCCTCAAGACATGTTTGGAGCATCTGGATCCAGCTATGCCTGAAGGCCCCAATTTTGCCCCTAAATTTTCCTGCTCTATGGCCAGTCCATTTTCCTTTTTTGTGTAAGCGAGTTCATAATTTAGAGAACCCTGTTTAATGTAAGAAGTTGCTATAAATTGAAGTGATCAGTAAATATCACTTTTCTCTTTATCAAGTTATGCATGTCTATGCTGAATATTTCCTAGAGACAATATCAACAACAACCAAAAAGCACTAGGTCTAATAGAGGCATGAGCAGATTGCAATGGGGGAAGAAAGTCTCACTGATTCTGCTTGCTGAAGGGTAATATTTGAGCTGCTTTTTAAAAATGAGCAAGTTTTTAAGTCAAGGCACTAAAAATAGTCATCCCAGGAGAGGTGGGGGATTAGAATAGAGGACATGGGGGCAACAGCATGGTGCATAAAGTGCGGAGAGCAAGAAGAAGAAAGGCACCTTGGGTAACAATGGGCCGAGTGGGTGGAACAGAGTGGGTGGAACAGAGTGGGTGATGAGTCTAAAAGGCTGCCTGGCTTGTATGAACGCCATTAGTTCACCTTCTCCTGACTCAACCAACAGGATGGGTACGTTCTGCTAATGGCTCCACAGACATCATTCTCTACTCTGAGCAAGGGAAGGCAGAGCTGTTTGCAAAGCTGCAGAGAACACCTTACGTACAAGATTCAAACGGGTTTCCAGAACGTGGATCTGCTTCTGCAGTTTCCGGGGGTCATTGGCTTCCTGTATCTTTGCGAAGATCTGTTTCTGGTCTGTAATTTTTTTTTCCATCTGAACAATCTGGAAAAAAAAAAAAAAAGGGAGAGAGAGAAAGAAAACCCCCAGCTGTGTTAAATTAACATCTGTATGGGTACAAATTCTACAGTTCACTAATGTAAGCATGCTAAAATAAAAACTGCAATGTTCTTTCTTTTCCTACAAATAGAATTTTAATTTCTTTCTTGAATGCATGCTCAACTCAACTACACTTAGCCAGTTTGGGTAAAATGAGGCAATTTAGAAGTTTTGCTTTTACCAGCGCACATTTCACTCACCTTTTGGTCCAAGCTTCTTTTGGTTGGGTTTCATATCACCTGTGGCCAAAAGCATTCCTCACACACCACGCCCTTAGGATCATTGATTTTGACTTCAAGTAAGTGACATACACTCTTGCCATAGCTGGCAGGAAAGAATTTGGGTCTACCCCCAACCAACGATAAGAATTTCATTTCCCTTTGCCTTTGATCTAGAATAGATACATAGATATATAGATATATACTAGATATAGCTAGATATATACTCTAGCCCTGGCCAATGAAGGACAATCAGCTGGAAAGATTTTGTGAAATATTCTTTCCCTCATTAGAGTGTAAGAACCAGCCCCTCACCCCTTCTTCACATCACTGAATGTGATGATATGAGAAGCCACACCAGCTAAGCTTTGGCAGCCATCTTGAGACCAAGAGGATCAGAGAGAAAAAGACCAACCCATCATTACAGAGCTACTAAAAAAAATCCCTGGGATGACCTTTGTCCAGACAGACTTCTTATTATGTGAGAAAAACAAACTTCTATTCTTCCAGCCACTTTTAGTCAAGAACTACATTGCTTGTAGCCCAATCTGTTCTCAGATCAAACAAGATGGCCGCTCAGATGATCAGGCATCAAGGGAACCGCTGGGACTCACATAATCTCACAAGGCACGTGAAGGCTGTTTAGGAGTGATATTAGCAGCCAGGCTTTGGTTCAAGTCAGTCAGAAGTCTGCTCTACTTGGTTCTCCCCTCCTGGGCTCTGCACAGGCAGCACTCTCAACACAACCTCGGTTCAACAGATGGGAGGGCAGCCTCCCTGGCCTGCAGTGTTGCCTGCCCTGAAGGCATGCCCGCTCCTGCCTGAGCTGACCCAGAGACCTGAGGCTCCAGCCCCTCTTCAAAGGAAGGTGTGTGTCAACGCTGTCCCTGTGGCTCCTGTGATTAAATTCAGCCTCCTATTCCCTTTGGTGCCTTTATGTCAGACGTTGCTTTTGTGACGCTGAGAGTAATTAGGCCTCGATTTGTCTTTGGGAAGACAAAGACAAGGCCACCAACAGGAATATGTCACCTATGTGAGGTGCTCTCTTCAGCATAAAGGCACAGGCTTATTTGCTTTTTGAGGCCAGGCAGAGCCCGGGGAGGTCCCTGCCTCCAGTGACCTCTAGCAAGGAAATAGTTCTGGAAATTGTGAGGTGGGCACAGCAGCAGGGGGTTCTGGGTCCTGCCCACCTTGAGACGGAACTCGGCAGAGAGGGTTTTTGTACAGGGCAGTGAGCGCTGTATTCTCTTGAGGATCCCAACATAGTTGGGACGCCTGGGTGGCTCAGTCAGTTAAGCATCAGCCTTCAGCTCAGGTCGTGACCCCAGGGTCCTAGGATCGAGTCCTGCATCGGGCTCCTTGCTCAGCGGGGGGCCTGCTTCTCCCTCTGCCTGCTGCTCTCCCTGCTTGTGCTCGCTCTCTCTGACAAATAAATAATCTTTTAAAAAAGTAGCTTGCCTACTGTTTCTGGGGACCCACATCCCCATCTTTTCTTCAATTTTCCACTTTCTTCACTGTTACTGCCTTTCCCTTTCATTCATATATTCATTCATTCATTTGTTCATTCATCACTGATTATTAAACACCTGCTCTGTGCCAGACAACAAAGGGTATGATGGCAATCAAGACAGTGTGATGGTTCCTGCCCTCACACAAACTTATAACCTAGGGCTGGAAACGAGCTACGAAGCAGAGTTAGTCCTGGGAAAAGGGAGATAAATAAAGTATTTTAGACACGGACAACAGGGGCATCTGGAAAGGAAATGAAGGGACAACCATCCGGCAGAAGGAGCATTTGGGCTGAGACCTGAAGGATGAAGAGGAACTCCCCAAGCAGAGAAGATGGGGAAGGGTAATCCAGGCAGAAGGAACAGCAGGTACAAAGGCCTGCAAGTGAGAGACAGCACTATGGGCTCATGAAAGTGGCCAGTGTGGACGGAACACAGGGGGCGGGGGGCGGGGGGGGCAGGAGAGATGCAAGCAGCTGAGCCAACAAACCAAACCATTAGAGTTTGGCTCTGAGCTCAAGAAAAAAAGGAAATTACTGAAGGGTTTGAAGCAGAGGAAATATGGAAAGAGAGTTCCAGATTCTCTGTCAGTAAATATTTATTGAGGACCTACCATGTGCCAGGCAATGGGATAGGCACAGGATGGGTAGAGAGAGGAAAAAAACAGACATGGTCTTTGCCATTCCTGAAGGTGACAGGTTAGAGACAGACGACTCCTGTGTTAAAGTCTAATTACCACTGGGAGAAGGGCTATGAGGGAATGGGATGTCATGAGTGGAGGTAAGGGAGTTTGGGGAGATCTTCTATTTGCCCCCACAAGGTTCACTCTCCACTCTATCCCACCTACCCTGTTCTGGGACCCAGGAGGCTGATCCAGAAGGAGCCCATGATGACTCCCTTGCACTGGGAGCCCATGGGCAAGAAGAAAGAGGCTGGGGTATTTATTGCCCCAGCTTGCTCTCTGTCTTCAGGTTCCAGAGTGTTTGCCCTGCCCACTGCGGCTAACCCTACAGGGCTTCAGTGTCCCTACTCTGGGCTCATACCCTTGTAAATAGAGCCTCATAAAACTCTCCTCAAAGTACCTTACTGAGCATACTTTTTTTTTTTTTTTTTTTGACCAGGAACCTAACTAATGCCAAGGGGGATACACTTTAATCAGGAGAAAGGGTACAGAAAAGGCATTCCTGAGAAAGTCACATTTAGGCTGAGCCATAAAGGATGAGAAGCAGGGATCAGGGTAACATGTGCAAAGGCCCTGGGGTTAGAACAGTTTTTGCATATTTGAAAAAAAAACAAGTCTTCTGCAGCTGGGGGAGATGAGTTGAGAAAGGAATGACAAGGGATGAGGACAGAAGGGCAGGCTGGGGCTAGACCACATGCAGAACCTTTCAAGACATAGTAAGGGATAGGACCATTAACACGGTCCAGCAAATGTCTCCAGCTCTTTGCCTTCTGGATACATGCACCTCCCAGGCCCTTTTGTGGATGGGTGGAGTTGACTATTTAGGGGATGGGCAGTTGGAGTATATATGGATTTGGTAGACAATTTTGAGCCTCTGGGTCATGGGCAGAAGGGATGTGCCACTCCCAGGCTGCCGTATTCAATTGCCAGTGTGAGACTCTCCAGAACTCTCTTTGTCACAACACCTAGCGATATTCAAGATGGTGGATACCCCATCTGCCCGGTCCCAGATGAGAAGATACAAGAGCCCATAGCCGATCCATGAGAGACATAACATGAACGGGGAAGAACCCTTTATTGTTTTAAACCACTGGGTTGAGGGTAGGGGTGTTAACTGCTGCATAACCTAACCTCTCCTGATTGGCACAGTAGGGTTGGGAATTTACTCTGAGTGGGGAGGGAAGGTGCTGGAAAACACAGTGGAGGAATGGACCAGGAGAGTAGAGGTCACAAGGCTGGGGAGGAAGCACGGTCACTTTTAGAACATGGGGCGTGGGATCTGGCCAAAGGCATCATGGGTACTCCCCCCCATTCCAGCCCCCTCCTCCCCGCGCTCCAGTTAACACCCCAAGGGAAAGACCACACCTTCTCATCCAGTTCTGCCAACAGCACTTTCATTGATTTAATCAGGGCCTCATAGTCGTCCTTGGTCTGCAGCAGGAAACACAGCTCCATGTAGTTTTTCTCATTCAGATCCAAGTTCTTTGAGGAGTTGATGAGACCCAAAAGCAGAGTGATCTCATCCTGCTCGTCCTGCAGGGCCTTGATTTCCTTGCTGTTGGGAAAGCAGCACGTCATTAACCCTGCGCCCCGGAGTTCACCTCGCTCTGCTGCTCCAGGCTCCTTAGCGCTGCAAGCAGAGGCAGAGACGTACCTCCCTCCCTGGAGGGTGGCGGGGGGCTTACCGCAGGTCTCAGGTCCGGGTCTAGAGCTCTGGCCGCCTGCAACCCCACAGCTCTGCCCCCTCGCTAGGGGGCCTTTTCTTCCTAGGGAACAATTTGCAGCTGTGCCTGTCAAAACCCATTACCTACGGGGGTGGGGGTGGGGGGTGTTCTCTCTTTTGCCAGCAGCTCACAGGCATCTGTCTGATTTTGCTGACTTTCTTTCCAGACTTCACAGCCAATTATCTCTGGTAATGAGAGGCAAGCCCATCAGGCAGGCATTTTCAATTTTGCATCAACACAGAGGTGCGCGGTAACCTCCAACCTCCCCCAGTTTCTCTACGCAGGGTGCTAATGATTTATGAAATCGGCTGACACAAGTCTCCTCCTCTCTCTCCCTCTCCCTCCTCTGGAGAGGACAGGGGTAGGACTGCGGACAAACAGGGGTTTTTGAATGGAAAAAAGGCTCGGGCGATGGCAACTGAACAACGGGAAATGGCGCTGAGGCCAAGTTTCTGGCAAAGTCTGGGGACCTGACGCAGCGGACAGTGCGGCCTACAGCCTAGCTGCCTCGATGTCCTTTGGAAGCTTGGAAGAATGCAGAAGTTCAGGCCCCAACCCAGGACCTATTGAATCAGAATCTGCTATGTAACAAGATCCTCAAGTCAGGTATATGCACATTTTAAAAAAGATTTTATGTGTTTGAGAGAGAGCAAGAGCAAGGAAGAGGGAGAGAGCGAGCAAGCGAGCGAGCACAGAAGGAGGAAAACCAGGCTCCCCGTTGAACAGGGAGCCCGATTCTGGGCTGGATCCCAAGACCCTGAATCATGACCTGAGCCGAAGGCAGACGCTTAACAGCCACCCAGGTGTCAATGTTCAGTAGAATTTCTATAATGACAAGAATGTTCTCTATCTACTGTTCAACAGCATCCACCAGGCACCATAAGTGCTGTTGGACACTTGACATGTGGCTAGTGAACTTGAAATGTGGCTAGTGAACGTGAAATATGGCTAGTGCAAGTGAAGAACTGAATTTTTAATCATCTTTCATCAACTACAAATGTACATAGCCACATGTGGGAGCGTACCCCTAATTCTAGAACTGCTTGTCTTCTAAACCAGCTGGGACCTTTCTCCCCCTCTTAAGCCCTTCTTGGGAGGGGGTCTTTGTTAAGGTGAAGAGAAAAAAAGAGCAGGAGAGTTCACCAGAGTTGGGAGTTGGGAGTTGGGAGGGCACAGTAAGAGCAAAAGGAAGTTTTGTCTGTCTCATCAGCAGGGCTGGGACTGGGGGTGAGGTACCCCTAAATTTAAGGAGGCCTTCACTCTCGGGGGACACAGGTGCAGGACGAGCACTGAGGAAAAAGCACCTCCTTAAATACTGCAATCTAGGCACCTCACTGAGCTCTTCTGAGTCCTGGCCCGTTTACAGGTGTTGCACTGGAAGAATCTAGATCTCCACTTTTCCACCCCTTCCCTTTCAGGTCCATCACAGTGAAACCAGATCAAATGGACTGGGGTAAAAGTAGAACTAAGGGTAAGATTTAAGAAAAACTATCAAAGACCCACAAGGGAGGAGGCTTTTCCTGATGCTCACCAGGGGTAGGCTGTGAATCAGGCCTACCGGGCACAGAAGTGCAGGTTGTGGACTGCACCATCCAAAGGGAGCTCTATCTGCTTGAAAAACAATCATTGATTCCTTGACTTATTATACTTTCCTGGGGGATGCTTCATCTTGTTCGAAAAAAATCCCTACGTAATGACAGTGTTTCCAACAGATGGCAGTAAAGTGTCTTGAGAAAGGGTGCCTTTTTATAATTCGCATGAAGATCCCCTATAGACTAGCTCTGTGTGAATTAAATCCACTGAAAATCTGAACCACCCCGCTTCCTCTACCCTCTGAACGTCACACAACATCCAACAGTAAGATTTTCTTTCTAATAATGGGAAGTTTCTGTCTGTATAAACGTTACGGCTGTAGCTAAGGAATTACATTCTTTTGGAGGGAATCTGAGGATATTTGTTTATTCAACCCCAGGGAACACTTTTCTATTGTCTAAAAAATCTATCCACATCGTAATTTCTAGGACAACCCAATTTCAAATATTTGATCTTGCAGACTCCACAACGACGCACAGCAGGAAACATCTTTCGGGATAGCCGCAGCCTGGTAATTTCCTCCTCTCTGGTTACTACCCCCACTCCAGTTGCTAGAACCATGGGAGCGAACCTCAAGGGCCATTTTTGTATGCTAAGGCCCAGTCCCCGCCCCCTGGCCACAGCTGATTGGGCCAGAAGTAGACACCTGACCCAAGCTAAGCCAATCAGATTCCCCCCTTCCTGGGAGTTTGGGATTCGAATTGAGTCACCGCAGCGGTGGCCTCTAGGTGTCGTCCAGGGTAGCTCAGGAGTTGGGGCAGCCATTCCCCACCAGCCAACGCTGAGATGAAGACGCGGAAGAACAAAACCCACGTGTAGAAAGAAACAGGAACCGGAATTTTTCATTTGGGTCCTTCCCTGAGACATGGGCATCCTGCTCCCCCTTGGAGTCCTGGTGACAGGCTGGCTTCTGAGAATAAATCCCCCCTGCCACTGAACCTGTCCCACCTAGGTACCCAGGAGGGCTTCAGAATCGGGTCACTGCCCAGAGGCGACATGAGAAGGCAAACTGCATGAAACCAAATCCAAAGTTTTCTCCCAAGTTCACTCAGTATGAAACTCTGAACATCACTTACCGCTGGTTCGAGATCTGCTGCTGGGAACGGAAGTTAAAGGACTTCCGACTTTCCACCATCTTCCTGAACTGCTGCTTCAGCTTCCGAAGCTCAGCCTCAGCCAGCTGCTCTTTGACCTTCTCTGAAGGTTCCGGGATGGTTTCGGAGCTTTTTCTCCTGTGCTTCTTTGGCTGGGTGAGATGGGGAGAGGCACTGAGCAACGGGTTAGGTGATCAGAGAAGCCTACATTTCAGCTCAAGGGCAGAGGGCAGGAGGGCATCTGGGGGCAGGACTAGAGGTGGAAGATCACCCTTGGGTGATGTCAACTGCTTATCTGTTACACGGAAAACCCGCTCTGGGTTGCCAGGGTAGAGAGGAGGCTGGGCCTCATTATTGCATACTGAAGAGGCGGCCTTGCTGTGTGACCTTGGGTTAATCACTTAATGTCTCTGAGCCTCCAGTCTCTCATCTATAAAATGGGTGCATACAGATTTGTTTTCAGGATTAGATGAGCTAATATGTGTATAGCGCCTATCACAGTGCCTGACCCACAGGAAGCGCTCCACACACAGGAGCTGATACCTACCATCGGCATCTTGAAGGAATTGTGCTTTCGCTATGCTCAGACACCGGGGAGGTCAAAGCCAGTGAGTGCTCCTCTCTTTCTGTCTCTGCAATATCCTGTCCACATGGGCAAAAAGAAAGCCAATGTGTGAGCCACCCGGCTGGCAGTGTGGGACCCAGTGGCACCTTCTCCCGTCCCCACCCCCTGCAGTCCTTTCCTCCTCCCACTACTTTGGCACATGTGGAGGACATGGCAGATGGCTGCCCGGGTGTGAGAAGAGCCTTCTTCTTCTTCTTCTTCTCTCTTTTTTTTAATAAGCAATGCTTGCCTGAAACCTGTTCCTCTCACAATTTATTATTAGGAGCCAGGCAGATGGTTCTGGCATATTGGTTACCCTCCTGCTCCCTATGTTCCAGAAGAAGAGGGGGCAAATGGCATCAGGGCAATGTGGCCTCTGATGGGTTAGTCCAAGCAATTAGTCCAGCGTCAGCTTCAGCTAAGGATAGAACACACACATACATACACCTGCCTTTTAAAGCAGGATCCAGAGGTACCAAGAGACACTTTTATCAAGTCATAACTTGAACTTCATCTGGGCCATGTATTCAGAGCAGGGAAAGACAATGTTAACCCTACAAGACCCGGAGGGCTGTGAGATCCACTGCACCCCGACTCCCAGACTTGAAGGGCTAGATTTCTAAAGCAGAAACTTATAGTTTTGCCACCCACTAAGGGGTCCTGCAGTCCAGTGGGTTAAAGTATTGGTTGTGTCAATCATCAGATCTCGGCAAAAATTCCTCCTCTTCCACTTACTAACCCTGGGCAAGTCATTTCCATTCTCTGGGCCTCATTTCCTCCTCTGGAAAATAAGAGAAGTTCTAGAAGGCACCTCACAGGTTGGGAAGCTTTAAGGCACCTCACTGAGCCTGGCACATAGTTAAGTGCTCAGTAAACAGGCTGGAATGATATGGTATTGTATGGATTGTTTCATCTGGTGAAGGTCCAGTGTAGTAATTGTTTATGAGGGCTGAGGAGTGTGTAGCATTCCTCTAGCTCATGGTAACAACACCTGGATTTGTTCTGGGAAACCACCCTCATTTTTTCTCCCTGGGACTGACTCCACCCCTTCCTATCAGATTGGAATGTGTGACTCTGGAAGGGCCAATTAGAATGCTAGATCCCTAGCTTATCTGCATAATCCCCACCCCCCCAACCCCGTCAGGGTGATCATTTCAGGGTTGGGAACTTGACACAGACTCCCAGCAGAACGAAGAGTGGGGTTTAAGCTTGAACACTCAGAAGAGAAGGATTTTGTTTTCTGCTGCTCTCGAACCTATTGAATGAGGTAGAGTGGCTGGCAACCTTCTTGCCTCTGCAGGGAGCCTGAAAATAAAGCTAACATGGAGAAGACAAAAATGGTAAGAGATTGAAACTTAGGGACATCATCCAAACCCCTGGACTTAACCAAGCCTGAAAGATGCCTCTGGGTCATATCCAGTTACATGAATAACATACTCTCTTACAACAATCTGAGAGGAGTTTTCTATTGCTTGTAACCAAATGAGCCAAATGAGTTCTCCTGCCCAAAGTGCTTAGATCCATTTAGCACACAGACTAAACCCCTACAGTGTGCTAAACATTTTAGGGAATTCAGTGGTAAGTCGGACTTCAAGGTGGTATGAATTCTGTCTAGGGTAAAACAGTGGAAAGGGCTCCACAAAGGAAAATAAATTTTAATTTGGGTTTTGAAGGATGAATAGGAGTTCAACAAGAGGAGAGGAAAAGTGGGGAAGGAATTCTGGGTAGAAGGAACGCCTGGACAAGGGTTGAGAGGCAAGTGGATGAAAGGAGTATTCAGAGAATGGTGTGTGATCTAGTATAGGTGGTGACATCCAGGGGGAAGTGATTGGCAAAGAAGTCTGGAAAAGTCTGAAGGTTCCTTAAAAGCAAGAATATAATAAGATCAGTGTGTAAGAGAGCTCAGGGTGGGGGTAGAGGACATAGCAGGATTTACTTGACTGATAAAGCTTAGGCAAAAGATGCTCGCTTTGGGACCTCTTTCTGAGTTTTATGCAGCTCTAATTTCATATTGCCCAGGAGCTTTTCTATGTTCAAGGGCTCTTCTGGACCTAAGTGTATCTGTGATACACCTTTTTAAAAGCAGGGCTCAAGTAACCATGACAATCAATGACAGTATGATTCTACCTCTCCGAGCCTCTGTCTCCTCATCTTTTGAATGGGGATACTCATACCGAACTCTCAGCATAAACTAATGTTTATAAAGCTCTTAGCACAGTGCCTAGCACATAACAGGTGTTTGATGAATGTACCTTGTTTGTGAATCAGGACTGTCAAGTAACAGTTTATCTTGCCCTTGAGTTTCTGGTTGTGTTGTGTGTTTTTCCCGGGGAACTGGAGGCACCATCAACTTCCCACCTTCTTGCTGATACCCACTCTACACACCCAGAGCCAGGCTCCCCCTGGCTCTCCCTAGCTTCCAGACACCAACATAGGTCTTTCTCTGTCTGTGCCCACTGGGCTGGGCCCACTGTGTTCCCTACAGAAAGCTTTACCCCCATTCTCACAGCTGAGCCTTCAGAGCCCCTGGCTCACCACTCTCCCATTCCAGGGTCTCAAACTTGAGGCCTATGGGTGGGTTCAACCTTCTTTCCATCCTGTTTAGCAATCAGTGTTTTAAAATGTGAATGTGGGTAGTGTACTCACTCTCCTGGCTGCAGACTTCACTGCTCCCTAGTGCCTACCTAACTCCTCTCTCCAATTCCCACATTCCCCGTAACTGCCCGGAGCTAGCAGGAATTTGAGTTTGCAATTCCAGAGAGGAAGCTCAAAGCCTGCCCTCGAGCACATGCCCTCCGCTTCCCTGGACCTCAGTCCAGCCACTATAGCATCTATAGTCTGGGGCACAGGATAAGCTCTTAGCAAGTAGTGTTTGAATGAATGAAGAGATCACCTTTCCCAACTAACATTTAATTAACTGGGGCAGGGGAGGCAGCCTCCAGACCCATGACTACATGGGTTATAAAATGCCAGGTCTGAGAGAGGAGCCTATAAAACCAAGGCTGCCCAACCTGGTGGTAAGTTAAAGATGTACTTGGGGCATTAGCCAAGTAGGGGTACAGAATACAGTTTTTTAAATGGGATCTTTATAGGGTGAAATGGAAGTTTGTTGAACTTTCTTGAAGTTATTTTACACATTGTAGTTTATTTATGTTTAATTGAGGGAGCTTGTGATTTTTTCCAGCTTTAGGGCAGCTTAAAGGAAATGGGCTGGGGCCGCCACCAGCAGGGGGAGCTGTGGAGCAGCAAGCGGTGACACTTACCCGGGGCCGCCAGCCCCAGCTGCGTGCCAGATGGCGGGGGCAGTTCCGAGGGCACCGAGACCAATGCTCGCTGCGCGGCCCCGCTGCACCCACCCCCAGCCCCGCGTCTGGGAGTTCCCGGAGCCCTGGAACTGGCGCCTTTGTGACCCGCACAGACAGGCGTTCTTCCCTGGAAGGCTCTGGAAGAGAACCCAAGCGAATGGCGAGAAGTTGGAGGGTAGAGGACTGACACACCTCTCAGCGACCCCTTTCCAGAGCAGCTACCTTCAAGATAGTCAGTAACAGTCACTCCCACCGCCACTCAGTCGCCATCTCAGGGGCTCCCTCATCGCTGGCACCTGCGTTCACACTCTCCTCACGCCGTTTCTCACAGCCCCACAGCTTACCGCAGCTGCGATGGGTACACCCTCCACACGCACCAAAACGGACCCATTTCTTCCTGCTCTGTAAAACAAGAGAGAAACAATTTAAGACAAAAAGAACTTCACCAGAGGCGGGGACATTGCCCGTCATTTTCTAGGAGGACCCACACCCACCCTCTGTGAGCATGACACAGGGAACCCTAGTCTGACCCAGGTCACCCGTGACTCCTAGCATGAGCATTTTTCACAGGCCAAATGGAATAGTTTAAAGATAAACATTTTCCATACAAATGGCCCCAAAACACCAACTGACCACTTCTTTCTGGGCTAACTTCAAGAAGCAGCCACATTGCTCAAGGCAAATGATGAGGGTACTGATTTTCTAGGGTGATCATGATTCCATGTGATTTTCACCTTACCCACTAGGCCCTGGAATAACTGTAGCTCAGTCACACTAAGATCTCCATTGTCTTATCCCTAAACTCTCGGGACAAGACGTGTTTTAGAACTTACCCTATTTTTGGTTTCAGAAAGTTAAGGTGGTGCACAAGGAAACATGTTGTCCCTGATGTTGCTGGCAGCCACGTTGTAACCATGAGGAAAGTTAGTGAATTGGTATATCATGTATGGGGTTTGGGCAACATGTCATAACCAGGCACATTAACGTTTCTTCAAGGAAATGTGAGTATTCATGCCAAGTAGAATAAAGATTTTGAGCAGCCTCCTGTCAGGCCTTGATGACTCACATGAAATGTTTTGGGGCAGGTGTTCCCATCCTTATTTTACAGTTGAGGGAACAGGCTTGAAGAAAGTGACTGTTGCAGTAAGTGGATAAGCCAGGATTGGAATCCAGGGCTGTCTGTCTCAGGGGCAACCCTGAGTGAAGCCACTGTCCCAGAGCCTAGCAGCTCTTCTGGAAGCTGATAGCTACCATCTCTTTGATATTTAAAGGGCCATCGTAGCCCTCAGCTCCATACATAGCCTAGTGACTCACACATTTCAAGTGTCAGCGACTGAAAAACGATTAAGTTCAATTAGGTCCAGGACTTGTTAAAAATAGGCTCTCCTCTGAGGAATTTACTCTCCCTGCCTTTATGGGTGCAGATCTCAGCAGCCCCCATGCAGAGAAGCGTGAGGCTTTTTAAATTAGAACCTGCCAGAACTGATTCTGCTAAAGGGATCTTCAGCTCCATCAGCGGGGCTTGGAGCAGAGTGAGATGCCAGCTTGCCAAAGCAATGAGCCAGCGGTGAGAAATGTTGGCGATAACAGAGTCCACAGAATGGAGGAGGAAATTAGAATCAGGCTACAGAGGAGCTGGGCAAAGGCAACTGGCCACAGACCAGGAAGCTGATTGTCCAAATGACTCTTTGGCTACAAGGATCAGACATCCACTCAAAATAGTTCAAAATGATTTTTTTTTTCCTTCTCCAGCATCTGTTCCCCCTTCTTCCCTCCTAGCGGATCCCAATTTGTTCAGGTAACCAACCCTCTCCCATTCAGCCGACAGAAATTGATTTGTACATGTATCTCCAGGGTAGATCTCAATTAATTACCCTTAGCCAATCCTTTCCATCCTCCTCGCCAATGATTGGACCAGGAACACAAATGCAAGCCAATCACGGCATAGCATTCTCCTGGAGACTGCAAAGCGTCAAGAATAGGTACATAACTGACAGTGACCTAATCAGACAGAAAGGAAGTATTTATAGTCTGGGTTGGAGGGGAAATGCTTTTTCTAGCTGCATGGATGGGAACAGGAGGCGTGTTGCCCCTGTTGTTGATGGTCCCTTTTGTAACCATGAGATAAGCCAGTGTGAGATCAAAGCCAACACATGATGGAGGAAAAGGCCTAGAAAGAGTTGCAGAGCAATATAGCAGGAACTCTGATTATACCATGCCTGAAATCCATGTTGGCTCTGTACTTCCTGTTACAAGAATCCGTAAATTTTCTTACTGCAGCCAAAATCATGCTAAATTATATGAATACCAAGGTTATCGTGTGTAAACTGGAGACACATTCCCACGAAGAACAGGAACTAAGAACTAGAAAGCTATCAGAAACCAAATCAGCTCTTCTCTCCAACTCTCCAACTCTGTCTTCCAAACTACCTGGTCTCTCAACCTGACCTCTTGTTTTTATTTTTATTTATTTATTTTTTAAAAGTAAACTTTACCCCCAATGTGGTACTTGAACTTACAACCCCGAGGATCAAGGGTTGCATGCTCTGCTGACTGAGCCAGTCAGGTGTCCCTGACCTCTTATTTTTGAAGACTATTTTCTTTGCTTTCCTCTCCTGCCAGCTTGCTTCTTTTGAGTTCCCACTTTGGAACCCAGTTTAAAAACAAAATAAAACAGGAGCGCCTGGGTGGCTAAGAGGGTTAAGCCTGTGCCTTCGGCTCAGGTCATGATCTCAGGGTCCTGGGATCGAGCCCCGCATCGGGCTCTTTGCTCAGCAGGGAGACTGCTTCTCCCTCCCTCTCTGCCTGCTTCTCTGCCTACTTGTGATCTCTGTCAAACAAATAAAACAAAATCTTTAAAAAACAAAACAAAAAAAACCCAAAATAAAATAACAACAAAAACACATTGATGTTTTAATCTCAACTTCTTAGGAAAGAGAATCCAGTTGGCCCAGTCTAGATTTAATGTCCACTGTCGGCCCAATCACATGGGGTCTGGGAACGATGATGAGAGAACACAATAACCTCTAAGAACCGTGAAAGTAATCTCATAAATGGGAGGACAGACAGGGAGGGCACAGTGTTATAGGGGAGAGGACATTGGACAAATTGTTCAGAAATCCAGGTTCTAGTCCTGGGCCTGCCACTGATTTGCTGTGTGCCCTTAGGAGAGTCAGTCGACCTTTCTGAGCCTTAATTTCTTGAGACTGCCAGGGTCGAACTGCAAACTTGAAAGCCTAAAAAGATTGCTAAATATTTCACTCCATCTATGGGTTCAAAATAAAAACAGTAGTAATCCATAAGATAAGGGTCAGGCAATTTGATGGGATTCTGACTTCTGCCAGAATGTTTTTTGTTTTTTAAAGATTTTATCTATTTATTTATTTGACAGAGAGAGATCACAAGTAGGCAGAGAGACAGGCAGAGAGAAAGGAGGAAACAGGCTCCCCGCTGAGCAGAGAGCCCAATGTGGGGCTCGATCCCAGGACCCCAGGATCATGACCTGAGCCGAAGGCAGGGGCTTAAACCACTGAGCCACCCAGGTGCCCCAGAATGTTTTTTTTTTAAACAAAATAACAAATAATTTTGGAAAAAGTACATATGGCTTGGGTGTCCCTAATTCATATTTTCAGCTTCAGAGTCCTCCCCAGCGGGATTCAAAACTGACTCCCTCTTCCCTTCCTTTCACTAAAGCCCAAAACATTGACTGTAATCTCAGTGGTAGGCTTCTAACGTAGGGAGTGATGAGAACCGCACATCCTTCAGGAAGTAATGCGGCCTCCCACAGCACGAGCTCTAAAAATGTTTATACCCTTCAACCCAGGAAACCTAAATCTGGGGGTTCTTCCTAAGAAAATAAATCAAAGGCGGGGCCCCTCGGTGACTCAGTTGATTGAGTATCTGGCTCTTAATTTTGGCTCAGGGCCGGCTCTTAATTTTGGCTCAGGGCCTGCTCTCAAGGTCCCGGGACTGACCCCAGCAACAGGCACCCCACTCAGCAGGGAGTCTTCTTTTCTCCCTCCCCTCTGCCCCTCCCCCTGCTTGTGTTCTCTCTCTCTCTCCCCCAAATAAATAAATCTTTAAAAAAAAGAAAAGTCACAGACAACAACAAACAACAACAAAAAACCATAGACACAAAGATGCCCCTTGTAATAATCTCTCTGCAGGGGCAAGTGGAAATAAGTTAAAAGCAACTACAACGAAAAAATATGTAGAGTGAAAGAAGCCAGACTCCAAGGAGCTCATGCTGAAGGATGTCCTTTATATAAAATACAAAATTGGGGAGTGCACCTGTACAATTAGAAGTCAGAATACAGGTTATCTGCTGGAAGGGAGTTAAAGCAGACACACTGATGGGCAGTCGGGGGACTTCGAATGTTCTATTTCTTTTTTTTTCCTAAGATTTTATTTGTCAGATAGAGAGAGAGCACACGCTGGCAAAGTGGCAGGCAGAGGCAGAGAGAGAAGCAGGTTCCCTGCTGAGCAAGGAACCCGATGTGGGACTCAATCCCAGGACCCTGGGATCATGACCTGAGCCGAAGGCAGTGGCTTAACCCAATGAGCCACCCAGGTATCCCCGAATGTTCTATTTCTTGACCCGGTTACATGGATAAGGTCACTGGTGACAACTCATCAAACTGCATTTCTGATAGGTATCTCTTCTATACATATATTGTGCTTCAATCAAAAAGTTTTCTTTCTACAGGGGCACCTGGGTAGCTCAGTGGGTTAAGCCTCTGCCTTTGGCTCAGGTCATGATCTCAGGGTCCTGGGATCGATTCCCGCGTCGGGCTCTCCACTGAGAAGAGAGCCTGCTTCCTCCTCTCTCTCTGTCTCTGCCTGCCTCTCTGCCTACTTGTGATCTCTCTCTGTCAAATAAATAAAATCTTAAAAAAAAAAAAAAGTTTTCTTTCTACAGAGATGAACGAGAGAGGGATTTTTTTTTATTTTAATTTTTTACATTGTGGCATATCTATTACTGGGACATTCTGGAATATTGAAAAATAATTACAAATATAACCACCTCTCTTGGGCATGCGCATAACACCCCTGTATCGTTTGCCCACCCTACCCGTTCTTTCTCTACCCTTCTCTGCCTGCCCTGAGTCCACATCACCCACGGGCTCCCTTGTCTTCCGGCTTCCGGGTGGGTGTAGTCAATGGGAAGGACCCACAGGAGATCAGCAGGCTGGGGGAGAGGGAGATGGGGCATTTCTTTCAGACTCCTTTGTTTCAGCACCATGTCTCTGCTTCTGTCTGGATGGCTATCCCCGCAGCCCCAGCCCTCTCTGGGCTTCCGTCACTCTGGTCCCTTCCTATCTTCCTGTCAGCTGTTGAGTTGACAAACCAAAGCTGGGGCTTCCACCTCAAGACTTCCTGTTAGGTCAGACTGAATTAAGCATCCTATTTCTTAAGTCTTTATTAAGGGTAGTAATGACTTCACTGTGTCGCCACTCTGTGCGTCGACCTCCCTTCTCTTGCCTCTAACCCTGTCCACACTCTGAAAGAAGTCTCTTCTTTAAAGTCCCTTGACCCACTTGAGTGGGAGTCAGTTCTCTACTGGGGCTCTGACAGTCATGGCCCCTCCCCCACCTCCTCCTGTGACAAGCAAGTGACCTTCCCAGACTCGGTGCTGCAGAGTGTCTGCCCTCTGGAGGGGATGGGAACCAGCCTGGGAGTGAAGCCAGCATTGATTTTAATTTGGCACCAGGAGCGGTGCCAAATCCTTCCATCTTTTTTAAATAACTGAGCCCTCCCCCATCCCCATATGTGTAACCATCCTCTTCCCCATCATGGTCCTGCTCCTCCACCCAGGGGAGGTTATGGACAGGTAGAGCACGCTGAGCTAGGGAGGGAGAGAGAGGGAAAGAGAAGACTCTGGATGCCTTCCGTTAGCCTGGTGCTCCAAGAAGTATGAATACCCACCATGCCACCCCGTTGCTCTAACAAAAGACCACCTCTGTCCAGCCTCCTCTTCATGGGACACTGAAGCTTGTGTGAGGCCAATACCACCAGCTGTCTCACCAAATCCCCTCTCTCCTTTCCTTTCTTTCTTTTTCCTACTTTTACTGGGAGTGGCAGGTGACCAAATCCAAAAACTCCCTGGAATTGGAGCTGGCCTTGTGACTGACTTTGACCAAAAGAACGCACTAGACGTGAGGCCTTAAAGAAGCCCTGGCACACACAACCCCCCTACCCCCCTTTTGCCCTGGAAGCCAGCCACTGGGAGGGGCATCTGACCACGCCGAGACCACCATGTTGTGCGGAAGCCCAAGCTAGCCATGGGACGCGAGACCACCCAGAGGAGCACCCAAGCCCTAGATACGTGAACAAAGCCTCCTTGGCCCTTCTGGCCTAGCCCAGCCACCAGCTGAAGGGAGTTCAGTGGATGGCCCCACTGCCATCCTGTCTCTACACCACGTGGGACCGAAACACCATCCCGCTGTAGTCCCCTCCACCTGCTGAGTGCAAGAAAGAATTGCGTTGTTTTCCACCGCGAAGTTCTGGCATGATTCCACGGCAACCGTCCCTGAAACCTCTTTCCTTCTTGGGACCACAGGAAGAGAGACATCCCCAACATGCTGGGCAGGAAAAAAGGCAAAGGAGAGAAACGGTGTGTGTCCTGGATGATTCTGTTGACTTGACAAGCTAAAGCTGGAAGTTTCCACCTCAGGCCCTCTTGTTATGTCACACTGAATTAAGCATCTTATTTCTTAAGCCTCTCTCAATCAGTTCTTCTGGTGCTAATGGCCAAAGTCACTCCAACTGGTACAGCAGATCGGTTACAGACACGGAGTGATGCTTGCAGGCGCTGCAGGAGGAAAGGACTGCCTCTCCCAAGGTTGGCTCCTTCCAGAGAGAGCCAACAACACACCAGCCAGCGCCCCTTTCACATGCAAACCAGCCAGTCACATCACCTGCCTTATCAAGCTCTTAGCTCCCAGCTATTACCCCCACCCCCGCCCTAATCACCCCAGGGCCAGGGAGCGACAACTGGCGACATAGTCTGCACCCCTGGGCCTGCTGTAATTATTCAACTGAGCCAATCTTCATCCTTCTCAGCTTGCTGACCCTGGCTTGCCCATTTCTTCCTGCAGAAATCACAATAAAGGCTCTTGCCTGTGTTTTCCCCACACTCTCTCTACCTCCTGCCTGACCCTGGTGGCTTCCCCATGTGGCCCCCTGAGAAATCATAGAAAATATACACAACACACAGTGGACCCTTGGACCACACGAGTTTGAGCTGCATGGGTCCACATGTATGTGGATTTTTTTTTTCAATAAATCACAGTACAGTGGTATAAATGTGCTTTTACTTCCTTATGATTTTTAACATTTTTCCCTCTAGCTTACTTTATTGTAAGACTATAGTATATAATATATGAAATTGTATTAATCAACTATATTATCAGCAAGGCTTCTGGCCTACAGTAGACAATTAGGAATTAAGTTTGGGGGAAGTCAAAAGTTATACGGGGATTTTTGACCGTGTCGGGGGGGTGGGGGGCAGTGCCCCAACCCCTACATTGTGCAGGAGGTAGTCAACTGTATTGGTCTCTGGCCCCAATTTCTGACACAGAACTCCTAAAACCCTTGGAAATTCCCAAGTGACAAGAGCACCAGAAGCATCTTTTGGTCTTTGAAATCCTGGTTCCTAACACAGTTCCTAAAGCCTTTGGAATTGACATATTTACATTTATATGTAGTGCTTTTCACTACAAGCCTGACACTGAGCTGGGCATTTGCAAACATTCATTCAAACATCTCTATGAGGTGGGTACTACTATTATTTAATTTTACAGATGAGGAAACTGGGGTCCAAGGAGGGGAAGAGACCTGCCCAAGGTCACACAGCGAAGAAGTGGAGGCAGGACCCAAGTCCAGCCTGTCTGGCTCTATTCTGTGACAATCAGCCAGCATTGGTCATAACTGACTCCTTGAGAAATGCATGAACTCCCAGCTCACTCCACCCCCCAGCAACTTTCTATTTCTGTTCCTCCCAGACCCCTCTGAGCTTTTTTTCTGCCCCCCCCCCCCACACACCCTGAGGTGTCTCAACCACAATGGCAGCTTTCCTAAATGATCCCAGTAAGCAAGCTTCAGGGCACTGGATCCAACTTCTATTTTCTGGGTCCCAGGATTTCTCGAAAATCGTCCTCTCCTCTGAGAGGTTTAGATTAATCCCCTTATTCAGTGGCTCAGGATCAGGCCGACAGTCAGGTCACCTGCTTCAGCCTAGCCAGACTGGATTACCTGCCATGACCCCAAAATTCACTCAGGCACACCTGCTCCTGAGATGTTGGCTGATTAATAACAGCAGGGAGTTTGGGGAGGGTGTGTTTTTTGCCTTCTGGGAACGTCTAAGGCTTGAACACAGAGGCCACCTGATGTAGGGCTGTAGTTAAACACGCATCTCTTCACCCCTCATCCCCCAGTCCCTCAGTGGCCCACCCTGAATTGGCATCATTTGGAAATGCCACCAAATTCCACATCATTTAAAGACCCAGAAAATAAAAGCTGGTCGAGTCAATAGTTGTCAAACTGAAAAATTTGATAGTGACCGGAATGTTTTCAAATCATGCATATGATGAATGTATTTGAGCCTTCCCTACCTTCTTCTGGTAAGAGCATCCCAAGTTCCCTTTTCCCACCCTGAGCCTGCCAGGTTTTTTTTGGGGGGGGGTGCCCCATGCTGTCTGGATGTAGGTGGTTTGGTTCAGGAGGCTGTGTTCTCCCACTTTCAGCTCAGCTCCTGTCCCCTGTGATACCCTAACTGCTTGCTACCTGGTACACCTGTGGCCTTTTGAGATCTGAGCCCTGCTCTCATCCTCAAATCTGTTTTTTGGTTTTGTTTTGTTTTGTTTTGTTTTGGCTTCCTTTACCTCTTTGCCTCAAGCCCAAGGACTTATCTGCTTCCCTTTCATTGAAAATGCTACTCTCACCCTCTTCCTTTCCAGTTGCCCTCGGACACTTAGCTGCAAGGGGAGATTCAATTTCCCAGCAGGCCTCTTGTTCACCACTCTGAGTTACTTTTCCTTTTTTCTTTTTTCTTTTTTTTTTTTTAAGTAGGCTCCACGCCCAATGCAGGGCTTGAACTCATGACCCTGAGATCAAGACCTGAGATCAAGAGTTGGACACTCCACCGACTGAGCATCCCAGGCACCTCATTCTGAGTTACTTTCCACTGCACACCGGGCACTGTGCTTGGGATTTCTGCAGGCATGAGCTCATTTGTTACGTGAGAAAATCACGTGGGGAAGGTACACAGCTCATGCAATGTCCCGAAGTTCCAACGGTCACGGACACTGAACTGTTTCCCCGATTTGACAAACCAGTGGTGGGCAGGAGGGGATGGGCTTGGGCTGTGGAATCAGACTTGAGCTCAAATCCTATCACCGCCAGGTGCTAGCTGTGCGACTTGGGCTAGTGACAGAACCTCTCTGGGCCTCTCGGCCATGTCGCCTAACTCCAGGAGCTATCATTCACGTAGGTGCACCAGGGGGCGCCATTTACACAGACAACAGTGAATGATACCCCTGGAGTCCTGCAGGGAGTGGCGCCCACCCCGCCACTCTGATCATTGTTGTCCAGGTTCGCCCAGCAAGAATGAGCACTCAGCAATCATCCCAATCACCTACCCCCCAACCCCCGATTTATAGAACAAGAAACTGAGGTTCAGAGAGGTTAAATGATACGTCACAGGGACGTCACAAGGGACTGAGACAGGATTTGAATTTAGAGTTTCTTTTCGCCCAGAGCCTGTGAGCTCTCTAGGCTGCTGTCCTGTCTCTGCGAATATCTTCAGTTTGGAAAGCTGTTACACCGCGTGTCTTCACAGCCACATTCATGTCTTTCCCCTCACCTGTCATCATCTCCAGAGGTTTGGGGTTTTTTTTTAAAATAGTTTTCCCTGAAGTGCAAATTCCCTCCTCCCCTCCCACCTCTCTAGAGCTTCATACAGACCCTCACTTGCTTTTCAGCGATCCCGTTCCAAACTCTACCTGGGCTGTTTCCAACTCCAGACAAGGCTGGTACTTGGTCCCTCACTGCGGCTCCGTGGCAGACATTACTAATCAATCCTGGCACCTTTCCCTACAGATCCCCCATGCAGTGGTCCAGGTGGGCAGGCATTACTGATTCAGGCAATAGGTCAAGGGAAAAAAAAAAAAACACACACACACACACACACTTGCCATTATTTCTTCTCAAGACTGTAATCTCACTGAGAGCAGAAGTGGAGTTTTAATCAGCTCTGCCTACTCTCTGCCCCAAAAATAGTAGTAAGTTTCCATAGATCAGCAATTTTTGGTGGATGGAGAAATTCGGCTTTCCTTCTTACTAGCAAGTGACTCTGAATGAATCCCTCTTTCTTGCTAATGTCAAACAGAATTGGAAGCTCAGAAAATGAAGGGACCTGCCCAAGGTCACATAGCCGGTAAGAAAGGGAACAAAATTATGTCAAATAGAAACAGTAAGTTCTCCTTCACTACATGCTATTGGAGGCGGGGATCCATGTGAAATTCTTAGCACACGGCTTGACACATGGTCCAAACTCAGTAACATCAGACTTCTTTTGTATAAACAGGGATTGGCTCTGTTCTCTGGCCCCAGCCTTATATAAAACTGTTCTCTTTCTCTCTGGCCAGAATCCTTCCTTAATATAAGACCATAGAAGGCCCCAGAAAGCCCAGGTTATTGGCTTGTAGATGTTGAGAATTCACCCTCTAGAAAACTGGGGCAGAGTAACTGAGTACTTTCCAGAATGCTGGGCTAGATTCAGGAGCTGTGAGATTGTACTTCTGACACCCTAGTTTGCCCAGCTAAGAAGCACAGGTTGGAATGCAGATCCCAAAAGGTTCCTTGACATTCAAAACTGTCTTCTCCGGCTCCCTCCCCGTGGCCCAAAGCAAGCTGGTGGGTGGCATGTTATGTAAGGAGCTTCCCAGCCTGTTGTGCAACCCTGGGCTGCCACACAGCTGCTAGGAAAGCTGCGACCCAGGAGGCTGGGCCCGGCTCTGAAACAGATCACTTCCTGCAGGGTCTGGCTGGCCACCGAATGCACAACCACGGATGAGGGCTTTCTTCCTTCCTATCTGCCCACCTCTTTCCTCCCTTCCTCCACATCTCCCATCCCTCCCTCCCTCCCTTTTCACTCCCTCCTTTTCTTTCCCTTTCTTCCTTCCTTTCTCATAGCCTACTGATAGAAAACCTGGACCCTGGAGCCATGGGTTCAAATCCCAGCTCCACCAGTTATCAGCTGTGGGACTTTGGGCACAATGCTTAAGCTCTCTGTGCCTTACTTTCCTCATCTATAAAATGGGGATAATAATCATACTGACCCTAACAATACAGCCTCACAGTCCCTGGTCTCACAGAACCTAGAGCCTAGGAAGAGAGAACCGGCATTGAATAAATAATTCTGCAATTAACTGATAATTAATGATTATTGTCAAAGGTCTGGGGAGTCAGGGAATGTTTCCCATGCAATTGTGACTTGTCCATTAATTGTCTCTTCTACAAGTTTATAAGCTCTGAGGGGTTGTGTATGTTTTATTCGCTAATGTTTGCCTGGCATCAGGAGGCACTCAGTAACTATGTTTGGATCAATGGATGAATGAATGCTGCTCCACTGGAGACCAGATGGATGGGTAGGAGTAAACCAAGGGATGAGAGTAGATGGAAGAACATCCCAGGCACAAGGAACAGCAAGTGCAAAGGCCCTGTGGCTGGACGGGAATTGGAGTGTTTGAGGAAATGAAGCAAGGATGATATGTCCAGAACGAGCAGAGGGACAGGGAGAGTAGAGCAGGCCACATGGGTTCTTGGAAGCCACATGGTGGATTTTCTCCAGCAAATTCCCAGCTAGGGCTGTAATTGAGGCCGAGCTGTGTGTCAGCGAGGCCTGGGTGCAGATCCCAGCTTCCCCACTGTCTGGCTGCATGACAAGTCGATTAGCCTCTGTGGGCCTCAGATCCTCATTTGCAAAGAGGTCATAAGAATAGTAATCTACTGCATGGTACTGGGGGAGGACTGTGGATAGTGCCTGCCACAAAGGTAGTGCTCAAGAAATGGAGTTGTGTTTATAATAATATTGCTACAGTTGACTCAAGTATCCTGCTTCTCTCTCACTGTCCCCTGCAGCTGGGTCTTCCCCTTAAGGATTGTCTCCGTCTCTAGGTCCTCCCAGGGACATAGCTGTCCTTGTCCTCCCCACTCCTTCCTGGCTCCCTCAGGGCCCCCCCCCCCCGGGGGCTGTTCTCCCTGAAGTTCCCACAGCCAAGAATGAGGAGATGGTTCCCTTGGCTCAGGGCAGAATCTGTATCCATGTTGCTAAGCAACCAACCCTCATCCAGATGCCAGCTGCAGCATGGGCAGAGGGAGGAGGAGAAAAGAGAATCGTCAGCACTCCAGGGAGTGCCCCCCAAGACCTCAGCCTCCAACCAAGGCTATGGCACGAAAGAGACGATGCAGATGACCCACGTGCCACCCCCTGGGTCACTGCCCTCCCTGAGAGTCAGCACACAGCAGTGGAAAGCCCCTGGGATCAAGAGCAAATCCAAATGCGTCCAGACCCCAGCTCTACAATTTACCAGCTGTGCAGTCTCAGTCAAGCCAGTGAGCCTCTCCTAGCCTCAGCTTGCTCATCTCTACAATGGGAGGCAGACCTAACTACGCACTCATCATAAAGATTACAGGGGGCGATGTACATGAAAATGCCCCACAGAGTAGATACTCAAAGAATCCTGAAATACGGTTGTATAGTCAGGGATGAGTCCACTAATCTTGTCACCCATCAGGACAATAAAGTTTGAACTCCTTAGCCTGCCTTTCACGGTCCCCTCACTTGATCCCCAACTTTCTTCTGTCAGCCTGATTACCTATAAGTTTAGGGTCTGTCAATCTTGTCTACTGATTTAAAAAAAATCCCATCTCTATTGGTATATAATTCTCATATCTTCCATTCACCCATTTAAATGCAGAAGTCAGTGCTAATTGGTATATGCGGAGTTGTGTAACTATGATCACAATTTTAGAACATTTTCATCACCCAAAAAGAAACCCCACATCCCTTAGCAGTCACTTCCCATCCCCCTTTCCGTCAGCTGCTGGCAACCACTATCTACTTTCTGTCCCTGTGGGCCTGCCTATTCTGGGTACATCACATCAATGGAATCATATAGCATGTGGTTTTTGTATCTAGTTTCTTTCACTTAACATAATGTTTTCAAGGTTCATTCATTTTGTAGCATGGGTCAATACCTCGTTCTTTCTGATGGCTGAACCACAGTCCACGGTAGAGATAGAGCACGTTTTCTTTGTCCATTCATTGCTTGATGGACATTTGGGTTGTTTCCATGTTTTGAATCATGAATAATGCTGCCATGAACATTCACAAGTTTTTGTGGGGGCAATTGACATTTTGAACCTGATAAGTCTCTGTCTGGCAGGGAAAGGGTGGGGGGTTGTCCTGTGGGTGGAAGGATGTTTAGCAGCATCCCTGCCCACCCCCCCAACTCCTCCTGCAGTAATGATGACCCAGAATGTCTCCAGACATTGCACATTGTCCCACAGGGGGCACCATTACCATGGTGGAGCACCATCACCGTGGTGGGGAACCACCACACTCATTGGCTCTTAGCAGTTCCCAAAGTGTGTTCCCTGAGCAGAAGTACCAGAAGATGCTCTGAGGAAAATAACCTTCTGTGGACAAGTCAGTTTAGGGAAGACATACAGCCCGCTTACTTCACTCCTGTCCCTGAAAATTAGTGGTAGCCTATTTGCATTTTCAAGGTTCTCAGAAGGCCTGCGACAGTGACAGCAACACAAACTGTGGGTTGTGCAGCTCAACCCCTTTCTTAAACTCTCCTGACCAAAGAATCCTGTTTTTAATCATCCTGGGACACCCATGACAGTGACTCTGGGAAATGTTTTCCAGGCCCTGCTTCTCCTCTCCTCTGACCACACTGGTCTGCTTGCCACTTTCTTGGATACGTGTTGCACATTTCAGCCACAGAAACCCTGTTCATATCATGTCCCCAGTGTGGCAGGAACTGTCCACAACAGCCACTCCCCACAACTCGCTTGCTAGAGGAAACTTGGTTTTATTCAGGCAGCAATACACCCAACCTCAGGGGACAAATCATGATTAGTCAAAGCCGAATGTGCCAATCTTACTTCTCTTTGCCGATGATTGGTCTAGGGGCAGACACATGTCTTAGCCAATGAACTAAAGATGGAAACTTCTAGAAAATATTTTTATACCTGATAAAGAGCTGTACAAAACGAAGGCTCTCACCTGCTGAGTCACAACTTCATGCTTGGGATGCTGTCTTGTGAGGACATCATGTGTGGAGCATAGGGCAGCCACCTCGACAACAGGAGGGGACAAGGGTTGGGAATAAAGCAATACACTGAAGATGGCGGGCCAGACAGAGAAAACCTGGGCCCTTTATGGCATCATTGAACGGCAGTATCAGCGCTGCCCAGCCCACCTCCAACTCCTTGATCTGTGAGATGAGGAATCCTATCGTAACTTGTAGCCAGAGCATATGCCCACTAATACCCCTTGAGCCAGTCAGCTTTTTCTGAATAACAAAACACTGAAAGACTTTGTGGCTTAAACAACAAACATTACTTTTTCTCATGACTCTGGGTCATTGTGTCCTGGGGCGGCTTATATGGGACTGAAAGATCTAGAAGTTCTTCACTCACATGTTCAGTGGGCTCAATGAGCACGCATCCTCATCCAGGAGCCTGGCCGTAGCCCAGCTCCCTCGGACAGTGATTACAGGGTTCGCGGCAGCTATAGACACTCCGCAGTGCACAACGGCTTCCAGGCCTTTGCTTGCATCATGTTTGTTATGCCCTAATGGGCCAAAGCAACCCACATGGCCAAGTCCAGAGTGGAGGGCTGGAGAAACGGACTCCACTTCTTGATGGGAGGGACAGCAATGCCACAATGCCAAGGATATAGGAATGGGAAGGCCTGGGGGCCGCATTGCAATTCCCCAAGGCCCTTACCCGGAAGGCCCAGCAGTGAACACCAGGCTGGCCCACAGTGTGCTCATAAACATCTGTGGAATCAAGGAATGGACTCCCTCAGCCTCCACTGCCTGTGGCCTCAGATCCTCCCCCAGATTCCACATGAGAGGGGTCAGGCAGAGGGCCTCTAAGGGATGACATGGAATTTGGCTCCCAACTCCCCCGTGCCAAGGTGGTACCTGTTTCACAGGGTTGTGGGATACACCCCCACAACTGCAGATAGGTTAGCCAGACCAAGATAGATAGAGGCTCAAATCCCAGCTCTGCCACTGTGTTTGATACTGAGGTTGGCTCGATTAAAAAAAAAAAAAAAAAGTTTAAAGAAGAAAGGAGCTTATTTCTCTCTGATGAAAAAGTCCAGGCCAGGCCTGATTATAGTGTTGGGCAGGGTTAGCGACGCAGGGGTGTCCCAGCCAGACACATTTTCACTTGGGGTCCCACCTCACGGTCCAAGATGGCGGCATTTGGGTTCCAGACAGCAGGTAAAAGAAGGGACAAAGAAGTAACAGCAAAGAGAGCACACCCACATCTCTCAGAGTTCTCCAGAACCCTTACTTCCTTTAGCCGTAATTCAGTCACACGACCCCACCAACCCACAAAGGAGGCTGGAAAACTCCAGGCGGCCATGTTCCCTGCTAGCAGTTGGATTTCTTTTGCTTTGAAAAAGGTGGGGAGACACATAGCACTCGGGCCTCAACTTGTTCTTCTGTGAACTGGCGGTGACAACAGTTCTGCCCCAAAGGTCCTTGTAAGAATTAATTACGTTAATGGGGATAAAGAGCTCAGTAAATTGGCAATAGTGATAATGAGTAAAATATCATGGTAGCAAATAAGCGGCAAGAAAAAGAAGTCAGTGTCTTCTGTGCCAAGTAGGGGTGCGCCCAGATCCAGTAAGGTTCACTGACTGGGTAAATGACAGGCAGCTGCCCCAAGAGAACACTGGGACTTTTTTCACACCCAAAGAGCTGTCAGAGGTAAATTAGTGTCTCCTTTTGTCTCCAGGAAGCAAGCCAAACTCAAGAACACTTTGTACTCCTAAGAGGTCAACAGTCAAGGTGGCCCTTGAATTAATTTGCACAACCCATGACTTCTCCAGCCTGTTGTTGGGAGCATGGATGAGGCAGGACTTGGCCTCTTCGAAAAAGGGAAGAGTCTGAAGATGGTAAATCTAGGTGGGGGTGAGTGGGCACTGCCAACTGAGGAGACCCCCAGGGCAGGAGTGGATTCCCAAGACTTTTCGGGGGTGCGGGAAGTGACGTGTCAGTGTTTGGGCCCTGAACTTGGACAGGAAATCCTCTTCTCAGGAGCATGGCACGTTTTTCTTGGAGGGGGCAATTGTTACTCTTTTCTGATCTCAAAATGACCCAATTGTCTTAGATGCCCACAAACTAGCAAGTATCCAACAGGACCCAGGAGCAACCTGGAATTCTGCTGGGGCACTCTCATGATTTAGAATCTTCCAGGGACTTGTTAAAAATGCAGGTGGCAGAGCCCAGACCCAGGAAATTCTGAATCCGTAGGTCCAAGTACAAACTTTTTTTTAGTGTCCACTTGTTTCTATACCTTCAGAGGGAAAACACTTATATGGGATTTATTACATGCTAGACTTATTGCAAGCACTTAATAAATGGTAGCTGACATCATCTCTTCCTTGAGATTATTACCCCCACTTTACAGATGAGGGAACCGAGGCCCAGAGAGGTGAGTAATTTGTACCCAGCCTTGTAGGTGGCAAGCAGCAACACTAGGATTTGAACCCAAGCAGCCAGGCTCAGAAATCAGGCCCCACCTCCTACCTCCTCTGATTCTTACGGTTCTAGAAGCAACTTCTGTTGGCATTTCTGTTTTGCTCCTTTCAGATCGCTAGAAACACCCAGCTTTCGGATTTGCCGTATCAGCATAAGGATGCTGAAGAGGACAGATAGACATTCAGAACAGAGTTACCTGAGATGGGAAGTGGGGCAAGGGGATGGAAATTGGGCAGCTGGGAGACAGAGAATGGAGGGAAATTTTCCACAACACCTTTTTAAAGAGTTTTATTTTTTTTAATCGTGTGAATGTATTTCCTACTTAAAAATATATATATACTGGGGCGCCTGGGTGGCTCAGTGGGTTAAGCCTCTGCCTTCGGCTCAGGTCATGATCTCGGGGTCCTGGGATCGAGTCCCGCATCGGGCTCTCTGCTTGGCGGGGAGCCTGCTTCCTCCTCTCTCTCTGCCTGCTTCTCTGCCTACCTGTGATCTCTATCAAATAAATAAATAAAATCTTTAAAAAAAAAAAAATATATATATATATATACTGATTTTTGCTTGAATGGGATAATAGCACTTAAAGAATACATTTTTAACCCTACATGGGGTCAAACATACGCTTCTATGTTTCACACATATCTAGGCAGTCTGCATAGTGTATCTGGAATCAGATACATCTGGGTTCAAACCCGTTTTGCCACTAACCAGCTACAGGCCGTGGGCTGGAGACGTCGCCTGTCTGAGCCTCATTTTCTCACCTGTAAGATGAGGATTATAATAGTTCCTACTTCCTAGGTGAGCTATTGCCTAGAAAGCCTAGCAAAGGACTGGCCTATGTGAAGTTCAATCAAAATGTGCCACACACATGTATATAAACAGATGGACACTTGATTTTCCACTTGATGGTAGGTCTTGAGCCACTTCTCATGTCAGCAGCTCAGGCTTGGGCTGCTATCTCTCCACATCACATCCTCTAGCATGCTTATTTATTTATTTATTTATTTATTTTAAAAGATTTTACTTATTTATTTGACAGAGAGAGATCACAAGTAGGCAGAGAGGCAGGCAGAGAGGCAGGCAGAGAGTGGGCGGGGGAAGCAGGCTCTCTGCAGAGCAGAGAGCCCGATGCAGGACTCAATCCCAGGACCCTGAGATCATGACCTGAGCCAAAGGCAGAAGCTTAACCCACTGAGCCACCCAGGTGCCCCATAGCATGCTCATTTAAAATGCAGGTTCCTAGGCTCCACCCAAAACTACTGCATCAGACCTGGGTGGGAGGAGGGAGAGGCAATCTGCATTTTACAAGTATCTGCAGGTAAAGCTTGTATACGCTAAAATTTGAGAATTGTGGGAATACGTCTACTTCAGTGTTTTGGGGGGGCAGATACACCCTTATTAACCAGGTCTTATTGATGGAGAGCTGTTCCACTTGTTTATAAAGAGTGCCGCAGTGATCATCTTTTTTTTTTTTTTTCGCAGTGACCATCTTTATGCATATGTCTCTATCCCCTCGTGTGAGTGTTTCTAGAGGGGTGGGTACAGAGTATAGTTGCCTCCTCATCCTTAAGCATGTTGCCATGTCATTTCCATCTGAGGTCCTACTGTCTTTGATCAGGGCCCTGAGGCACCTTTCAATAAAAAGATGAAAGAAAGATGAGCGGGCATGAGAATGGGCAGACATCTCCCAGCAGCCAAGGCAAAAAGGGAAACAGGATGACTCACATAATACCTTTGGTATGCTCAATGCTTTCCTCTGCCCAGCAGACACTGATAAGTCTCCTGGATCCATACTCAACACCTGGCATCCTGTAGCTTTATTATCATACTTATCAGATTGTACGCAAACTATTCTCTTATCTCCCCTGTTTGCTGGTGATTGCTTGATGGCTCCTTGATTCCCTTTTATAGCCCGGTCATTCATTCAGAAACATTTATAAGGCTCCTACTAAAAGTCAGGCATTGTTCTAGGTGCTGGGGAAATATCTGCAAATAAGACAGACCAGCTCCCTGTCCTCAGAGGGTTTATACTTTAATGGGAAGTCAAACATTCATAAAATAAGCATACAGATAAATAATTACCAACTGTGGTGAGCTCTATGTAGGAAAATCCTAGGAGGTGGTGGCAGTTTATAACTGGCAGGGAGGGGGGGTCTGATGTAGTTATGGAAAGCTTCCTGGAGGAAGAGACATTTGAGATGGAGGAGTGAGTGTTACAAAGGCAAACGGAGGAAAGGGTATTCAGGCAGGAAGCAGTCAGACAGCCCAAATCACTGGGCCCCACCATGGGAGGGGGCATGATCAAAGTTGAAGCTGGAGGTAGAAAAGACTAGACAAGGCAGGTCTGATGGGCTGGGCTGAAGTGGGGATTTGAGTCCTCCTAGCCACAGTAAGAAGCAAGCGGGTGATGTGGTCAAATTCGGAAAGAGCACATTGGCCATAGTAGTGTGGAGGATGGATGGGAGGGGGCAGGAGTCACTGACAGGAGACCCCTTAGGAATGATGGCAGTGTCCACAACAAATTCCCAGGGGAACTTGGACATTGCAGATGTCCCAGAATACTCCAGGGCATCCTGGGAAGGACCTTTCCCTGAGTCTAAAATACTCATAAGCCACTTTCTAGCGCCTTGCTCTATTTTGCTTTTGTTTTAATTTTCATTGCCATTATTTATTTCTCTCTATTATATATTTCTCATTTACTTCCCTGCTGTCATTCCCTCCAGCATGTCAGCTTCCCAAGAATGGGAACCTTGTCTATTTTCCTCGCTACAGTCCTGCCCCTGCACCTTTCAAAGTAATGCACACCCAGTAGGTGCTCAGTAAAGGCACTGCATGAATGTGCGAGGGAAGGAGAAGTTGGGATGTTAGGACTGCTTATGGCAGTGAGCTGGATCCTCTGCCCTCCTGGCGATGATGGCGATTAATAAGAACTCTCACTTCATGGGGCGCTTGAGTGGCTCAGGGGGTTAAGCCGCTGCCTTCGGCTCAGGTCATGATCTCAGGGTCCTGGGATCAAGCCCTGCATCAGGCTCTCTGCTCAGCGGGGAACCTGCTTCCCTCTGTCTCTCTCTCTGCCTACTTGTGATCTCTGTCTGTCAAATAAATAAATAAAATCTTAAAAAAAAAAAAAAGAACTCTCGCTTCATTCCTGAAATACAAGAACTCAGAATTCTCAAGGCTAATTAGGGTTAACCTCCTTCTGAGAGGGTGTGGAGGCCAGAGAGTTGGGGAAAGGTATCCATTTGGCAGAGGAAGCCGGGCAAGTAAAATGACTTGGCAGAGAACAGCTCAGACCCAAGGAGCAGGGGGAGGAGTGAATTTGCCAAAAGTGCTCAATTCTTTCAGCTTTACACACCCACGGGTTTGCCATAGATAATGAGATGGTGATGGTAATGATGTTGATGGTGATAGCAAACATGGTGTAACTCACACGGTTTACCAGATGCTGTTCTGGGTGCTTTTGCTACGTTAATGCATTTCATCTTTACAATAATCCTACGAGATAGGTAATGTGGTTATTATCCCCATTTTACAGGAGGGAAAATCAAGGCCCAGAGAGGTTAGGCAACGTGCCAAGGTGACAAGGCTCAGAAGTGGTTGAGCAGAGATTGGAACAGGTGATCCTGGGCACTGTCAGAGCAAAACATCTTGCTATCATCCTGCCACCCAGCCAGCCAAAGTGCCCCAAAGGCTTCTCGTCAGATCAGGATTGGGTGGACCCATTCCTGCCCTCCTATTTCATGAATTCCCATTCAGACTACAAATGTGTCTTCATGTCCCAGAGACAGGATAGTGGCTACGGCCTGGGTGCCAGAGTGTCACTGTCTCTCCAGCTATGTAACATGTTGCTTGAGTTCTCTGTACCTCAGTTTCCTCATTTGTAAAATGGGGGTGAATGTATCAGCCTCATAAGATTGTTAGAAGGAGATGATACATGCAAAGGGCTTAGCTCATAGTAAGCACTCAATGAAAGTAGATTGTAGAATGAGAGCAGCATTGCACATGCTGTTCCCTCTTCCTAGAATGCCTTTCCCCCTTCTTTGCTAGTCTTAAGCCTGCTCATCTTTCCAGGATCTGGTCAGAAGCACCTCCTCAGGGAAGTCCTTCCCTGCCTCCCTCCTCTTCCTCCTAGAGGAATTAGTGAAATGGAAGAGTTTAATAAGTGGTCTGTTGGCACAGGTGTGGGCAGCTTTGGGATGCCTATAAGAGCAGCGCAGGGGTGCCTGGGTGGCTCAGTGGGTTAAAGCCTCTGCCTTTGGCTAGGGTCATGATCTCAGGGTCCTGGGATCCAGCCCCACATCAGGCTCTCTGCTCAGCGGGGAGCCTGCTTCCTTCCTCTCTCTCTGCCTGCCTCTCTGCCTACTTGTGATCTCTGTCTGTCAAATAAATAAATAAAATCTTAAAAAAAAAAAAAAAAGAGCCATGCAATAACCCGGGGATAGCAACAGCGAGGAGCCCTCCCACACTAGCCCTGAGCCAAGAGGGGAGGGGAAGCTACCAGAACCTGGACGTGGCAGCTGCCCTGGTGGTGAAAGAGGCCTGGCTGAAACGGGGGTCTTTAGTAGAATGCAAGGGGTCCCCTGGAAGGAGTTGAGAAAAAAATACCATCTCCTCCCAGGTTCCCATTGGCCAAACAACCAGAAGCAAAGGGCAAGGGAGCCTACTGCCTCCTGGGTGCAGAAAGCCGGTGAGGGGAGGGAGTAATGGGTCCAGATGGGGCAACCAAGAGAAAGCCATCACTGCCCGAGGGCGCACTACGGAATAACCACAGTCAGGATGGGGACTCAGGCTCTCTGGCTCCTGGCATGCATCCAGATATTTGCTGATGGTGAGGTCGAAAGACCACCCAACAGACACGGGACAGACACCCAGCACGGACCCAGCATAGCCTCAGTTACGCCAGCGGCTGGGTCAAATCGCATGCTCCTCAGTGTCAGACTTGAGGTTTTTTCCAGAGCTCTCCTGACCTTATCTGCAGTTCCCTGGGAGCCTTATTGGCTCCCAGTACACACCGGTCAGATATGGGTTCAAGTCCCAGCTCAGCCACTCCCTAAGAACCAAGGGGTAAGTGAAGTCGCGCATCTGCAAAATGGAGCAAATGGAGTTTCACCCAAGGTGTGTTGGGAGGACCGGTTGAAGAAATCCCGCCAAGGGAGCGCCTGCAGGTTGTAGCACGTCTGCGCGCGGCGCCAAGGAGTGTGATTTTTCTTCCCTCCAATTTTGACCCGTCTGTCCTCTTGCTACTTCCTACCAGCCCACCTCCACCCCAAACCAGCAGCCTGCTCGCTGACCTTGCCAGAACCCTCCTGCCTTCTAGCGGATCAAAGTCGAAAAAATTAAAGGCCCAGCGGGATCCCTCCAGACTCCCCCAGCTTAGCAATGCAGGCAATTAAAGATATCTCTCGGATTTGAGTTCTGAGCAAATCGGATCTTTAAAAAAAAAAAAAAAAAAAGTCCCAAACTCAAAACCCCACGGAGATAAATCTGGTGTCCCATAAAGCTACTGTTTCAAAATCCTCTGGACATCAGCATTATTGGGAGGTAAGAGTTTTGAGCATCTGCGTCCTAGATGGGGCTGCCCAATCTTTTTCAAAGGGCTCAAGGTCAATGGAGGTGTTAGCAATACAGCTAACCAGACAAATGCAAACAAAAAGCATCTACCAAACAACTGGTGTAGATGCTTGGAAAATGTCAAGGTCATGAATGACCCAAAAAAGGGGGGGGGGTACTGAGAAACTCTCAAATTAAAAGGGACAAAAAGAAATGACAACTAAAGGGACGCCTGGTTGGCTCAGTTGGTTAAGCGGCTTCCTTTGGCTCAGGTCATGATCCCAGCGTCCTGGGATCGAGTCCTACATCGGGCTCCTTGCTCTACGGGGAGCCTGCTTCTCCCTCCTCTGCCTCTGCCTACCACTCTATCTGCCTGTTCTCTCTCTCTCTCTAACAAATAAATAAATTTTTTTAAAAAATTTAAAAAAAAAAGAAATGACAACTAAAAGCACTCTGTGATCCTCGATTATTAAAAAGGGGGTGATAAGTTGAGAAATTTATTATTTACTGTAGATTATAGTATCGTATCAATACTAAATAATCCGAATTTTATAATTATGCTATAGTTACTGAGACAATTTCATTGTCCTTAGGAGATAAGCAAAGGTAAAAGGCATCGCATTAGCAACTTCTTAAATGGTCCAGAAGGAAATCATGCGGATACTTATCTATGGAAAGAGGGATGATAGAGGAAAGGGATGTGAATCCTTTGTAATAGTTTTGTAACTTTTCTGTAACAGTGGAATGGTTTCAAAGTGAGAAGTCTTTTAAAATGCAGATTTTGGAGAGGCACCTGGTGTTGGGGGGAGGGGGGACCAGGATGGAGCCTGACTTGGGCTCCACACTCAACATGAAGGCTGCTTGAGGTTATCTCCCTCTCCCCCTGCCATCTCCCTCTGCTCCTCAACCTCCTCTGGCACATGCTCTCTAAAATAAATAAAATCTTTAAAAATAAGTAAATAAACAAACAAATATCTTTTTTTTAAAGATTTTATTTATTTACTTGAGAGAGAGAGAATGAGAGAGAGAGAGCATGAGAAAGGAGAGGGTCAGAGGGAGAAGCAGACTCCCTGCTAAGCAGGGAGCCCGATGTGGGACTCGATCTGAGGACTTCAGGATCATGACCTGAGCCAAAGGCAGAGGCTCAATCAACTGAGCCACCCAGGCACCCCCCAAACAAGTATCTTTAAAATGTAGATTTCTGAGTCACCTCCTCCTGGAGAGCCCAACTCTTGGATCTTCAGAAGGGCCCAGAATCTGCATTTTTAGCAGCCTTCACCCCCCACCCCCACCCCTGGGGATTCTGGCACACAGAAAGTCTGACTGTAATTCCAGCTCTGCAGAAAGCTGGAGGCTTCTTTCCCAATCAGAGGGCAGAAGCACAGCCCCACATGGTTTTTGCCCTCCTTTCCCCCCTGTTCCCAGCAACAACGAGCGCCGCTAATGGAGGGGTTTGCAAACCAACAGCATGAGAGGTTCCTCCAGACTTTTGCCAAGAGCAGCGCTCACTCCGAGCTCTAACCCACTTATAATTACATGACTTAAAATACAATTTGCTAAAGACAATCTGCTGGAGAAGGGAGATAGAAATGAACTAAGGGGAAAGGAGCCTGCCGAGACAGGATAAAGGGCGGGGTGGGGGGGGGCCTGGAGGAGCAGAGGCCTCGTGTGTGTGTGTGTGTATGTGTGTGTGTGTGTGTGTGTGCACGCGCGCGCGCGCGCGCCTCATTGGGGATAATGACATTGCTTGGCTTTAATCCTCCTTAGTCGTTTTCATTTGGGGGCATTGGCAGCAGCTGCCATTCCTTAATGCATGGGAGGCCCCAGCAGCTTGGCTCGGCTTTGGTGTTCAAATGGGCCAGGAGGCTGTCTCACCAAGACAGGGCTGCCTCTCACAGACGGAGCCTTGGGAAAGGTGACTACACCCCTAAAGGTAATTAGGAGGAAAACAACTCAGGTGGATGTGCAACCCAGCCCAGCCAGAGGCCTCCAAACCACTCTGACTAGGACCCACGGTAAGGAATGTATTTGTAAGACAGCCTGATTTAGCTTACACACACACACACACACACACACACACAGTGATGGACAGGAAATGGTCCAGCCTCCTCCAAGGAGGGCTTTGTTAACTTCTGGGAATGCTGTTTGCAGAAAGCCCCCAGCTGTCAGGCCCTTGGGCTGAGTCCCCGCCTCACCTGAAGGGACCCACCTTGCCCAAGGTCACACCCTTTTCTAGGCAGTGCTCAGGTCCAGTGATTTTCTGGGGGGAGGTGGGGGATAAAGGCCTGGCTGTCTTGGCCCAACACAGCACAATTCTGAAGAGCCATTTTAACTCCCACGTTCCCTGTGGGGTTAGTCAAGGTCACTGTGGGGCCTCTGTCCCAGCTTGACCTCTGCCCGCTGCCCACTCCTGCTTCCTTCCTCTCCCTTCCACAGGCGTTGATCTCAACAATACTCCCTAATAAACCTCCCAAACACTAAATCCTGTCTCAGGACCTGCTTCCTTGAAGAACCTGACCTGGCACACACATAATTAAAAGCAAGAGTTCTACGAAAACAATATTTATCCTGTGTGCCGTGCATTCTCATATTATCTATTCTGTTTCATTTTTTAAAATGTTGGTCATGACCCACTAAATGGATTTCATGAGTCAGCCATGAAAATGCTAGCCTGGACTACACCCAGTTTGCAAACGCTAGCCTGAACGACGCCCATAAAGCATGGAGATGGTCAGTATGTCCTTTGAGCTGTCTTTGGCTGAAAGTAAAAGAATGCCTGAGCAAACATGAATAAAATAAAAGACTTTTTACATAAAAGATACAGCAAATGAGTTTGTTCATAACTCAACAACCTATAAAAACGCAGATTCTTTCTATTTTTTGTCCCACCATCCTTACCATGTTGGCCGTGTCATAGTCACAAGGTGGTTGCCACTGCTTCAGGCATCATGTCCTCATACAACCACCTCCAAAGGAAGTTGGGGTGGGAAGCATCTCTTCATACATTTCTTTTTAATTCAGGAAGAAAAAAAAATCTACAGAAGTCCAAGGATCAGATGTCCCCTTGTTTCTCACCAGCCAGATCTAGGTCATTGTTTATGTTTTTGTTGGTCTCTGCCATCCAATACCTAAGTTTCTATTAAAAAGACAAAAAAAAAGGGGGACACCTGGGTGGCTCAGTTGGTTGGGCGGCTGCCTTCGGCTCGGGTCATGATCCCGGGGTGCTGGGATCGAGTCCCACATCGGGCTCCTTGCTCGGCGGGGAGCCTGCTTCTCCCTCTGCCTCTGCCTGCCACTCTGTCTGCCTGTGCTCACTCTCTCTGACAAATAAAATAAATAAAATCTTAAAAAAAAAAAAAAGACAAAAAGGTGGATGAAGGTTGGTAAGCAACCAACAAAGTCTACTACAAGTCACGTCAGGTATCCCATTTAGCCCTTACTTTTTTCTAGGGTCCAATGTCTAAGACCCTGGAATGAGGGCAGAGTCATTGATCTTAGGCAGATTCACAGCAATCATACCACCACTCAGCATCCCAGACCCGTGATAGACAACAGTAGCCAATCACAGCAATTTTTTCCACAAAGTAGGAATGTGATTTCACAATGTGTTGCCACAAAGTACTCCATGCACCTACTACCAATTTATTAGAATTAAGCTGAGATAAAATCTGGTTCCTACTCAGGCCTCTAGACCAGAGGTTAACAGTGGAAGCTGATATGAGGAAGATTAACCAGTTTTTGCTCAACGTTTTCAGAACACCCTCTGACTCATGCCATCCACCCTTCAGTCCTCACTCAGAGTATTTCCAACTTCTGTTGGCCTGTCTAAATCTCACTCGTCCTTCAAAGGGGTCCAACTCAAGCCTGACTCCTCCAGGAAGTCTCCCTGGGTATCTCAACCTTGTCTAAAATTATTCATTGAACCCTCTGATAGATCTGAACATTACTCAAAGCAGGATGACCAGACATGTTGTGTCTACTGGTATAATGCAGTGGCCGCATCCCTAGGAAGTATTCTCACCCAAAAACCAACCTGAATTACATCCATCCTCAAGATTAACTGCCCGTTTCCAAGAAATATGGGGACTAACATTAAATGACACGTGGGATGCAATTAGAAGAAGGCTTAGAATGACAAAAACCAAAGAACCAAAGACCTCGCGTCTTAAGCAAGTAAATGGCATTTTTTAAAGGAGGGGAAATTCGGTAGATGTGGATCAGTTGTTTGCCACAATCATGCTAAATAATACACCACGCTAGAATATAGCGATTTAAAATAACAACTGATTCTTTCTCATGAGCCTGTGGTCAGCTGGGTAGCACTTGGGGTCGGGGCCAGGCTGCGCGGCTCTGGGCTGGGCTTGTGCGTGTATCGAAGGTCAGCCGGCAGGTCAGATGAGGACCAGCTGGTCTGGAACAGCCTCATCCGGGAAAGTCCTTCCGCACAAGTTCTCTTACCCCACAGCAAGCTGCCTGAGCTGGTTCTCCCGCGGAGGCTGGGGTCCAAGAGAAGAAGCGGGCTCGTGCGGGATAACTCAACGCTCGGGCCCGGAAGTCACGCAGCATCACTTCTGCATCCCATTGGCCAAAGCGAGTCCCGTGATCAAGCCCAGGCTCCAAGGGCGGGAAATAGGCTCCACCTCTCAACACGAGAAGCCCGGAAATCGCATCGCTAAGGCGGTGGCTGTGGAGAGAGGCGATTTAGCGCAATCAGTCCAACAGTGGGGTTCAAAGAGACTACGTGCCTGTCAGACAAATGCAGTGTGTGCTGGGTTCGGATCCAAATTTCAAGCCATCATGTGTAAGTAAACCTCACTTTGGTGGTCATTAGGGAAGACGGAACACAGACTGAGTTTTAAGTACAACGTGGTGTTTGCTTTTTAAATATATTTTTTAAATGTCCTTATTGTTAGAACTGTGTACTAAAGTATTTGTAAGTGAAATTATATGGTGTTTGGGTTTATTTTTAAATATATCAGGGAAAAAAATAAACGTGTGATTGGGAAGGCGGTTGTGGATGTATAAGGATGGCAAAAGGTTGTAGCTGTTGAAGCTGAGAAATCCACACGCGGGGGTTATATTATTACTCTCATTGCTTTTATGTGTATGTGTTTGCAGTTTTCCATAATAAGAAATGTTTTAAATTGTTCAGCTTTCTTTTGTTCGGGTAGTTTCATAGAGTGTGATGTGATTATCCCTGGTGTTTCCGGAACATCAAAGAACAAGTCTGAGTTTGGTACTAGCCTGTCTTTAACACCTATCAAACCCGCATTAATCTCTCCTTATGACAAAGTGAGAGCTGGTCTCAGGTTCCAGAGCCCTTGGTGGGAACAGGATCCAGCAAGAATTTCATATCATTGTTTGATTTTCAGTGCATTTATTTTTTACTATTACCTTCTCTCTACCATGAGTGATGCTGCTTTTCTGTACACAGATACGAACGTAAAATTCTCTTTTTAAATACATTTAAGGCTGTAAAGAGTGAATTGGATTTCTTTTAAGTAGATAAAGCCACAGTGGTACAGATGGTAAAGGTTATGGCTAGGATGATGAAGGTGGTTGCTTTTGTTAAGGTCGGATACCAGCTCCAGAGAACGATTACCAAGTCTTACCAGCTTTACCCAGCAGAGTTCTATTTCTCAAGTCACAGCCTGATGCAGGGCAGTTTGGGGGCGGAGGGAATCTCTGCTCCATGGAATCATTCAAGGACCTGTGCTCCCTACAGCTCTGAAACCCTCCAGGCCTTGAAGTCCACTTGGACTTCTGCATTCAGCTTGCAGGCTGGAGAAATGAGAACAAATCCACAGTGTCACGTGGAAGGATTTGGGGACCAGGCCTGGACATGCACGCTTCACTTCGCCCACATTCTATCACCTAGAACATCATCACATGGCCCCATGGGCTGCAAAGGAGGCTAGAGATGTAGCCACATGCTCGGGAAGAAGGGGGTTTGGGTAACAGCACTACCTGTGTCACGGTGGTCCTCAAATGAAATTCGAGAAGAAGAAAAAAAAAAAAAAACATGCTAAATGATGAAGCCCAAACTCCTCAGCGTGGCTCACAGTGGTCTATATGACCCTGGCTGTATTAGTTACCAGAGAACCACTATGAATGGCACAGAAAAAAGGATTACAGCGATGAGACTGCACACAATTATGGAAGCTGGTAGAGGCGCCTAGGCAATGACCTTGTCTCTGCATCACTTAGATCAGCTGTCAAGGAGGAAGGCTGGGCATGAATGGGGGCAAGGGCAAGATGGAACCTGGGCGGATGAACTTGGAGCCATGAGGACAACTGAGAGAACCAACTGGAATCTGTGTCCACAGCGCCTGGGGTCCTGCACCAACCTTCTGAGCATAAAAAGCATGGCTTCATTTCCACCTTCCACATCTCACACAGATCTCTCTTGTGGCCAGCCCAGAACCATATAGGGAAAGTAATCCTGGAAAATGACTTCTTGCCTAGCTGAACACAGTAGAAGCTGTACTGTTCACGGACCTGAGGAACACTCTGGCTTCACCCTACACAACTCCTTGCACTCCAGATCATACCTCCCGTGTTAGCCATGCCAGCTACTTCCATTTTTTCAACTCTACCAGGTGTTTCCTCACTTTAATCTGTTCCCTCTCCCTGGAATGTTCTTTCCTGCCCTTGTCTTGTGCCTAAATCCTTCTCAGCCTTTAAGATCAGGTCCAGCATCACCTCCTCCAGGAAGTCTTCCTTGCAGCCTCCAGGCAGAGATGGGAGAGTTATACAGCCATGAATACAGAGAAGTTTGTGCAATGTGCCATGTGATCCTTCTCCATAAGTCTTAAAATCTGCAGCAAAGTTCTGAAAAGCACTAAATGTGACCATGATTGGGTTTCTTCTCAAAATTAGCAACGAGGCTTGACTTCTCACCTCTGTTTGGCTCAGGATGGAGGCAAGATAGCTCAGACAGGCTCAAGAGCTCTGAGACAGGGAGACACATGGGGAAGAGAGAAGCAGGAATAAATAAAATATAGGAACAGACAGAAATTGTAGGGAGACCTTCCCAGACCTGGAAATTGGGTCTATAACATATTTAACGAAATCTCTAAAGGGGCAAGAGCAGCCCATTACACACGTGTGGTAGATTGGATTATCACTCTCAATTCTTCACTCTCTTCCCCCATGTGGACTTGAAGTACACAAGAGTGAGGCAAATATATTTCCTTGTCCTGTTGATGTTGGACTTGGACACATGATTTTTTTTCCAGGCAATGGAATGTGGGTAGAAGGGACTAGATCGAGTGCTAGTTCTGAGCCAAAGTGTTAAGAAACTTGACATGCATCTACTCGCCCCCTTGCACTTCTGCTGTTCCCCACGAAAGGAACATGCCTAAGCAGTTGCTGATCCAGACAGGATGAAAACATGTAGGTAAAACATGTGAACTCAGCTGCAGCCAGGAGCCAAGCCCAGGGGATTCTGCAGGGCTGTGGTTCACCTGTAGACC
The DNA here is from genome assembly GCF_963455335.1 of Martes martes. Lineage (NCBI taxonomy): Eukaryota > Metazoa > Chordata > Mammalia > Carnivora > Mustelidae > Martes > Martes martes. The sequence goes on from NC_137901.1 coordinate 84,839,622, forward strand.
AAATGAGCAAGAAAATTAATGTGTGTGGTGTTGTTGTTGAACAGCTGAATTGAGACATAATTAACATTCAAGAAAATTCACCCATTTAAATAGAATAGTGTTTTTCTTTTTTTTAGTATATGCACAGTTGTGCAACATCTCTATGATCAGTCTTAGAACATTTTCATCCTCCCAAAAAGGAAACTCCCATCCATTGCATTAGTGGTGTTTTCCCATTTCCCTGTTTGCTGTTACACAGTGTTACTGGGGCAAGAGCAGACACATACATGGGTATCAGAAATGTATCCAGTGCAAACAAGTCCACAAATTTTTTTAATAAAAAAATTTTTTTAAAGTAACTTCTGTGTTCAATGTGGGGCTCGAACTCATCACCCTGAGATCAAGAGTCTCATGCTTGACTGACTGAGCCAGCTGGGTGCCCCAAGAAGTCCACAATTTTGTATTCTTGTAGGAGTTCAGGGTAGCAAAGCTTTACTTGCACACATCCACACAGACCTCCAGACACATGTCCACACAACATAGGCTCAGACACACTTCTGCTTTCACACACTTAAATGTATCACACTTCTATACTCAAAGACTCACACTCATCTTCACTGATACAAAGATTCATATACAAGACTCACTTGCACACACTCACAATTACACACTTGCAGACACACACACCTGGAAGCACTTGCCCGAGCTCCAGTTATTTAAACAATTTTTTCCATATCCACATGTAACACATGCTTTTTCCTTAATTGTCTTTTTAAATGACTAACATTTTTATTTAAATAAATTTGTTTTTAGAGGAAAGTGCTATAAATAGATGGTCTTCATCTTTCCCGTTTGCTCTTGCCTCTGCTTTTGGCCACACCCAAATCCTACCCATTATACCTGGGGGTGGGGAGATCCTGGGCCACCACCTCCAGGAAGCTTCCTGACCAATGACTTGCAACAGGCAACTGCACAGGACCCAGCACTTAGATGGACCTCTTGCTTACATTAGTGCTCTACCGTAAGCATTTGGAAACTCTTAATAATTTGTTAATTAGAATGACAATGTATTTTCATTTTGGAAGGGTCCCCATAAATTCTGTAGTCTCTCCTGCCCATGACCACTGAATATCCCAGCTTCTGGGGGGTTTCCTGAAGTAGCAGCTTCTCCCGTGGACAAGGCACTGAGTCAGGGAAGGTCACATCTTACACAGCCCAGGCCCCAGAGTCTAGGCAGATAGGACTTTGAATCTTGGCTCCATTTACTGGCTGAGGAAACTTGGGCCAGCCTGACCTGACACCCACAGGACCCAGAACAAGAGTACCCGTGAAGACCTGCAGGCCATGTGTCTAAAATTCTTCAAGGTATAAATCAAGCTTCCAAACTATATTCCAAAATATGTTCTAACCTCCTATTTTAACAAATACACCTTCCTTATAAAAAAGGGAAAGATTATGTGTAAAGCTATGGTTTATGTCCTCAAATTGGCAAAATATCCATGATAAGTGGGTTAAATATCAATGATGAGTGGAGTGGACTGTGCATGCCTGGATATCGGATTGATGTGCCAGTGTTGTCTAAATTCACGATTTTAAAAGACATACATAACTGGGGCACCTGGGTGGCTCAGTCGGGTAAGTGTCTGCCTTCAGCTCAGGTCATGATCCTGGAGTCCAGGGATCGAGCCCCACATCGGGCTCCTTGCTCAGCAGGTAGCCTGCTTCTCCTGCTTGCTGCTCCCTCACTTGTGTGCTCGCTCTCTCTCTCTCTCTCACACACATGTGCACAAACACTGACAAATAAATAAATAAAAATCTTTTTTAAAAAAAGCAAACAGGTGTGGGTCAAGGGTGGGATCTCACCAGACATTCAGCTAGGGAAGGACCTGTTTCCAGGCGGTAAGCTAGGATTCAGTTCTTCATGGGCTGGCCAACTCCAGAGCCTGAGTTCCTTGCTGGCTGCTAGCTAGAGGTTGCCCTAGCTTTTTTTTTTTTTTTTTTTAAACCGTGTGGGCCTCTCCAAATTGTGGCTTACTTCATCAAAGCTAGCAAAGGAGAGCATCAATACAGGAGAGTCTGCAAGTAAGACAGTGGTTACAGCTGATGCAAGGTAATCACAGATGTGAAATCCCATCACGGGTGCTGTATTCTCCCGGTTAAAAGCAAGTCACAGGTCCCATCCACACTCCAGGGGAGAAGATGACACAGGAATATGAATTCCAGAAGCTGAGAATTATCTGAGACATTTTAGAATCTGCTCCCTCAGAGGCCATGTGCAGTTTTTACAGAAATCGCACTCATGTGTATACCTCCGGAACCACAAAATGGAACGCAAAAAGCAGCCCAAGTTCCTGCTGCATTTCTCCTGTCAGAGAGGAGAGATCTTGCAAGTTTATTCGTTTGTCTTTGCTCTTATCTAAGTGCTTGCAACTCTCAATTATCCCCGTGCTAGAGGCAGAACTGGAAAGCCCGTCTCCAATTTGGCAACCGCGTGACACTGAATTCGGACACGACTGTTATTTTGAGGTCATGACCTAAGAGATGTGGAAAAGCTTTTCCCCGGGGCCCAAAGGGTGTTCATCAGGAGAGTGGATGTTTAGGATCACAAAGTGGTTCTGGGAGAGCTCTGCATGCCAGAGTTTGAGTGACAGAAACCCCATGGATTTTTAATAAGTTCTTCCTTTGCACACGTATGTTTGTAAGATTCACAGCTGCTTAAGCATCCTCACAACATGGCGGCTATTTCCCCCAGGGGGCTTGATCTGAGAGAGAGAGAGAGAGAGAGAGGGAGGGAGTGAGCACAAGAACAGGAAGCCACAATGCCTTTTATGACGAGTCTTCAAGTTCACACACCATCGTGTCTGCGATATCATTCTGGTTCAGACCCAGGTCAATCCTACTCAAGTGGGAGCATCCCACACAAAGATATTGTAGTACCAGAGTTCTAAAATCGTCCCCATGCTTACTATTCCCTCGTGTACATGCGCTGTGGAATGTCCTCCCCCTGAGTGTGAGTGGGACCTGTGAGTATAATGGGTGTCACTCGTGATTATGTCGGGTTACAGGGCAGAAGAGTTTTTTGCAGTTGTAATTAAGGTCCCTAATCAGTGGGTTTTGAGTTCATCAAAGGGGAAATACTCTGCGGGTGGTGCTGACCTGATCAGGTGAGGCCTTTGAAGAGATCAGACTGATTCTGGAGGAAGCAAATAGCTATGTTTGAACTGCCTGTGAGGGAGGCCATGTGGCCAGGCTTCGAGAAGAGCCGCCGGGAGCTGAAGGTGTTGCTCTGTGGATAACTAGCAGGAAAACAGGGCCCTCCATCCCACAGCCAGAAAGAAAAGAGCTCTGTCAACCACCCACGTGCTTTGAAGAGATCTCTGAGACTCAGGGGAGATCACAATCCCCACCAACACCTTGATTTCGGCCTTGGGAGACCCTGAGAATAAGCAAGTGTTGTTTTAAGTTGCTCAATTTATGTCAATTTGTTACACAGATGTAGAAAGCTAGTATCAGTGTGACTATTAGGAGGCAACAATTATTGGGGGCTGTCCTGGGGACCAACTGCCAAAGCTCGATATTGTCAGACCTTTGAATTTTCGCCTGCTTTGCTGGTGTCCATCCACTTTTCTTCCCTCTCTTTCCTATGCACAACCTTCTTTACACTTCACTCGGTCACTCCTGTCTTGATTCATTCATTCCATAAACAATTCTGGGTCCCCTACTCTGTTCACACCCAGGACAGATTGATGGGGACAGAGAAGTGAGTCATGTGTGTTCCCTGACCTCTAGGACCTCCAGTCTGGAGCAGGAAGCATTTCGTGGTCTTCCTCGGCCCCCTTAGGATTCCTCCCAACATAACTCACGTACGGTTTAGACCCCAAGACCTTCCAGAGACCCGTTTCAGCACATCGTTCCACCCCCAAACCATAAATTCAGACCCAATGCATTATGTACAACAGATTTTTCTCAAATTCCAAGTTGAGACCAAGGACAGTATTATATTATGTATTAGAAGCCAAATGTTACCAAACTTCTATATTAAACTTCTCTCTCCCCAAGCTCTATTCAGGAAATCTTCTCCCACTCCACCGCAGCTAAACATCTTACTTATTCGGGCAAGTTCTGTTTTATTTTCATATCCCTCTTGGCAAAACAGAAGCCTTGTGAGAAACCAAACCAGTGCGGAGGTGGGTGGATAAGGGGGTTTGCCTCCATGGTTCTGCAACTCCAGGCAACTCCACCCTTGTGACCTTGAATGAGGTACTGGCTGTCCCAGTTTCCTGGCCTGCATTCTGCCAAAGGCCCTAAGGGAGGAAGAGCAACTCCCTGGGGACCCCAGCTAAGCTTTTGAAGTTCTTGGAAGAAGGCGTTAGGTAAACAGCAAATCCGGGTAATGCTGTCTGAGGGCCTTCAGAGTGAGGGCATTGGAGCATAAGGTCAAAGGCCCTGTGGACGGTGTCAAACATCTACTTCCAGAAACCACTGCAGCCACCCGAGCCAGAGCCCCTCAGGGCCCCTCTGGGTTTGAGACTGAGTGGCTTGCTGGGTGTCCCACCACCATTCTAGAAGCCAGTCACCGCGCCTGGTGACAGGCATCATCACCCTCTTGTCTCTTGAAGAGGGATCTGTCTTCACTCACTCCCACATAATCTCATCCAGTCTTGTGGCTTTTAATACCATCAACGTGATGACTCATCAGTCTCCTGCCCTGCCTTCTCCCCTGAGTCCCAGACTCATTATCCAGCCACTAACCAATATGTCCACTGGGATGTCTAATGGGCAGAGCACACTTCCTGGGTCCAAAGTGGAATTGCATTTCCTCCTCCTCTCTCCCCAACCGCCCCCACCGAAACCTACTTATCCCCATCCTCCCATCTCAATAAATGGCTCCATCACCATGCACCCAGCTGCTGGATTCAGAAACCAAGGAGTTATCCTTGATTCTTCTTTTTCTCCCATCACCCAGCCATAATTCATCAGCAAGTTTTATCAGCTCTCCTTTCAAAATGCGTCCCTATTCTGTTTGTTCCCAGGTCACCACCCTCTCAGGCCTCCTCAGTGTGCCACCTCCTTCCTATCTTGCAACCCTAAGGTCTATTCTCCACATAGCAACCTGAGAAAATATTATTCCCCTACTTAAACCCTCCAAGATGTTACTCAGCTGGCCGGACCAAGTGTGATCTGGCCCCTGTCTACATCTTGAACTTCATCTCTGACCACTCTCCTTTGTATTCTGCTCTAGCCACACTGCGCTAGCCATTCTCTCTGTTCCCTAAACATACCAAGCTTGACCCAACCTCAGGGCCTTTGCATATACCGTTCCCTCTACCTGGAATCCTCTCCTCTCTACCGTGTGTTTGTGTACCTCACTCCTTGTCATTCAGATTTAGTCCAAAGGTCACTTCCTTACAGACCCTGTCTCTGTCTGAAGTTGATCCACCCACCTTCACTCTCCCCCAACCACTGCCTAGTATCTCATATTTCTTCCACAATTCCTATTACTACCTAATTATCTTATCTTTGTTTGTTTGCCTACTTATTTGTTTAGACTGTCTTCCTCACTAGAGTTTCAGCTCTTAGAAGGCTGTCTGGTTCACTGTTCAATCCTTAGCCCCTCAACCAATGCCTGACATACAGGACTTGCTCAGGAAACAGCTCTCAAGTTCACTCATTCATTCAGTCAGCGTATATACATTGAGTGCTTACTGCTTAATGCATAACCATAGATAACCAAGGATAAGCAAGATGTCTGGCATCAATGGGTTCAAAATCAGGCTGTACCATTACCCAGCTCTGGCCTTCCCAATCAAAGACTGTTTCCTCATCTGTAAGATGGGAATGACAGTGCCTATTTGGTATGACTGCAATGAGAATTAACTTGTGAAAGGCTACCAGGCAGCCTGACACATAGTAGGGACTCATTAAATGAGTACTTTTCATCCATGACCGAGGGTGAACTTGTCTGTTAGAGTACACGGGCACAGGCCTGGGGGCTCTGAGACCTGCATGGAACAGCTGATTGCTCACGTGGGAGGGAGATCAATGTGGGTGAGGGTACACTAAGGTCTACCAATGACCCCCTTGGACACAGGAACAAGGGGGAAATGACTGTAAGTGACCCAGAGCACCTTCTTGAAATAACAGAGAGTGGGAACATCTTCCAGGACTGAATGTCTCCCAGAGACCTCCTGGCACCAGCCTCCTTGACTCCCCAGTCAGGCCAAGGAATATTTCCCGTTCTCAGAGCCCTGCTTCCCACCCAGCCCACCTAAGGGTGGGCCAGCTGGGGCAGAGAGATGTCTGGCAGGGAGTAAAAGATACCAGGCTTCTGGGCAAGGTTTGAAAATAGAAGTCGTTCTTCCACTCAGTAGAAAGCTGAGCAACCACCAAAAGCATGAGGATGCTTTTTTTTTTTTTAAGCTTTTTTTTTTTTTTTTTTTTTAAGTAATCTCTACACCCAACATAGGGCTTGAACTCAGAACCCAAGATCGAGAGTCAGACACTCTACTGACTGAGCCAGCCTGGCACCTGGGAGGGCACTCTTTATGCACTGATGTGAGTGATCACTCAAAATTTTAAAAGGACTACGAAATATAACATATGCACGTGTTTGCTCATATACACCTTCACTATCTCTGGAATAACACATAAGAAAGTTAGTGGTGGCAGCTGTCTCTTGGAGCAGAAATGAGCGGTCAGGGCATAGGAGGGAAGGTAAACTTCACGCTAAATGCCCCTTTGTGGGCATTTTGGAGGTCGAATCCCTTGAGTATAATACTTATTCAAAAATACTTACAGTTTGACAAGAAAAATGCAATTGCCACCCATGTTGGGGAATTGCTTTAGCCCTCCTCTCTCACCCAAGGCATTAAAGGAGAGCATACTTCCAGAATGATCTATCTAAAAAGTAAAAGTGTTTCTATCGTTCCTCTTTCTGTCACTTCTCTGGTTAAAGTCCTTTAATGACACACCACTGAACATGTTGTATAACCTCAAAAAAAAGTATTTGTTGAATGAATGAGTAAATTAATGAGCCAATCACCTTTTATCTCTTAATTTTTATGTGTTGATATGGAAAAAATCCATGTTAAGTGAAAAAAGAAAATTGCAAAATATTAAGTCAAGGCTGATCCCATTTTTGAAAAATAAGATAATTACATATACATAAAATTATATTGCATATTAGTATACTCACGTATATATTCACATATTAGCATAAACATGTATATGATTATTGGTGTAGAAAAAGAAAAAAATGTAGAAAGACCCCAAACTTGCTGGTTCTATATCTTGATCTTAGTAATAATTACATGAGTATAAATGTAGGTAAGATTCATCCATCTGCACCTAACAATTGGACGTTTTCCTATATATATAATTATAGCTCAGTTTTTAAAAGGAAAAAAGATATACCCCCAAATATTATTAGATGCAATCTTCTGGGCCTGTTGGGATGATGGGGGGCTTCTGATTTCCAATGTATAGCTGAGTATTTTACAACAAGCACACAAGTATGAATCCTTTAAAATACATACCTTTTAATTCGTATTTTATTTCAGATTCTTTAGCTTAGCATGCAAAGCCTTCTATTTCTTCCACTGCCTCCATCCTTCATTAAAACCACATCAAACTATTCATCTTCCCAAATGTGTCATGCTGTTTCTTACCTGCAGGCCTTTACTTTTGCTGCTCTCTTTACCTGAGACAACTTTTCCCTCCTCTATGTCTCCTCCCACCTGCCTAAACTTTTCTAACCATTTAAGTCTCAACTGAAATGTCCCCTCCTCCAGGAAGCCTCCCTTGACCTCCCTACACTGAGTCAAATGCTCTAGAAACACCTTAGAGTTGATTCTATCGCAGCACCTGACTCACTTGTCCATCTCACCATCCACCTGTGAACCTCTGCAGACAAGAGATTAGAGTGATGGGGCCACAAGTCACGGACCGCCTGGAGCCACCAGAAGCTGGAAGAGGTAGGGAAGGATCCTGCAGTCCCCCCCTCCCACCTTGATTTCAGCCGCATGACACTGATTTCAGACTTCTGGCTTCCAGAAGAATAAGAGAGTAAATTTCTGTTTGTTGTTGTTTTTTTTTTAAGATTTTATTTATTTATTTGACAGACACAAGTAGGCAGAGAGGCAGGCAGAGAGAGAGGAGGAAGCAGGCTCCCGGCTGAGCAGAAAGCCTGATGCGGGGCTTGATCCCAGGACTCTGGGATCATGACCTGAGCCAAAGGCAGAGGCTTTAACCCACTGAGCCACCTAGGTGCCCCAATTTCTGTTGTTTTAAGCCACCAAGATTGTAGAAATTTGTTACAACAGCCTGAGGGAACGAACATGATTGATACCCCCTTTCTAGAAAACAGTTTGGCAAAACCAAATTATAAAGTTGGTTATGTGCATAACGATGAGCCAGCAACTTTACTTGGGATAAACCCTGAAGAAACACTTGTTCACATCCACCAGAAGACATGTGTAAGCACGTTCCTTGCAGCATTGTTTATACTGACAAAACCTGGGGACAGGTTACATGCTCACACCCAGAAGAATTGATCACCATGGCATACCCACATCATGGACGAGTGTGCAGCCGGGAAATGAACACACTGCAGCTGTTTGTGACAACAAGCAAAAATTTCACATACCTAAAGCTAAGTGAAAGAAGCAAGTCACACACACAAAAAAATATGAACGGTATGACTTTGTTTACATAAAGCTCAAAAACAGGTTAAAATTAAACAATACATTGTTTTGGTGTTTAAACTATAAAGAAAAGAAAGGACTAATTAAAACAAATTTCCAGGGGTGCCTGTGTGGCTCAGTGGGTTAAAACCTCTGCCTTCAGCTCAGGTCATGATCCCAGGGTCCTGGGATCGAGCCCCGCATTGGGCTCTCTACTCACTGGGGAGCCTGCTTCCTCCTCTCTCTCTCTCTCTCTCTGCCTGCCTTTCTGCCTATTTGTGATCTCTGCCTGTCAAATAAATAAATAAAGTCTTAAAAAAAATTTTTCCAGATGGTGGTTATTGGAGGGAAGGAAAGGTCTGCGGTGGGTGTGGGGGAACACACCAGAGGCTTCTGGGTAAGGTGACCATGTATTTTGTTACCTACCTGGCATACTTTGGGGGATGAAAACGAGGGTGCTAGTTATGGTTATGGCAGAAAACAGGTACAAATCTAAACTGTCCCAAACAAACCAGAACATAAGATCACCCTACTTCTGAGACACATAAGATTTTCTTTCATGGCCTGGTTGGTGTGGATATGGGTATTTGTTTTATTAGTACTTTTCAGCCTACACAAATACAGTATATGACAAATTTCAGAATCTTTTTTTTTTTTTCAAACAAATGAATGAATAAGGTGGGTTCCAGAATCAGTTCAGTTTTTAGTCACAACTCCAGATACAGAAGCTGACTCTTTTTTTTTTTAAAGATTTTATTTTTATTTATTTGATAGGCAGAGATCACAAGTAGGCTGAGAGGCAGGCAGAGAAGGGGGGGGAAGCAGGGTCCCCGCTGAGCAGAGAGCCCGATGCCGGGCTTGATCCCAGGACCCTGGGACCATGACCCTAGCCGAAGGCAGAGGCTTTAACCCTCTGAGCCACCCAGGCACCCCAGAAGCCGACTTTTAACTAAATTCAGCAGAAAGGGAATTTATTACAGGGAGAGTGCTGAGCTCACACAATTGCCAGGAGGGCTGGAGAAAGAGGTCAGAAAATAGGCACAAACAGAAGGCAGGCTCACAGCAGGGCCCAAGGCCAGAAGCTTGCCCGGACCAGGCTCCAGAGGACACACGGCTCCTCCCACTGCGGCTGGGGCTGCTCACCCAGCCCGGCCAGGCCAAGGAGCACTCCTGCCAACCTCCCTGCTACTGCGGTCCCTGGAGCCCAGATGGCGTTGCCACTTCTACACACACTCTAAATTTCGCCTTGTCCCTGTTGCTTTGCTGACTCCACGGTCAAACCCCTCAGGGGTGCATCAGACTAGTCGAGCCAGCTGCCAAGGATGCTGAGACAGTGAGTACTGGCCAACTTCTTTGGGAGCGGGCCCTGTCTGCTCCCAGGAGAGCCAGTACCTGGGGAAGTCCCCAGTTCAGGATGAGGGTGCAAAGAAAGGCTCAGCAGCTGAAAAATGGAAAGCCCACGATGTTTGGGAGGTGCATCAGAGACTAGGGACAGAAGCCAAGATGGAGGCGAATGGATCTAGAAGGTCTTAAAGGTGGCCAAATTCTAGAATTTTAGAATTCCCCTCACTAGCAGGGTTCAGGTTAAGACTTAGAGTGAGGTTTCTGCAGTTAACACTTGAGTCGGTGTTAGGGTTACTGTTAAGAGAAGTGGCCAGACATTGAAAACAAACAGCGATTAACCAACCTGCCCCCACCCCACTTCTCTGGACCCTGTGTCTAGACCAAGTGGGTCACTGATTGGATCAGACCTGGTCACCTGACCCAAAGCTAGTCAACCCATTGCCTGGCCAGTAACCAATTAGAGATGCTGTCTCCCCCAGGTGCTCCCAAAGTTCCACAATGGGCGCTATGCCTGCTGTCTCTGTCGTTTTGTTTTATTTTTACATGACAACCTTAGGTGAAAAGAAATACCATTCATTAAGTAGCTAGTGCCAAACAACCTAGTAAGTCTTTATGGCCTAATAACTTGGACTTTGAAAAGATAAATTGAAAGAAAAAAATTTTATTTCATTCTTAAATAACCACAATTGCTGCTAATGGGATGGATGTTGGGGCATTGCATGAATTCTCAAATCTTGGAAGCAGATTGGGCTACACCTTCTTTCCTGTTCCAGGTTGGTTTTCAAGTAGTAATTGCTTTTTATTACAACAGCCATAGAAAATCCACCTTGCAAAGATATGACATCATGGAAAGGAATGTCGTGCAATCTAACACCGAAACTAGCTTGAGCTACCTTGAGTTACTAGTTCAAGAGGCATCAGAGAGGTGTCAACTATCCCTGTTTTTGCCTTGAAAATGCAAAATACGATGTGGTGCCCCCGTGAGCTTGCTGCGGAGCCCCTGGGTGTGTTGGCACACAATTTGAAAATTTGCTGCTTTAAAGCATAAACTAAGAAAGGAGCTGGTCAAATCAGAGTAAGGTCAGATGTTTTCATGCTGACAAATAATCAGAGAAGACTTATTTGCAAAGAGAAGAGGGAGAATCAAACTACAGACAAGCCAATAGGCCACAGAAGAAGCAAAAAAGAGAGGGCAGTCACCTGAGGGCAGCACTGCCTGCTGTTGGAGTCCATGATCTCACCCTAGTATCCATATCTGACCTTGAGCTCCTGATCTGTTGCCCTAAACTAGCAACTCCCACCATCTTTCTCAGACTCAGGGAGTGGTGGCAGCTCCATTCTTTCATTGCTCAGGTCAAAATTTTGGCTCATTCTGATTCCTTGTCCTCTTTGGATCATCCTTAACTTGCTTATTCTCTCTCACATCCCACACCCAATCCAATCCTTAGCAAATCCTGTTGTCATTTGCCTTCAACATCTATCCAGAATCTGACCACTTCTATCTCTATGTGATTGATCTAGCCACCATCACCTCTCATCTGGAAACGCTGTGACTGCCTCACTGCTTCTACCTGGTCTATTCTCAGCCCAGGAGCCAGAGGGATCCTCTTTTTTTGTATTACACATGTTTTTTTAATTTCCTGTTTCATTATAATCATATAGGTTAATTTTACATTCTATTTTGTAATATACACATATATGCCTTTATTTTACTATTAAAGTAATACTTTTTAAAAGTTAACAATAAAACTTATATGTATAAAGTATATAGATATAATATATATACACACAGATATATATATATGTAGATATATACATATATCTCTCAATAGAAAGTTTATATATATTACCTATAATCAATATTGCTTACTTGATATTTGGGTTTTTTTTGTTTTCTTAGTTTTTTTTTTTAATTTAAATTCAATTAAACAACATAAATGTATTATTAGTTTCAGAGGTAGAGTTTAATGATTCATCAGTCTTATATAATACCCAGTGCTCATTACATTACATGCCTTCCTTAATGCCCATCACCAAGTTACCTCCTCCCCTTCAGCAACCCTCAGTTTGTTTCTTTTTTTTTTTAATTTTTATTTCTTTTCAGCATAACAGTATTCATTGTTTTTGCACCACATCCAGTGCTCCAACCCTCAGTTTGTTTCTTATGACTGAGTCTCTTATGGTTTGACTCCCTCTCTGATTTGGTCTTATTTTATTTTTTCCTCCCTTCCCCTATGATCCTTTGCTTTGTTTCTTTGACACATCAGTGAGATCATATGATAATTGTCTTTCTCTGATTGATTTATTTCGTATAGCATAATACCCTCTAGTTCCATCCATATCGTTGCAAATGGCAAGATTTCATTTTCTTGATGGCTGCATAGTATTCCGTTGTGTATATATGCCATATCTTCTTTATCCATTCATCTGTCAGTGGACATCTGGGCTCTTCCCATAGTTTGGCTATTGTGGACTTGGCTGCTATAAACACTGGAGTGCCTGTGCCCCTTTAGATCACTACATTGTATCTTTGGGGTAAATCTCTAGTAGTATAATTGCTTGGTTGTTGGGTAGGTCTATTTTCAAATTTTTGAGGAACTTCCATGGTAGTTTCCAGAGTGGCTACACCAGCTTGCATTCCCACCAACAGTGTAGGAGGGTTCCCCTTTCTCCGAATCCTTGCCACATCTGTCATTTCCGGACTTGTTAATTTTAGCCATTCTGACTGGTGTGAGGTGGTATATCATCGTGGTTTTGATTTGTATTTCCCTGATGCCGAGTGATGTGGAGTACTTTTTCATGTGTCTATTGGCCATTTGTACATCTTTGGAGAAATATCTGTTCGTATCTTCTAACCATTTCTTGATTGGATTATTTGTTCCTTGGGTGTTGAGTTTGATAAATTCTTTATACATTTTGGATACTAGCCCTTTATCTGATAAGACTTTTGCAAATGTCTTCTCTCATCCTATTGGTTGTCTTTTGGTTTTGCTGACTGTTTCCTTTGCTTTGTAAAAGCTTTTTATCTTGAGGAAGTTCTAATAGTTCATTTTTTGCCTTTGTTTCCCTTGCCTTTGGAAACATGTCTAGCAAGAAGTTGCTGTGGCTGAGGTCACAGAGGTTGCTCCCTGTGTTCTCCTCTAGAATTTTGATGGATTCCTGTCTCACATTTGGTCTTTCACCCATTTTGAGTATCTGTTGTTGGGTATGGTGTAAAAAAAATGATCCAGTTTCATTCTTCTGCGTGTGGCTCTCCAATTTTCCCAACATCATTTGTTGAAGAGACTGTCATTTTTCCATTGGATATTCTTCACTGCTTTGTCAAAGATTAGTTGACCATAGAGTTGAGGGTCCATTTCTGGGTTCTCTATTCTGTTCCATTGATCTGTGTGTGTTTTTGTGCCAGTTCCATACTGTTTTGATGATTATAGCTTTGTGATTGACCTTGAAGTCCAGAATTGTGATTCCACCAGCTTTGGTTTTCTTTTACAAGCCTTTGGCTATTCGGGGTCTTTTCTGGTTCCATACAAATTTTAGGATTACTTGTTCCCTCTGTGAAAAAAGCTGCTGGTGTTTTGATAGGGATTGCATTGAATGTATAGATTGCTCTAGGTAGCATCAACATTTTAGCAATATTTGTTCTTCCAGTCCATGAGCATGGAATGTTTTTCCTTTTCTTTGTGCCTTCCTCAATTTCTTTCCTGAGTGTTCTATAGTTTTCTGAATAGAGATCCTTTGCCTCTTTGGTTAGGTTTAGGTTTATTCCTAGGTATCTTATGTTTTTTGGTGCAATTGTAAATAGGATCAACTTCTTAATTTCTCTTTTTTCTGTCTCATAGTTAGTGTACAGAAATGTAACTGATTTCTGTGCTTTGATTATATCTCCCACTTAGCTGAATTTCTGTATGAGTTCTAACAATCTTGTGGTAGAGTCTTTTGGGTTTTCCACACAGAATATCATGTCATCTGTGAAGAGTAAGAGTTTGACTTCTTTACCAACTCGGATGCCTTTTATTTCTTTTTGTTGTCTTATTGCTGAGGCTAAGACTTCTAGTATTATGTTGAACAGCAGTGGTGATAGTGGACATCCCTGCTGTGTTCCTGAGCTTAGGGGAAAAGCTCTCAGTTCTTCCCCATCGAGAATGATACTCACTATGGGCTTTTTGTATATAGCTTTTATGATATTGATGTATGTTCCCTTTATCCCTACACTGTGAAGAGTTTTAACAAAGAAATGATGTTGTACTTTGTCAAATGTTTTTTCTGAATCTATTGAGAGGATCATACCCTTTCTTTTATTAATGTAGTGTATCACATTGATTGCTTTTCGGATGTTGGACCACCCTTGCAGCCCAGGAATAAATCCCACTTGGTTGTGGTAAATAATCCTTTTAATGTACTGCTAGATCCTATTGGCTAGTACCTTGGTGACTAGTATTTTGGCATCCATGTTCATCAGGAATATTGGTCTATAATTCTCCTTTTTGGTGGGGTCTTTTCTGATTTGGGGATCAAGGTAATGCTGGTCTCATAGAAAGAGTTTGGAAGTTTTCCTTCCATTTCAATTTTTTGAAAGAGCTTCAGAAGTGTAAGTATTAATTCTTCTTTAAATGTTCGGTACAGGGGCGCCTGGGTGGCTCAGTCATTAAGCATCTGCTTTCGGATCAGGTCATGACCCCAGGATCCTGGGAATGAGCCCTGCTTCTCCCTCTCCTGCTTCCCCTGTTTGTGTTTGCTCTCTTGCTGTCTTTCTCTGTCAAATAAATAAATAAAATCTTAAAATAATAAAAAATAATAATAAAATGTGAAAAAAGTCTTTATTTTTTTTTTTAAAGTACATTTTCAGTTGACTTCCCCTGGGAAGTCACCTGGCCCTGGATACTTGTTTGTTGGGAGATTTTTGATTACTGCTTCAAATTCCTTGCTGGTTGTGGATCTATTCTGGTTTTCTATTACTTCCTGGTTCAGTTTTGGTAGTTTACACATCCCTAGGAATGAATCTATTTCTTCCAGCTTGCCTAATTTGATGGCATATAGTTGCTCACAATATGTTCTTATAATTGCTTATATTTCTTTGGTGTTGGTTGTGATCTCTCCTCTTTCATTCATGATTTTATTTATTTGGGTCCTTCAACTTTACTTCTTGGTAAGTCTGGCCAGGGGTTTATTGATCTTATTTATTCTTTCAGAGAACCAGCTCCTACTTTCATTGATCTATTCTTCTGTTCTTTTGGTTTCTATTTCATTGGTTTCTTTATTAATTCTCTTCTCATGCTAGGTTTAGGCATTATTTGCTGTTCTTTCTCCAGATCCCTCCAGGTATAGGGTTGGGTTGTGTATTTAAGACCCTTTCTTGTTTCTTGAGAAAGACTTGTTTTACTATATATATCCCTCTTAGGACCACCCTTGCTGCACCTCAAAGGTTTTGAATGGTTGTATTTTCATTTTCATTTGTTTCCATGAATTTTAAAAATTCTTCTTTAATTTCCTGGTTGACCCATTCATTCTTTAGTAGGATACTCTTCAACCTCCATGTATTTGAGTTCTTTCCAAATTTCCTCTTGTGATTGAGTTCAAGTTTCAAAACATTGTGGTCTGGAATGTGCAGGGAATGATCCTAGTCTTTTGGTATCGGTTGAAACCTGATTTGTGACCCAGTATGTGATCTATTCTGGAGAACGTTCCATGTGCCCTTGAGAAGAATATGTATTCCATTGCTTTAGGATGGAATGCTCTGAATAAACCTGTGAAGTCCATTTGGTGTGTCATTCAGAGCCCTTGTTTCCTTGTTGATCTTCTGCTTTGATAATCTGTCCATTGCAGTGAGGGGGGCATTTAAAGTACCCTATGTATTATTATCAATGTATCTCTTTAATTTTGTTATATTTATATTAGGGGCATGTTGGGGCATAAACATTTACAGTTGTTACATCTTTTGTTGGATAGACCATTTAATTATGATCTAGTGTCCTTCCTCATCTCTTATTACAGTCTTTGGTTTAAAAACTAATTTGTCTGATATAAGGGTTGCTACCTCAGCTTTCTTTTAATGTCCATTAGCATAACGAATGGCTTTCTACCCCCTCACTTTCAATCTGGAGGTTTCTTTGAATTAAAATAAGTTTCTTGCAGACAGCATATGAATGGGTCTTGCCTTTTGACAGAGAGAGAGAGAGAGAGAGAACACAAACAGTAGGCATAAGAGTGGGAGAAACAGGCTCCCCGCTGAGCAGGGAGCCTGATGCAGGACTTGATTCCAGGACCCTGGGATCATGATCTGAGCCAAAGGCAGACGCTTAACGACGGAGCCACCCAGGCGCCAGGGTCTTGCTTTTTTATCCAATATGATACCCTGTGTCTTTTAACTGGGGACATTTAGCCCACTTACATTCAGAGTAACTATTGAAAGATGTGAATTTAGTGCCATTGTATTACCTGTAAAGTCACTGTTTCTGCATATTGTCTTTTTTCCTTTCTGGTCGATGTCACTTTTAGGCTCTCTCTTCACTTAAAGGATCCCCTTTAATATTTCTTGCAGGGCTAGTTTGGTAATCACAATTTCTTTTAGTTTGTGTTTGTCCTGGAAGCTTTTTTTCTCCTGTTCTATTTTGAATGACAGCCTTGCTGGATAAAGTATTCTTGGCTGTCTATTTTTCTCATTTAACGCCCTGAATATACCATGTCCATCCTTTCTGGTCTGCCAGGTCTCTGTGGATACGTCTACTACCAGTCTAATGTTTCTACCCTTGTAGGTTATGGACCTCTTGTCCTGAGCTGCTTTCAGGATTTTTTCTTTGTTTCTGAGATTTGTAAGCTTCACTATTATAGGCCAAGGTGTTAACCTATTTTTATTGATCTTGAGGGGGGTTCTCTGTGCCTCCTGGACTTGAATGCCTGCTTCCTTCCCCAGATTAGGAAAGTTCTCTGTTATAATTTGCTCCAATATACCTTTTATCAAAGGGATCCTCTTAAAATATAAGTCAATTCTAGGCTATGAACCTTTTGATGGCCCCCATCTTGCTCAGAGTCAAAGCCAAAGCCCTTAACATGGCCATGCAAACCTATAGGAGTTAGTATCAGGCACCTCTCACAATAGCACCTGCTACTCTGGCTCTCACACACTTCATTCCAGCCACCCCAGCCTCCTCACTGTTCTTCAAATACATCAGGCACAAACCTGCCTCAGGGCCTTGGCACTGGCTGTTTTCACTGCCTAGAACAGCGTCCCCCAGATATCCTCATGGTTTGCTCCCTCACTTCCCTCAGTCTTGGCTCAAATGTCACTTCACCAGTGAATCCTTTGCTGACCTTGTGTATAAAACAGAAACAGCTCCCCCCTCCCCACTCACTTTTAGGATGGATCACTGAGTTGTAGGACCTGACAGACTCAAATGAACTCATGTACAAAAAAGTGTATTCAAATAATGCATTTTTTAAAACAAATACTTATTGTGCAATCTATGTGCCAAACATTAAGCCAAGCATTGAGGATAAAATGGCTGCTTCAGTTCAAAGGTGACCGTCTCAAATCACCCACAGTCAGTGTCTTGAACCATGTTCCCCAGGTAATTATGCTCCTCTATTCAGGAAATACACTAGGAGGTGCTTAGAACTTCCTTGGAAGCCTGAGTTAGATTGCCTGGGTGAGGCCCCATCCCAATCACCATTCCAGGCCTGGAACCCTGCCCTGCCCTGCCCGTCCAGCTGCCATTCAGGACTGTGAGTGGTGAAGCTGGGCCAGGGAAGTGCTCAGCTCCTTTAGTCTATGGGCTGACAGGGAAATCCCAGGGGTGGGCCACCAGGGGCACGAGTAAGAACACAGTCTTGGTCATGGGTGCAACTGGATTTTAACTGGTAATATATTTAGACATATGGTATGTGGCCTCCATTTGAACTCCTAGTCCAATATTTCACACAGGATCTAGATTCTGGTACAAGAATAGCAAATAATGGCCGCAATGACTGTCCCCTCCCAGACCGTGGCAGACATCAAAAATGGATCATAACATTCCTTCTCCCTGAGATGTGGTCTCAGTACTCCTTCGCACACAGCACTCTGGGAAGCCACTACTAATCGTCCATCAGCATGAGAGGGGCAAGGGAAGTTCGTTCCCTGTTCTAGCACTTTCTACATGGCAGTCCACTTTGTGCCTTCCAGTGTTAATCAAGAGGCCTCATTCTTGTCCAGAAACTTTTTTTCTCCTCCAAAAAAGAAGCTGCTGATGCTACATGTTTGTGGAAAGTAGATAAACACTCAAATGCTGTCTTTGGTAGCTCCTCAGAATGTCCTGATGTTCTATGGGGAAAAGAAAAAAAATGAATAAAATAATTTCCTGTTTGGGGAGCAATTACTTACATCAAGGCCATTTTTTAAAGCCCACTCTTTCCTCTGGAGGGACTAATGTTTTGCATTAAGGCCTAACACAACACATTCTGACTCCCAAGATTTTTTGGCAGAACAGAAAATCCTGACGGCTCTTTGTGTTTGAATGGTTTGTTTCCCTCTCCTTATGGATCTGTTTCTTTGCCTTTTTTCTCTGTTTTTCTCATTCTCTGTCTCTTTCTAGTCTCTGCTCTATATGTGTATTTGTCTCTGCCTGTCCCAGTCTCTCTGTCCCTTTCCACCTCTGTCCCTCTCTTCCTCAGTGGATGGGGAGCCCATCTCTCTATGTGAATCTGTCACTTGGAGTATGTCTGAGTGTCTGTGTGTCTGGGTTTCTTTGTTTCCATCTCTGCACGTGGGTCTCTCTGCTCCCAATCTCTGTCTCTTTCTCTCTCTCCACTCTGTCCATTCATGTCTGACTTTCGCTGCATGAGTCTTTCTATCTCATCTTTCTATCTCTTCCTGTTTATGTCTCTGTCTGTATGTGAACTTCTGTATCTCTGTTAGTGTTTATCTCTCTCCATCGCCCTGCTTGGGTCTCCTCCCCCTCACTCTCTTTCTCTCTCCTTCCCCCACCCCCATCCGTTCCCTCCCTTTGTCTTTCTGTCCATCTCTGTATGCTTGTGTCTGTCTCTCTCTGAGTATATCCATCTGTCGGTCTTTCTCTCTGCCTTTCAATCTTTCTCTCACTGCCTCCCCCTCGCCCCCCTTGCCTCCCATCTACCCATGTTTCTCTTTTTATTTTTCCCTTTATCCTCCTCTAGAGCACTAAGGTTGAGTCCAAATGACTAAACCGTGACTATAAAGTGAAAAGTCACCCAGAGGTTTCCAGGCCACCAGATGTGCAGCATATTTAGACAGAACAGCTGGGTAATTTAACAACTTCCTTGTTTCCCCTCTCCCCGGAATGTTGGCCACCAGGGCATTTCAGACAATGTGTCTATGTGGGGACATACGCATGTCTGCGTCGGAGTGTTCCCTCTTGAGATTCTGTGCAAAAGTCACCGTTCTCTCGAAAACCCCATGTGTATCCTTTACTGTGATCTGATTCAGATTTCCTTCCCTACAACTGCCTTCTTTTTCTTTCTCCTGGAGAGTCTGGCTTTAGAAGCCTGGTGCCGTTTGTTGAAGTGTCCCAAAGATCTTCCACCTGTGTCCTGTGATCTTCACCACGATCTCATGAGGGAGGTGTTTGGGACAGTAAAATAAAAAGAAGTAGTAAGGGTCTAAAGGAAGCCCTAGAGAAAGCTGGCAAGAAAACCCTTAAAGGCAGGGCACTGTGGGGGCGCCTGGGTGGCTCAGTGGGTTAAGCCTCTGCCTTCGGCTCAGGTCATGATCCCAGGGTCCTGGGATCGAGCCCCGCGTCGGGCTCTCTGCTCAGCGGGGAGCCTGCTTCCCTTCCTCTCTCTCTGCCTGCCTCTCTGCCTACTTGTGATCTCTGTCTGTCAAATAAATAAATAAAATCTTAAAAAAAAAAAAGATTAAAAAAAAAAAAAGGCAGGGCACTGTGTTCTTCTTGGCCCTGTTTTACTGCTGACAGAACTGACAGGCCAACTCTGGGGTCCAGAATCTCAACAGAACTAGTGCTCAAAACCAGAACGCTCAGCTCCCAGCATGCAACTCACCTCCCAGCACCACAGAGCAGCAAAACTGGGCAAGACCCACGGATGGGGCTGTGTGGTACAATGGACATCGCCTCAGTCCCTTGCATCTGGCAGACGGCTCTGAGCTCAAATCCCGGCTCTGGGACTTAGAAGCCTCCGTTTCCTCATTTGTAGAAGGGAAATGATAATAGCATCTGCCTCAGAGGGATGTTGTGAAGATCTACTAAAACATAGGAAGTTTCTGGATGATGACAAGTACTCAAATATGTATGTTGCTGTTGTTAATATTAGAATCAGTGTTTGTATAAAACTGAGGCCCAAGTTCATGCAAACTAGTTACCTGCAGATCCAGACTCCACATTTGGGTTCCCCAGCTCTCACATCAGTGAATCTGCCCCCAAGAGTTTCCTGCTACCTCCTCCCAACCAAAAAGCAGAAGAACATTTTTTGAGCACTTTCTCTGTCCCAGGCATGATCACAGCACCTTACACGTGTTCACGTCATTTAATCCTCCAAACATCCCAATGATCTAAGTCCCCTTATCATTTCCACTTTATTAAGAAACTGAAGCTCAGAGAGCCTAAGAAACTTGTTCCAGGACACACAGCTGGTGGGTGACAGGGCCGACTGGCACCAGAGTCCACCCTGTACTCCCTACACCTGTCTTATTTTCCATTCAAATTCTTAGAGATTTACCCCAAATCATGGTTATGTTCCTTTACCTTTCTCTTTCTCTCTCACGTTTTGCTTTTATAAGTAACACATGAATACATTCTCAATGGAAAAAATCAGGGGCATAACTATAAATTCTGTGTTGATATTACCTCTAAGTTCCACTCTTAACCATTTGGTAGGAATCCTTCCAGACTTTTTCCTGTACATTTGCGTATGCACTTAAAATGCTGCTTGTCAGACCCCTTTTGCTAAGCCTCTAGAAAACAGTAGCTGAAATAGGGACCCTGAGACTGAAGGAAGGTGCTGGGGCCTGGAGATGATCTCACTTTCTGTTTTCTAGAAATCGGTTACCTTCAAATATTCTGAAAGCTTCTGGCAGGTTGACTTGGCCAAGGTCCCAGTGATTTGGATGCATAATAACATCTCTTTGGTTCTACACAGAGACAGAACCAGAGGAGGATGGGTTTATCTTGTTCATACAGCAGCCACTCCCCACATACAGTTCTGAGCCCTTGGATGTGGCTGGTCCAAACTGAGACTTGCTGTCAATGTAACATACCCACCAGCTTTTGAAGCTTCATGCATTAAAAAAGAAGGTAAAATATTTCATGAATACTTTTCTTTGTACTGTTTACATGTTGAAATATTTTGGATATATTGGGTTAAATAAAATATATTAAAACTAATTTCACTTGTTCTTGGGGCACGTGGCTGGCCCAGTCAGAAGAGCATGCAACTCTTGATCTCAGGGTTGTGAGTTCAAGCCCCACATGGGGTGTAGAGATTACTTAAGCAAATAAATAAATAAATAATTTTAAAATAATTTTAAAAATTAATTTCACTGGCTATTTTCACCTTTTTAGTGTAGCTACTGGAAAAATTTAAATTCCATCTATGGCTCACATTCTATTTCTAATGGGTGGTACTTTTCTAAACAGTTGCTCAAAGAGATGCTCTATTTTTTTTTTTTTTAGAGGTGCTCTATTTTTTAAAAAAAGATTTATTTGTTTACTCCAGGGTGGGGGGAGAGAGGCAGAGGGAGACAAAGAGAGAGTCTCAGGACCCTGAGATCACAACCCGAGCTGAAACCAAGAGTCAGATGCTCAATCCACTGCACCATCCAAGGGCCCCAAGATACTCTACTTCTTTTAAATAACTGAAAAAAATTAATAATAGTTAAATTGTGTTGAGTGCTCAAGACCAAGCAGCAGGCTAATCTGTCATCTCATCCATCCCCTTACATAGCTGTATAAGATAAGCACTACTGTGACCTTCATTTTACAGAGGAAAGAACTAGAGCTGAAAGAACCCAAGAAATAGGGTGGTATTTTAAGTAATGGTGGGAGAGAGCTTAGTATTTGTGACCAAGAGGGCAGATATAACAGATGGTATTATTGTTCTCAATTTTTCACTCCTTCCTCCTTTCCCTGTAAAAGGATTGCAAGTCACCACCTCCACTTGGCCATATGACATGCTTTGGTCAATAGAATTTGAGGGGAAGGGCGCCTGGGTGGCTCAGTTGGTTAAGCCTCTGGCTTCGGCTCAGGTCATGATCTCAGGGTCCTGGGATCGAGCCCCGCATTGGGCTCTCTGCTCAGCAGGGAACCTGCTTCCCTCTCTCTCTCTCTCTCTCTCTCTCTGCCTGCCTCTCTGCCTACTTGTGATCTCTGTCTGTCAAATAAATAAATAAAATCTTAAAAAAAAAAAAAGAATTTGGGGGGAAGTGATGCACGTCACATCCAAGAGAGAGTTTTAGGGGTTGTTGCTAGAGTTTTCTCCTTCTTTCTTGTACATTCCATCTGCCACAAGAATGGACATGTTCCCCAGGGCACATAATGAGAAAGTGCCCTGAGCAGAGCCGAGCAGAAGCACAGATATTAACGAGAGCAAGAAATGTGTGCATGTGGCAAACCATTGAAATCTTCGGGCTATTTGTTATGTGGCAAAGCTGACTTACACATTCACCTGCAGCTTCGGAGAAGGGTTGAGTCCTTTGGAGGAGGGCAGGCCTTGGTTCAAATTCCAGCTCTGCCGAGCATTCAATGTTTGGTGCCGTTGAGCAAATAAGTCACTTCACGTCTTGAGGCCCCATTTTCCTCATCCATGGTGTGGAAATAACAAGAGTGCTTCTACTTCATAGGTTATGGCGAGGATTAGATAATGTACACAAAGGACTTGGTGTTGAGAAAGGGCTCTGGTTCAGAGGAGAGAGAAAAGTCTGAGGCACAGTCTTTTCTCTTAGGTGGAAGGACCAGGTCAGCCGACATTTCAGATCCCAGGCCTGACCGATGCCTGATCGTGAGCTTCAGACTGGGATTGTCACGTCTCTGAATCAGCCTCTGACTGGAAATAACTTGGGAAAAAATTATGTAAAATTTAGGTGGACGAGATCCCCACAACAGCATCTAGCTTAAGCTACATCGGCTTCCTTCCTCCACCCTGTTTCCCAGCCTCGGGTCTCTGAAAGTAGCCCTCCCCCTCGAAGCCCACAAGAATAGAAAAGCCACAGCTGAAGGTGCTCCGGCTTGAACTCTGAAAACTCACAACAAATGGCAAATTTGTTTATGCTGATCTTATCAATAGATGCCCTTCCTGCTAGGCTGTTTGAAAAGAGAAACTGGTCCCTAGTCAAGTCAAGTTTGCCTGCTCTCGGCCGGACTGGATGACCCTGAAGTTTCAGGCAAGCTTTTATGGTGTGGAAGTGGCCCATCTAAGAGGTCTGAGAAGACAGAAAGTCACACTTGTGTGAACATACGCACACATATACACGACAACATATACACCTGGACTTCAGAACTTTCTTGGCAACCGGCAGGTAACATAGTTCTTCCCCCACACCAGGCCCAGAGCATAAAAAATAATTGAAAAAAATACAAAGTGGGTTGTATACCATAGAACTGATTTTGATTTAGCCAGTCCCCTGTTTACGTGACCTCCAGGATTTTTTCCTAAGTTGCTTGTTTTGTTTGCACTTACAAACGACATTGATACATACAGGCAGAGTGGAGCGGTTAGGACTTTAGATGCTACTTAGTTTGAGTTTCCTCTAAAGAGACTCAGAGACAAGGATTCTACTGCAAATTATTTAAGAGGTGGTTCCAGGAAATATCAGAAGGGGAGTAGGTAAGAAAGGAACTTAATAAAAGGGTGCACTTCACCAAGCAAATTACCACTGTGGGCAGCTGGGTCTCATTCTTGCTGGGAGCACTGGGAACCATAGAACGTGCCTCAGAGCTATCCCAGAAGTGAGGAGGCTGGGGTACACGACCTCCAGAGCAAGGGCTTCTGTCAGTCATTGGCTGAGGGAGGTTCCCGTGCTAACTCCCTGGCACTTCTCATTGGCCCCCACACTTGCTGAGCCAGCCCTGGTGGACAGAACCAAGTCCAAGGGCTGACAGGAGGTCTGGGACCTGAGGGAGCCAGGTGAGGTGCCTACGTTGCAAAATTCAAGGAGGTACTCACTTTTGGGGTTGTGCAAGCATGGGGTGGGAGGTTTGAAGCATCAGATGGGCTTGCACAGAAAGGTGATTTCTTGAAGGAGGTCAGGGAGGCGCTGACAGCGTCTGCTCTAGGCTCTGCAGCCAGGCTGGCCAAGTTTGAATCTAGCTTAGCCACTCAAGAGCTACATACTTTACTCCCCTGTGACTCAGCTTCCTCATCTGTAAACTGGGATAATTATAGTCCTTACCTCATAGGACTGTTTGGGAGGGTTACAACGGAGTCGTTCAAATAAAACTCTTAGAACAGAGCTGGGCCTACAATAAGCTCAGAGTGTTAGCTCTGATGACATTACCATGAATATTGCAGCACATATTTCCTGACATAGATCTTGAGAATCAAGGAAGCAAGATCACCTAATGGTCGAGAAAAGGACCTTTCGAGTCAATCAAATGAGAGTTCAAGTCTCTGATCCAGCATTTACTGTGTGACCTTAGACAAGTCACTTGACATCTCTGGGCCTCAGATCCCTGATATTTAAAATCATTACTAAGTAATAACATACTTCACCACAACTAAAAACATTTTTTCCTAGTAAATAAAAAGATGAATGCAAGGTGCTTCTGTAAGCACCTTGTGCCTGACTTGAAGTAAAATGTGCGATAGAGGGGCGCCTGGGTGGCTCAGTGGGTTGAAGCCTCTGCCTTCGGCTCAGGTCGTGATCCCAGGGTCCTGGGATCGAGCCCCGCATCGGGCTCACTGCTCGGCGGGGAGCCTGCTTCCTCCTCTCTCTCTCTCTGCCTGCTTCTCTGTCTACTTGTGATCTCCGTCTGTCAAATAAATAAATAAAATCTTTAAAAAAAAAAATGTGCGATAGATCTTAGCTATGAGGGGAGCCTCGGTGGCTCAGTGGGTTAAAGCCTCCGCCTTTGGCTCAGGTCATGATCCCATTGTCCTGGGATTGAGCCCCACATCGGGCTCTCTGCTCAGCAGCGGGCCTGCTTCCCCCCCACCCCACCCCCGCCTCTCTACCTGCCCCTCTGCCTACTTGTGATCTCTGCCTGTCAAATAAATAAAACAAACCTTAAAAAAAAAAAAAGATCTTAGCTATGACTATTGCGTGTTTAATTTTCCATACAAGCAGGAAGCTGCTGCTGTGTTGGAGGAGCCAGGAAAATATAATTCACTCAGCAATATTTACTGCACACCTGCAAGTTGTAAGATGCTAAGATGGGAAGTGAGGGCTATTAGAAAGAAGTGTTAACACTCCATCTCGGCCCTTTTGGAGTACTGGAGTATTTTCGTTCCTACTTTAATAAAATCATACATTCATGCCCTTTGCTTTGTTCCTTCCTCCAGTGGGCAGAGTAAACTTTCCAGTGGCCCTGAGATCATAAGCCAATCCAAAAGAGGGCAAAGAGAAAAGCTTGCAAACCTTGGTCTCTGATGACTTCGTGGTCCCCCTCGCAAGCCCTGAGCTGCCCACCCATGAACCTGTTTTCATATGAGAGGAAGACAGAGTAACATGTGCTTGAGTGTCTGTTACATGCAGCCAAAATTAATCCTACAGTATACATCTCTCTTTGTCTTTTGTTTTCTTATTTTTAGGCTCTGGGTATGGCATGGGGGAACGGTGTTACCTGGAGGTTATCAGGGAAAGCTATCGAGCCTGGCAAGGAGGTAACAGTTTCCAGGCTGACTCTTGCAGAGTTTCGCTGCCCTGCCTGGCCTCTGGAGTCCAGCCCTTCCTCTTAATCTCTTACCCCTGTCAGAGGCTTCCAACCCCTGTTCTGCTACAACCCGGTGCTTCCTGCTTTCTCTAAAGACATGCAGCAGACACATCCATCATTTCAGATCATGCCTGAGGTTGGAGAGGGTGAACAGCGGTTCGAGCTGCCCCCATACCAGCTCGGCCGTCTTCCCTCTCCTCTCTTTCCTGTCCTCACCGGGCATGGGTTCCACTCAGAACACACCTGTCCATCTTCCTGCCAGGCCCATTAGTAGAGCAGCTGGGCCTTTAGATCCTGACTGATACTTTTTTGGTTTTTTTTTTGGCAGGAGATGTCAGAACTGCTGGACAATTTTCAGAAATAATTTTCTGGTTCAGCCAAGGACAGCCAGGTTAGAAATTTGGAGAAAGGAAGGCAACCACCATCTTCAAATTCAGCAGCCGTTTACTGTTCACCTATTCTGTTTCTCTACCCACCCACGCCTCATCTTTTTACACTTCTTCAAGGAACAACACCTTGATTTTCTGCGGGACATTCCCCTCCCTGAAACAATGGTTCTCTTTTCCTGCATGACGGCAACGCCACTTCCTACGCCCAGGAGGGTCATGTGACCCGGCCCTGGCCAATCAAAGCCTCATGTGCTCTTGGGCACAGTGATTGCCACCCCAGGTTGGACCACTGAAGAGTCAGACCAGGACTTTTGTTCCATCTATTAGCCTAGAATTGGCTCCCTTTTCAGCCGGTCTTGGAGTTCTGAGAGGGGGGAGCTACTAGCAGCCATCTTTCCACCCACAGGGCAGTATCTGTTGAGGAGTGTGGAGTTAGCACAAAAGGAAGCTAAACTGAGTGGAGACACAGGAGGCCCGCCCTGTTAGCATCATTTGAGCTCCTGGATCAAGCCACACCTGAATGTTTTCTTAATTATTATGCACTCTTCATTCAGATAAACAATTAACTTCTTTGCTTAAGTCACTTGGACTTCAGTTTTCTGATTCTTGCAAATAAAATTCGCAATTTTCTATCCCCTTTCCCTTACTACATCACCCTACAATATTCTATATAGTTTACTTATTTAACCTGTCTATTGTCCCCAACCTTCCCCAAAGTGCTGCATAAGGGCAGTAATATTTATCTTTTTGAAATGGAGGAGTGGGGTTCTGTTTTGCTGACTGGCATATCCTAGATCACAAAGTGGTGCTTGGCACATAGCAGATGCTCAATGACTATTTTTCAATAGAAAAAATGAAGAGTCCTGCATAGTCCTGATAGGAGCTATCTATATATAACCTCATTTGGACCTTGTTCCCATTTTGCAGATAAGGAAAACTAAGGCTGTAAAGTTTAATGTGTCCAGAGTGACTGGCTTAATTAATGGGCAATCTAACATTTACACCAGATCTTTCTGGCTCAAAGTCCACTGCTCTTACATTATATTGCACTGAAGTTCCCTTTATCATTCTGAAACAACACAGTCACCATGTCACCATGACAACTACCATTTACTGAACTCTTGCTGCTGCCAAGCAGACTCAGCTCTCTGCATGAATTGTCTTATGGACTTAACTCTCCACTCCCCACCCAAGGAGATGCCACTAATTATCCCAGTTTACAGAGAAAGAAATCAAGTTTCATAAATGGGATTGGTGCCTTTATAAGAGACCCCACAGGGAAAAAAAATAAGAGACCCCACAGAGCTCTGTCAACCCTTCTGCTAGGTGAGGACACAGCAAAGAAATAACCATCTATGAACCAGGAAGCAGGCTCCCACCAGACGTCCATTCTGCTGACACCTTTGTCTTGGACTTCCGGCCTCCAGATCTATTCGAAATACATATTTGTTGTCTATAAGTCTCTCAGTCTACAATAGCTTTGTTATAGGAGTCCAAAGGGACTAAGACATATATTATATGGTCAGAATATTGAAGCAAAAGACAGAAATTTAAAAGCAAAAAATAAAATAAAAGTACCAGGTATTCCAAAGGCCAGTGTTTTCCAAATTTCCTCGTAACGTTTGCCATATCTTTATGCCCTCTGTTTTATTATGTACTGAACATATTTAATCAACTTATAATTCTTGTATTTAAAATCTATTTTACAAAGAAAATTTTCATAAGTGGAAATCCAGTGTCACTTGCCATAAGTAGAAGATAATTGTGTGTGTGTATATATATGTGTGTGTGTGTGTGTATATATATATACACACACATATATATATACACACACACATACTTTGAAGACAAAACAATGTCTGTGTGTATACACACATACACAATGTGTGTGTGTATATATATATACACACACATATATATGTGTGTGTGTATATATATATACACATATATATATATACACACACACATATTTATATATATATATATACACACACATATACTTTGAAGACAAAACAATGTCCTTAAATTCTAACTGGATGTTTTCTCACCTAACAACTGGACCTGAGGTCTAATTTCTCTTTATTAAGAAGAGATTATCAGGATAAGGACACTGTTAAAGACTTGGCAGCACCAACTGAGACTTTCTCCTTAAGATCGTCCTTCCTAATTAAAATATTAAATTAAAATTTAAAAGTAACTCACTGCTCCAAACGAGGATTGTCAGCATAGGCCCATGGGTCTGGCACATGTTTTTGTAAATAAAGTTTTATTGGCACACCACCACACTCATTCATTTACATATTGTCTGTGACTGCTTTCGTTACAGTGGCAGGGTTGAGTAGTTGCAACAGAGACGGCCCATAAAGTCAAAAATATTTACTATCTAGCCCTTTGTAGAGAAAGTTTGCCAACCCCTACTCTAAATCCGGTCACATTCAAATTCTGTGGTGTGGATTTTTACCACCTTCTAGGAGAAGCATCTCCTTTTAACCAAAAACCTATTGCAATCTGAAAGTGTTAAATGCCAACATCAGATGCCATCCTGTTTGTGTTGAAAGAAGCTCTTTTTTAAATTTTTTTAAGGTTTTACTTATTTATTTGAGAGAGAGAGAGCACAAGGTGGGGAGAGGCAGAGGGAGAGGGAGAAGCAGGCTCCCCGCTGAGCAGGGAGGCCAACATGGGGCTTGATCCCAGGACCCTGGGATCATAACCTGATCCGAAGGCAGCCACTTCACTGACTGAGCCATCCAGGAGCCCGAAAGAGGCTCTTTATTTATTTATTTATTTTTAAGATTTTATTTATTTATTTGACAGAGAGAGACACAGCGAGAGAGGGAACACAAGCAGGGGGAGTGGGAGAAGGAGAAGCAGGCCTCCCGCAGAGCAAGGAGCCCACTGTGGGGCTCGATCCCAGGACTCTGGGATCATGACCTGAGCCGAAGGCAGACCCTTACCGACTGAGCAACCCAAGGCGGCTCTTGGCGGCAAAATCCCTCCCAGCTTTCTGAAGGCAACAGGCCAAAATGCCTCCCCGATCCTGAGTGAGGAGGTAAGAAGAGCGGTCAGAACCCCTTGTTTCCGGTAGATGGGTTTGTTGGGTGGTAGAATTGGGGGTGACTTTATTCTTTCCACTTCTCTATATTTTCCAAATATTTAATATGTTGAATTACTTGCTTGGGCTGCCATAACAAAGTACCACAGACGGGGTGTCTTAAGCAACAGGTGCTCATTTTCTCACAGTTCCAAGGCTAAACGATGAAGATCGAGGTGTCAGTGGATTGGTTTCTTCTGAGCTTTCTCCCCTTGGCTTACACATGGATGTCTTCTCCCCATGTCTTCCCTAGTCTTCCCTCTCTACCCATCTGTGTCCAAATCTCCTCTTTTTTTTGTTTTATTTTTCAAATCTCCTTTTTTTACTAGGACCCCAGTCATGTTAGATTAGGGCTTGCCCTAATTACACCATTTTTACCTTAACTACCTCTTTAAAGACCCTATTTCCAAATGCAACCACACTGAGGTAATTTTGGTTAGGACTTCAAAATATTAATTTTACAGAGACACAATTCAGCCCGTAGTGCACATATTATTTGCATTCTTTAAGAATGGACAGTAAGGGGCACCTGGATGGCTCAGTGGGTTGGGCCTCTGCCTTCAGCTTGGGTCATGATCTCGGGGTCCTAGGATCGAGCCCCGCCTTGGGCTCTCTGCTCAGCAAGCGGGCTGCTTCCCCCTCCCCCTCTGCCTGCTTTTCTGCCTACTTGTAATCTCTCTCTCTCTGGGTCAAATAAATAAATAAAAATCAATTAAAAAAAAGAATGGACAGTAAATTGCTAAATATTTTTAAAAGGTACACTAACAATTGTAGCAAACATTTTAATCCGAAATTTTTATTGTGTAAGTAATGTGGGTCTAACACTTTAAAAACTCAAAATCATGCAGAAAGGTGACAAAAGGGATATAGACACCCACCCACACTCAATCCCAGTCCTCCCTGTTGACAGTTTCTTGATATCTTCCAGAAATTTTCTCTACCTAAACAAGGATATACAATATCTTCATAATTTTATTTTACAAAAATAAGATTGTTTTATATATTACTCTACAACTTGCCTTTTTGCCCAAAAAATAAATAAATCATTGTGTATTTTCAAAACAGTACACACATCTTGTACCCCAAACTCCACCTCAACACTTTCTTTGGGAAAACCCAGCTTGCGAGGGGGTTCCTTGGAAGCAAATCTCAGACATCATGTCATTTCACCCATAAACATTTCAGTAGCTATCACCAAAAGATCAGTAAAAGATTTTATTTTTAAGCATATCTACAAAATAAAACCAGAGGAAGAATATGGGTGGAGGTTTCGGGGAAGGAGGGTGATTATTCTTTTAATTTTTATTTCTGTTGCTGATATTGCAAGGTTGATTTTGGGACTTTGGAATATAAGATTAGTAAAGAGCCATTTGTTTCCTACTTCCATTCCTACCATCAAAATAGACAAGGTTTGGGGCGCCTGGGTGGCTCAGTGGGTTAAAGCCTCTGCCTTCAGCTCAGGTCATGATCCCAGGATCCTGGGATCGAGCCCCGCAACGGGCTCTCTGCTCAGCAGGGAGCCTGCTTCCCCCTCTCTCTCTGCCTGCCTCTGTCTGTCTACTTGTGATCTCTGTCAAATAAATAAACGAAATCTTTAAAAAAAAAAATAGACAAGGTTTTATAAGCCCCAAACATCACTCTGGTGCTCAAACTTCCTTAACCTGTAAAGGGGCGAGGCCAGAGAGAGTAAAAGCTGCTTTCTTATCCTGCAGTGATTGGACACTTCAGGGGCAGGCAGCGGCTTGCTTTGGCCCCCCATGGGATGCACCACAGATGGCCCTTGCTCCCCACTGTCCCCACATGCTGTCCTGCAGGCCTCAGCCAGACCTGTGACAAGAGGCAAATAGCAACCTTACGAGGCATACCTCCTTGGTGCCCAATACTGTGTTAACCATTTACCAAGATCATTTTATTGACTCCCGCCCCCGACTATTATTGTCCCCATTTTGCACCTATACTATTAATAGCTTCAATTCATTTGTTTATTCAACAAATTTTTAGTGAGACCCTGGTATGTGCCAAGCACTGGGAAAACAGCAGTGAACCAAGCAGATGAAACACCTGCCCACACTGCGACAGAAAATGGGCCGACAAAGACCTAATACAATGGCAGATGATGAAGAGTGACATGGCGAACAAGAGAGCAAGGTACGGGGAGAGAGCGTGATGGAAGGGTTTGAGAAGGGGGGCTATTTTAGGCAGAGTGATTGGTGAAGTCTTCTCTGACAGCTGAGGGGGACCGTTGAGTAGAGACTTGAATGGAGCAAGGGAACAATTCTCTGGAGGAAAAAGCATTTCTGTCGAAGGCTCAGCTCTAGGATGGGAGTATGCCTGAGATGTTCAAGGCATAGCAAGGAGGCCAGAGTGTCTGCCGGTGGCAAGCAAGGGAGAAGGTGGTGGAGACCCAGGATGGAGCGGGGAGGCAGAGCCTGCCCAAAGCTGTTCATACCAACTCCCAAGAGCTGGGTGACATTACACTGGTAGCTTGAAATTGACCATGGTGAGAGTATTTACACCAGGAAAGTTGGCCAACACTGTCAATCAGGGCTTTTTTGCTTTCTTTCCTTTTTTTTTTTTTTCTTGGAAAGCGGACTTACCAGCACACCACTGTTTGTAGACCGCAATCTGGAGTTTAGATCTTACTCCAAGTTTGAGAAGAATCCATGGGAGTCTTTGGAAGCAGAGAGGGGCATGAGCTTATTTCTGTTTCTTTTTTTTTTTTTTTAAGATTTTATTTATTTGACAGGCAGAGATCACAAGTAGGCAGAGAGGCAGGCAGAGAGAGAGGAGGAAACAGGCTCCCCGCTGAGCAGAGAGCCCTATGTGGGGCTCGATTCCAGAACCCTGAGATCATGACCTGAGCTGAAGGCAGAGGCTTTAACCCCCTGAGCCACCCAAGCGCCCCCTTATTTCTGTTTCTAAGACCTGGTTCCTGCCTGCCAGGTGAAGAGAGGGCAGGAAGGGAAGAGTAGAAATAGCTAGCTTTGAAGCGTATTCCCAGAGCCATAGTGCAGTGGAAAGATCCGTGTGTTACCCTGAAGACGCAGATGGCCAGCTATGTAGTCTTCAACAGTTTGTACAGTTCACATCCACACAACGATGACAGGACCTTCTAAGTACTATAACTGCATAATTGTAAACTTCGGCAAAACATATGGAAGCAACAGGACTTAATATATACAATGATGAAAAGTTAATTTATGTGTTTTGCTGAGATTGGAAGTTTATCCTCATCCATTTTCCAATGGATCATTTGTGAACGTTAATAAGTAGTCATTTGACTTCTGTTTCTGTCATTCAACCAATAAGGCTCTTACTGAGGTCCTCCCTCCCCACCCTAAAAAAATAAATAGTTAACTTTGGTCTGCAGGCAAGGGATGATAGTGGCTTGGACTTGAAGGGGGTGAGTCTGGGATGTGTTTGCATTTGCTGATGGGTGGGGAGTATGAAGTGGGATCAAAAGAGACACATCAATATTGAGAATTACTGTGGCTTTTCGCTTGTTCTGGTTACCTACTACTGCGTAACAAAACATCTTGAAACATAGTGGTTTAAAACAATCACGGTCATTTATTCATCTCTGCTCTACTTGGCCTCAGCTGGGCAAGAGGGTGGGGTGCAGCTCAG
Organism: Martes martes; assembly: GCF_963455335.1. Classification (NCBI taxonomy): domain Eukaryota; kingdom Metazoa; phylum Chordata; class Mammalia; order Carnivora; family Mustelidae; genus Martes; species Martes martes. The sequence continues at coordinate 84,872,563 of NC_137901.1, forward strand.
AGGACTCCTTGGATGCTGGACTCATCTAAAAACTCTTCACTCCAATGTGTGATGGTTGGTGCTGGCTGTTAACTGGGACCTCGCCCGTGACCAGAACATCCACAGGGGCCTTCTGCCCGTGGCCTGACTTCTTCACAGCACAGTAGCAGTTTTCTCAGAGTGAACATCCCAAGGGAAAGAGAAAGTCTGGGGAAGCTGTGCTACCTTTCTCTCCCCCAGCTTGACTGAGATATTACTGATGTATAACATACATAAGTTTAATGTGTAGAAGTGATGACTCCATACATGTATATATCACAAAATGATTACAATTAGGTTAGTTACCACCTCTGTCATATAAGTGTGTGTGTGTGTGTGTGTGTGTGTGTGTGTGTGTGTGTTGATAATATTTAAGACCCACTCTCACCAGCTTTCAAGGATACAATACAGCATCACTAACTGTACTTACCATGCAATGCATTCAATGCCTAGATCAGATGTACCTTAGAGCTGGGAGTTTGTATCCTTTGACCAACATCTCCCCACTTCCCCCACTTCCCCCAGCCCCAGGTAATCACCATTTTACTCTCTCTGAGTTCGGCATTTTAAAATTCAGCTTATAAATGAGAACGTACCGTCTTTGTCTTTCTCTGTCTGACATATTTCAGGCCAGGAGAGAGTGGGAGGACCTATTGTACCTTCTGAGACGCAGGCTTGGGAGCCGTGTAGTGACTTCTGATGTAGGCATGGTCCCACCCAGTTTCATGGGTCAGGAGCCTGGATTCCATCTCTTGGCAGGGGAGTGGTAAGGTTCTAGAAGAGCAAGTGGGACTGGAAATACTGTCATAGCCAATTTTGGAAAATACAGGCCGTGACATTGTGTTTTAGGTACCATGTGAAGCAGCCCACGTACACAGTCTCGTTCAGTCTTGCACTATTCTCCCTTCACAGATGACACAACTGAGACTCAAGAGATGTCACTTGCCTGAGGCCACCCAGCTACTAAGGGGACACTCAGGGGTTTGGGTCCAGGTAATAGACAAGCACCAGCCAGACTGACTTGGAAGTGGCAGAGAATGGCGTTTGGAGGGGAAGTCAGAGACAGGGCGGCCAATTTTGGGGAAACTGGCTGCTCTGTGCCCCCTCGCAGCCCCCCTGGCCTCCCCAGGGTCAGCCTTTGTTTCTCAAATGACTCCAAGGCCTCAATGTTCTGCTAACTACCAAGCTGTGAAGAAGAGATAAGCTTTGAACATTCACAGACAGAAAAGACAATTTGCTCTGGGGCAGGCCCTGGGAGCCTGCTCTGACTTGGCTCTGGAGGGCCCCGAAATCTGGACAGAGCTTCCTGGCCAGGCTGGGTGGGGGCCAGCGTGTGGGCAGATGGAAAGGCTAGCGGAAAGCACTTATTCCAGAAACCATCAGCGTGCGGCTCAGCTTCTCAGCGAAGGAGCTGGAGGGCCAGGCATTCCAGGCCACACAAAATTCAAGATCCACGGAAGGCTTTCTAACCTAAGCCGGCAGCCCCCTCACTGCAGCCGCTGCTTCCCAGGAGAAGAGGCCAGGCGGGTACAGAGACGAAGATGGTCTCTAGGGAGCACCGGTCTCTCTGCCCCATTGTCCCACCATCAGCTTTCATAGTGGGCAGCCTCCGTGGTTTGCCAGCATGCCGGCAAGGAAACATTGGCTTGCTGCTGGCGAGGAAGCCCTGGCTTGGGGTTTGACACCAGAAAGAAACTGCCAGAATAATATGGGGAGAGGGGGCCTCACAGAGCTTATTATTACTGCTGTTCTTTGCATTTCCTTTTTCTTCTTATTTTTTTTAAGCGATCTCAAGTTGTTTAGATTTTTTGTTTGTTTTTTGTTTTTTGTTTCTTTAGTAGGCTCTGCATTCAGGTGGAGCCCAACACAGGGCTTGAACTCACGACCCTGAGATTGAGACCTGAGCTGAGATAGAGAAGCAGGTGCTCAACCAACTGAGCCACCCAGGTGCCCATATATATATGTGTGTGTGTATGTATATATGTGTATATATATATATATATATATATATATATATATATTAAATAAGCCATCTCAGGTATTTAAAAAATGATATTAAGCCCCCAAACTACACAACCCAAGTGCCTCCCAACAGGTGAATGCATAAACATATTCTTCTCGACCCTTCTCTACTATGGATACATCTCAGGAATAAAAAGATGTGTTCTATCGACACACATGACCTTTATGAATCGTAGGACCATTGTGCTAAGTGAAGAAAACCAGCTGCCGGAAGGGCTCACTCTGTGTGATCCCATGTATCTGAAACACTAGAAAAGAGAAATCTAATCTGTCATGATAGAAAGCAAATCAGCCGTTGCCAGGAACTGGGTGGAGGCAGACTGACAACAAAGGGCATGGAGAAAATTTCGTGGGCGACGGAAATATTCTGTATCATACTGGGTGGTGGTTCCATGGTTGTAGTCACTACTCAAAATTCATTGAACTGTACACTTAAAATGGGTGCATTTTATCATACCTAAGTTGTACCCAAATGAAGTTGTTCTTTTTCTTAAGATTTTATTTATTTATTTGACAGAGAGTAAGCACAAGCAGGGGGAGCGGCAGGCAGAAGGAAAAGCAGACTACCCACTGAGTACACAGCCTGACATGGGGCTCGATCCCAGGACCCCCGGGATCAGGACCTGAGCCGAAGGCAGACGCTTAACCAACTGAGCCACCGAGGTGCCCCAATAAAGTTGATTTTAAACACAGTAATATAACAGGCTCCCACATAACCACCATTCCATTTAGAAAATAAAACATTAGAAGGAAAATTGCACTCAGCGTATGCCATCCCCAATTCCTTCCTTTCTCCTTTCCCCTGAATATGATGTGGCCTTTATATTTTTACTACATGGATGCACTTTCCTGAATATGACATATATTTTTCTCATGTGTCTTTATGGCTTTACTGCATCGTGTATATTACTGAACCAGGATTTTTCAAACCTCAGGTTGCAACCCTTTGGTAGATTGTAAAATCAATTTAAAGGGTCACACCAGCATTTTTATTTCATTTGCTAAAGATTCATTTATTTATTTGAGAGAGAAAGAGAGAGAAATGGGGAGAGGGGCAGAGGGAGAAGGAGAGAGAGAATCCCAAGCAGACTCCCTGCTGAGCATGGAGCCTGACTCAGGGCTGGACCTGGGATTCGATCTCACAATACTGAGATCATGATCTGAGATGAAATCAAGAGTCAGAAAAGGAGCTCAACCAACTGAGCCACCCATGCACCCCACCCAACCAGCATTTTAAAAATTAGGATGGGGGGGGGTGCCTGGGTGGCTCAGTCAGTTAAACATCTGCCTTCAGCTCAGGTCATGATCCCACGGCCCTGGAATCAAGCCTCGAATCAGGCTCCCTGCTCAGCGGGAAGTCTGCTTCTCCTTCTCCCTCTCCCTTCTGTTCCCCCTGCTTCTGCTCTCTTTCTCTCTGTCAAATAAATACATAAAATCTTTTGGGGCGCCTGGGTGGATTAAGCCACTGCCTTTGGCTCAGGTCATGATCCCAGGATCCTGGGATCGAGTCTCGCTGGCATCGGGCTCTCTGCTTCCGCGGGGAGCCTGCTTCCCCCCACCCCGCCCCCTCGACTGCCTCTCTGCCTACTTGTGCTCTCTGTCTGTCAAATGAATAAATAAAATCTTTAAAAAAATTTTTTAATAAATAAATAAAATCTTTTAAAGAATTAGGATAGACTAGGGTAAGATAGGATTAAAAAAATATAAGTGTGTTATCACATATAGTAAGGTCAGTATTGTCTTCTGAAACTTTTGCTCTGGTTTTCTTTTTTTTTTTTTTAAGATTTTATTTATTTATTTGACAGAGAGAGAGATCACAAGTAGGCAGAGAGGCAGGCGGGGGGTGGGGAGGGCGGGGAAGCAGGCTCCCTGCTGAGCAGAGAGCCCGATGTGGGGCTCGATCCCAGGACCCTGAGATCATGACCTGAGTAGAAGGCAGAGGCTTAACCCACTGAGCCACCCAGGCGCCCCATTGCCCCCATTTTATATCTGTGTGTATGTGTACTGGATGGGAGCATAAGATACCTTTCTTACAGCACAATGTGGCCCCCAAAAAGTCTGAAAAATACTGTCCTAAATATACAATACTGTTTTGTCATTTTATACTTTTATGTAAATAGTCTCCTACAGCACTCATCCTTTCCCCAACTGGCTTTTGCTCCCCTGGACATGAGCTTCCAGATATACCCATATTGCTCCCTATAGCTTGCTCTCATTCATTTCCAGCACTGCAAAAACATGCCTGAGTTATCTTTCCATCCTCCCATTGGATTTTTTTTCTTTTGCCAAATGGGACATTCAAAAAATAGCTATCTGTCACTATCGCCACCATTTCATACTGGGAACGACATTTTAATATAAATAAAGCTGGAAAGCCCTACCCTGGGAATCAAAGGCAATCTTTCAAATTGAATAAATCTGGTTTTATGCAAATGCATTCCATTTGCCCCTGGGAGTTAAGATTGTTGTTTTTCTTCCTTGTTGACCATTAGCTTGTTCGCATGTTGTTGTAAACTAGGAAAGAACATAGTCATCCACATACACAACAGTCTTGGGCCAGCTACTTCTGGGGAGGAGGAGAAGAATGAAATAGAATGGAGCCAGGGTTCCAAAGGAGCCTCAGCTATAATGTCTCATTTCCTTTGTTACCTAAAAACAAGTCTGAGTCAGACATGACCAAATGTTAACATTTGTTAATTCTGGAGCATGAACAGGGTCATCCAAGTTTTGATCTGAACTTTAAATAGTTCACCAAAAAATTTTTAAAGAATAAAAAATTTTTCAAAAATTATCACCAAATTGTACTTGCTCTAGTTTCAAGTTTTAGTTTTAAGTAATTCCTTGAAAATATTTCGTCATCGGGGTGCCTGGGTGGCTCAGTTGGTGAAGCGTCTGACTCCTGATTTTTGGCTCAGGTCATGATTTCAGGGTCGTGGGGTCGATCCCATAGCAAGCGCCACACTGGGCATGGAGACTGCTGCCCGGGGTTCTCTCTCTCCCTCTGTCCCTACCCCCCAGCTCCCTGCTGTCTTTCAAAAAAAAAAAAAAAATTCATCACCAACCAGAGTTAGGAAATGTACCTTACATTTAAAACAGGTAAAAGACAGTTTGGTCTTCATGGTTTAAAATCCAGAACTGCCAGCTTGTCTGTTTACTCTGTGATCTTGGGAAAGTCATCTAACTTTCCTGGGCCTCATGTACCCCCATCTGAAAAAAAAAAAAAAGGGCTGTGACAACCCAAACACCCATCCACGGATGAGTGGATAAACAAAAGGGGGCGTATCCATATACAATGGAATATTATTTGATTACAAAAAGGGATGAAGTACTGATACCTGCTAATGTCAATGAACGCCAGAAACATCATGCTCAGTGAAAGAAGCCAGACACAAAAGGTCACATAGTATTGGATTCCACTTAGATGACATGTCCATGATAGACAAATACAGGGAGACAGGAAACAGACTGGTGGGTGGCAGGAGTTGGGAGGAAGGAGGAATAGGGAGTAACTGCTAACAGGTTTGGGGTTTCTTTTTGAGGTGATGGAAATGTTTTGGAACTAGGTAGAGGTGATGTTTGCACAAAAGGCCATTGAATTGTATACTTTATTTTTTTTTAAGGGGCACCTGGGTGGCTCAGTGGGTTAAGCCTCTGCCTTTGGCTTGGTTCATGATCCCAGGGTCCTGGGATTGAGCCCCACATCAGGCTCTCTGCTTGGCTGGAAGCCTGCTTCCCCCCCTCTCTGTGCCTGCCTCTCTGCCGACTTGTGATCTCTCTCTCTCTCTGCCAAATAAATAAATAAAATCTTTAAGAAAAAGATTTTATTTACTTATTTTGAGAGAAGAGAAGAACACCTACTAGAGCATGAGGGGATGGGGGCGGGGGAGGACAGAGGCAGAGAAAGAGAGGTAGAGAGAGAATCTCCAGCAGACTCCGAGCTGAGTGTGAAGCCAGATGTGGGGTTCAATCTCATGACCGTGAGATCATATCCTGAGCCAAAATCAAAAGTTGGATGCTTGACTGACTGAGCCACCCCCGAATGGTATACTTTAAAATGGTTCATTTTATGAGACCTTTATCTCAATTTGTAAAGGGGGAGGTCTGTGCCTCCTAGCGTTACTGAGGATAAAAGTACACATGAACACAGAAGAGGGTCCCAGCACTGTCTGGCTGGGAAGCACCATCATTGCTCAAAGGGCCATCTCTCCCTCGTGGGGGGAGGCAGGGCGAGGCTTACATTTCACCCACGAAATCAAGCTAGCAACTTGCCCAAAGCCACACAGTGAATCACCTGTGTGGACTTTGCACTAGAGCTTGGCTTTTCCAATCTGTGGGTCCAGAACAAGTTCACTCCATTCTGCTTCTCCAGCTTGATAGCAGAATGGCATTTTACTGTTTGTAAAATATTTTTCCCCTGGTGATTTTCTAACAGCTTTTCTTCAGAGGTTCAGCATGGCAGAATGGTTAGAGACCGTGGCCCCTGGACTCGGACAAATCTGGGTTCAAATCCAGACTCTGTCTCTTCTCAGCTGTGTGCCTTTGGGTGAGTCATCTAACCTCTCTGGCCCTTGATTTCTCCAGGTATAAAATGGAAATAATGACTTATCCTATGTATTAAGTGGGAATGAAAAGAGAAGATATATATATATATATATATATATATATATATATATATATATATAAAGCAAGAGTCAGGTCAATGCCTAACACATAGTAAATTATCAGTAAATGATGGCTGTTAGAGGCACCTGGGTGGGTCAGTGGGTTAAAGCCTCTGCCTTTGGCTCGGGTCATGATCTCAGGGTCCTGGGATCGAGCCCCGCATCGGGCTCTCTGCTCGGCGGGGAGCCTGCTTCCTCCTCTCTCTCTGCCTGCCTCTCTGCCTACTTGTGATCTCTCTCTCTCTGTCAAATAAATAAATAAAGTCTTTAAAAAAAAATGATGGCTGTTAATAGTCAAAGAAGCTACTCAGACAAAGCACTGAACACATAGAGTTAAAGGTGACAGAAGAACAAAACAATTTCAAAGCCACTTTGTCACAAGCCCCAAATGCTTGAAAGCAGTGGTCCCTGACAGGGGGATGGGAGAGGGAGTGATTTTGACTTTGCAGGGGACGTGCGGTGGTATACGGAGATATTCCTAAATGTCACTCTTGGGGAGGGGGCGTGTTTCTGGCGTCTAACAGGTAAACCTCAGGGATGCTGCTAAACATCCTACAATACATAGGGCAGCCCCCCTCCAGCAGACAACGATCTGCCCCAAGGCGTCAACAACGCCCAGGTTATGAGACCCTGCTCTAGCGTGAGCCTCCCATTGCCAGACTTAGTTCCAAACAACGGGGCAATCCACTCTCCAGATACTGGGAGAGCTTGCACAGTGAGTCATTTTGTAAAGCTAAGGAACTTTAAGCAAGGTGATAATCATCATAATTTCTCTGTTGAGTAAGTCTGGATGGAAGTACATTTGAGGCCTTCTCTAAGAGAGACACACCCAACATCAACATAAACTCCATGAGGCCGGGTGATGGACATTTGGGAGGATGTGTGCTTTGGTGAGAAAATAAATAGAAAATAAATTTAAAATAAATAAATAATAAATAAATAAATAAATAAATAAACTCCGTGAGGGCCGATGAAAGTTCAAGAGATTTTGAAAGACCGGTGTAAATCCTCCTTGTCAGAGGCCTATGGGAACATCCCAAAGAATCTGGTCTCCCTAATTGCCCCTGGGAGGCCATGAGGACAGAGATTGGCACACAGTAAGCACTCAATAAATGCTATTATTATCATCATCTCCATTGCCACCTTGTTACTATTATCTCCCCAAGTACATTGGAAGGTGTGTTCTCACAACAACCTTCTGAGATGCGTGATATTGTCCCCATTTTTCAGATGAGGAAATGGAGGCTCATGCCACATTTTCTTCAGTCCCCTCCCTAATCTCCAACTGTCACTTATTATCCCCACAGACACTAAAGGGATCTTTTTCTTTTTCTTTTTTTTAAGATTTATTTAGTTATTTGAGAGAGAGGGAGCATGGAGTGGGGAAGCACGGAGGGAGAGGGAGAGAGAGAATCCCAAGCAGACTCCCCACTGAGCAAGGAGCCCGATGAAGGGCTTGATCTCACAACCCCAAGACCATGACCTGAAATGAAATCAAGAGTCAGATCTCAACAACTGAGCCACCCAGGCACCCCCAAAGGGATCTTTTTCAAATGAAATCAGATCTTTATATATATATACATATATCTTATTTATTTGCCAGAGAAAGAGAGAGAGAGACAGCACAAGCATGGGGAGTGGCAGGCAGAGGGAGAAGCGGACCCTTCTCTGAGCACAAGGCCTATGCGGGACTAGATCCAAGGATCCTGAAATCAGGACCTGACTGACTGGGCCACCCAGGCATCCCGAAATCAGATCTTATTTAGGAAAAAATGCTCTCTGGGTAACAATGTACCTAATTTTTTTTTTAATTTTCATTTTTAAATAAACTCTACACCCAATGTGAGGCTTGAATTACAACCCCAAGATCAAGGGTTACAGGCTCTACCAAACAGAGACAGGCCAGGTGCCTCTGTTACATAGTATTTTCTGATCCAATGTTTCTTTATGATTTAGGTGTCTTAAAAAATGAAGAGTGATGCCGTGGTTGGGTTAGATGTTAACATTAAAGGGAAACTGAGTAAAAGGTATGTGGGAACTCTTTGTAGCATCTTTGCAACTCTCAGTATATCCCAAATTATTTAAAAATAAAAAGCTTATTTTAAAAACTGAATCAGGGGTCACCTGGGTGGCTCAGTTGGTTAGGCAACTGCCTTCAGCTCAGGTCATGCTCCCAGGGTCCTGGGATGAGACCCTCATCGGACTCCCTGCTCAGCAGAGAGCCTCCCTCTCCCTCTCTCCCTGCCTGACGCTTTGCATACTTGTGCTATCTCTCAAATTAAAAAAAAAAGAAAAAGAAAAAAACTTTAAAAAACAAATCAGATCATGTTACTCATCTGACTAAAATCCTGCAGTGATTTCCCACTAGTCGTAGAATAAAATCTGAATGTCTTCCCTTGGCTTCCTAGGCCCTGAGTGGTTGGCTTTTGCCCATTTCCTCAACCTCCCCTCCCAACACTTGCCCTCACACTATCCTTTAGCCTTTTTTCAGTCTACCAACGCTGGAAAATTGTCCCTGCCTCTGGGCCTTTGCACTTGCTGTTCCTTCCGTTGAGAAAGCTCTTCCTCTATGTAGTTCTTCCCATGACTCTCTTTCTTATCCTTCAGATATTGATTCAAAGGTCAAATCCTCAGAGTCCTTCTCCCATGTAGTCATGTGACCCCTTCTAATTCTCTCACAAAATTTATCACTCTGAAATTACCTTCTTTGAATGGTTTCTCTGTTCCTGCCTGTCTCCTCTAATAGACTGGGAATTCCATGAGGGCAGAGACTATGTTGGTTTGCTTACTGCTATGTCCCCAGCTTCTTACATGGGACCCAACACAGAGTAAGGCCTCAATGAACATTTGCCAAAGAGAATACCAGTGTCTGCTGGTAATACCACAGGACATTGAAACAAAGCTGTGGACCTTGTCAAAGGCTTTCACCCATATTTTTTCCTATGGTTCTCCACTTTGCACAAAACCACCAGAATACACAGGCAGGTCCAGATTTGCTGGCAAACCTCATCATCATTTATTTGTATCATTTAACAATAATTCTGATGCTCATTAAATTGAGATAAGGGAGGGAAAAGAGTTCACCCCCAACTTTCTAGAACAAAGTTCCAAATTTTTGATTAAGGGCCAAATGTAGCCCAGGTATGTTTTGTCAGTCTCATATAGTGTTTTAGAAGCATTTGAGGGGCGCCTGGGTGGCTCAGTGGGTTAAGCCTCTGCCTTCGGCTCAGGTCATGATCTCAGGGTCCTGGGATCGAGCCCCGCATTGGGCTCTCTGCTCAGCCCGGAGCCTGCTTCCCCCTCTCTCTGCCTGCCTCTCTGCTTACTTGTGATCTCTCTCTCTCTCTCTCTCTCTGTTAAATAAATAAATAAAATCTTTTTTTAAAAAAAAAAGGAGCACTTGAGTTCATGACCAGGCAGTTTAAAAATTGGAACTTTTCACATAAAAAATGGAATGTCCGAGTTCTCCTGAAAACTCAGAGGATCTGGCCACATTGAGCCTGTTTCTCACATGGCCTCAATGGATTCCAATTGGAAGTGGCTGGCTCCTTGAGTGGATGGAGTGTGGGCTCTCCAGCTTACCACAATCTACTCTATCCACTTGGCTTAATTCTTTTACTGTGCCTGAATCCTCCTCAAAGCTGAAGTATCCCTAGAAATGCAACAGAGTTTCCAAATATTTTGGCCACAGCCCCTCTTATGTGGAAGCTCAATGTATAAAACAGATCACAGTAGTAATAGTTAATATTAAGTGCTTACTGTGTACCATGGTGCTGCTCTGGTTGACACAAGGGATGGGAGGCAAGAAACCCATCAGTTCCCCATCATCTCCAGCAGCCCCCTAAGAAAGCTCTGTGAATCCAAGGAAGAGCATTCAAAAAGCACATTTTAATCCACTATCCTCATTATCTAGATGGGCAAAGGGAGGCATAGAGAGGGGAGGGGACACACCACCTATTAGACGGTAGCCTTTCAGGCAAATACTTGCCTGCTAGTCCTTGGGGAGGCCATTAGTATTGATAATGGCAGAAAAAGGCCAATGGGGGACCAGTTCTTTCTTCCAAGAGCTGTTTGCTGGTTTCTGGGAGCCATTCAGGCCTACTCTGTGAGTCCATGCCATTCTCAGGCTCTAAGCCAGCTAATTCCTGTAGACATATACCACCAAAACTGGACTCAAGGGGGGTTGTTCAAAGAAGAATGGCACATGGATAGAGACCCTCCCTGTGCCCCAGTCATCTGAATTCTTCCTCCAGCCCTGATGATGTCAACAGATATTAACAGACCAGCCATTTTGTATGTGGAAAATCATGGCACTCTTTTTGTGTTAGAGACATGTTTAGATCATTCCACTGGGTTCCACATTCATGTGTCAGGGTTGTGCTAGGTATGGGGGATTCACAGTGGTGGTTTGTTACATATGAACAAGGGCTTTGATTTCTAGCTGTCCTAGGTACCAGCCTGGCTCTGCAACTTACTAGCTGTGTGACCTTCAGAAGACAACCTAGCCTCTCTGTGTCTCACTTTCTTCATCTGTAAAATGGGGATGACAGGAATAGTACATAATTCCTAGGATTGTCTTAGGGATTTGCTGAGATAATTTTTGGCACATACCAAGAAAACGAGTGTAGTGTTTGTTTGTTTTCTCCACTGCATTTATCAGAAGCTGATATTTTTATTTGCATCTTTGTTTATTGTCTGGTTTACTAGATGACTCTCCATGAGAAGGGCCTTGTCTGTCTTACTCACCCCTGCTTTCCAGCCTAGAACAATGCCTGGCACAGAGTAGGTGCTCCATAAATATTTGTCTGCTGAATGAATTGCTGTCTTTCATATTACTGCTCTAATTGCCACTGCGATGATGTATCCTGCCCTGGAGGAGCCCAGAGTCTCGTGAAAACCAGCGAGAGCCACCCTGACCTCAACAGCCAGCTGTTCACAAGTGCTGGGCATCAACTCTGAATGTCACCAACTGGGCCCTGTGCCCTAGGCTGACAAACGACACTTGTGTATCTTCTGGTGGACAGAGCTACGGCACGGGAGAACGAATTTGAAAGGGGAAAGTAGAGTTAGAAACCGAGCCAAGGTGGGGGGGGGCAGCCCTAAACCTCAATGCTCCACCCCCACCCACCCCCTGTCAGCAGCAGGGGAAGAGCAGTCCACGTGCAAGGAGCCCGCCCAGGGAGGGCACCCCTGCGGAGGACTGGTGCCTGGGTGGTGCAATCACCTCGATGGCATTTGGGGATGGGATAGGTATCCTGTGTGCCTTGAGAAACAAAATTAATTTCTAGGGGGTTGGGAAAGGGCTTTGCTAAAACGATGCAGAAGTAAACAGACAAAAGTAAAGGTCAAGAAAGAGAGCAGATGTTTTCCTGAATGTGGGCTGCATTTCCAAACCCAGCTAAAGGCAAGGTGCAGCAACCCCCACTCCCCAGTCCCGGGGGTGGCATATTTTGGGGGCTCCTTGGAGAGGGGTGCACTTGGGGAGACCGGGAAGCCGAGGGGAACCGGCCAAAGTCTCCTAGGATGCCTGCAGAAGCCAGGATTGCCTGCACTACCCGCACTGCCGGCCCCTGCAAACTCATTCCTCTCTTCTGGCCTCGGATCTCCGACGCGCGAAATCTGCAGATTTTCCCTTTATCTGCTGGCACACGCTTGTTCCGTTCACCTTCGTTCTGGCTGGAATCAGGGTAACTGTTCCGATGATTATATAATTTGCCGAGTTCAAGAAAGATAACCCAAAGATAGGAATGATGAAAAATTTTTGAGAGGATTAAAAAAAAAAATTCCCCCAAATGTAAAAGTTACAGAGGGCGCACACACACACACACACACACACACCCATAATCCCACCACTCAGAATGGGTAACTGCTAACCTCTTGATTTATCTGGGAGACGACTTTTTAAATTAGTGACCAAATAAACCTTCCGCTTCCCCCAAACCCCAGCAAATCTGAATCCAAAATAAATCAACCTACTTCTCTTCAATACTCTGTCGCCACCTCTACCTCTTATTTATATTAGGGGCTAAATTACAGAACCCCCGAATTCTTCCGGTGGGCTTTCACAAGGCCAAGCCTGCAAACATCCGGCCTAACGAAGAGTATCTGGCGGAGGCTGCGAACCCACGAGCGTACAGCCGCACCTTCCCCTCTTCTCTAACTCCCGCGTGCAACTTTGCAGCTCCCGCTCCCGCCAGGGGGCCTATTTGCTAGGCCGGCTTGGCGGAGGGATCCCGCGCGCGATCGCAGTTACGCTCAACCGTCTCCTCTCATTCCCGCGCTCTGGCCCCGCCCCCTCCCCTCGCTCTGGTCCCGCCCCCTCCCGCGTGCCTTTTGGCCCATAAAGAAGTCCCGGCCGGGCCGCTGCACTCCCCCGCGCGCATCCGTGCGCCGACCGAGACTGGCTAAGGAGTCGGCGGCCATTTTGTTCTTCTCGTGGTTCCAGTGGGGAGAGAAGGAGGAAGCAGGGAGCGGGGCGGTTGGGGGGGACCCGCCGCGGCTGCTGCCACCGCCGCTACCACCGCCTCTGTGCTCGAGGCGTGGGAAAGGAGGTGTGAGTCCCGGGCGCGAGCCGGCGGCGGCGCCGCTGCGGGAGGGTCGGCGGTGGGAAGGCGATGGCGGATATAGATAAACTCAACATCGACAGCATCATCCAACGGCTGCTGGAAGGTGAAGGGGTCGGCGGACGCGCTAGGGGGGGGAGGCGGGCGATCCCGGGAGCTCGCGGGGGAGGGGGGAGTTGGGAGGCCGGTTGGGCTTGCAGCGCCGACGGGAGTGAGCCCCGCGAGTTGGCTCGTGGAGCCAGGTGCTGCAGCCGGAGGGAGGCCGGCCGGGTCCCGCACTTGGCCCAACCCGCGGACCCTGCCGGCTCCGTTCATTCATTGCTCGGAGGTGCAGCCTTCTTCCCGGAGATTTGAAAACTCCGCTCCCCACCCCCACGTTTCCGGTCCGTACTCCCCTTGCGCCCCAGAAGCGGGACCAGCTCTTGGAGGAGAGAGGGCTGGGGGCCCAGTCCGCCCTACAGGACGGCGTGTTCCTTACTTTCTGGTACCCGTCCTCTCGGAAAGCAGTTTGATGGGGCTGAGGGTTCCACCGGCTTTGGGGACTTCTTTCCTACAATGCTTATTTTTTGTGTGGGGCTGGGGTCGGACGGCCCATTTCTTGTTACTTGGTGGCGAACGTTCCTATCTGCTGAGGGTGTGGGAACCCATCCGCTCCTGCCTTCCCAAATACTTAATTCTTAAGTTACCCTATCTTGAAGAGGACTCCGCGCTCTTTTCTGAACGTGCCGCTAACATGAAACCAGCGATGATAACAGTTGGGTTATCTTTCCAATGTGCCAGGCTCTGTATTAAGCGCTTTGCGTTCATCTCATGATTACATTCATAGCAATACTCAGCGTTTCTAAAGCGCTTACTGTGTGTCATACATTCTTAGAGCAGTTTACACACATTTCATAAATTATCCCAACAATCTTGAGAGATGGGTACTATTATTTTTTCCCGGTTTTCGGAAGAAGCTAAGACAGAGGTTAAGTCACTTGACCAAGGTCACACATTAGTGACAGGTTTCAAAGCCAGCCGGGAGCTAGAACTTGCTACATGCCACCCATCTTATGTTTGAAGGAAGGAGGTTAAGCTTAGGTTAAAAGAAAGCTTTAATTTTGGCTGACCTAAGACTCCTGAAGTGCCTGACAGTTGATTCACATTGATGGCGGATACAGATGAAGTTTGGATTTTCAACAGGGTAGTTGAAGTGAGCCTCCCCCACCCGAATTTCCAAGCCTGTGTACTAAATCTCTTTTTTTGAGATTTTGGAAGAATTCGGATCTCTTGATTTGGGCACTGGATAATGAAGATTTGGCTGAGTTTTAACTGCTTTTTGCCTTCATACTGTGCTCCTAAAAGGTTGTACTGTAAGTGCTTGAGAGATGGAGTCCAGAGCAAAGAACACTTGGGCAGCTCTGGTACTAGAATTTGCAGATCTTTTAAATTAAGTCATTAAAATGAAATTTCTGAAAATATCTTAATCCATCTTGGATTTTTATTTTTTTACTTTTATATTTTCTTAAATATGTCTATAAAGTCCCCTGAAATGCTCTTGAGATGTCGGTAGCATTTGTGGGTGAAAACCTTGTAACTCATTCAGGACTTGGCATTTACTATAAGAACTATATTTTTCATATATTTTCATGATAGTTAATACAGTTCTTTGATTTCTGTGAGGCCACAGACAGCCAGAAACCAATTAAAACAATTTGCAGTAAGAAAGGACCTTTTTATTAAATATTTTCATCTTAAGCCTTTAACTTTTGCGTATCTATACAGGGTTATGTATGGGCAGATTAGCTGGGCTTTCTTTCACTGAGGAAACAAAAAATTGGAATCTGTGTTGATTAGAATCAGAACTTTAAAACCATTTAAGTCTTGTTAAGACCTGTGTTGCTTATAACTATTCACGTAACAGATTTGTTCATTTAGTCTTATTTTTTCAGTCATGCTAAGAAATTTACCTTGATAAACTTGGATCATTTAAAATGAGATTGTTTCTTAATAGTTCCTCTTTACATGTTACGTTGCACTGAAAACCAGATTTTTTTATCATTTTTTTCATTGAAATTAATAAAGCATTGCATTTTAGTGTCTCTGGAATGGGCTAATTGCACAATACCGTCTACTTCAGATTTGCTTTTTTCTTACCAGTGTTAATTTGGCAGAGGAACGGTTGAAGATGATCCATTGAGGATACAGATTAAACACAGGCGTGCGCGTCCATGTTAGAAAATGTTGATAATAAATTTTCTGATTTTTTTTTTTTACTGTCCCCAAAACCTTTTTTCCTAAGTTGTTTCTGTTTTTGTTTTTTTAATTTATTTGACCAACGGTGAGAGAGGGAACACAAGCAGGGGGAGTGGAAGAGGGAGAAACAGCCTTCCCGCCCAGCAGGGAGCCTGATGCCTCATGCAGGGCTCTATCCCAGGACCCTGGGATCATGACCTGAGCTAAAGGTGGACTCTTAACTTACTGAGCCACCCAGGTGTCCTTTCCCTAAGAATTTTAATTTTAAGATGTAATTATATCTGAATATGGTATATGAGCTTTGTGATCTTTTTTGTATGTTCAGAATTGTCTTTTTAAGACTGAAGCTTAGTCGAGAAATAGCTTGGTAATAGTACTAAAAAAGGCAAGTCACAGTGAGGTCTTCTTAAGAAAACCAGCAGGTTGATTTGGACTACAGCTTTGCAGTTGTTTTCTAGTCTAAATTTTAAGTAGTTTTTCCTAAAGTGAGGCATCACTTAGGTGACCTACCTTGGAAGCTTTTTCAGGCTCAGCCTTGCTAGTCATAAAACTTGAAACTCCTTAGTTTAACATTCAGTAATTTGAATAACTGTACAGTAAAACTTGGTAGATTTAGAGAGAAAATAAGCCAGCTGTTGATTTGGTCTGATAGTCCCCATGTTGGAGAAAAGTGAGAGGGCAGAGTTTTACTTTGTAAGTGACCTAGTTTGGAGAGCAGAGGTGGCCAGTACTTTCCTTACATAGCAGGTGGTATAACTTACTTCACATCCAGATTTGCAAAAAAAAAAAAAAGCATCTGTGGTTTGAAGATGACGATTGTCAGACTACAAGACCTTGTCAGGCTCTGCATAATTGTCCTATTTAAGTGATTTAAATATGACTTCTTCCTTGGCCCTCAGAACACATCTAGTACTTAAATCCTCTGATGTGTAAGAGTTCATCTGAAAGTAGGGAGTGTTCAGATACTCTGAAACTATAAAATTAAGTGGCCCATGTGTTTAGCTTTTTGGTGTAATATGAAACATGTTTATATTCTAATCTTAAAAAGGCAGTAGTGCCTGGTCTTGAGGATCATACAAAGGACAAAAAAAAAAAGTTCTTTAAATTCTGATCAAAGAAAACAAAGTAATCTTCTAATGAGACCTCTGCAATTACTATTTTTTAATTGGTCAGATAATTTAACAATTGGAGGCTTTTCTTGGAAACAATTATAGGGCGTTTTGTTGATAAAGACAGTAATATCAAAGCTTGTGTTACTAATTCCCTAATTTACAAGAAGTCTGTTTTGAGACACCCACTGTCCTTCCCTCCCCTTGCAGCATATCAGTAGTAGGCCTCATCCTCTTCCATGAGGTGGGAGAGGAAGGATCTCTTGGAGACATCTGCAGCTTACACCAGTTCTAAACCACAGCGTGGAAAGGATTACTCTCCTTGTGCCCCAGAGTGCCCCCGTGTTTGTCAGTAGCAGGAGGCATCAGTAAAATCTAACAGGATGGTGTGTGTCCCGAAGTGCTTGAGGGAATGTGAGCCACCAGAGCAGAGGCCAGCCTTTCCTTCTCCCGCGCCGGTGAAATGGAGGTGGTGATGGGCCACGCATTAGTAATCCGTTTTCAAAGGTAGAGGTTGGTCAGAGGTTGGTCGGTGAGATTGTTTTATGTCTTTGATTTTGCGGTCCTGTAATCTTTGACCTATTCTGCAGATTATGAGCCTGTGCCGGTGAGTTTACTTGAGGTAGGTGAGGATTACTGATCCCGAAGCAGGGCAGTGGTTGATGACGGTTATACCAGCTTGGCCGTTCCACTTCATTTATAGTCATGGCAATTAGAAGACCTTAAAGATGGAAATGTGAAGGAGACAATATTCTGATGTGAATTGCTTTAAAACTGAAAGTCTTATTCAAGATGAATAAGGAAAAATTTCATATTTTTGGAGTTTATGGAATTCTGAGATGAATTATTAAGATTTAGGATCAGACCCCTGTTTCCAAGCATGTAAGAACAGATGATTTACCTAACAGGTCTTGATTATGCACCTTAAACTTCCAATGTCTCCACTCCTCTAGGGTTTGCTGGCACCCAGAGTGGGTGTCACTGATATTAAGCCTTATGAAAATATAAATTACTCATAAGATACAGGGTCAGACCTCAAGTCTAGTTAGTGGTATTTTATCAAAATGGGTTGTTAGACTGAAAAGATAAACATCTCTCAATAAACTGGTTTCACATTAGGTGTAGAAAACTCAAGATACTTTGAGAGCAGTAGTGTTTTCCAATTATATCCTGAGTATTTGTCTTAAGAAAATAGGTATCACCTCTAAATGCTCAAAGTATAACAGTAGCATAGGAAAGTCAAGAAGGAGGGCGTGTGTGGTGCAGAAACAATTCAGGTAGTCTAAAAGTAGAAAGTCTTCCTGCTGGTGACTGCAATGCAACCAAGTGATTCTTGATAACATTTTTGTGGTTTCTATTTTGTGTAGTTGTTTGTGGGAAAGTTTTAATGTTGCACATATTCGCTGTTGTTTGTCTTGGTTTGAGGTCTTCCTTTTCTAAATCTATCATGTAGTGTAAGGTTACTGATTCTGTTGCTGAAATGAATAGCATGTGCAGTAGTTTAAGATTACCACCAACTTTAATTAAAGATTATCTTAAAACAGCAAAATCTGCGGGGCGCCTGGGTGGCTCAGTGGGTTAAAGCCTCTGCCTTCGGCTCAGGTCATGATCCCAGGGTCCTGGGATCGAGCCCCGCATCGGGCTCTCTGCTCAGCAGGGAGCCTGCTTGCCTTCCTTTCTCTCTGCCTGCCTCTCTGCCTACTTGTGATCTGTCTGTCAAATAAATAAAATCTTTAAAAAAAAAAAAACAGCAAAATCTGCGGCAGCTTATTTTTATGCTGGTTACGCCATTCTTAGGTGCTCTCTTTGTGTATGCTGTTTCTTTTAATTAGACTTACTTTCAACAATTAAGGGACTTTTAATTATAGAGCAAGAAGAATACTTTTTTATTACTCATAGATAATCCCAAAGTAGTCTTAAATTCCCTTGCATGGTTTTCATTTCTGCTTTGCTTGTAGCCAGGCTGTCAGAAAAGTTAGTGTTGCTTGTGAGAAAAAGCGGTCATTGCAAATAATCACCGATAACATTCTTTTACTATTTCAAGTTTTTGTCAGTTTGGTTTTGATACAATTGCATGAAAGTTTTTATCATACACTCATGTTAGTGATTTGCCAGATAAATAGATTAAGTTTCTATAGAACATCCTTGCTGCTAACAGCCATAATGCGTTTTTCTGAATCTTTCTAGCCAGATAAAGAAAGGTTTTTACTCAAAAGTCATAATTTTAATATCTAAATTGGTATATTAATGTATTGATCACTAACCTACACATGTTTGCAATGCCTGCTGATTTCCACGCAATGCCTAGCATCTGGGTTTGTAAGAAACACTCCCATCTGGAAAATGAAATTCTTATTTGTTGGAATATTTTGGATTCCTTTAGCGATTGTTGAAATAATTTGCTATTTACTATTTGAACTACCACAGCTACTTAGGAAGGTAACATGACAGCTCTTGAATTTCCTACCAAGGGTCTTGTTTTTGTGCATGTTTCTCCCATTGCACACAGAGCACAGTAAGGGCTTTAAACCTCAAGGTAAGTATTGATGTTTATTAAGGTATCAAGGTAAGGTTGATGTTTATTAAGTAGAGCTGTACTGTTTGTAATTAGAAAGGTTTTTATTTAAAATAGAGATGTTTTTATTTTTAAGAAACCTTTGTCTTGTTAATGGTATTGAAGGTAATATCCTTAAGGTGAACTTTTAGTTTTATAATCTTTATGAAGGGATAGTTCTAGTCATAGCCTTTCTAATGAGCTGCAGTTACTAGTCTTATTTTCTGTGTCCTCCACAAGAGAAAGGACAAGGTTCTTGTCCATCCTGTTTACCAGGGTATCCCCAGCATCCATCAGAGGGTCTGGGACATAGTAGATACTCTGCAACTATTCTCTTGAGTGTTTGAGGCATGGTTAGTAAGTATTGATAGTCTTACCAAACAGATTGCCTAAATTCCTTCTGATTTAATGCTTCTCAGTTGTAAGGATGCTTAATGATTTTATATCCTGTCTAATAATTTTCTTAGGAAGCAGTGACCACCATATATTAGGGTTTTGGTAGTTTGTCCTGTAAAAACTCCTTGGTTTGGAAGTTAAAGACCAACAAATCCTTAGTTGGGAGGGGAGTAGTATGGTAGCAGCACCACCAGACCTAGAGTTCATAGGGGCCTGGTGTCGTTATAAGCTCTGTGACCTTGGACCAAGTCACTGAACCTCTCCCATCCCAGACTGTAACAGAAGTGACAGAGCGTAACTTCATACGATTGTTGTGAGGATTAAGGGGCAATGTAAAGCGTGCTAGTGTGGTGCCCAGCACGTCATAAGTGCTTGGTAAATGTTAGCTGCAGCTACTAGTGAGTGATTATTTGATGGACATTGAAAATAGTGAAGTAGATTTATGCACTAGTGGCCAATACGGCTATTTTTAAGAAATATCTAGTGTTTATTTGAACTGCTAAAACCCATTTTGAAATCTTTATCTTTTAATTGTTAGACAAATCATCTTCAATATGAAATTTAAGAGTAATCCTAAATTTTTGCAACTAGAAAAATGTTCTCTTAAAGGCTGATAGGAAAATGACACTGTTGCTTTTTTAATTTTAAAGCACAGACACAGGTTTTTTGCTAATCAAAAGCATGTAGTCTGGAATGCATGTTTAATTCTAATACCACATGTCATCAGTACTCAAGAGATTTATCCAGATTTCATTCACACAGCAGTTTGAGCCGCTGCCACGTCTAGCCATGGGCATGTACACTGCAGAGCCAGCCGTGTGGTCTTGGGATTTACAGCCTACCAGGGGGTCCAGATGAGTAGGTGGAAGCAAGATGGCATTTATGGTACAAAGTATGATGTGTGTTGAGTGGTAGCCAAGTGTTGTGAGAGCATTTCAGAAAGCATAAACTAGGCTTAAGAGAGGAGAGGAGGTGGATAGGATAGGCTCTCCAGGGCAAGGTAATAATGTATAAGCAGTCTTGAAGGGGGAGCAGGTATTTGCCAGTTGGTAGTTGATAGTTTTTGCAGAGTTTCTATTTTCATAATCTTATTGCTTGAGCTAATTGTAGGGAATTTAAGATGCTTTGGGACCATGTTGTTTTTAATGAGCACTGTTCTCCAGGTAGAAAATCTTGATTTGTTCTGGAAAAACTGCATTTAATCCTTATTGCACGTTAAGAATAATTTTTAGGGGCGCCTGCGTGGCTCAGTGGATTAAGCCACTGCCTTCAGCTCAGGTCATGATCTCAGCGTCCTGGGATGGAACCCCGCATCGGGCTCTCTGCTCAGCAGGGAGCCTGCTTCCCTCTTTCTCTCTCTGCCTGCCTCTCTGCCTACTTGTGATCTCTGTCTGTCAGATAAATAAATAAAATCTTTTTTAAAAAAAATTTTTAGAGGGGCGCCTGGGTGGCTCAGTGGGTTGGGCCTCTGCCTTCGGCTCGGGTCGTGGTCCCGGGTTCCTGGGATCGAGCCCTGCGTCAGGTTCTCTGCTCAGCAGGGAGCCTGCTTCCTACCCCCTCCCCCGCCTGCCTCTCTGCCTACTTGTGGTCTCTGTCAAATAAATAAATAAAACCTTTAAAAAAATTTTTTTTTAGATTGTTAGCAGTATTGCTTTTTACTTATCTGTATACTCCACTCAGAGGACAAACAGGAAAACAGAGTAAGGAAACTATCATAAACTATGTCTAAAGGTGGTAGTAGGAAACCCTCCAAAAGCAGTAAAATTTATATTAGCAACATTGACTTAATCTGGTGGCATTGATTTAATGGTAGCATTTACATTAACAGTACAGCCTTCATTCCATACAGGTATAGAATAATTATTACACACTCTTGAAAGACTTGAAGTGGACCATTCATTCACAAGTGTGCGGCTCTGCTGAAAAAGATTGAGGTTGAAAACCAGAACCTTCTAGGAGTCCCTTCCTAGCCAGAAATAAAAGTTTCCTGCTGGGCAGTCTGCCCAAGCTTCTGGCTGACTTGTGGTATAATTGCTAATGATTGGGGTTTTCTGGCCTGTGAAGCAGGAATCCCACCGTCTTTCCATCAGGAGTGTTTCTTGAGTTCCCTACTGTGTGTGTCAGGAGAGAAAATTACTGTGGTTCTGGAAAAACCATTTTTCATTGCTCAATTGCTATAGTGTTATAGATGTGTCTGTTTCATATCTTCCCTCAAATTATCATTACTGCACTTTCCTCTTCATTACTTCTCATTTCATAATATTTTGATCAGAAGGAGACTGGTATTGGTTTACTTCAGTTACGTATTTTGGGGTCCAAAGTAGTAATTTGCTCAAGACTATAGAACCAGTAAAGAAACTTAGGGCTGTAGTTCACTGCTCTCAGCATTTTCTCTTCATTGTGTGCTTCAAGAGTTTGGCCCTTCCCTCTTGTCATCTTTTCTTGTGTACTTTCGTTGAAAAAGCAAAACCCCCTCTACACAGTGTTGGGTTTCTGTTCAGAACTTGTTCTTCAGAGAACTCAGGGATTCAGTGGCTATTCAGACTGAAGAATGGCTTTGCCTAGGACAGTATTTGTCGGACAGTATTTCTCAGCCTTTTTTTTTTTTTTTTAAGATTTTATTAATTCATTTGACAGAGATCACAAGTAGGCAGAGAGGCAGGCAGAGAAAGAGGAGGAAGCAGGCTCCCCGTTGAGCAGAGAGCCCGATGCGGGGCTCGATCCCAGGACCCTGAGATCATAACCTGAGCCGAAGGCAGAGGCTTTAACCCACTGAGCCACCCAGGCGCCCCTCTCAGCCATTTTTGATGGAAAAAATTTCTCAACAGACATCAGGTTTTTTATCTGTAATTTTTGACACTCTAACATTAGATACTTACAGAACAAAGCTAGATACAAACCAGTCAAACTTACTGTTTTTATTCACTTATTAGGCTGAATGACTTTGTAAGTTGAGTACAAAGTCTCCTAAACTGATAAAATTTAAATTCACAACAATAATTTAATCTGATGGATATTGTGGTTTTGCTAAAACTAAGTCACTTTATATTGGGTTTAATGGTGGAAGGATGTAACCAAACAGTCTGTATTTAGTCTGGTCCTGTGATTTTGGTTCAGTTCTAATTCATAGAATGCTTTCATAAATCTTTTGTACAAAACAAGTATTAAGACTGCAAGTCGAGAAGAATCAGTCCCTGTATTTAACCATACCTTACCAGCAAGCAGGCCACTCCGTAACTGTAAGGTTAAGGTAAAATTAGCAATTCAGTGCTCTTTAATCTGTACTTAATGACTGTCTAATCTGCTATAACTGGAATCAAAACAGAAAATTTTGTTTCCTGCCTACCTGCTGATAAATGAACTGTTACAGGGCTGGAGTGCTTTACTTTGATAGTGAGTAGAACTCAAGGGTGCTCAGATGTGGGCAACACACAGTGCTGTACCAATACTTCTTTCTCCCTTTTCTTGTTTTGTATCTTGTTTTGTATCTGTTCAGATTACTAGGAAGCCTTCCTTACAGCATCTTTGACATCCTTTGCCCCGTAAGGGCATAATCGTATTCACAGCTGCAGTCCCAGAGATTGCGCAGCAAAATACATACAACAAGCCTAAAGTGTTTCAGTGAAATACAAACAACACTTAAATTTTTTCATAGAACTCTTGAAGAAATACCAATCATCCTTTGAAAAACACTGATGGAGGGAGAGTTCTGAGCTTTTCCAGTCTCACCTTTATTTATTTATTGTTTGTTTGTTTAAAAATATTTATTTAGAGCATGTGTATGCAAGGGAGTAGGGGGGTGGCGCAGAGGGAAAGGAAGAGAGGGAATCTCAAGCAGACCCCCTCGCTGAGCCCAGAGCCCAACACAGGGCTTGATCTCACAACCTGAGCTGAAATCAAGAGTTGGACACTTAACCAATTGAGCCACCCATGTGCCTCTCCAATCTCACATTTTTAAAGATTGGGGGGGGGGGGCAGAGATCACAAGTAGGCAGAGAGGCAGGCAGAGAAAGAGGAGGAAGCGGCTCCCCGCTGAGCAGAGAGCCCGATGCGGGGCTTGATCCCAGGACTCTGGGATCATGACCCGAGCCAAAGGCAGAGGCTTGAACCCGCTGAGCCACCCAGGCGCCCCTAATCTCACGTTTTAAAACAAGAATCCTTAGAACCAACTCAGTAATGTGACAGTCTCTGAAATCTGTTCAAATACTAGTTCATTTATAAGGCTGGAGAAGAGAAGACAGGAGGCAAAAAGAGATGGCCTGGTGGACAGGTTGTAGGTGAACAAAGCCAGTTTTGTGGCTTGGATACAGAACTGAGGCCGTGGGCTGTGCCACAGTGAGTCTGATTTCAGTAAGTAGCAAATGAATACCTTTCTGACAGTGTTCATACACAGAATGTGGCTCCTTGTTCAAGATACTCTAACAAGTCTTAACTTAGTATAGAAGATACAACTAAATAATTGATGAAAACCTGAGATTTTACAGTTATAATTAGGAATTAAAACCATGTTCTTTAGAAGGGTTGTGAAAATAAAGTCGACCAGAAAGCCAGTTAAACTATATTTTTACCTCCTCCTCATTAAACCTTGTGCCTTCTCAGGTATTTTTAATTTGTATGTTAAATTGTATTTTGACTTCATTTGACTAACTGGAGTTTTTCTCCCCCTACAGTGAGAGGGTCCAAGCCTGGTAAGAATGTCCAGCTACAGGAGAATGAAATTCGAGGACTGTGCTTAAAGTCCCGAGAGATCTTTCTCAGTCAGCCTATCCTACTAGAACTTGAAGCACCACTCAAAATATGTGGTAGGTTTGGGCACATGAACAGTTGCCTTTGATTATGCCATTGATTGAGTGACTCGAGAATATACAGGTGTCCTTGTATTAGCCAGCAGAATCGTTTGCTATTTAGGGATAATCTGTAACTACTTAAAATTAAATAACTTTAGTTTTAGAATTAATACCTCTAATGGATTTAGTTTATTTAGATGTGCTTCAGATTTTCTAAATATTATTTCACTAAAGGAATATAAGCATCGCAGCAGAAAGGAAAGAAATGACACCAAACAGAGCTAAGAAAAGGTCTGTACTATATGAATACATAGGAATTACAATTAAGCTTAAAGCAAGACTGGTTATGCTTAAAACAGACTTTCCTTGATGCCATTTTGTAGTCTGTTTCTACATGATAGATGCAGATAATCTGTATAAAAACTGAAGATAATCTGAGTAATTCTAAATATTCTAGCATTTTTTACTAAATTGAGAAAGCTTATATGTATGTTTTTAAAGTAAAATGTTCTTTGGCATTATCTAGCAGGAATTGAGAGCTGAACGAATTGGTGCATGTGGGGTGCGTGTGTATGTGTGTGTACCTTTGTTCACACAGGTCTGGGGCTCACTAGCAACGCAGCGGTTCTGCTGACACAGTAACCCACAGGCTGAGCTGCCGGAGATCTGATAGTGGTCAGCAGACCTGAAAGGAAAGCCATGTTACTTGGCAGGAAGGCCTGCCTGGGCATTAATAATCCTTTCCACAAAATTAATTCTTAATTAATTGAATTTTGTGTGAGATTCTAGACATAAGTATATGCTTAAAATTGTTATTAAGCTCAATTGAACTAACATGATACAAGATTGGAAATTAGTGTTAGCCATCAAATTTAACTCTGATTATTAGGGGTCAATCCCATTATGCAATGCATGTTTAAAGGATGTCTCTTCAAAACTTTGTTAGTGGATTGAACAATAAGTATGAGGGCACTGTGTAACTAAATATTTGCTTCTAGGTGATATCCACGGGCAATACTATGATTTGCTTCGACTTTTCGAGTATGGTGGTTTCCCACCAGAAAGCAACTACCTGTTTCTTGGGGACTATGTGGACAGGGGGAAGCAGTCATTGGAGACTATCTGCCTCTTACTGGCTTACAAAATCAAATATCCCGAGAATTTTTTTCTTCTCAGAGGAAACCATGAATGTGCCAGCATCAATAGAATTTATGGATTTTATGATGAATGTAAGTACTTTCTACATCCAAGAAGACTTACTTAAACTGAGATACTTGGTCATAAACTGCATATACTTCTGTTATGATTTTTGAGTGTTTAGATGAAGTGTTATAATCTCTGTTTTCTATTTCATTAACTTGCTCTTATCTTAGTTTTTTCTTAAGGTAAAAAAAATAACACTGCCACTGCAGTATAATTATGTCCTAGATTCTTTTGTGATGTGACTATTAGATTAGATTAAGAAGTAGCGGTCTCAGTGCTGGCTTCTTTAAGATCATCGTTGAACTTAATTCTTAGTACACCTCTGAGAACCTTTCCAAATGGTTTTGTTTTTAACAACTTTATTGAGATATAATTTCTTTCCATAAAATCTAAGTATACCGTTCAGTGATTTTTAATAAATTTATGGGGTTGTGTAACTATCACCACAGCCCCAGGCAAGCACTAATCTGCTTTCCTTCTCTGTAGATTTGCCTTTTCTAGTTCACGTAAATGGTATCTTGAAATATACAAATAATTGCTTTTTTGTGTGTGATTCCCCCCCCCCCCTTGTGGCACATGTGCACCCAGGACAAACAGCAGTTATCCTAAAATGTGCTGAAAGGAGAAAGCAAAATTAAAAACAAAACAATTATTTGTGTAATATTTTATACATATTATAACCCATTTTGGATTGTTTAGTTGAAGGTACACTTTCAGTTGTTAATTGACAAAAAACAAGATTCTTAAAGCCTTAAAAATTGCCAGGTTTGGTGGAATTTTTGTTGTTGTAGTGTTGTTCAGTAAGTATAAAATGTTTAAGGGAGGGTTGGGTCCTTGCCCCATCCTCCTTTTGTGCTTATTAATTTCTGCCAGGAGAGGCTTCAGACAGGGAGGAGAGAGGTTAAGGAATTTGAATCGCTACATTTGCCAGTGATGATAACAAGACCAGTAAAGAATTGTACTGTGTCCCTCCCCTCAACTGTAGTCATAACTGATAGTGTGGTGTTTCTCCATCTCAGTTCCACACAGATGTGTGCAGCTAGCTCATTTGTTAGAAGTGTGCTGCTAGAAGGATTATATTTCTAGACTTAGCTCTCCTACTCTCACCCTCTCCCATAATTGTGTGTTTGCCTAGTCTGAGGCCCTGAGACCTAGCTGGTAAGATGAGATGGTGAGGGATCACCAAAGAAGAACAATCTTCAGGGTTCTGAACTGACTAGGGCAACTGAGTCTGTGGCCAGAAAGGTGGTGGTTGTTGTTTTTAAGTAATCTCTACACACAACGTGGGGATTGAACTCACCACCCCAAGATTAAGAGTCAGATGTTCTACCAACTGAGCCAGCCAGACGCCCCAAGAAAGATTCGATTTTGACAATGAAAGAAGTACTAGTAGAGCTTATTCCTAAGATAGTGAGATGAGAGGCAGCAAGTTTTATCAGTTGTGTTTCGGATATTTGTTACAACTGATACTTTTTAGAACGGGTTAAGGAAAGTTTCCTTTTGTATGCTGTTCAGCAAGTACTTTTGATGTTTTCATTGATGAAGTTCAAATCCAGATAATCTCTTTGTTGTGACATATATCCAAATGTGAGGATATTAGCGACATTGTTTTCAGTTTCTATTTAATGCCGAAGACTTTAAAAATTATTTTAGATGGTCAGCATTGGTTGATTGTTGTTTGGTCCTCAAGACTTACTGATTAACCTTGTGCTCAAGCTCCCCTCACCCCCCATCAGGCAGATATAACTTGCCATCCAGTCTACTTGTGAGCAGAAAAATGTCCTTGACATAGGTGGCTTTTGATTGATGCTTTGCAGACTTTTAAAAAAAACTGATGATAATTTTATTCAGATTTTCAAGTTACAGTGAAACGCTTTATTAAAATGCAGACTTTCATGGAACAGTTTAAAACCACTGCTTGAAGTGATAGACTTATTTCACAAGTACAACAAGCACTCTTATGTGCTACCATTTCTCCCTCCGACCCCCTCCCCAATTTTTTTTGTAAGGAGTGCAGTCCTGGAAAAGCTGGTATACGTTGTGAATGTGTGTTACCCTTTTCTGATACCAGAGCTGTCTGATCTATAGTAATAGGAAACCGCCTTAGGGGTCCTGGCTCAGAATCCCTGGATTTGGAAGCTCGAAGAGATCCTGGCAGTTATCCAGGCTAAAGCTTTCTGGAGCCAGATGTTCCTACTGGTCTGGAGTGGCCTTAGGGAGGAAATATAGAGAGGACAGAAAGGGCCCTAGGACTTAGTTAAGATTCTCAGAGGCAACAGGAGGAAGAATCCTAATTTCTGTTGAAGGAGCCAGCGGAGATAGCAAGGGAGTCTGCAAGACAAGCTGGAGTGTGTTGCATGAATTAAGAAACAGGGAGTAAAGCGGACTTCAAGAAGGAAGAGGCTTCGTCAGCACTGGCAAATGCAGCCTGTGGACAAAGGAAAAATCCAAGTGAGCCATTGGACCGTCATTCAGAGATAGACTTCAGTAGAAAATAGGAGACAGAACCAAATCACTTTTATGAATGGAGGTTAGGACCAGCCCAGCCTCGTTCTTCTGTTATTTTACTTTTTAAGTGAAAGGTTCCCTTTCAGCGTTTTGTAGAGAGGAATGCTGTTTGGCTTCCAGTACCCTCCAGTGAAGGAAGATCAGGGATAGGGAATTAGTGACCTCCAAAGAAATACAAAACAGAGTGAACCATGGTGAGAGTTTTACCCAGTCATAGAACAACAAACTGTTAGGAGGAAAGACGATAGTCCTGTGCAAAGGGAGAAGTCAAGTATTTGTTGAATTTGTATTACATTTCAAACCCTGCACTGAATTCCATACCTGACTGACTTTACAGTGGAGTGGAAGGTGTGGTTCAGGGACCTGCTGCTTGGGCCACTCTAACTTTCCAAAAATGTTCAGCTTTAAACCTGTAGATGTCCCTAGAATAAGAAAGGAGAGGAGACAAAGGACAGACTTGGCTTTAGGAATGAAGATTGTGCTTTGATCTTTGGGTTTTCTGGTATGGAGGTACAGGAGACAAGGCACTTCACAACTGGACCATTCTCAACCCAATTCAGACAGATTTGTGCTTCCAGAATTTATAAGTAGGTTTTTAACTCAGAACATAATTTGCTTGCAGGAACAGTGCCCTAAAGTCATGCTTATGTCCAGATCACGCTGTGACTCCAGAATGCATGGCATACAGGTGCCAGTGAGGGGAATATAACCACCCTATAACATTGTTTCTGGGGGGAACGTTCTGAGCATTTCTGGAGTGTTAGGAACAGTTATCCTGGAGCACCTACAGTAAGGAATCTGTATTCCCCTGTACTCGTTTATGCCTGCTACTCGAGTCTGTAGGGCTGGGAGTTATCTGGTACCAGTAAGCTCTTGGTGATAGTGGTAGATGGGATGGGTGTTAACTCTCAGAAGCTTCCTCAGAAAGAAGATGGTAATGGCACATGTGTAAGCTGTTCATAATTGTCTCTGGGTTGAGATTGGAATTGGGACAAAACAGGCTAGATTCCAAACAGTTGGTGCTGCCAAATTATTATTGAGGGTTAATGATAATCCTTAATCATTACATCGGGGATTCTGATTTCAAACTTCTATGGGATTTTAAAGTATATCTAGTTCTGCTAAACTTATCCTCCAGGGAATTTTTAATAAATCATAGTTCTTGTTTACTTACAAAGTAATCAGCACCTTACTTTGGGAGAAATTGTCCTGAGACAGTGAACCTATAGAACACCAGTCTCTTATTTTAACCATCCTAAAATTTTCACAGGTAAAAGAAGATATAACATTAAACTATGGAAAACTTTCACAGACTGCTTTAACTGTTTACCGATAGCAGCCATCGTGGATGAGAAGATATTCTGCTGTCATGGAGGTATGTGGGCTGATTTTAGTTGCATATAGATTTTGTTCCCTTCTGAAGGGGATACACTTTGACATTTGAGTTGTCATTGGGATAACATCTCTGTCAGGTGACTCTCCTTTATTGATGTGTTTACCATGGGTCCACTCTGGCGCATCCAGGATCATTTGGATAGAAATCTAAAGTAAGGAATTGATTTGTTACAGGGAATTCTAGGCTCTGTAACAGTTTGACTTGAAAATAGAGCAGAAAGTGTTTTTTAAGTATACTATGAAGAGCGATTAATATGCTGTATCATAAATCCTCCAGAATACTGAAAATGTGAGTAGACTTTCCTTGGTCTGTTTTTGATCCTCTCCTTTTAGAAATTTTTCTGACTTGGATTTTAAAAGCAATTTTATTTTTCTACATGATTGTGCTTTATATAACATAATTAAAATAGTAATTACGAAAAGGATATCTTTTCACCCGTGGTCAGAAGTTAGACAACTGTGGAAGAGCCAATACAAGGTATTTTAATAAAGCCATTATCCCTGCCCTCCTATACTTCAGATGGATTTGGTAGAGCTGGGCACGTGGTGGTTTGTTTTGTTTTTTAATTTTTTAGGTTTTTTTGTTTTGTTTTGTTTGTTTGTTTTTTAAAGTAAACTCTACCCCCAACATGGAGCTTGAATTTACGACCCCGAGATCAGGAGTTATATGCTCCACCCACTGGGCCAGTGAGGTGCCCCTGGGCGTGTGATTTTAAACTCAGATGAAAGTCAACTATATCTCAGATGGTCTGATAGATTTGATGGTCCTTGGACAGCACAGATTTCCTGGAAAGCTGCATCACACCTGAGCATCTGCACCCTCTACACTCAGTCATTTCAAATGGTCAATAATAAAATCTAGAATGTACATTGTTCATTATTATCATCAAAGGAGTTGAGGAGTAGTTGTCTATAATTAATTTTATAGGGCTCTGTATGTTGAGGTAACTGATTCCAAATACCATTTAGACATACTATGCCTGGCAGATTGGTACATATAATAAATTCAGTGCTTTTTCAGTTGGGGTTTTTGGTGTGGTTTGTTTGTTTTTTTTAACCAAAGCTAAATTTAAAAAACATAGCCATAAAAAAAAATCATAGCCATAGATTTAATTTAAGCCTTCCATGTTAGTGTCATTTAGTCTCTCTAAGCAAATGGAACTGTTAAAGTGAAGTTCTATTTTCTTCACATTTTTTTTCATGTGATAGGTTTATCACCAGATCTTCAATCTATGGAGCAGATTCGGCGAATTATGCGACCAACCGATGTACCAGATCAAGGTCTTCTTTGTGATCTTTTGTGGTCTGACCCCGATAAAGATGTCTTAGGCTGGGGTGAAAATGACAGAGGAGTGTCCTTCACATTTGGTGCAGAAGTGGTTGCAAAATTTCTCCATAAGCATGATTTGGATCTTATATGTAGAGCCCACCAGGTATTGATTTTGAATTTTACATGTACACTTAAGAGCATGTGTGTGAGCACAGATTCTCCTTGTTGATTTTAGTGGGTAGGTATTGGTTATTCTACAAAATGTCTCTGCAGATAACCTGTAGGATATCAGGCTCAATGGGAAACTGGAAAGTGGTTTTACTCACCTGCAGTTTATACCTACTTACACTGAAAATATTTTCTCTCCAAGGTGGTTGAAGATGGATATGAATTTTTTGCAAAGAGGCAGTTGGTCACTCTGTTTTCTGCACCCAATTATTGTGGAGAGTTTGACAATGCAGGTGCCATGATGAGTGTGGACGAAACTCTAATGTGTTCTTTTCAGGTAGAGGATGCTTTCGACATTGTTTTCCTGCTATTGTGTCTGAATTTTACTTATTTTTTTTTTTTAATGGCCGTTTTCTGCCTACTTGTTCATTTATGTTGAGTAGACTAAATTTTTTTTTCCCATGTAAGTGTTTATCCTAATTCAGCAATCAGTGAACCCCTTTTAAGGGGGAAAAAATTGTCGGCTTTTCCTGCCATGTTGAATTTAACTGTTTTTACATTATTTAAATGGGGTAAAAAAAACAATTAATTGGCTTCTCATGCTTATAGTTCCTTTACTATAAATCTAAAACTTACGTCAGTGTAATGTTCAGCTAAAATTAAATCCCCGCTTGTATGTGAGAATAGAATGAACTGCCATGTGCCAGATGTGCTGTGTGATTACTCCCTTCTCCCACCACTTTTCTCTAATTTCCACAAGACTGATTCACCAGGACATCATTTGGCCTTCACTTGGCATAGAAGTATCATTTACACTTAAAGCCTGTCTGAGTCTTTTTCTCACTCTCTCACTACAATTAAACTTATACAATTTTAAGCTAGCCCAGTCATAATCATAAATAAAGCCACTGAGGTCAAGTGGCAGTCATCAGTTAAATGTTGTTTCACCAACTATTGGGGAGAACTTGTAGCTCCCCGAGATTATGAGAGGGCCCCCTGAGGGTTTGAGAAGCTCTGGTGTAGAGAGCTCTCCACCCCCATGTCGGAGGGAATAGCCTGGAGATGCTACAGGGTCTGACTTCAGAAAATTGTCATTTTATCCAGAGGCAAAATACTTCGTCCCTGTATTTCATCTGTTCATCATAGCATTTATTATCAAAATGTTTACATATTAACTTTTTTTAAAGATTTTATTTATTTATTTGACAGACAGAGATCACAGGCAGAGAAGCAGGCAGAGAGAGAGGAGGAAGCAGGCTCCCCGCTGAGCAGAGAGCCTGATGCGGGGCTTGATCCCAGGAACCTAAGATCATGACCTGAGCTGAAGGCAGAGGCTTTAACCCACTGAGCCACCTAGGCACCCCTACATATTAACTATTAACATGTTTATGTTAATATGGTAGCGGGGCTTTCAGAGTTTTGGGTCAGCTTTAAATGGTCAGAAACCTTTCTGAACTAAAGATTTTGAGTGAGATTTAAGAAATCTTAAGATTTGGGGTCAAGAATATTTCCTAAAGTGGATTTCCCTTTGAATCTTTGCAGATTTTAAAGCCTGCAGAGAAAAAGAAGCCGAATGCCACGAGACCTGTAACACCTCCAAGGGGTATGATCACAAAGCAAGCAAAGAAATAGATGTCATTTTGACACTGCCTAGTTGGGACTTGTAACATAGAGTATATAACCTTCATTTTTAAAACTGTAATGTGTATTGGTCAGCTTGCTCAAATAGTGTGTTTGTGGGGCCCCCCCCTTCCATTTTTTGAGTTAATGAATGGCATTTGCTGAGTTATAACAGCAAATGAAAGACTCTCCATTCCCAAGAAAAAATGTGTTTTTTTTTTAACTCTGTATTCCTTTTGCAAACAACTTTAATGATGGTGTTAAAGCTGTACACCCCAGAACAGTTTATCCTGTCTAAGGGGTAAGTGTACAATTGATCTTTTTAAAATTCAGTTCAGCCCATGAATAATGTAAATGCTCGTTTTCTTTAGGATATAAAGAGAGCCCTAGGGTGCTCAATCTGTACATGTTATTGTCATAAAATGCATACTGTTGATACAGACCACTGTGAACATTTTTTTTTTAATTTTGTTTCAAAGGGATTGCTTTTTTCTCATTGTCTTGTCATGTACAAACTAGTTTTTATAGCTATCAACATTAGGATTAACTCAACCTTGCCAGCATCACTGGTATGATGTATATTTAATTAAAGCACACTTTCCCCTACCGTATACTCAAAATGACAATTAAAGCCATTATTTTAAATGTTTGTGACTCTTTCCTAAAGCCAAAGTTTCTGTTGAAATATGTATTGACACACCCCTAAGTACAAGGCGGCGTGGTCGTGTACGCATGCCGCCACCTTGGGGATTCAAAAACAGGTTTTTGGTTTTGAATAGCAGTTAGTAACATAGTGCTGTTTAAGCTATTAATGATTAAAGTTAATAACATTTTGTACAATTTCCATATAGTCTATTCATTAAGTAATCTTTTTACAGTTACATCAGGCCTGAACCCGTCCATTCAGAAAGCTTCAAATTATAGAAACAATACTGTTCTATACGAGTGACCGATTATGCTTTCTTTGGCCTACATTCTTTATTCAGCGGTGAAGTTGAGGCTTATAAGTCAAAACAAAGGAACTAACTAAATATCCACCAGTTTATACAGAACTCACAGTATCTATGACTTTTTTAAACTAAGATCTGTTAAAAAGAAATCTGTTTCAACGGATGACCGTGTACAATACCATGTGGTGAAAATGAATTCAGACTTATTAAACGACGAACTTGTTAAATCCTCTCAGTGTCTATTTATCAGCACAATACACACAGGAGAACTGTTGATGGCATATTGAATAGATTTTAATGAATAAATTGCTCTGGAATCCACACAGTTTCGATTTGGATTTGTTTTCCTTCAAATAGTCTGTTTTCCAAAGATGGATTGTAACATGGATGCTCATGTTTGTGGAGTTTTGACCCAACACAACTGCGTTTCTGAAGCGGGGTGATGAGACAGCGCTCTCTTCCGCCCCTGCTGCTGGGGAGGTGTGGGACTTTGTGCGCTGCGAGATCACCTGCATCCGTAGTTTTCTCTTGGTCCGGGCTCGGTTGAACAATGGCTTTCTTTCCCAGACTCAACCACCAGTGTTCGCATGCATAGTTCTTTGCTTGCTTCTCACTTCCCTGATTCATATGGAACACAGTGTTGTGTCATATTACGTGTGTCAAGTGGATATCATTTCTTGAGGTACATTAAAAGTGAGTGAAGACATGTTGCTTGCAAAGCACTTTCTTCTATCAAAAACTGCCTTCTCTCGGGGAGTTGGGAGGAGAACCTCCTAGTAAGAGACTGTTGGAGCCAGAGGTGGCGCGTGGAGGGAAAAGCACAGGGCTGCTGGGGTCCAGTCTCCTCTCCGCACTAATGGTCTCCGCTTCTGAGACATTGGCCACGTCTTCCCCCTTAAGCATGCTCCTCTGTCAGGGAGGGAGATTGGATCTCCTGACCTCTTGTGCTTTATTCCACATTCTGTGACAAATCCAAACTTGTTTATTTTACTTTCTTGTCATAGTCTCCCATCTCCCTCTTTAACTATGGGAAGGAAGATGAGCAGTGATTGATTATGGCAAAGGCAAATTTCATGTGTCATTAATCGTGCCCTGGACATTATCAGTTGTGTCGCTTTGAGGATTTTGAAATTCTTTAGTTTTAAAGTTGGGCTACTCTACTCAGGTGATAGAGCATGGAGTGTGGTAGCTTGCTTAAAATTCTTTCAGAAAAGGGGCTCCTGAGTGTCTCAGTTGGTTAAGTGTCTGCCTTCAGCTCAGGTCATGATCATGGAGTCCTGGGATCGAGCCCCACATCGGGCTCCCTGGTCAGGCAGGCAGTAGTCTGCTTCTCCCTCAGCCTGCTGTTCCCCGTCCTTACGTGCATGCGCTCTCTCTCTCTCTCTCTCTCTCTCTCTGTCACTTTGGTTCTATCTCAAATAAATAAAAATCTTTAGAAAAATAAAACTAGGGACACCTGGGTGGCTCAGTTGGTTAAGCGGCTGCCTTCGGCTCGGGTCATGATCCCAGCGTCCTGGGATCGAGTCCCACATCGGGCTCTTTGCTCGGCGGGGAGCCTGCTTCTCCCTCTGCCTCTGCCTGCCACTCTGTCTGTCTGTGCTCGCTCGCTCCTCTCTCTAACAAATAAATAAATAAATAAACTAAAAATTCTTTCAGGAAGAACACATAGCACCAGGTAAGTGGGAAACAAAATCAGTCTTTGTTTTAGGACTTGAGATCTTAGGAGAGGTTCATAATTCGAAAGTAGTATGTTGCAATAAAACTTGAGTTCTTCCCTTACAAATCCCAGTCTGCATTAACCTTACTTTCTTATTTGTTATTTCTCTTCATGTGGGTCTGAAGTCACATCTGCCTTTGTAAACCATTGGTTAAATTCTGTCCAGGTTCTGGCTCCTTTCCTACCTGTGTGATTTGAGTGAGTGACTTAAATGCTGAGCCCCAGTGTCTCTTGTATAACAGGGAATGTACTTGCCTCATTGTGAATCTTGAATGAAACGATGTGATATGCTCAGAGTAATGCTTGACTCATAATAGTATTCACTATTTGTTGCTTCATAATTAATCTCCGTTTCATGTGGTTGAAAACAGCTGGCTGGGGCCTAAATAGCATCTGCCTATTACATAGAGCCCTCTAATGACCTGATACTAAGCCGTGGACAGGCAAGCAACTGTGAGCACCGGCTGCACACAAAACACCTATGTATTCAGCATATACAAAAGAAACAACCAGGAAACATGAAGTTGTTGAAATTACTAGTATAATATGTAGAATTCTAGTTTTCTTATGTGATTCTTTTTAAGTACTCTTGTTCTCAAGACGACTGCACCTGTACATGACCATTCAGAAGGGTGATGGCTGTTCTTATGTAGCTAAATAGTCTGTATGATATAGGTGAAACCCATCATTTGAAATCACTGGTTTGTACCTACTTGACTAGGCCTGCCCATGTCTAGCTGCAGTGAACGGCACAGATGCTAACATGGCATACTTTTCAAGTCACAGATACATAAATGGAATATGGGACATGGGGACTAGGAACAGACAGTTGAGTGTTGAGTCATGAAGAAGGCACAGAATTCAGACTGAGGGAAGAGAAGAGAAATCACCCGAGATTTCCACTGTGGGACCATGATGGGAGATTAAAAGGAAACTGCTGGGAAGTGAAGATAAAATAATAGCTGGCAAACTGAGGCAAAATGGGCAAGAGCGTTTTCAAAAAAGGTTAAAAGGTTTGAAGTTCTGTATGCCTATTTCCCCATCTCCTACGAAAAGATAGACCCAAAGCTCCTTCAGCCTTGCAAACGAGCGAGCTGGAATTGGCAGGGATCATGATTGGCTTCTCTCAGCTCTGTGAATCGGATGCACGCATCAGTCTAGAGCGGAAGAATGGGACACCCCAGGCCTCGCTTTCCTTGTGTGTAAGAGAACCAGAATACTGAGGGATTGTGAAGATGGAAAACCCACAAAAAGTACCTAATATTTGGCTTACACATCATGAGCATTCAGTGAGCAGCTATAAGACAGCAACCAAAGATTGTTTCTAAGACTTACTTAAGTGCCCCCCGCCCCCCCAAAAAGGAACTTAATTGAGAAAATTTGTCCAGGCGTAGGCAAAAATCAATTTTCATTCATCCATGCTGGATTATATATGTGAGCTTAAGATGAAGAGTAAAAATGAAGACCTGCTATCATTGCTTTCAACCTCATCCCAAGACCAATGAAATGACTAGAGTTCCTGGCATCCCCAGATGAGTACATGATTAACAACTGGGTGGCCACAGAGGGGACTACTGTTTATCTGATCAGCACAATAGCTGCAGAAGCTTGAACAGACACAGCATTTGGATTTATTGCCTAGATCATTAATTTCAAATACAGGTAAGTATTTTAGTTGTGCAGGTTATGTCATTTTTTGTCAGTCATTGAAAATGTGTGTTCAGTTAATTGTGAACACTTCTGTAATCAAAAATTAAGAATGCAATAAATAGGAAAATAGATGTTATCTAGATAAGTTTAGGAAGAACTTTAACAAAAATTTCTAAGAATTAAATACGAGGCATGAAAACGATAGGGAATTGATCAGCATGACGAAAATCTTAAGTGCTTCTGAAGATACTCAGAAGCATCTTGCCATGCACAAGGCTCAAGATGGAGGGATTGTGTACAATTAAATCATTGTCATCAACCAGATTTTTTAAAGTCTAAGAACTGGGGAAGACGGAAGTCCTTGCCTTAAAGTTCCCAGGACACAACACTCAGGTTGGTGGTAGGGCCGGCCACAAGACACCTTGCTCTTCGTGAGCCGTCCACTTACTATGACAAACGTGCAGGTGTCACAGGAGCACTAAAGCAGCTGATGGTGCTAAGAAAGTTTCGTTCCTCCCTGAGGTCAAGCTTGGGAACATTCTGACAGTTCAAAATATTTTTTCTGTCTAGACTTCACATTCCTTCTTGTGTCCCAACCCAGCAGTTCTCTAACAGTGACATTTGGCTGCAACCAAATGCAGAATTTTAATAATCATTCAGCCAAGATGTATATTTGGGGCAGCTGTAGAAAAAATTCTAAGGATCCATTTTAAAATGTATTCCTTTTCTCTTCTAGCCACCCAATTAGCACAGTATCAAATACCATGTCTCCCAGAGAGGACCAGCCCACACACCAGTTGTTCAGGGCTGGTGTACAAGAGAACAGTAACCAGTCATTATGTTCTGGGACAGACTGGCTGCTTGACCTTTCCAGCAAAACCCTGGCAAGTTAGGTAGGTGTGGCAGGAGAGCGGGAGGGATAAAGATGTTTCTGCTGAGCTTGGCAGAAGTTCATTTGCTCTCTGCGGGGAGATTGGTTCCATCCACCAACTCTAGGAGTCTTCAGAGGAGTCCAATTCTCTACCTGTTAGTGACCAAAATGAAATCACATCTTTCCGAGTTTTGATGACCCACTCACAAACACCACTATCTCCCTTCTCCTGTTTAGCGCTAACCCTAATGATTAAGGGATAGCTGGAGTTGACTCAATCTCTTAGTTGGGAGGCCGTGAACATGATTGAGAAGATGCATGGATCCGTGGATGAGGGGCTGGCTGGATTTTGTTCACTAGCTTGGCTCAGATTGGTTTCAAGTCTGCCTCCTCTTTCTGTTCTAGGGCCATGGGGTATTTCTCAAGACTGGATTAAGGACAAAAGAGGAAGGAAGGCCAACTATCTTAAGATTCGCTGCAGTGCAAATTGCTTGTTGGGTGCACATTTTGGTCATGTCTGCTTTTACATTTATAGTTGCCAACTCCAGAGAGCTAGGATTCCTCTAAGACAATGCTGTTCATACTCTCTTGACAGGTGGAACCCTTCAAACAAAATTCTATCAAAGACATCCGTAAAGTGAATTAAAAATCAGAATGGTTCTAAAAGCAGTGGCTGAGGGCTCAGGCCCCACCAGCTTCAGTTCCCAAGGCTTGAAACCACTGCTTTAAGAGAACTACTCTGCTTACAGGCCTGGGATTGTAGACCAGCTTCGGTAAGACGTCAGTACAGCCTTAAACTATTAGAGCTTTCTCAGCTCTGTGATGCCTTGTCCGATAGCTAACTGGCTAAGAAATGTAATCCAAGGACTCTCCCGATAGAAAATCAAATAGGTAATCACTTCAGGGTTATTTAGCTGGCTTTCCCTTCTTAGCATCGTGTTACAGGACACAGATCAGGAAAGCATCCTGTAGATTGAACAGAACATCCGTAGGAGGCCGGGGTTTTCCTTGGGGGTTCCAGTGCCACTGTCTTTGTTTCCTGATTGTGTATTTGTATAATTTCATTCAATGTATTTCACTGTGTATATATCAATGTATGTTACCATTTTATGGGTAGTTAGAGATAGTATTTATATATATTCCTCTAAGTATAATAACCATGGTTATTTTATATTCCATCTGATTATTCCAATATCTGAATCTCGGGGGGTCTGTTTCTTTCATTTGTTATTCCCACTGGTTTTTCATTGTTTCCATGTGTTTGTGACCTTTGAGTGGGAGTTGCCCATTTTTTTCCTTGCATCTTTACCCATAGGCAGTCTCTGGCCTGGATGGAGGTTGAGTTCTGTCAGTCAAGATTGAGTTTGCCTGGGGCGCCTGGGTGGCTCAGTGGTTAAAGCCGCTGCCTTCGGCTCAGGTCATGATCCCAGCGTCCTGGGATCGAGCCCCGCATCGGGCTCTCTGCTCAGCAGGGAGCCTGCTTCCTCCCTTCTCTCTCTGCCTGCCTCTCTGCCTACTTGTGATCTGTCTGTCAAATAAATAAATAAAATCTTTAAAAAAAAAAAAAAAAAAAAAAAGATTGAGTTTGCCTCCCCACGTAGACTGGGACACTGATAATACAGAAACTTTAAATTCCTCTTGAAATTTTTCAGTTCATACAGGTATCGTGAAATTAGGCCTCAAACCTATACGTCCTAGTTGTGAATTCTCAGGAGAAAGCTTTTTATTTCCCTCTACCAAGTGCCAGGGCCAAGATAGGCAACTTTCTTTGCTATCTCCTTATGTGTGGCAGGGCTGTTTCTTTAGCTTTATGCCATATTCCTAACTGTATTCAGGGTCTACTCTAATTAGGTTGCACCGTGGGATACCTGCAAACTTCAGCAGTGTCCTAAAGTTTGGAGGGGGAAAAAAAAAAAAAAAAAAGGCAGCTTTCTAATAGACCTTAAGTAGGTCCTGGCCTTTATCCCCTTCCCCAGGAGCCATAAAAAGTCACAAAAACTGAAGCAGAGGGTCCCTGGAGTTTTGTGGAAGCCTTGAAGACAGAAGCCATTTTGGTGTTCCCCTGCCTCCCAAGCTCAAGGCTCCTATCTCCACTTAGTGTAGGGATCAGTCTGTTAATGCCAGCCCTGCAGTTTACCTGTTAAAAACAGACCTTATGGGGTGCCTGGGTGGCTCAGTCGGTTGAGCGCCTGCCTTCCAAAGGCTTGAGTCATGATCCCAGGGTCTTGTGATCAAGTCCCTGAACCTGTTTCTCTCCTCCCCGCTTGTGCTCTCTGTTGCTATCGCTTTCTCTCTCTCTCTCTCTCTCTCTCAAATAAATAAAACCTTTTTTTAAACAAACATGCTCTTTATATTTGATGTAACATTTCAGTTGTTTTCATCAGAAGGGTCTCTCGGGGTCTCTTTCCATACTTTGGTCTCCAAGTCTCTTAGCTCACTTCTATTTCTATAGTTGATCTAATTAAGTGGAATCCTTGGCACTGTTTTTACTGCTGTTGGAGGAACTCAAACATACCACCACTAACACCCAGACTTTAGAATCCAAGGTGCCTGTCAGATTTCTCTTTAATAGTTTCATCCTTTGATCCTGGATCTCACTTCACTTCAAATGGGAATTATTTTTTACTTTATACTTAAATTGTTTGAAGTTACCACCTGCAAATCCTTTTAAGGTCAGAATGTGATATAGAAAATAGTTTACTGGGTAGGTGTATTATTGTGGTTATTTTAAAAACTGTTCATTTGCTGTGCAGTTTTCCTCCTATAAGAATGTATTCGAACACTTGGCTTCCACACCAGGAAGTGAAGCTGCTGTTGTGGAGAGATTAATTATCAGGACTGACGGAAGCCACACAACAGGCCAGACAGTGGAGGCTCCTCACCCCACTGTTGCACAGTTCAGCTCCGGGGTTATTGAGCTGGGTCCGTGAGCTCCCTGAAATTGTATGCAGTGTATTACCTCTGGGTGCACGTGTGAATCTTTCTAAGGAGAGGATTTACAGTTTCATCAAGTTTGATTAATTAGCATTTAAGTGGTGGTTTAAAATGAGTGAGTGGCCTTGGGTCCTACCTCAAACTTCATTTGACTTGAAAGTGGCTATTCTTATAATTACTATAATTCTAGAGAGTTTCTAAAATACAAAGATAAATTCTTAAGCCTAGAATTTAATTCTCTCTCTCCCCTCCCCCTCTATGGTCTCATGTTTTAAAATGATATTTACGCACTCTGCTTGGTAATTATCTCACTCACGGTTCCTTTGCCAAGAGTAACAGAGATCCCGTTGGTAATAACTGGTATTTACATTGTGCGTGTTTGTGTTCATTTTGATGAAACAAATAGAATCTCACATCTTCCAGCCATAAGGGAATTTTCTGAGTTGTTAATAGTTTCTCAACAATATAGATGGGTAAGATTCAGTTTAAGCTTTCTATTCCTTTAGGAATCATTTCTTACAAAGAAGTAGGAATGCAAATTCAGTATTATAAGGTTTTCTGCAAAAGTATGCTGCTCCAGCTAGTTCCTACATGAACAGAGAACAAACTCACTTTTGTAATGAGTTTGTGGATCCATGTGGCCTCTGGTTACAGTAGCTCCCCAAGTCTGCAGAAGCCCACGTGGGCAGCAGTGGCTCCTCCTGAGGGTCATGCTGGGCAGAGGTTAGGGCACCGGCTTTGCAGGCTTGGGTCAGGGTGGGGATTGTCACCACCGCTTCTGGTTGTGTGGCCTTGGGTGAGTCATTTAGCCCCTCAGTGCTTCCCTTAGAACAGGGATGCTAACATCTACATCAGTGAATGCTGTGAGATTAAACTAAAAGCCAATTCATGGAAAGAACTGAGACCTAGCCCTATTATAGCTGTGCAATGACTAGGAGGCATTTTTTTTTAAGATTTTATTTATGTATTTGACAGAGCGAGATCACAAGTAGGCAGAAGGCAGGCAGAGAGAGGGGGAAGCAGGCTCCCTGCTAAGCAGAGAGCCCGATGTGGGGCTCGATCCCAGGACCCTGAGATCATGACCTGAGTCGAGGGTTAACCCACTGAGCCACCCAGGTGCCCCGAGGCATTTTTTTTTTTTTAAGATTTTATTTACTTATTTAAGAGAGAGAGATCACAAGTAGGCAGAGGGGGAGGGAGAAGCAGGCTCCCCGCTGGGCGGAGAGTCTGATGTGGGACTCAATCCCAGGACCCTAAGATTATGACCTGTGCTGAAGGCAGAGGCTTAACCCACTGAGCCACCCAGGCGTCCCAACTATGAGGCATTATTATTGTAACTATTTCCTGCCACCAAATCCAGGTAGCATTAAATGAATGGTGTAAAACAGTTAAAAGTAAAAAAAAAACCCAAGGGTGTCTGGGTGGGTCAGTCAGTTAAGCATCTAACTCTTGATTTCAGCTCAGGTCATGATCTCGAGGTCATGGGATCAAACCCCACATTGGGCTCTTCACTCAGCGCAGAGTCTGTTTGTCCCTCTCCCTCTGCTCCTCTCACAGCTTGCACACTCACGCACTATCTCTATTTCTCTAAAATAAATAAATAAGTCTTTAAGAAATTCTTAAAGACTTTGGATCAATGAAACCTAAGCTGCTTTCATCATGAAAAACAAACAGGAAAAAATTCACTCCCTCACCATCATGTATTTGATAACCAAAAGTAGAATTTGTGAAAAGCACAGCAGAACTGTCAGTATCTACCTAAAAACATTTGTTCTTACAACAAGCCACATTCCCAGCCCGGGTTCCTCAAGTGCGGGTTGAGGAGTACCTACTGATTTGTTGCCAGAAGAGAGAAATGAGCTCAGTGGGCTCTCTTAGAGCTTTGTGATTGTGGCAGAAGGAAGCAGAAAGGACCACACCCCCGAAATGAAGTGAGGGCTGGACCTTGAGGGCCCTGGTGGGCCTGCGGGGGGCAGCTGCTCGCTCAGAGTAGCGTGAGCTACTCCAGTGTTCATGGAACCCGGGCGCTAGAGCAAGGGGAGATGTTTTTCGCTGTTTCTACGTAGTAGCTAATGGTCGTGCTTGTGATCAAAAAGTTGTTTTCAAGGGTGGGAAAGGCAGTGGAAGGTCTCCTGAGCCTCAGTTTTCCCCAGAGACAAGGAATCCCTAATTCTGTACATTCATAAAGATAAGTTGATCCATTTTTCCTAATTTTTGGCACACTTCTACATCTTGCTTTACGTAAGTCTACTAACCTATACTCAGTAGTAAATCTGGGGGTCCTCCTGTATTATGTGTACATACCCATACCTTATTCTTTTTAGAAATTGCCAGTATTTCTTTACATAGCTCTGCTGTTACTTATTAGCTGCGTATGGATGGACTTTTTGGTTATTTGCAACTATAAATCATATATTTATTCATATTTGCTGGAATAAAGATTGTTGCCCATACTGAGGTATGCATGTGTTTAATTCAGGTGCTGGGAGTTGAATAAATTCCATGAAGTGAAATTGTGAATCAAAAGGGAGGTCGATTTTTTTTTTAAACTATTCACTCTGCAAAAATGTCACATATGCATCCCAGTAGACAGAAGAGTACCGAAGCCCCAGCAGTCGCCAGCTCAGAGCCGAGCCTGTGTGCTCTCCTTCCCTCACGGACACGATCGTTGGGGAAGATGCCTGAGCTATTGCTGTACCTATAGACACTTCAGTTTGTACCTCTAGAAGATGATTTTTAAAACCGTAACTGTAATACCATTATCCTACCTAATATCCAGTCAGCAAAATACTGAAATCCAGGGTGCCTGGGTGG
This sequence comes from Martes martes, assembly GCF_963455335.1. NCBI lineage: Eukaryota > Metazoa > Chordata > Mammalia > Carnivora > Mustelidae > Martes > Martes martes. The sequence goes on from NC_137901.1 coordinate 84,916,008, forward strand.
CTCAGTGGGTTAAAGCCTCTGCCTTCGGCTCAGGTCATGATCCCAGGGTCCTGGGATCGAGCCCCGCATTGGGCTCTCTGCTCGGCAGGGAGCCTGCTTCCTCCTTTCTCTCTCTCTCTCTGCCTGCCTTCTGCCTACTTGTGATCTCTGTCTGTCAAATAAATAAATCTTTTTTTTTTAAGATTTTATTTATTTATTTGACAGAGATCACAAGTAGGCAGAGAGAGAGAGAGAGAGAAGGGGAAGCAGGCTCCCCGCGGAGCAAAGAGCCCGACGTGGGGCTTGATCCCAGGACCCTGAGATCATGACCCGAGCCGAAGGCAGAGGCTTAACCCACTGAGCCACCCAGGTGCCCCAACAAATAAAATCTTAAAAACTGAAATCCATGAGTTCATAATGACACGAAAATATTGGTTGCACAGCGTCCATACTCTGTCATGCCTTCTTCATCTGTTAACTAGAATGTGTCTCTGTAGAGAAACTTCCCTGAAGTTTCCCTGCTACTTGATTATCCTGAATTAGATAATGTTAGTAGTCATGTTGTTAATAATATTCATATTATTGGGGCGCCTGGGTGACTGAGTCGGTTGAGTGTTCATCTCTTGATTTCAGCTCAGGTCATGACCTCAGGGCCCTGGGATCAAGGCCCTATGCCTGAGTGTCTGGCTCCACGCTTAGTGGGGAGTCTGCTTCCCCCCTCGCTCTCCCTCTGCCCCTCCCCTGCTCAGGCCCTCTCTCTCTCTCTCTCAAATAAATAAACAGATCCTTAACACACACACACACACACACACACACACACACAAAATAGGGACACCTGGGTGGCTCAGTCAAACATCTGCTTTAGGCTCAGATCATAGTCCCAGAGTCCTGGGATCAAGTTCCGCATCAGACTCCCTGCTAACTAGGGAGCTTCTCCCTCTGCCTCTACTTGCTGCTCCCCCTGCTTGTGCTTTCTCTCTCTGTCAAATAAATAAATAAAATCTTTACAATAAAAAAGAAAAGAAAAAAACAAATCTTAAAAGCCATAAAATAATACTCATATCATTATTCTGAAACCATCATATATACTGTAGGATGAAGCATGATTGTGTTAACTTGCTAGGAACTAAGATTTTCACTAAGAGAAGAGAGAAAACAATGTAATATCAAAAAAGTAAAAATTGTGTAGTCCTAAATCTGGACTGGAAATATCAGCATAATTATTAAAGATTTATTTATTGGGGTACCTGGGTGGCTCAGTCTGTTGGGGGTCTGCCTTCAGCTCAGGTCATGATCCCGGCGTCCTGGAATCGAGCCCCGCATCGGACTCCCTGCTTGGTGGAGAGCCTGCTTCTCCCTCTCCCTCTGCTGCTGCCCCTGTTTGTGCTCTCTCTCTCAAATAAATACATCTTTTTTAAAAAAAGATGTATTTATTTATTTGTGGAGGGGGAGGGGCAGGGAGAGAGGAAGCAGAGTGCCTGCAGAGCATGGGGCCAGACACTCACATGGGACTTGATCCCAAGACCCTGAGATCATGACCTGAGCTGAAATCAAGAGTTGAACACAACCGACTGAGCCACCCAGGCACCCTGATAATAAGAATATTATTAGCAATATGACTACTATTTTTTTTTACAGTTTTTTTGTCCTTAGATTTCATTTCTAGTCCTTCTGGGATGCACCAATTACTGTTTTAAAGTTCTTTTTAAGTTATGTTTATTTAATTTTGCTTTTGTACTTAAGGATAAAATAATCACTTGGTCCCAAGTCAAGTACACAAAGCAAGGTACCTTCAGAGAAGTCTAGCTTATCCCCCTGCCGTCTCCACCCTGTCCTTACCTCACTCTGTTTATCCTCCCAAGTGCATGTGCGTGTGTGTGCGTGCATGTGTGTGTGCACATGTGCATGTCTAATGGAAGTAACGACATCTGTATATTCCTAGGTCCCCTGTTTCTTGGCAAAGGAAGGCCTATCACACACTTGATGGCACCTTGCATTTTTCTTTAACAGTATCTCTTGGAGCCCATTCCATGGCAGTATTTGAGTTCCTTCTCTGGCTCCATGATCCTACAGGATGGGATGTAAATACCTTATTCAACCAGTTCTCTGCCAGTGGACGCTAGGGCAGTTCCCATCCCATGCCCTCATGGCAGTGCGGCGGTAAGCAACTGGCACATTCACCTTTCCGAGTTTCTGGCCCAGTTTCTTTGAGATAGGTGCACAGAAGAGGTATTGCCGGCTCAAAGGGTAAATCTATATGCTTTTTGTTAAGTTTGGTGTATTAACTTGCCAACCTGCCTTCCAACAACAGAAAGAAGCCCAGGACCATCCTTTGAGTGGGGAGCGGGGGGCAGCACTAAGACGGCCCCTCTCCTCTAGAAGTTATGGTATGCCAATGTGGAGCCTAGAACTGCTACATTTTGCAACAAGGGAGGAAACTAGTCTGAGGAGAAAACCAACACAAGGGGAATAACAGGGCCAAGAGAACAGCAGACAGCCAGTCTTGATCAGACCCTACCTGAAACCTATCCTACTACTGGACTTAGTTCAGTAAAGAGACAAATTTCCTTTATTGTATAGGTCAGTTTGAATTGAGTTTTCTGTTACTTGTAGCCAAGATAGGCTTCTTACGTTTTCCATCAACTTGGTGAGTGATGGGGGAAAAAGCAGCTTCTCAATAAAATGGTTTAAAATTACTATCAAATATCAACAGTTGTATCATACAAGTTTGTGTATTTCTGTTTCCCAGGAAAAAGCTTCACAGATCACCTTCATGGTCCAGCCCAGCCCACACCTTCTGGTGGCATATGGGGTGGAATTGTGTGAGAGGTCGTTTTTTGTGCTCTTTCTCCCCCTGCTTCCTTCTCCAACAGCAGAGGAGTGAATTCCCCCCATGGTAATGGGAAGGCATTGAGCACCTACCCGTGCTTTTGTAATCCCTCTAGATGAGCAGTCATAGCCTAAAGTTGGAGGGTGTAGAGAAAAACGTTGCCACCAGCACAAATTGGTGTGGCTCAAGAAAGTGGACATTGCCGGTGACAGCCCAAGAAAAGGCCCAGAACAAGCTGGGTAATGCCCATGTTCTGTTCGGTGCCAAACCTGGTGCCCGTCCTGGTGTCGGCCCTCATCCCTCCCACCTCATTGTGAGTGCCAGGCTCCGCAGTGAGCACAAGATAGGTACTCTGATCCCCGTTTGACTGAATAATGAGGAAACTGAGGCAGATTGTTATTACTAAGCAAATGACACTCTTTTTAAAATTAAATATTAGCCCAGCCCAGTAGGCACTCCCTAAATACGCATCAAGTGAATAAATGGTGCCTATTTTACCAGGGTTGCGAAAGCTGTTAACTCGTTAGTAGCTTCCTTCATTCAGGGACTATAGCAGCTACTTTGCACCAGGCCCTGGGAAGACAGAGGTCCTGCCCTCGTGGATTCAGTCTGGTGGGAGGCATGGGCAGTAAGGCAAGAACTGAGTGTTGTGGGTAGGTGTGCATGAGGCAGGCACCTGGGGGGCGGCCTGGTCTGGGGGTGTTGAGAGACCCTGCTGAGGAAACGCCATCATGACAGAGCTGAGCATGAGAAGGAACGGCCGGACCCAGCTGGTGGGCAAAGCATTTCAGAAGGAGGAACAGCAGATGCGCCAGCCCTGAAGGAGGAGCCTGGCCTACGAGAGAAAATCGAGGCCGGCCAAACAGGAGCAGAGTAAAGGAGTGTGGGCCGGGCATAGAGGAGCAGGTTCCAGACAGGCAGAGCCAGGGGAAGCCAGAGAAGTTTGCTGAGCTTTGTGATTCAAGAAATAAGCACTTTATTCCTTAACCTGGTGGTAAAAACATGTTTTTTAGTTTTATAGTATTCTGCATAATTATTTGAATGTCTGTGATATTTCCTAACAAAGAGATGAGACTGTGTCAAAACTGCTCTCAGTACAGTGTGGGAGCAGGTCTGAGGAAGGTAAGAGCGGGTGTGGAGAGACTGTTACAAGCAAGACAGTGGTGACATGGCCCGGCGTAGTCGTCGTGAAGACAAGAGAGGATGTACCCCCATGACATTGGGAGGCCGAATTGTAGGGCTTCATGTGAGTCATGGGTTTGGGTTGGGGGGAGTAGGGAAGAATCAAGATCCTTTTCTTTCTTTTCTTTTTTTAAGATTTTATTTATTTATTTGACAGAGAGAGAGCATGCGACCACAACAAGCAGGGGGTTCAGCAGAGAGAGAGGAAGAAGCAGACTCCCCGCCGACCAGGTAGCCCAATGCAGGGTTCGATCCTGGGACTGGGGGTCACGACCTGAGCCGAAGGCAGACGCTTAACCGCTTCACCGACGGAGCCTTCCAGGGACCCCTCAAGATCCTCCTCTAAGAGGAAAAGCCACATGCCTAACACAAAGTTCTATTTCCATTGGAAAGACAACAGGCACTAGCGCACGGTGCTGCCTGGTGGAGACTCTGGGACAGACAAAACTGGCTTCAGATTCACCAGCAGTGACGTGAGGCGAGTCCGTCAGCCTCTCCGAGCTTCCATCTCTTTCCTTTAAGATGTTCGGTGGTTGCGAGGATTACATAAGGGCGTGCACAGAGAACGTTTCCTCACATGGTGCCAGGCACAACCACCAGTCAGTGGAAGGGCTCTGGTTGTTACGGAAAATCTAGATTTTTTTTTAAAGATTTTATTTATTTATTTGACAGAGATCACAAGTAGGCAGACAGGCAGGCAGGGGGTGGGGGAGAAGCAGGCTCCCCACTGAGCAGAGAGCCCAATGTGGGGCTCGATTCCAGGACCCTGGGATCAAGACCTGAGCCAAAGGCAGAGACGTAACCCACTGAGCCACCCAGACACCCCAAAATCTATATTTTTTAACATCCGAGTTGGCGGCAGGATCTGGTTTGGATCCCAGGTCACCAGGTTCATCCACTGGTTCTCAGTTAGGTGCCATGGGACTCCCCTGCAGTGCTTGACAGAAATACAGTGATCTGGCCTCACCTCCAGAGAGTCTGATTGGGAAGTTGGGGCCCAGGAACGTGTGGTTTCATTGAGTTCCGTTCCAGAGTGATGCAGATCCTGGGGTCCACGGACCACACTCATAGAGACCCTGCTCCAGACCCGACTATAATAAGACACACTGACACTCCCCCACCTCCCCCCGACCACCACTGCCCAGGTGGTGGTGAAAAGAGGCCTGACCTCTCTACCTCTGTTGGTCACTCTTCTGGGGGCAGTGACAGCAACACCAATCAAACCTGCTGCAGCAGAAAGGGAATTCGTTGGCCTGTGCAACTCATGTGAACAAGGCAGCTGTGAGCACAGCACGGTGTAACCTCCCTCTAGCCATGAGATGCCTCTGCTCCTGTCTGTGTTGGCCTGACCCCCGGGCAAGCCTTCTCCACATGCTGCCCCCCAGGCCCAGGTGCATCCATCCTTGCAAATGGCAGTCCCAGCAGAGGAGCCGTCAGCGAAGGGTCCCAGCCAGAGGCTCCCGTGGAGGCCCCCCTAGCCTCGTGGGGTCAGCCACTCTCGAACCACTTGAGCTGAAACTAGGGGGACAGCTGATGTTACCAGGAGAAGGGGGACAGATGCCGAGCAGGAAAAAACTGAAGATGGCCACCACACTGCAAAGGAGCGCTCCGATGAGAACTATCCTTGCAAACAGTGAGCTCTGGCAGGCGTGAGCCCCCAGTTGCCAGAGATGGTCAGGCTGTGGCCAGAGAGCACTTTGTTTTTTGGTTTTTGTTTTGTTTTTTAAAGATTTTATCTATTTATTTGACAGACAGAGATCACAAGTAGAGAGGCAGGCAGAGAGAGGAGGAGGAAGCAGGCTCCCCGCAGAGCAGAGAGCTCAATGTGGGGCTCGATCCCAGGACCCTGGGATCATGACCTGAGCAGAAGGCAGAGGCTTTAACCCACGGAGCCACCCAGGCGCCCTTCCAGAGAGCACTTTGTAAGGTGCTGCCCCAAGAAAGGAAGTTTTCTTGCAAATACTTCTCCAGCCTCTCGACCTCAGCTCCTAGAATGTCCTTCCTCTGCCTTTTCCTAACCCAGGAGACCCAGCTTCACTATCACTTTCCCCAAGAAGCCGCCTGCCCCAGCCACCCTGTGGCTTTGCCTTCTGTGTGACTGTAACCGTAGCTCCCAGAGGCAGAGTGGGCTCGAGTCCTGCCCTGCCCCTTCATAGCTGGGTGACCTTGGACAAGGGCCTTCATTTTCTGAGCCCTGTTTCTCTCATCCGTCTAGTACCTGGCCATTTCCCGAAGTTCTCCCTGCCCCTCCTCAGCCATCATCAACTTTTAGCTGGGTACACGATGCTCTGAATAAAGACATACTTCTCGTGGTCCCTTGGAGCGAGGTGACCGGGACTAAGGGCTCCCCATGGGGTGGGAGCAGCAGCGTCGGAGCCTGGTCTGAAGGGACAGCTGGCATGCATCTGTTGTCTCTTGCTGGCTCACACCCTCAGTCCTGATCCCTGAGATGCACACGCTGCCACCTTTGACCAGGAGGAAGGCCCCAGGCGTGGCAGAGCAGTGATCCAGAAGCCGCTCCATAGAACGGAGCCACCTTACCTGCTCTGCAAGTGAGGCCTCCCGCCTTTGGCAGGAGAAGTAACTTAGGGTTTGCTGAAGCCATGATGATTTGGGGCCCTCTGTTGCAGCAGAATATCACCCAAACTCAGAGCCCCTGCCTCCCGGGGTTGGTTGTGCAGATTAGAGAAGATGTGGTCAAGATGCCTGGTCCGGGGCCCGGTGCACAGTGGGCGCTCCCTCGGGCGGGTGGCTGTTCTCTGCTCCCAGTTATCCTAGCCGTCCGCTCCGTGTGCCTCATGTGTACGAGCGGGCTGTTGGCTGGCCGCCTCCCGCACTGGGGCGAGCACCTTCACGCTGGTGTCTCTGTCTTCTCTCTCCCTCAGCTCTTGCCTGGTTCCTTGGATGCCAACGAGAGAAACCAACTCTGGCCGATTATCGGAAGACTGCAAGGCCCCCACAGGATGACAGGGGAGGCCGAGACCCAGGCCTGGCACGGACAGACGTCACCGCCGCTGGGCTGCCACACTGCTGATCCCGCCCAGATGTGAGCAGATGCCAACGGTGCAGGGTCTCCTTGCATCTCTCCCGCAGGCCCCTTCCAGAAGAGGGGACACCTTGGTGAACACTTCCACAGAGCAGACCCAACAGGAGTAAGTTCGTTCCCCAAAAGGAAAGTGAAATGGTCACTGAGCAGCAAATGTCCCAAGTTTGGATGGGGTCTGGATGCTCCTGGAAGTGAGCAACACAAGAGTGAACTCCATCACCTCTCAAAAACGGATGCCTGCATGTGGCTGCTCACGGTGAGTGGGTCGGTGGGTGGTCAGCAGCATCACCGGGGCCCAGGTGCTTCCCACCCCTGGCTCTGCCCTCAGGTTGCGAGCAGGAGCTCCAGACCTGAAGAGGAAGAAGATGGGAAGGCCCCTCCTGTGCCACTCCTGGGAAGCCCTTTCTGGAAGCATAATGGCAAAGACAGATGGAATCACCGAAACAGGTTTGGACTAATCTCCTGAGTGGAAGGAAGTTGAGGGGTTAATCCCAGGTCCACTTCTGGGCAGATGAGGGACCCATGTGGTGGAAACTTCTCCAGCTGGCCAGGAAGGCTGAACCACACGGTTGAGTATTTTCCGTGAGTAACCAGCAGGTGGAACAAGGCAGTGCTGCCCAGTCCCTTAGTTCGACGTCCTGCTCATCAACATGAGTCAGAAGATACTTCCGGGGTCTTCTGCCCTCATCGCCCCAACGTTAAGCCTCACCCATGTCAATAGGCATGAAAGATTCCAGAGAACTGGAGAATTCGGCTCCCAAGCATTAGCACCTGCTGCTCCTGCCGCAGACAGGTAAGGAGTCTGCTGAGAACCCCACCTCGGAGCACTCGTCCCGCCCCGGCTCTGCCGCTGACCAGCTGTGTGGCCTTGTACCTAACTTTCAGAGTCTCTGTTTTCTGCATGAAAGTGGGGACAAATACTCAGCACACGTTTGCCCGACATTCTTCTATTCTAGGGACTATCTAGGCTGGGGGCTCTGCGTGGGCCCCGCCAATCCTCCCTCTGTTGTCCCCTCTTTCGGCTTGGTTTTGTGAGCGGCCACTGCTCCGGGTGGTTCCTGAGTCTCTTCTCTGTGTCCCTCCTTCTCTGCACGGTCCCTCCCTGTCAGCCCATTCGCCTCAGCTTCTGACACACACACACACACTTCTGTCTTCCTGGACCACTGGCCCCCTGGCCTCCAGGACCCACACGCCCTTGGCTTTTCCTTCTACCTCCGGTTACCCTCTGTGGCCCCTCTGCAGGCTCTCCTCCCTGCTCAGCCTCTAGCTCAGCACCGGGCCCTTTGTCCACACCTCGGGAGGAGGCTCTCAGCCTGCTTCAGGGTTTTCAATACCAGCTCTGTGCTGATGACCCCCTCAGAGAAAAACCCCACGTGTTTCTCCACGTTCTATACCTTTGTTTCAACAAATGTGTGGGTTTTCCGCACCCAGGAGTTCCGACACTAACGGCCTGGAGTTAGCGCAGACCCCACAAGGTTAAGTGCTGTCCCATGAGACCCCACACCCTGTCCCCCGCTACTTCAGACACCATTTTAAAGTCCAGGTTGTCACCCGTGCCTCTTTCATAAACCAGACGTTCCCATTATCCCTCCGCGGGTTCGATAACTTGCTAGGATGGCTCCCAGGACTCAGGAAAATGGTTTACTTATAATTAAGGATTTATTCTAGGACACGAGGCACAAATAGCCAGATGGGAGCCGTGCACGAGGCAAGGTTTTGGGCCCAATACCTTGGAGCCCTCTCCAGGCATGTTACGTTCCCAGCACCTCCCTTCACCTGCTCACCAGCCAGGAAACTCTCTCAACTCTTCCACTTAGAGTTTTGACTGGAGACTCCATGGTGCACGCACAGCTGATTCAGTCACTGGCCACTGCTGACTCCCACAGCCTCCAGCCCCCTGCCTTCCCCCGGAGGCGGGGGTGGGGGTGTGGTAGGAAGGGGGGTAGAGGTGGGACTGAAAGTTCCAGCCCCTGGCAACCAGCTCCCCCCATCCTTGGGGGTTTTCCAAAAGTGACTTCATTCACATAGACTCAGGTGTGTTGGAAAGAGACTTGTTATGCATAACAGCGGATGCTCCTTTCATCTTGATCACTTCTGGAGCCTTTTCAAGACCTGGGGGCAAAAAACAAGTATTAAAAGATGCTCCTAGTGCTCTTGTCACTTAGGAAATTACAAGGGTTTTAGGCGCCCTGGTCAGGAGCCATGGGCGAAGACCAAAATATCTATTTCTTCTATCACAACATCACACCCCGATCCCCTCTCCCAAGTTCCAGACTCAAATCCGACTGTGCACGTGACCCCTCCACTTTGATAATTCAGATATAGTCACCAACAACTGGGATGTCCCCTTCCGGGCTTTTCCGTCCCAGGGGTGGCACCACGCCACACTCGGGCGCTCTTCCTCCCCTCCCCCTTCCATGTCTAGTCCACACGCCGTCCGATCTTGTATCTGTTCTACCTCCCGAATCCATGCCCATTTTTCTGTTCCTACTCCCAGCCACTACCTGGCCTGCACTCCCACTTGTGCCCTCCCTGAGATCAGCTCCTTAGCCAGCCACCAGAGTTACCTCAGGAAAAGCAAACCGTATCAGTGGATGAAAAAATAAGCAGACCACGGCACAGCCACACAAGGGAATATTCAGCCACAGCAGGAATGAGGTGCAGGAAGGAACCTCAGAAACATGCTGTGTGAAAGAAGCCAGTCGCAAAAGGCCACATATTGTAGGACTCTGTGTGATGGAAATGTCCAGAACAGACAAATCCACAGAGACAGGAAGCAGGTCAGCGGGTGCTTGGGCTGGAGGGGAGTGGGAATGTAGACCAGCTCCTGAATGGGTACCAGGTGTCCTTTTGAGATAACAGAGAAGTTCTGGAACGGAGTAGTGATGAGTGCTGTCCCACATTATGCACGTACCAAACGCCACTGACCGTATATAACGGTTAAAGTAGTAAAGTTTATGTTATGTGTATTTCACCACCATAATAATGTATCTTGTCTTGTCCCTCCCCTGCTTAAAATTCCCATGGCATCTTGCACTTCGCATGAACTCCAGTGCTTCCCGTCGTCCCCTGCTCTCCTCTCTGACCTACTTCTCCCCACTCTCTGCGCCTCCCACCATGTTGGGATAATTCTGGCTTCCTTTTGGTTTTTCACCAAGCCAGGCTCTTTCCCACCTCAGGGCCTTTGCACATACGGTTCCCACTACTTAGAAGGCTTTCCCCTCCCTTCATGATCAGCTCTCCCTCAGTTTTCAGTGTTAATTTAAATGCCACAGAGAGGCCTTCCCCAACCCTCCTACCTCAGTGGGACCTCCTCTCTCTCCCCACCACTGTAATTCTCTGCCATAACCCCCTGGTTGTTTCTTTCACAATACCACCACTGGGTCTTTGTGTGCCTCCCTACAGAGAGTAAGTTCCTTGAGAGGAAGTGGGCTCTGTCTCATTCACCTCTGTGTTCTCAGTGCTTAGCTCATAGTTGGCACTTGGACGCTACTTGATCAATTAAGGAAAGAACATCCAGCTAGCAAGGGAAGGAATGGAGGCAGAATTTAAAGCCAGGTCTCTTTGATGCCGACTCCTCTTTCTACTCCTCCACGTGATTCTGAACTACGTATAAAGCAGAAGCTTGAACCAAATACCAGAGAAGGGGGCCAGAGTTAGTCATGACCTTTTCATGTAGCGACGTGATCACATACAGGTACACCAGGCTTGCGTGGCTGTCACCTGCTCTAGATGAATCACACCTGCTGGCAAAGCAGCCTCTGGACCCAGACGGCAGATGTAACTCTGGTAAATCCAAACAGGGCCCCGGCTGAGGTCTCACGGACTTCTCTCTCCTCCTTTCTCTTTCGTCGAATTCTCCTAGAGCCAGGACCAGGGTTTTGCCCTAGAAAGGGAAGTAGTCGACTGGAGCAGCTGAAAACACTGGCCCAGAGGAAACAAAACCGGCAGAGGCAGCCCTCTCTCCCGCTGCGTCAAGCCAGAATGAGCCCATGCCCTGGCCCAGTGCCAGCTCTCCTGGGGCACAAGCAGGCCAGACCCAGGGGCCATGCTCTGACCTTCCTCAAAATGCACTCCGAACATCAAAAGGCGGGCTCCCAGAAAGCTCCTGGGACAGTGACAGACTCGTCCTTAAGCAAGCTGGGCTTACTGCTTGATAAGAAATGTGCAGTGGGGGGCAGGGACTCCCTTGTGCAAGAGGACTGCGTTGGCATTGCTCAAACCAGAGGACAAGTCCTTCCTCTAAAGCAGGAGTTCCTAATCCTTTTTTGCAACATGGTCCTCTTCTCCGGGGTAATGTTTTTAACTATGTAATATAGAATGCCTTGCATTACAAACGACCCATTATCTTGAAATGCTGTTATTGAATTTTTTTTTTTTTTAGATTTTATTTATTTATTTGACAGAGATCACAAGCAGGCAGAGAGGCAGGCAGAGAGAGGGGGGAAGCAGGCTCCCCACTAAGCAGAGAGCCTGATGCGGGGCTCGATCTCAGGACCCTGAGATCATGACCCAAGCCGAAGGCAGAAGCTTTAACCCACTGAGCCACCCAGGCGCCCCTGAGTTATTTTTTAAATTGTGATAAATATATGAGAACTGATAGCTGGTTTAGTAACTACAGGAATTTTGAAGCAGTGGTGAGTATAAGCTAGATTTTAGGATATCTGCAATAACCGTCTTGTGATTTGAAGACATCTGTGATCTCGGTTGATGACAAAGCCGTGGGTACTGCTGATACAAGTGTGGGTTGTTACCTGCATTCATCGTGGCAGGAAATGTTCAATTTCAGTTGATGAAAGTAAAGTAATTTTTTCCTATCCTAAATGACCAGCCTCTTAGACTCTCTGGACCGTAGAGGAACGTGCTCGAGCCTTGCCTCCCCAGCTCACATGGGAGCTCTCTGAGGACGGAGCTGCTTATCTTATATTAAGTGTCTGGAAAGGGCCTGCTTACCACACGGCAGGCATCCAACATGGCTCTGTTGAGCCTCTTGGATCTTCTAGGCAGCTAATCACATAGATCACAGATGGGAGAGTCCCTCTTTTCAATCTTTGTCCTTCTCACCTCCTTTCTTGTCTCACTGCATTAGCTGGGGTCTTCCATACGACGTTCAATAGAAGCAGTGACACTGGGCAGCCTTATCCTCAATATTCATTTATTAATTCGTGCCGTAGAGATGTAAAGCACCTACCATGTGCCCGATGTGACAAAATTGAGATCTTTTCCTGTCCCACTGAGGAGACTGAGGCATTCTGTGGACGGAAATATTGAGAACATTACCAAATTCTCCCTACTGGCTAACCTGCTCTCTTAGGAGCCTGATTCCTCAAGAATATGGAAATAAGTCCCTGCTGGTGGTCGCAGGCTCGGGGCACAGCTAAGGCTGGCAGCTGTGGGCTTCCCCAGGACCATAGCAGAGCGGGCAGGGAGGCAGCACGTGGGAAGGATGAGGAAAGATCAAGCCAGGGGCACGGTCGAGGCCACCAGCTGTCTGCACTAAGCTTGTAACTGCAGGCAGAAGCAATTGTTAAAGCCAGTGCAAAGAGGGATGCAGCACTGGGGTGGGCAATTAGGTGAGAAGATACCTGATACCTGTTCTCTCCACCTCTTCCCAGTCCTGAGGGAGTGGATGCAGAGACCAGACCAGTGCACACACCCTCCACTCTGTCCAGCGGGCACTGGTAGGGGAGGGACATTGTTAATTAAAAACAAGATTGATGTGTAAAATGGACCAGAATTGGGGGCTCCTGGGTGGCAAAGTTGGATAAGCGTCCGACTCTTGGTTTCGGCTCGGATCCTGATCTCGGGGTCATGAGATCCAAAGTCTGCTTGAGACTGTCTCCCCTGCCCTCCCGCCCCCCAAATAAATACTTAAAAAAATAAATTGGGCCAGACTGGGGTTAAGGACTGGAATAGGAATGTTGCAATAAGAAAATGTGACCGAGAAGTCAGATGAGACTGAGTTGTTTTTTTTTTTTTTTTTTTTTTTTAAGACAGGAGAGAGTGTGGGTGGGGGGAGGGTGGGGGAGAGGCAGAGGGAGGGAGGGAGAGAGAGAGAGAGAGAATCCTCACGCAGACTCCCCACTGCGCACGGTCCTGACTCGGGGCTTAATCCCAGGAGCCTGAGATCATGACCTGAGCCAAAAATCAAAAGTCCAACACACAACCAACTGAGCCTCCCAGGCTCCCCCAGACCGAGATGTTTTTAAGAGAGCCTACTGCCCTACAGGTAGGGGCGGGGGGGGGCAGGACTGGGAAGAGCAGACTCTATGGAAGCCAGTGGAAGCAATACCACCCCGATAGGCAGACGACAGGCCCCCCCAGAGATGTCTCCATCCCACTCCCCAGGACCTGTGAATATGCTACCACACCTGGTGGAAGGGACTTTGCAGGTGTGATTAGTCAAGGATGTAGAGAAGGGGAGAGGAGCCTGGGTTATCCAAGTGGGCCCAATGTCATCACAAGGTCCTTTCAGGAGGGAGGGAGCAGGGTCAGATCTAGCGGAGAAGGGCAGAGGATAGCAGAGGTCAGAGGGCAGCCGCCAACAGCTGAGGAATGCAGGCCAGCTCTGGCAGCTCCAAAAGGCAAGAATCCCCCCTAGAGCCTCCAGAAGGAACAGAGCCCTGCCAGCACCTTTGATTTTAGCTCTATTAAGACCACTCGCACTATTGACCTCCAGAGCCCTAAGATAACAAATCTGTGTTTTAAGCCACTGGGTCTGTGGTAACCTGTTACAGCAGCAATGGGAAACTAATACAGCTCCCAGGACTGAGACTCCTTCTGCCCCCAACTAAACCGGAAGGAGAGGGCCTCCTCCACCCTGAGGTTTGGGACAAATGGTCTTTTTAGGAAGACAGAAGCTAATGGAAACTGATTCCAGGACAGTGCCAGGAATGAAGTGCAAGCTGAGTGCTGGGGAACCCCGGGAGGAGAGGGACACTGAAGCTGGGCCGGGAAGGTAAGGAGGAGTCAGCCTGAGCAAGGGGGCTCAGCCTCCAGGCAGGAAGGCACCTTCCTCGGGCACGGAGACCTCCTTCCCCCATTCAGGAGTGGTTGGGCCTGCCGGCTTCAAGGCTGGCCATGCCTTCAGGACATTCTGCCCACTCTCCAACCTCTGCATGGCAGATACAGTGCAGGGGACAAGCAAAGCCACTCAGAGCCACCCCTAAGTAGACAGGACAGGGGTGCCACCGGGCATCAGGCCCAGCCTCCCGGAGTGTGTGTGGTGGGGAGGGGAGTGGACCCGCCCCCACTCCATCCCGCAGGAGGAAGGAAGTGGTTCCCTCCTCCCACCCCTTCCCTCTGGCTAGCCTGGGACCGGATTCTGGATTCTCGTGATTCGCGATTGGCTCCCACGGGCGGGACCTTTGTCCATCTGCAGGAGCGCAGGAGGCCCCGCCAGGCCCGGGCCTGCGGAGCGGGAGGGGGCGGGGGAGGGGGGCCAGCCGGAGACCAACAGTGAGACAGACGGGCCAGGGCAAGGGCCCTGAGACACAGGCAAGAGCCCCGGACCGTGGCGGGGCAGGGTTAGAGGGCGGGCTGGGGGGAGGGGAGGGGGTCAGGAGGTGGGGCGGGAAGGGGAGGAGGGAGGGGCCGGGCGGCCCCGCGGGCGCCGAGCTCGCAGTTGCTGCGGTGGCCGCCGACGGGAGGGGCGCAGGGTAAGTGCTCCGCGGCCGGGACGGGGCCGCGCCGGCTGTAGGCGCTCTCTCAAGCCCTCCCAGCCAGAGCCCTCCGAGGAGCGGACCCTCACCCCCACCTCGGCCCCCCCAGCCCCCCGCCAGCCTGCCGGGACCCCGCCCCCAGTTGCCCTGTGTTCCAGCGTCTAACAGTGCCGGCCGACGCGGGCGGACTGGCACTCCCCCGGGGACCCCCTGCCCTGTCCGGGGTGTACTAGAGTCAGCTGGAGGGACAGGGCAGGAAGCCTGGTGCCACGGGACCTGGGAGGAAAGTCCCTCTTGGCGTCAGTTACCTCCCCTTGAAAACGGGAGCATTGATAAGAACTACCCTTTCGTCCCGGGCTTACCCTGCAGACAGGTGCCTTCATCACCCGCTGAGGGCAGCAACAGGTGGGGTGAGTACCATGCTTGTCTCGGTCTTACAGGCGAAGAAGCGGAATCTTGGGCCAAGCCACTTGCCTTGGGTCACCTGGCCGATGCAGGCAGAGCCAGAACTTACACCCAGGTCTGTGAGAACCCCTAAATCCTTTTATTCACCATCCCTACCCCCCCTACTCCCAGACTTCGGGGGAGAAGTGAGGATGAAGGTAGTCCTGGGTATCCCAGCAGGAGGCAAATGAGCCAATCTCCAGGGCGGCAAATCCTTCACCTGGGAATACTTTTTTTTTTTTTTTCAAGATTTTATTTATTCATTTGAGAGAGAGAGCATGAGCAGGGTGAGGGGCCGAGGGAGAAGCAGACTCCCCGCTGAGCGGGGAGCCCCAGGTGAGGTTCCATCCCAGGACCTGGAGATCACGACCTGGGCAGAAGGCAGCTGCTTAACTGACTAAGCCTCCCAGGCGCCCCACCTGGGAATACTTTTAACCACTCCTGTCTTGGGGCAAGGTGTGCTGAGGAAAGAGAATGGTGGGTTGGGGACAGGTTAAACTCCAGGACGCAGAGGTGCTGCCCGCCCACAGGAACTTAACAGACCTCTCCCCACCACCTCTGCTGGGTGCAGGGGCCCAGCCGCAGCCCTGGGGCTTCATCTCTCCATCCCTCGGTTCCCTTGACTATCCCAGGGGGCTAAGCATGGTACTTACCGCACAGCACTACTGAGATGAAGTGAGACGCTTGGTATAAAGGCTTAGCCCAGCACCTTGCCCAAGGCTACCACAGAGCTATGCCCCCCACCCCCCGACACACACACACCCTCCAGCTTCTTCCCTGTCCCTCTGAAAGCACACCTCTGTGCCTGACACCTTTAACCTCGGGTCAGTCGAGATCTGCACTACTTCCGGACAGCTTCTTGAGTAAGCCAAGGCTGCCAGTGGCAACTTCTCGCACTCTGGAGTCCCTGGGGGAAAGACTAGTAGGGGCAGCATTTTGAAAATCTTTGGGCTGACACTTGCACAATTCCAGAACCACTCCGAGGTCCCCAAGCCCTCTGTGATCACAGGTTTAGAGAGAAGGAGGAAGCCCAGACTCTTGTTGCCCCAAACCTGCTCCTCATATCCTTCCCCCACATCTGAGCCCGCAGCAGGTTCTGCTCCTCAGCATGTTCTGAATCTGGCCATCCCGCTGCATCCCCATCATCTTTTGCCTCGTCTTGGCCTCCCAGCCACCGCTCTTGACCCCTAGATCCTCAGCATTGCCTCCCAAGCCCTCTGCAAGGTCAGACTCTTGTGTCCTGCCCCTGTCATCCCACCGCATGTTCCCTGCAGACCCACTGACCTCCTCTTTCTTCCTTGGACTTGCCGGGGTTTTGTTTTGTTTTGTTTTTGTTTCTTTGTTTTTGTTCCCTTGGGGTCTGTGCACACGATCTTCCTTCTCCAGGGCATACTCTTCCCGGCCATCTTCTTGTGACTTACCTCTTTGCAACTCAGGGACCGCTGTCCAAGTTGCCTTCTCGAGTCTTCCCTGACCACTGCACCTGCAGGAGCCGCACTCGCCTGCTCTCCCTGCATTACTCCTTCTCTTTCTTCCCATGCTTAGCCTCAGGGGATCTTACCCTTGCTTACAGTGTTTCCCTGGTTCCCTGTTTGTCTACCCAGCTAAAGTATCTGTCTCCCAGTGCCCTGAACTTTTTCTTCACCACTTCGGATTCCCACCCAGAACCCAGCATAGTGCCTGGCATGTAGTAAATGTTCCAATTTTGTTGTACAGTTGCCAGTCATGTGCGCAACCATCAGAGTTCTCCTTGTCATTGCTTAACGGCCTTCTTTCTGTATTTCTACATAGACCTCAGAATTGTTATTCCTTCTAACAGCCCACTGCCTTTCTCAGCTGTTCTCTAAAGTGGGGCTTGTGGGGTCTTTCCAGGTTCTAGCCATCATATCCAGAGTAGCTTGTCCACATTGCACCTATGTTTTGGTACCCAATGATTTGAAATAATAGCTCCAAAACTGATGTGTTCAAGTCAAGAGTATGATTATTTTGAAGGCACTTGCCACTTATCACCAGAGGGCTGTTAAGGAAAAACAATGCCTGGCAGTGTGTGCAAGTTTCTCTACAGCCCCACAAGCACTGAGTTTTATCACCTTTGTTTTGTCTAGTTTAATGGAGAGGTCACGTATGTATCTTTAAATTTTCTGTTGCTTGAATTAGTGAAGCTGGTTGTTTTTCTATAAATGTGCTCTTTCTATTTCCTGTCTTGTGAAGGAAGGAAATCTCCAGGGCACCTTAACAGCTCCCTTCACCTTTGCCTATGCTAAAGGTTCCACTTGAGCCCGTCTCATGAGAGCAGGGTGAGGGCCCCCAGGGGCTAGAACAGGAACGCACTGAGCTAGCTGAACCCTGCTGGTTGCAGAAGCCGTCCTGCCAGTCAACCAGCAAGAAACCCTCTGAGAGGCCCTTGTGCCCGCAACCCATGCTACTGAGGAGAGAAAGACCTTTATTTTTTTTGTTTAAGTCTTTAAGAAAATTTTTTCCAATTGGCAATTTTTTCTTAAATTATCAAAGCACACGGTGTGCAGGGTTATTCATTAGAACATTGGGGCAGCAAAAGTTTGGGAAGTAATCCAAGTTCTGATCACTAGTGGGACTACTGCACACATTCCTCCGGGGAAACCTTGTGGAGTCATTCCAAGGAGTGCATTCAATCTAGCACGTACTGATCTAGAACAATCGGAAATACTGTTATTAGTCTCCAATAGCTGCTATAACAAATTACCACAAATTGGATGGCTTAAAGCAACATAAATGTATTGCCTTACAGTGCTGGGGATCTGACGTCCACACTCTGTCTCAGTGGGCCAACATCGAGGTGTTGTGTGGCCAGGCCGCATTTGTTTCGGAGGCTTGAAGGGAGAACGTGTTTCCTTCCCAACTTTTGGAGGCTGTCCACTTTCCTTGGATTGTAATCCTTTCCCTCGGTCTTCAAGCCAGTAGCGTATTTGAGTAACATCTTCAAATCTCGGACTCCAGCTTCTGCTCCTGCACTCACATGTCCTTCTGTCTCCGATGCTCCTGCTCTATTCAAAAAGACCCTTCTGATGACATGGGGGCCACCTGGATAATCCCCATCTTGGGAACCTTAATTGAATTGCATCTGCAAAGTCCCCTTTGCCATGTACAGTGACATATTCACGGGTTCTGGGGAGTAGGACAGGTACACCTTTGGAGGGAGGGGGTTCATTATGGAACTTACCACACCCTAAAGGGAAGTAAGCAAGGTTTGGAGCAGTGTGTGTGTAGGCTTACATTTGTTGAAGTTTAAAGAAGAGAAAAGGAGTAAATATGGATGTGCTTGCAAAGGCATAGAATACCCCTAAAGGCCACACAGGAAACTGCTAAGAGTGGCTGCTTCTGGGAAGAATGGGTAGCAAGGAAGCTTACTAGTTACAGTGTATCTTTTTGAATTGTTTCAGTTTTTTGGTACATACCTGTGTCACCTACATTAAAAATAAATTTTAAGAACTAATACATACTCATTGTAAAGGGTCAGACCTTCCAGGAAGTGAAGGAAAACACCTACAAAAATCAGTCCCCTCGGCCACTCCCTTTTTGTCCAACAATAACCACTGTAAACAGTTTGGCTATATGTTTACAGACTTATTTTTTAAAATGCATATGTAATTTTTCATGTAGATTGTGTCATACTGCATATATTATGCTGTAATATATATTTACATATGTACTTTTTTTTTTTTTTTTGACAGAGAGAGAGATCACAAGTAGGCAGAGAGGCAGGCAGAGAGAGAGGGGGAAGCAGGCTCCCCACTGAGCAGAGAGCCTGATGCAGGGCTTGATCCCAGAACCCTGGGATCATGACCTGAGCTGAAGGCAGAGGCTTTAACCCACTGAGCCACCCAGGCACCCCTACATATACACTTTAATGTATGTCTGTGGGTCTTTTTTTTTTTTTTTAAGATTTTATTTATTTATTTGACACAGATCACAAGTAGGCCGAGAGGCAGGCAGAGAGAGAGAGGAGGAAGCAAGTTCACGCCAAGGAGAAAGCCTGACTCGGGGCTCGATCCCAGGACCCTGGGATCATGACCTAAGCCAAAGGCAGAGGCTTTAATCCTCTGAGCCACCCAGGCGCCCCATGGGTCTTTTTTTTTTTAAGTTTAAACTGGAGTGAAATTCACATAACATGAAATTAACCATTTTACAACTCTGAACAGTTCAGTGGCGTTTAGTGCGTTCCTGATGTCACGTAACGACCACCTCTATCCAGTTTCAGAACATTTTCATCAAACTGAAAGGAAACCCTGCCTCTGTTAAGCAGTCCACTCACCATCCCCTCCCCCCACCCAACAACTCCTAGTCCCTTAGCACCCACCAGTCTGCTTTCTGTCTCTATGGCTTTGCATATTCTGGGTGTTACATATCAGTGGAATCATGTCAAATGTGAAGTTTTGTGTGTGGCTCCTTTGATTTAGTATCCTGTTCTAGGGGTTCATTCATGCTATAGCATGGGTCAGGACTTCATTTCTTTTTAAGACTGGATAACATGCCATTGTATGGATGGAACATCTTTCATTCATCCATTCATCCCCTGATGGACACTTGGGTTACTTCCGCCTTTTGGCTAAGAGTATTTTTGTATATGCATTTGTCTGAGTGCCTGTTTTCAATTCTTTTGGATATATACCAAGGTTGTACATCCTTCCACATAAACTTTGAGCTTTATGCTATTTTCAGACACTGTTAACGTAAGCAAGTTAAAAATAATTTGTAACAAAGTGTCGCAAAGCACACACTAAGATAAATGATAGCAGGATGTCCGATCTAGACAAACGTTTTCTTATTTTCCAGATCCAGAGAGGACAGGAAAATGGCTGCCTGGGATGAAAAGGTAAATTATTTCTGATGGACCAGCAGTGTTAAAGGACCTCCCCAGGCTTGAAGACCATTCTGTTTGGTGTTTCAAACAGGATAAAGGGAAGATACCTGTTTGGGATGCTTCTGCTATCCCAAAGTGTTCAGTCACAAAAGTGAAAACTATTATAGGAATTCACAAACCTCAAGATACCCCAGTAATCAGAGTCAGATCCTTCAAATCCCACCTCTGCATTTTAATAATAACCATGTGTCATGAGACCCGGACCTTCACCTCGCTGAGACCTCTGTCTCCTTATCTGGAAAAGGGAGAGAAAATTACCCTTGTTCCCGAAGCCTTGTTGGGAAGAGTTGAGGAGACCGTGATCTCAAAATGCTAGGCTGATACTGAGGCCCTAAGTGGCTTTTCCCTCCTGCCCATTTTACAGAGAAAGCCATTTGATCACACAGGTAGGAAGTGGCAGAAATAGGATTTCACCCTGGCTTTGCCTCCTGTATCATGTGATCATCCCAAGCAGAACTATTAAATTCTGTCCTTGATATCTGGGGTGCAGGGTTGTTGGGTTTGGGGGGACATCTGTTGTGAAGGGTGAGGACAAGGTAGAAAGGAAATGTGGCTTCCATTTTAGTTGTTCCCTGGGAGGTTCCCGAGGGGCCTAGCAGGTAGAGCTGGGGACTCAGTGTAGCAGCAGGGTGAGCAGGGAGGGTCCAAGAAGCAGGGTCATGGGTTGATAATGATGCCCATTTAATGGTAAGAATCATTTGGATTTTAAGGCTGTCTAGTGTGGCAGGGGAAGTGGCCCATGCTGTGTACTACCAATTCTGATTTCAGAAAAGTTGGAATCTGGGGAAAATGTTCCTCTTGGAATTCAATGAAATATAGCAGGAGAAGCATTAGCGATTGTAGCATGAACATCCGCTGAGCACCCACTCCGTGCCAGGCATGTGCTCAGTGCTTTCTGTACGTTTGGTTGTTTAAGCCTCTCAACAACCCAGTGCATTAAGTGCTGTTACTTCTTTCCCGCTCTTACAGATAGGGAGATTGAAGCACAGCAAGGGTTATCGATTTGCCCAAGGTCACACAGCTGGCCAGAGGCCCAGACCCATGCTGCCTGCCTTCCACGCCCTAAGTACAGGCTAGTGATGGTGCCCTGTATGCTTTTCAGACACAGTCTATCCCAAAGATAGGCTAGGTCTCCGGGGCGAAGAGCTCCTGGCAGGAAGGGAGCGGGGAAGGGGGATTGCAGGGGTAACAAGGGCTCTCTGGGGCAGATTCCTTCCCTCGGCCATTCCTTCACCTCACAAATGTTTATCAATGCCACCTGTGTCCTGGCACCCCCCCCCAGTTGGCAGGCTGTACCAGCAGTACAGCAGACCCTGGTCCCTGCCTGCATGTGGCTCTCTCCAGCTGAGCAACAGATCCCCGTCAAGTCACAAAACGGAGCGTGTGAAGGGGCACGTGCGCAGAGCCGTACAGGAGTGGCCATGGTTCATGTGGGTCCCTCCCTGGGACCATTGAGATCAAAAGGGCCTCCAGACCTCATCAGATCACAGGCCTCTCTGCCTGATACCTGGAGGACCAAAGTAGGTAACCAGGTGCTGAGGGAAGACGGTGAGGGTGTTGTAGCAGAAGAAGTGGCCCGTGCAGAGGCCAGAATGGAGCCGGAAGCAGGACAAGGTGGGGAGGGAGCAGGGGCATGGCAGGAAACTGGCGGGGACCAGCAGGTTGGGAGGGATTTGTGAGTGAAGTGCCCAGAACCTGGAGCGACAATGGCCCTGGCGTGTGTGCAGAATGGGGGACTGATGTTCAGAGGAGGAAGTCCGCTTTCCTTTGGAGGGTCGTGGAAAGTTCTGCAGAAGAGGCAGCCTTTCAGCTGGGATTTGAACTCATGGAATCCAAGGAAAGGGCATTTCCAGCGGCAGGAACAGGATCGACAAACACCAGGAAGCAGGCTCTCCTGTAGAGCTCCACAGAGCAGAGCGGGATGGGTAGGGGCGGTGATGGAGGAGGGAGAACCCTAGTGCCGGAGTGGACTCTGCCAATCTGGGAGATGCTAGGAGACCACCTGTGGCTCCAGTGGGTGGACGGCCTGGATTCCAATCCTTCCTCCGCCCGTGGTAGGCTGCGTGACCTCAGACCAGTTTCTGAACCTCCCTGAGCCTCCGTGTGCTTGGCCATGAGTGGGGTCAACAGTCCTCCCCGTGTACTTGGGTATCGGATGTACAGTGCCTGCCACCGCAGAGTGAGGAGCTCCAGGAGTTCCAGTGATTGTCGTTCATCAAAGGCCAATGGAAACACAATTCCTACTTTCCGTCATTTGTAGTTCCCTGTGAAAGCAGGCAAACCAAAAAAGCCGAAACACTCGGTGCTGGTTATTCTGTGGTGAAACGAGCTCATACGTAGTGAGGGGCAGGATCACCCCTACAGTTGTTCTGGACAAAAATTCAATAGTGTGTGTCCAGAATCATGACAGTTTTCCTCATTAAACCTGGTCCTCTCTCTTAAAAGGAAATGACCCATAAAAAGACTAATTGCTAGCACCCTATTCCGTAGCCCGTCAGGTGCCATTGATAGGAGATGCGCCATTATTTTGTCCTACGGAGAAAATAATGCTGCCATTCACTGTGATGTAACGTGACCTAATGCTGAAATTGGTCAAATATGAGACAGTCAGATTTCAGGAATGCTTAACTATGAGAAAATGTGGTCTTGGAATTGGTGATAAAGGTGCTAAAAATGAGGAGAAATCAGATTCAATAGTGAGAGCATTAACTTCTTGGTCAAGTTTCTTGGCCATTAAAAAGGCATAAATCTATGTGCATAACTAGCAGGAAAAATAAAATACAGAATTGTCTGCCGTCTTTGATTATAATTAGAGAGAAAGAGACCTTAGGTGGACAAGAAGTCTGGTGTGTTGGGATTATCGTGAATTCTTTCGCTTTTGCTCGTGTTTTCATGATGCTAGAAGAAATAGATCTAGGGTAAAGGTCTGTTCACTGGGGTGAATGATAGCACGTCAGGCTGGGGATGGGGGCTGTGCAGGGGGTCTGACTGAAGCCAGGGAGCTGGTGGGATTGGGGGAGGGTTTGAAGGCACAGAAACAGCAGAATCACAGAATGGGGGTGCAGAGCCTTGGAGGGGAAATAACTCCCGGGACAGGGGAGGGGCACAGAGGCCCGCTAGTACCAGGAGCTGGCAAGAGCTGGGGAATATTGGGCCAGGACCGCCTGTAGCAATTAAACCTCTATTGATTCAAAGGACAAATTCCTTTTAGTAATTTACCCTTCTGGAGTTAATTGTTTTTTTTTAAATTGTTTTAATCAATTGCTTTTAGGAGCTTTTGAAATGTCCACCTGCCCTAGTGTCTGAGGGGAAAATGACGGTGTCGTAGGAGGAACTGGTGGGGTTTTTCAGACCTGTCTCACCCATGGGCAGCTCTGCAGAGCCCATCTCCTTGTGCCTCAGAGTTCCTCTTCTGTGAAATGGGAACAATGATACTCCTTCTCGGATTGTGGCGATCAGAGCCGCTCACTGAACCGGGCCAGGCTACGGTAAAGATGCCACCTATTCGCTGGGTTCTTGGCCATTAGCTTGCCTCGTCCTCCTCTCGGATGACGCGTGTTACCAGCCACATCTGGGGAACCTGGGAGCCAGTGTGCTTAGCCACACTGTAGCCCTTTGCTCATTTCTTGTGATTTACTTGCAGTGCTGGTGCTCACCCGAGGCTGCAGAGGGGAGGTCCCAGCACCCAGGCCACCCCCAGACCAACTGAATCACGATCTTAGGGCCTGGGACCCCGGCCTTGGGTTTTTTAAAAGCTTGCAAGTGGTTCCAAAGTGTAGCCAGGGCTGAGAGGCACTGGTTAAGACTGTGGCTGGGGAGGGCTTCTCTCCGTGGGCTGCTTTGCAGTGAGGCAGGGGAGAGGGGTGTCCCGAATTCAGTTCTTCCCATCTTTTCCCGGCCAAAGCATTGCTAAGACGCTGGGGCTGGGAGTTGCCCGGATGACTCGGTCAAAATGGTGATGGGTCTTCGTTTCTGGCCGAATTTTTTTTTTCTTGGTATGTTTTCATTTTCTTTATGCTTTCATAATAAAGTAACATAACTTATGCTTCCCAGTTAACATGGCTGATGTCACATACTTTGAACAGGGCTGTCTCCTCTCTGGCAATCCCTTCCGGACCCCAGGGAAATAGACCAGGCCTGTCCTCCGCATACCCGTGTCTTTCAAACTCAGCTCATTGGTGACTCCCGAGTCCTTTAACGGGCTGCCATCTGTCGTTTAAGCAACGGAATAGAATAAAATGGAAACCACCAGAGTGCTCGCACAGAGAAACTTGGTCGTAGAACACACGTCTGTCAGTGTGTATTAAAAGGCAGGATTAAAATTTGTTTTGCTCATTGAGTAACACTGGGCTGAGCTCCCTGCCCAGCGCCGAGCCAGGTCTGCCCAGGGTGGTGTTCAAAGAGGTCGTTGCAAGAAGAGGGGGCTTTGGGCCAGGCAGCCTGCCTCCGAATTCTCTCGCACTGGCTGTGGGCCCTCGGGCAGATTGTTTGGCTTCCCCCGAACGGAAGTGTTCCGGTCCCCTCCTCCTGGGGTTGTTGCAGTGTGTTCTGGGCAGGAGGGCGGGGAGCAGGAGCTCGGGGGTAGGGGGGTAAAAGGGGTGGTTGACACCAGGCTCCTGCTACGGAATGTTCTTTCCCCCATCTTCTTGCCCCAGCCTCGCCATCCTCTTGCCTTCCCAGGCTGGCGGACAACTCTCTCAAGACGGGAGGGATCCTGACCCTGCGGGGAAAAGGAGAGAAATGTTGCAGCATCCCCGGGGGTACCTGGGCCTCGGGTCGGGTGCCTTAGCCCGTAAGCAGCAGCCCCCACAAGCTGGTCAGCCACCAGTGGCGGTGGTTTTTGTCAACCTCAGACTTCCTCCCCGCCCTAGAGAAGGAAAAGCTGCCACGCTTATTTAAAGACTTCCCTGATTTTAAAAATAGGCATTCCTCAGAACACAAATCCCCGGGGGGCTGGGGGTGGGGGCAGCAGCCCTGGGGCAGGTCACCTTCCTCCTGGAGGTCGTCCTGCCTCCCCACAGAGGAGAGTTTGCTCAGGGGGGGGGATTCATTCCACCATCCAGGCTATGTTCAGGAAGAACCGGCAGGAAGGGCTCTGATGGTGGGGGACAGTCCCAAACACAGGACTCACTCAGTTCCTCCAGGAGCAAGTGGTGACCCTGTGGGTCAGGTGTCTCCTGGGAGGCTTGTGAGAGACGACGTGCCCGCAGTTTCTGTCGGGAGCCGGTCACAGGGGTACCTTCTGTCCAGCCCTTGCAGACTCCTCGAAGGAAAGCAAGTGTTCCCAGTAAGCCCCATTGCATACACAGTCTAGGCTCTGTGAGCTGTTCATATCAGTGAGTGATGGAACTCTCCAGATACTAGCCAAGGGCCAAGCAGGCCTTTCAAAGGACAGTAGCCTCAAGCCTGGTCTGCCCCGGGAGTGACGGGATTATGTCTTGAGACGCGCTGTCTGGCTGCTGATGGAGCTGCTGCGTCCTCCATGTGAGAGGCAGGGGTGAGGCTGGGTGATGACAGAGGGTGGGAGAAGCAGGTGCCTCCCCCCCGCCCCCCCCCCCGGGCTTCATGATGAATAGGCTGTGGGGGGAGGGGAAGGAAAGTGAGCGCAGGGGGACAGCTTCTCTGAGTATGTTTTAAGTGCCCTGGACTAGAAGACAAGAGACCCAGGCACATGTCTGAGACAATCTGCTGACTGAAGGCATTTGCAGTGTGATAGGGCCTCAGTTTCCCCATCTGCTAGGGGAGGGAAGATTGCACCTCAGAACCTTGATTTCTACGTCTCACAAAATCCTCTTCTGTGGCCTCAAAAAATCAGCTTTTCTGGTATCTGATATTTCCCCCTCATTGGCAGAGCATTTTAGCAAGAACAAAGCTGGTAGACTTGAGTTCATATTGGCTGGCTTTACCACTTAGGTTTCTTTGTTTTTAGGTGTTTGTTCTGTTCCATTGTTTTGGTTTTCTTACCCAGGGATTCCAGTAATGGATGTATTGATTCATTCTCCTTCCTGCCTGACCCCCAAATACTTCATTCACCATTCAGTTCTCTGTAGGCGGGCTCTCCCTCCAAAAATGGCTATTTCTTAGGGTTAAATCTGGTAGAATAAAATCTGAAAGTTTCTCTTCACCCTCAAACCCGACCTCATGCCCTTCTCAGAGGGAACCATTTGATTTGGGTTATCGATTTTGTCTGTTTTGGGGGTTGGTTTTTTTGGTTTTGTTTTTTTGTTGTTGTTTAGATTTTATTTATTTTAGAGCGAGAACAGGGGGAGGAGCTGAGAGACAGAGAGATTCTCCAGCAGAGCCTGACACGGGGCTCGATCCCAGGACCCTGAGATCCTGACATGAGCTGAAACCGAGAGTCAGATGCCTAACTCACGGAGCCAACCGGGTGCCCCGATTTTGTCTGTTGTTAACAAAGATGGCATTCTATGATGCAGTCTGGTCCACGACGTGCTGGGGTTCACTTAGAGTCTGTTTAGATCAAGGACACCTCTCTGTGTCCGTGCCTACAGGTACACCCCCCTGACAGCCCTCTGAACAGCTGCCCGAGGTTCTCTAGTATGGGTCCGCTGCAGAGTATGTAATGATGGACTTTGGGGTCATTTCCAGGTTTGGGCTGCCGTAGCAGCACTCTAGGGACCATCCATGTGCTTATGTGTGAGTCCCTTGTCAGGTCAAATGATAGGGACATTTTAGATTTTGATAGAAACTGGTTAAGGCCGAATTCCTTCTTGCTCCCATACCTGGCTCATTGGAGAGACTCATTTTTTTTTTTAAGATTTTATTTATTTATTTGACAGCATATGCACAAGCAGGGAGAGCAGCAGACAGAGGGAGAGGGAGAAGCAGGCTCCTCGCTGAGCAGAGAGTCCGATGTGGGGCTCGATCCCAGGACCCCAGGATCATGACCTGAGCCCCAAAGGCAGACACTTAACTGACTGAGCCACCCAGGTGCCCCCAAACATCTTTTCAAAAATGAAAGAAACTGTCCCATTGCCCCCCTAAGACAAGTATCCCTTCCCTAACCTCTCATCCTGCCACCTCAACCTTCTCAGGTTCCAGGTGGACATGAATTTGGGGGCAGCCACGTTCAACCCACGATCTGGCCCTAGAAGGCGGATCTCCGTCCCTGGCCACAGAGCTCTGTGCTCTGAAACACGGGCTCCCGGTCACAGCAGCCCAGGAGCAGATCCTGGCTCTGCCACTTTCTAAGTGTGTGACTTGGGACAAGCCACCGGCCTCACTGAGACCCAAAATGGTGGCCTCAACCTCAGGGGTTGGTTAGGGACAAAATTAAATCGTGTGTTTAAGGAACTTTAGTGGTATGTTAATATACTGAAACAAATAATGGAACGAACAATGAGGAATAGTAGAGGTCACGGCTCTTGCGTCTTCCTGGAGTTTTGGGGCAGGAGATCCTGAATGATGAGCAAATCAGGTCCCCAGAAGTAGGCTCTGGGAGGGAGCAGGGACATTGGGACTTAAGGGACATCAAGAGTCTGCCCAATTTCTTTAAAAATTCCTTTTTCTGTGATTGTTGGATGACCACAAAATAGGGACTTTTCCCCTCCTACAGGGGACAGCTTCTGACCAAGTCCATAAAAACAGATATTCGTAAGAGCATTTTTTGTCTCTCTTCTACATCTGTTTTTCTCATTTCTACCCCCCTCTCTCCCAGGTAGTAATCTTTCTGGGATGATACTTGTCGTGTGTAAAAGAGAAGTAGGTTATCCATTTACCTTCCAGGGGTAACTCTTGTGGTTTGGGGTTAATTCACTTGTTAAATAGTTACCGAACCCCTGCGTATGACTGAGCGGGGAGGGGTCCCTGCCCCCCCAGAGTTCACAGACCAGGGCAGGAGACAGACAGCACTGAGATGCCACAGCACTCGTTAGTAGCAAGACAGGGAAATAGAGGAAGGAGGCTCACGCAGCAGGTGGCGGCTAGGGAAGGCCTCCCCGGGGAGGTAGAATCTCGAGGTCTCTAAGATCTGAAAGAGCAAGAGCGTGCAAAAGGCAAAAGGTCCAGCAGCCAGTAGGCACAGGTGTGCCGAGTCCTAGAGCAAGAGGGAGTGAGGCACTGGGTGCAACTGGGGTGTGGCAGAGGCAGGGGGCCTGGGGAGGAGCCCAGGGGCTGGAGAGACCAAGAGAGCTTTGCTTTGTCCTGAAGGCAGTGGTTGGCAGGGGGCAGGGTGGGAGGCCAAAGGTCCTGGGGGAGGGGGGAGGTGAGAGCAGGGACACAGCCCCGTTGTCCCTGCAGAAGGGGGACCCTGGTCCCTGTCGTGTTGAGAAAGGACCAGGCAGGAGGCCAAGTAAGGAATGAGGCCAGTGCAGGCGTCCAGGCAAGCAGCACTGGCAGCAGGAGAGGGTATGAGGGTGAAGAGAAGGCGGGCGTGAGCAGCCATGTCTAGGAGGTTAGACTGACAAGCCTAGAGGGAGACAGAGGAGCCCAAGATGAGCTTTGGCTCCTGGCTTGGGCAGCAGGGTGAAGGTGATGCTGTGCCCTAGGGAAACACGGAAGGAAGAGGGGATATGGGGAAGGGTGCCTGGGTGGCTCCGTTGGTTAAGCGTCTGCCTTCGGCTCAGGTCATGATCCCAGGTTCCTGGGTTCGAGTCCCCCACCAGACTCCTTGCTCAGCGGGGAGCCTGCTTCTCTGACAAATAAATAAATAAAATCTTAAAAAAATAAAGAAAGGAAAAGAAAAAGAGTGGTTATGGGGGAAAGATAAGAAATCAATTCAGTTTTGGTCCTAGCCGAACTAATGACCTGGCAGGATACCAGACATCAGGCTGGAGACTGATTTGCACATGAGACTGATTTGCAAATGTTCTCAGGGTTGAGAACACAGGTGTGCTGCGACCACCAAAAGGGGGAGAGTTGCCCAGCATGAGCACAGGGTCAGGACTGGGGTCTAGGGGACTTCCAGGGGTGTGGGCGCAAGAACATGGAGACGAGAGAGAAATCAAGAGGAAGATGGTCAAACAGAACCAAGTTCGCAGTGAGAGGAAGCGGGACCGTCAGGGTGGGAACCCCATTGTGGACTTTGATACAGAAACCTGATCCTGGAGAGAGTGGTGTCAGGTTGTAGTCGGGCAGCGAGGGTTAACGCGGGGGACATGGAGGTGGGAGCTGTCCGGTGCCAGCGAATGTACTGGTTTTGACTCTTGGGGTGGCAAGTGACAGAAACAATTCGGTCTGGCGTAAGCCACAAAGGGACTCTGTCAGTTCCCGAGACCCAGGAGTGGGGGGCGGTGGGGGGGGGGTGCTGCGAAAGCAGGCGGCCGGCCAGTAAGCAGAGGAGTGAGATATCCTCGGACGGCGATGAAGTTGGAGGACTGGGACTGAGAGTTTGTGTTGCTGAAGAAGAACAGTGGGCACCCATGGGGGGCTGGTCCAGGCCAGGCCCAGAGGGTGGTGCTCTCTCTGTGTAGCTCACTGAGTCAGTCCTTCCACCCGCCCGGGCAGGGTGGGAGGAACCCGAGAGCCCAAAGTGGGTGGTGAGGTTGCCAAGGCCCACGACATTTTCATGAACAGCGATATCTTTGACCTTTTCTGAAACTTCTCTGCTCTTGGTATGTCCCATTTTTGACTTAAAACCAGAGTTGTTTTCTGCTCTGCTGGGTGCCATAAATATTTTCATCCCAAATTACTGAAAGTTGCTTTTTACTGGTCGCACGGTTTCAGAAAGAAAATTTTCCTCTCCTGTAAAATATAAATGTGGTTTTTGCAAAGCACCCCAAGACTGCTACCATGCTAAGAACTAGCACCGGAAGTTTCCATCTGACAGGTAAAGTGCTTTAGAGGGGAAATTATGGCCAGGAGCTGCTCAGAGGGCTTCAGGATAGCTGCAGACCTGGCTCTTGGTCACCCATGGGACCCTAGCAGGGCGGGGTCCAACCCGAGACAAGGGGTCACCCAGCATGGGAGACAGCGGACCTCTGCCCTCAGCCAACGGATGCTTGATGGGCTCCTGCTCTAGGTCAGGCGTCCCATGAGACTCTGGGGACACAGGACTTGCTTTCTTGGAGCTTAACTGCTAGTGTGGAAAGAGGAGTCATAAACAAATGGCCACATACACCAAAAAATTCTGACTGGAAACTGTAAAAAAATACAGAGAGAGGTTATAAAATTGAGAAGCGTTCTGATTTAGATTTTAGGGGTCAAGGAGGGCCTCTCTGAAGAGGGGCCATGTCGGCTGAGACTTCAAGCTTGAGTAAAAGTGAGACACGCTCAGAGTTGGAAGAAGAGTAGTCCAGGCTGAGGGCAGAGCCTGGGGAGAACACAGAGCTTGGAGGGACAGAGGACAAGCAGGGTGGCTGGAGTGTGGCGAGCAGGCCATGGAAGGAGATAAGGCCAGATCCCACAGGGCCGTGCACATCATAGGAAAAATCTTGGATTTTTATCCAAAAATCAGGGGGCAGTGATATGATCAGGTGCTGAGATCAGGGGTGAGGGTTTATTAGGCCTGCTTGGGCTACTGGTTGGAGAACACACTGGAAGAACTGGGTCCAGGGAGAGAAATCCACAAGGAGACTTTTGCAGTCTTTTCTTTTTTTTTTTTTTTAAATAAAGATTGTATTTATCTATTTGACAGAGAGAGCACACACACAAGTAGGGGGAGTGGGAGAGGGAGAAGCAGGCTCCCCAATGACCAGGGAGCCTGATGCAGGTCTTGATCCCAGGACCTTGGGATCCTGACCTGAGCCGAAGGCAGATGCTTAACTGACTGAGCCACCCAGGCCCCCCGAGGCCATTGCAGTCTGCAGGGTGACAGGATGAAGGCTTGGGCTGGGGTAGTAGAAGAGGAAGAAATGAATAGCGTATGTGGGGAGGGGAAAGCCAGACATGCTCCAGGATCATGGATGCAGAAGGAACCAGAAGGTTCACTCTCAGGAGGTTATGCAGTGGTCATAAGTTCTCCTTGGACCTCTTAGTATCTGAGGAAGCCTCAAATCAGGAGCTCCTAATGCACTTGAACTGTACAGAAGACAGGGCAGAGGAGGCCATCTAGAATCCAAACTGTGAGATTCCTAGATGGAGCATTTCGGGCACTACCCTCTCCAAACTCATCACCTCCAACCTCGCCCTGCAGTCTTTGGAGTGTGGACTTCCCCAGGACACTTAAGAAAATGTTGGGGTTCAGGGAGGCTTCTGAGAGAGGTGGTATCCTTTGCCCAAACTGGGAGCTTGGAAATGTCCAAGCATCATAGAGTAGATGAAAGGACAGTGGACTGAGGGCAAAAGAGTTCAAGTTCTGTACTCCCAAGTGCACTGAGACCTTGAGCAAGCCCGGGGTGCCCGTCTCAGAAGTGCTCCCATCTCTGAAAGTGGGGAGATCAGACCAGGTCATCTCTTTGGACTCTAACCTTTCCTGAGCTCATGAAACCTATTATGAAAAAAATCTGAGTACGCATCAAAGGCCTTCTGTTGGAGAGAGATAATTTTTTTTTTAAAGATTTTATTTATTTATTTATTTGACAGACAGAGATCACAAGTAGGCAGAGAGGCAGGCAGAGAGAGGAAGGAAAGCAGGCTCCCTTCTGAGCAGAAAGCCCAATGTAGGGCTCGATCCCGGGACCCTAGGATCATGACCTGAGCTGAAGGCAGCGGCTTAACCCACTGAGCCACCCAGGTGCCCCGAGAGATAATTTTATTTTACTTTGGAAGGTGTAAAAATATAAAAGAATACAAATACTGGGCACCTGGGTGGTTCAGTCAGTTGAACATCCGCCTTTGGCTCAGGTCATGATCCCTGCGTCAAGCCCCGAGTCTGGCTCATGGCTCATCAGGAGTCTGCTTCTCCCTCTCCTCTCCCTCCCTCTGAACCTCCCCTTCTTGTGCTCTCTCTTTCTCAAATAAGTAAATACAATCTTTTAGAAAAAAAAATGCAGATATTATGAAGTACTTATATAATCACCACCCTAAATTGACAACTATTAACATTTTGTCCTATTTTCCTCAAATCTTTGTGTGATTTAAAAAGATGTTTGTCAATAGCATTCAAGTACTTCTTTTTCTTTTTTAAGATTTTATTAATTTATTTGACACAGAGAGACACAGTGAGAGGGAGCTCAAGCAGGGGGAGTGAGAGAGGGAGAAACAGACTCCCCACTGAGCAGGGAACCTGATGCTGGGCTCGATCCCAGGACCCTGGGATCATGACCTGAGCCGAAGGCAGATGCCCAATGACTGAGCCACCCAGGTGCCCCAGCATTTAAGTACTTTTTGACTCCTTCGGTTCTGAGCCCTTGCCCCTCCCTAAGGGCAAACACCATCTTGTATTTGGTGTCTCCTTTCAGTCCATTTGTTTTTATGTTTGTCCTCCCTGGTGTTCATTGAGCTTCTTGGATCTACATATTTATATTTTTCCGTCAGATTTCAAATTTTTTTCAGCCCATTATTTCTCCAAATTTTTTCTGCTCCAGTCTCTCTCATCTTTTGATACCCTGGGTATATGTATATTAGACCACTTGATATTATCCCTAAGGCTCTGGGTTTTTTTCCCCTACCTTTTTTTCTCACCATGTTTCCACTTGATATTTTCTATTGCTCTGTCATTAAGTTCACTGATCTTTTCTTCTATAGTATCTAATCAGCTTTGAGCCCCTTTGGATTTTTTTTTTTTTTTTTGCAGTTACCATTTCTCTTTTTAGATTCTCTATATGTTCCTTCGTTAAGCTCATATTTTCTTTGAAATCCTTGAACATATTTATAATAGCTATTTACAAGTCTTTGTTGGCCGATTCTATTATCCACCCATTTTGGTAAGCTAAGTGTTTCTTCTCGTTATGGGCTACGGTGTTCTGCCTCACTTGTCTAGTAATTTTTTTTTTTAAAGATTTTATTTTTTTGACAGAGACACAGCAAGAGAGGGAACACAAAGCAGGAGGAGCGGAAGAGGGAGAACAGGCTTCCTGTGGGGCAGGGAGCCCGATGTGGGGCTTGATTCCAGGCCCTGGGGTCATGGCCTGAGTCAAAGGCAGACGCTCAACAACTGAGCCACCCAGATGCCCCTGTCTAGCGATTTTTTATTGTATGCTATACATTTATAAATGCTACATTGTTGAGTATATTTTGTTGTCCTCCCTAGTAGAATTTGAATTTTGTTCCAACAGGAAGTCAGTTTACCTGGGGATCTGCTTGATATTTTCTTTCTTTTTTTTTTTTTTAAGATTTTATTTATTTATTTGACAGACAGAGACCACAAGTAGGCAGAGAGAGAGGAGGAAGCAGGCTCCCTGCGGAGCAGAGAGCCCGATGCGGAGCAGAGAGCCCGATGCGGGGCTCGATCCCAGGAGCCTGGGATCATGACCTGAGCTGAAGGCAGAGGCTTTAACCCGCTGAGCCACTCAGGCACCCCTGCTTGATCTTTTCAAGGCTTCTTTTTAAGTATATTTGGGACAGGTCTAAGGTAATTCTTACTATAGGGCTAGATTATGCATACTAATAAGGCATGACCTTTCTGGAATTTCAACTAAATTCTCAGGGTGTTCAACAAGATATCTCTACTCTGGATGTTTGGAACTCAAGCATCTCCCAACCCAGCCTTGTGTCATCTCTGGCAGCTTCTCAGCTGTGTAGAATTCAGCCAAAGTTGGATTTTTTTTTGGATTTCCTTCTCTGTAGAGCTTCCTAGTCTCAGGTACTTTGCCAGGCACATTCTTGAGGGAGGGAGGCTCGATAGTCTTGCTGCCATAGTCCAGAAAGTACCTCTAGGCAGAAAGCCAGGGTGAGTGTGGGGGTTCACCTTGTCTGGTTCTCTTTTCTCAGAGACCACTTTAAATTTCATTCATTGTATCCAGTTCTATAGATTTTTTATGGCAAGAGCCCTAATCTGCTACCAGTTACTCTATCATGACCAGAAGCAGAAATCTCCTTCTTTTGTATGTTTACACTTCCATTTTATACATTCCCAAAACAGCACATAGTAATACTTTGCATGTATTTTTAAATTTTTACGGAAGTGGTATTATGTTCATATTCTATATCTTCCTTTTCAACTCAACATATGTTTTTTGGGGGGATGATAGGCAGAGGCAAAGGGAGAGGGAGAGAGAATATTACGCAGGCCCCACACCACGTGGGGCTCAGCCTCACAACCCTAAAATCACAACCTGAGCCAAAATCAAGTCAGACACTTAACTAACTGAGCCACCCAGGTGCCCCTAAACTCAACATATTTTTAATTTTTCTAATTTAGAAATATTAGAAAAATATGTTTCTAATATATTGTCTGATATTCTAATAATGTACATTTTTGAAAAAAATATTTTTCAGATATATTTTCTAATGTCACCAGTAAGTGCAATAAAAAGATTTATTTATTTATTTGAGAGAGAACGAGAGAGAGAGAATATGTGTGTCCATGTGCAGGAGGGGGCAGAGGGATAGAATCTTTAAGTAGACTCCCTGCTAAGTGAAAAGCCCGATGCAAGGCTCAATCTCATGACCCATGAGATCATGACCTGACCTGAAACCAAGAGTCGGACACTCACTGAGCAAGCCAGGTGCCCCTCAACGTATTTGTAAAGACCTATCCACATTTATGTATTCATTTCGTCATTTAAATATTTGGGTGTTTTTGAGTGTGTATTAAGTGCCAGACATTGGATAGGCCATTTGCCCAAGATGGAAAAAGTTCCCTCATGGAGCTTAGGGTCTTGGGGGGGGTGGTGAGCGGAGTGTAGGCAGATAATAAACAGATAAATAAGTTCATATATAATGTTACCAATAAATGCAATAAAGAAAAATGAGGGACACCTGGCTGGCTTAGTCAGAACATGAGACTCTTGATCTCAGGGTTGTGAGTGTGAGCCCCATGTTGGATGTAGAGATTACTTAAAAATAAAATCTTAAAAAAAAAAAAAAAAGAAGTGAAGCAGGGTAAGTGGATACGGTGTGGCTGGGGAAGCGCGACCAGACCAGGTTTCAGCGGAGGTGATCTTTGAGGAGAAGCCTGACCCAAGTGAAGGTGTGAACTGTGCAGTTGTCTGGGGTTGAGGGGAGACATTTCCGGGAGGAAGGCCTGAGTATGCTGGGGAAGAAAAAAAAACACCACATGTGCAAGTTTTAAGGAAGGGCATGACGAGATCTCATTTCTATTTGAGAAAGTTCTTTCAAGTTGCTGGATGGAGAATGGATATTGGGAGGAGGTGGGAGTCTGCTGTAGTAATTCAGGCAAGAGATAGCAGGAAATAACGGGGAGAAGTGGTCTTACTTGGAAAGGAGTTAACAGGCAGGGCCAACGAAATTTACTGCTAGTTCAGAATTTTTTTTTTAAGATTTTATTTATTTATTTGACAGAGATCACAAGTAGGCAGAGAAGCAGGCAGAGAGAGAGGAGGAAGCAGGCTCCCTGCTGAGCAGAGAGCCTGATGCAGGGCTCGATCCCAGGACCCCGGTATCACAACCTGAGCCAAAGGCAGAGGCTTTAACCCACTGAGCCACCCAGGCACCCCTGCTAGGTCAGTACTGAATGAAGAGAGAGA
Organism: Martes martes; assembly: GCF_963455335.1. NCBI lineage: Eukaryota > Metazoa > Chordata > Mammalia > Carnivora > Mustelidae > Martes > Martes martes. Next base: position 84,951,538 of record NC_137901.1, read on the forward strand.
CCTTTAAAGAATGTTGCCAAAGTTATTGGCCTAAGGAACTAGACAAATGAAATGCCCTAAACTGAGAGGGGGATGTTTTGGGTGTCAAATGAATAATTCTGCTTTGAACGTGCATGCTAGGTATAAGATAACTTTTAGATATCTAAGGGTGGATGTCCTTAGTTGAGACTGGGATTGGAGATAGTGTTTCTGTAGAATGCATGTACAGATGGCTTTTAAAGCTATGCTTCTGAATGAGAAGCTACCGGAACAGAGTATGGAAAAGAGATACCTGAGCCCTCGGTCTGTTGATACTTAAATGTAAGGTCTTCCTCTTAGGGAATCCAGCAAAAGAGACTGGTAAGAAGTAACCGTCGGGGTGGGAGGAAAACCAGGAGAGTAAGGGATCCTAGAAGCCAGCAAAGGCAGGAGTGACCTGCTGTGTTCAGTGGTGCTAAGTGGGTAGCTGTGGATGTCATCAGTGACGTTTAGTAATGCAGTTCATTCATTTTAGCGGCCCTGTAGCATTCCCTCCTTCCTCCATCTCCCACCATTTAGGTGAACATTTGCAGTGATCATTCTTGAACAAACCACTGATTCGAGCACATGTGGGGGTGTTTCTCTCTGGAGCCTTTCTAGGGATGGAATCACTAGATTATGAAGAGAGAGATGCACAGCTTCGACTTGACAGAACAGTGCCAGATTGTTTCCCAAAATGGTGGTGCCGGTGTCAGTTCCTATGTTCAGTGTTCAAGAGCCCCCATTGCGTCACATCTTGCCAGTATTTGCTAGTACAGACTTTAGAATTCTTACCACTCACATTTTCCTGAGTCCTGGTGAGGTTGTGTCTCTGCCATTCGGGTTTCCTTGTAGGTGACCTACCTATTAATACAGTTGCCTAGTTTTCAAAGGAGTTATCTTTTTTTTTTAATTTGTATGATTTCTTTATATATTCTGGACACTGAACTAAACAATGCCTATTAAGTACATTGCAAATATGTGTGTGTCCCACCCAGTCTATGGTATGTCTTTCTAGGGTTGTGTATGGTATTTGTGTGTGTGTGTGTGTGTGTGTGTGTGTGTGTGTGTATGTGAGAGAGAGAGAGAAAGAGAGAAATATAAAAGCTTTTAGTTTTGATGAATCAAGTCTGTCCATTTGTTTTATGTCTTATTTAAGCAACCTTTCCCTATTTGAAGGTCATGATGATACTTGGTTGTATTTTGTTCTAAGACTTCTAAATTTTTTTTTTATTTATAAAAAAATTTATATATGTTACAGTTAATGCATCTGAAATTTATTCTGTGTAGGTTGTGAGGTAGGGCTCGTTCATGTTTTTTGTTTTTTTGTTTCCTATCATGAAGGTCAGGTGTCTTGGCCTCTCCAGCCTTTTCCCACTGATCTCCAGCCACCTCCATCACACCCAGTGCCCTACTGGGGTATGGGTCTGATTGGGCTCTTTTTTCCTGTTCCACTGATCATAGTCCCCATTCTCGGACCCTTACCCCAAAGTTTTCATTATTGAACTTTATAGGAAATTTGATATCTGGTAGGGTCAGTTGGGCAAAGGGAAGATTATTTGCTTTTTGCTTTAAAGGCACTTGTCTTTTTTTCTTTTTTTAAGATTTTATTTATTTATTTGACACAGAGATCACAAGTAGGCAGAGAGGCAGGCAGGGAGAGAGAGGAGGAAGCAGGCTCCCTGCGAGCAGAGAGCCCGATGCGGGACTCGATCCCAGGACCCTGAGATCATGATCTGAGCGGAAGGCAGAGGCTTTAACCCACTGAGCCACCCAGGCGCCCCAAGGCACTTGTCTTTAAACATCTGTCCATCACGCACCTCAAACAGCCCTGGTTGTACTTAGGAAAATGTATTTGCCGCTCACATTTCAAGAACTGATCTGCGGCATGAAGGGGGCGGCCCTCACTTTTCTGTGAAACTCTGGGTACTTTTACTTTTGGCTTTCCACACCCCTGCCCTGCCAACTCTCACCTCCGGTTTTTCAGGTTGTGATGTCTCTGAACCATGGGGCCGCTCTTCCGGTATTTACACGTGGTGGGTATTTTGTGACTGGGCCGTGGTACCAATTTCATTGGTTATTGCCAACCAGACCATAGTGACAGGCCTGATGGGTTCTGGGGTTTCCTGTTGCCTCACCGGCACCGGGACCCTGGATTCCAAAAATAAAAGCACGAGAAACCACCGTGACCTCACGGTCCCCGCTTGCCTGGTGCTCCGCGGGCCGCAGGGCTGTCTTCACCCCCGCGGCCTGGCCACAGCCTGGGCCCTGCTCCCCGCCAGAGCAGCGTGAGGTCCGAGCGGTGGGGACGGGCTCAGAGGCCTCCCCGCCTCAGCGCTGCCTCTGTTTCCCCTTCCTGCAGGCCAGCTCCCGCAGGCCCAGGGCGGCCCCGGCCCAGAGGATGAGCAAGTTCTTGAAGCACTTCACCGTTGTCGGCGACGACTACCACGCCTGGAACATCAACTACAAGAAGTGGGAGAATGAGGAGGACGAGGAGGACGAGGAGCAGACGCCACAGGCAACGGCCTCCGGGGAGGAGGGCAGAGCCCCCGACCCGGCGGCGGCCCCCGGCCCCGCGCCCCGGCCCCCCCTCGACTTCAGGGCCACATTGAGGAAGCTCTTCAGCTCGCACAGGTTTCAGGTAGGTGGGTAGAGGCCCAAGATGCCTGGGGTGGGGCAGAGCCGTCATCCAGGAGTCACGAGGCCGGGGTGGGGGCCTGTCTCTGCCAACGCCCTGGTCGTGTGACGTCGGTCTCCTGAGCCCTCACCCTGTGTCAGGTGCCCCGTCCAGCGCTGGGCAGACCCCGTGCCATCAGGGATAAAGTCATGGTCCAGAGTCAGTGCGAGCCCTGTCCCCTGACGAGTGAATGAACAAACTGTAGGCTGTCCGTACTCGGCCGTGAAGAGGAATGAAGCAGTGACACCTGCTATGAGGGGACGAGCGTTGACAAGGGGACACTCAGAGAAGCCGGACACACAGGACCACCTGTTGTCTGAGTTCGTTGATGCGAAATGTCCACCACAGGCAAACCCACAGAGACGGACGGCAGACGGGGGGTTCCAAGTCGGAGGGAGGGCAGAAAGGCAAGGGCCTGATTAATGGTTTCCACATGGGGTCATCAAGACGTTCCAGAACGATGTAGTGGTGATGCTTGCACACCTTGTGAGGATGCTTGGTGCCCCTGAACCATATGCCAACTTCAGAATGGTTCACATTTTGTTACGGTAGCTTTAGGTTACGCAGGTTTTACTACCTACACAAAAAGTGAATGAAAAGGTAGACATTGGAGGCAGAGAAAACGGTCCTACGTTCATTCGGCCAATACTGAATGTCTGCCCTGAGTTGAACAAAGCCAAGAGGGTCCTGTGCCTCCCAGACTTATCACCATGGGGGCTTCGGTCTCCTATTTTGTGGAGTGATCTGCCTGGTGTAGCCCACTGCTGACCTCCGGGTGCGCTGAGGGGAGAACACGAGAGGGACACACGGACTTCAAAGAACAGCAAAGGGTTCAGTGTTTGTCAGCATCTTCTGACTTTGAAGGACAAATGCAGGCTGAGTCTGGTGGGTCCTGTCTCAGCCCCCAGCCCTGAAGTGGGCAGGTGTCTGGAAGCCTGTTCTGAGGGCCCCAGGAGAAGGCAGGAGGCCCAGGACACTAGGGAAGCACGTGGCCCCTTGTCAGCCCAGGTCCCGTAATGGAGCCATTCTGGGGACCCTGTGGCAGGTGTCCTAAACCGAAATAAACCAGTGCCTCCCTAGAGCTGACTTCCCCTCTGGAAACAGAAACAGCCCTTGCCTCTCCCATGGTTGACTTTGTTCCAGGGTAAAATAGAAAAAAAAATTTTTTTTTTTAATTTTGGTCTTTTTCTCGCTTTCGTGTAGCTTAGAGAAATGAAACAGGCCAAACTCCCCAGCAGGCCTCACAGCTCAATGCGTTCCTCTGTGGCTGTGACAGGAGAGGAAACGTGATATTAAGTTGTTGGGGTTGAAATCCCAAACCCTCAATTTCAGAAGCAGAAGGAGCCAGTTTCCTTCCAGCTGCAAGGGGAACCCTAGGTCTCCCTGCTCTGGGAGGTCCTTCGGCTCCTGACTGGGCCCTAGGGCTGCCCGCTGAGCCAGGACCTCTAAGGACAGTCCTACTGGAGAAGCAGCAGCCCGACCGTTGAAACATAAGCAGAGATGCTTAGTTATTCACTGGACAGTTCCTTCTTGAACACTTTTGCAGGGGGGAGGCGGTGGAGCACAGAGCAGCAAGCATGGGGTACGCCCCTGTCCTTACTCTCAGAGGACCGGTGGTCTGTGGAGAGGCAGGCACTCCAGGAACCATCCCCCAGACTGATGCTGGTTGCAAGTGAAGAGAAGCCCTCTGTAGGGAGACAGAAGGGGGCTCTGAGAGATCCTGGGGGTAGAGGAACACGTGACCTAGGACTGGGTGTCAGAGGACATGTGGTGGAGGAGGCGACATTTCATCTGACACCTGAAGGCGGGGCTGGGGTAACCCTGTGAATGGTGAAGGGAGGAACTTTCCAGGCAGAGAGACTGTGTTTGCAAAGGGCCCAAGATAGGAGAGGATCTGCCGCACTCCTAGAATCGAGAAGGGTCCATATGGCTTACGTGCAGCGAGTAGAGGGAGAACTTGGTAAGAGAGGAGGTGCTAGAAGGTCTTCTGTGGGCACTGGGCGGCCACGGAAAGTCTAAGTGTGTGGGTGGAGGGAGTGACATGACTGGATTTGTGGAGGGGCTCAGGGAGACCAGCATGGAGTGGGGACACCCGTTCAGGGCTTTGATCTCAGCCAGTAGTATCAGCACGCGAGAGGATTCTGGAATCCCTTTCTCGGATACATTGTCTCTACCTGTTCCCATGGTTCGAAGGAGCCTAGGTGGCCTGGTATACAGTTAATTGCCATCACTTCTCACACGGGATGGTACAAGCACGGGAGGGAATACGGGGCGAGTTGGGCCTCTGTCGAATCCGTGGGTGGACAGCGTAGCTGAGCCGGGGGAGGACAGTCGTGAAGGTCAAGGAGCTTCACTTCATTACCTGCTCACTACTGCGGGGCCCTCTACTAAGCACCCATCACACATTACCTCAGGTCAGGCTCCTGCTGTCATTCGAGGGAGGAAAATGTGGTCAGCCCCATTTTCTCCAAGAGGACGTCGAAGCTTAGCGTTCCCACGGGAGGCTCATCGGCCTTGAGAGGTGTGCGCAGGGTCGGGGAGGGTAACACGGGAGCAGGCCCCTAGCCGGGGCGCCACACCACGGCCTGCTCCTGCTGGGCCCGGCCCCCTTCGCCCCTTCTGGATGCGGAACTAACCAGCTTCCCTGAATTCTCGGCATTTCTCTTTGTGACGTGATTCCCCTCCGAAACAGCACTGCCTCGTGAAGTGGCCCATTCAGGGTCTGGGAATTCGTTGACGGAGGCCAGGACTGGGACCCAGGCATTGTAGTTTTGTGACCTTGGATCAGTCTGTCGGGCTCTACTTAACTGAAGAACTCATATAAAGTTGGTCGTTGTAAAGTCAGTAATTCAGCGGCATTTATGTGGCACGTCCACATGCCGTGCAGCCAGCACCACTGTCTTTTCCAGCATGCTTCCGTCATCCCAAAAGGAGATCCGGTACCCATCAAACAGTAGAGCCCAGACACCGCTGATCTGCTGTGGCTACGGATTCACCTGCTCTGGGCCTGGCTGCTGCTCTCGCCCTCGTGGCTTTGCTGCACACTCCTGCGGTGGTGTGTGGCAGGGGCTCCTTTTTTTTTTTTTTTTAAGATTTTATTTATTTATTTGACAGATCACAGGTAGACAGAGAGGCAGGCAGGGTGGTGGTGGGGGGAAGCAGGCTCCCTGCTGAGCAGAGAGCCTGATGCAGGGCTTGATCCCAGGACCCTGAGATGATGACCTGAGCCGAAGGCAGAGGCTTTAACCCATTGAGCCACCCAGGCGCCCCAGGGCTCCTTCCTTTTTATGGCTAAATATTCACTGTTTTTGATGTCTCTGTGCCTTGGTTTTAGACCAGATGAGCTCTCATGTCCTGTTAGCTCTAAAATAAAACCAAAGATGAAGGAAGAAAGAAAAAGGAAAAACCACCCGCCGGAGGCTTGAATCTTTATTGAGCTACTGAAGTTGGATTTGTGTGAAAACGTCATTACTTTGCCGTGCAGTTTTCACAGTAAACCACGTCCTCGAACGCTTTAATTACTGAAGTGATTAGCTATGGGCTGAAGTGGGCAGGAGGTTTACTAGTCCATTTTTGCCAAGGCCTGTTCGGTTCACCTGAAGGTGCTGGCACTGGCGAGAAAACAGCAGATGATCCCATTGAATCCACCTGAGCGTGTCAGATGGAGGAAGCAGGGTCCTGAGGGAGGCAGTGGGGGTTCAGAATTCCCAAGGGACGAGAGGGGTCACACACTGTTGGGGTTCCTCCCATTGCCATTTCCACCACCCTGCCATTAGGGCCCCCAGCAGCGTCTTCACCACCTCTGCCGCGCTGGGTTCCCCAATGTCGGTGAGAGCGCACACTCCCGGCACCCTGTCCCCACCATCTGCCCATCACCCCCCCGATGAGCCTGTTACGTGGACGGTGGATGTCGCTTAATCCAACTGCCTCAAGGAAGGCAGTCCCTGGAGGGACTTCCATGACTCAGATCTCTGAGGCGGATCTTTTTAATTATCTATTGAGCATCTGTTCTGGGTGTACCCTGGCAAGAAAACCTCTAGAAATAGGAAAATTAAAACTTAAAAAAAATTTTTTTGCCATCTAGGAATTAGCAGTTTGGCTTGAGAGATGCTGAGAAACAATGAATGAATATGGAGGACCAGTGGTGACTGTCACTCAGTGAGCCAGGCAGAGCAGATCTGGGAGGACAGGCACTGCCCCGGGGAGCCAACAGGCCTGGAAGGTGCGCAGCTGTGGGCAGCGGCCTCCCATCCCTGGCATCTTCACCCAGTGGTTTTCCCTAGATGTTTCCGGCTCTTAAAGATGGAAGGAGGGTCCCTTTTTAGGTCTCACGGTTTCTCGCTCCTTCCCTTGGTCTGTAGGTTATCATCATCTGCCTGGTCATTCTGGATGCCCTCCTGGTACTTGCTGAGCTCATTCTGGACCTGAAGATCATCGAACTTGACAAGAATGACTACGCTGCCAAAGTAGGGGGCCAGCAGCCCGTTAATACCTTCACTTGTGTCTTTCCGGAGGTGGGCGGAGCGGGGGGGGGGGTGCAGAGAGCACCCTTCTGGGAGTACCAAGTCCTTAACAGAGTTGATTGGGTGCTTCTAACCAAAGAGCAGAGAAGATGTCTTCTTTCCAAATTATAGACAAGCACTTACTATAAGCAGGAAACCTCATTTCACTCGATGGCTCGAATCTCGAGTGGTGCTAGACCGCTGAGCTGAGGCGTCGTCACTGCTTCTAGAGGGAGGGTCTGACCAGGAAAGGGATACTGTCCCATCTTTAGTGGCAGATGAGCTATTTCTCGGCCTGTCAACATTCTGACGTGGTCCCTATGCTGGAGGTCTGCCCACTGTTTATTCCCCAACTCACAGCTGCTGCCTGAGCCCATCCCAGACATTTGTGCAGGCTTCCCAAGGCAGCTGCTGGCTCTTCCTCTGTGGCCAGCCCGAGGCCTTCCACGGATGGGTGAATATTTTTCCTCTCCCTCTACTTTTAACATGATCAGTGACATACCTGCTGTACTGTCTTTTAAGATTTTTTTTTTTTTTTTGAGAGAGAGAGAGAGCACAAGCAGAGGGGAGGGGCAGAGGGAGAAGCAGGCTCCGTGCTGAGCAGGGACACCCCCCCAGCCCCCGCCACCGCCCAGGATCATGAGCCAAAGGCAGACGCTTAACCATCTGAGCCACTCAGGTGGCTGTCTTATGCCTTTTTCCTCAACTTTTTTTATGAAAAATGACAAATACATTTTTTGCTACATTTGCTTTACCTCTCTATATATCCATAAACACACCCATGTATTTTCAACCATTTGAAGGTAAGTTAGACATCAGGACACAAATACTTCGATATGCCTAAGAATAAGGTCATTCTCCTACAGAACCATAATCGCCCCTAAAAAATTATCACCCCTAAAAAAGTATCAGTAATTCCATAATGAGCAGCTTATATTCAAATTTCCTCATTTGTCCCAAAAATATGTTATAATTTTTTTTTCCCCCAAACTAGAATCCAGACTTCTGGTACGATACTTGGTTATATCTCCTCAGGCTCTTTTAATTTAGAAGAGTCCTCCCACCTCTTTTTTCTTTTCCGGTTTTATTTGTCAGAGAGAGAGAGAGAGCACAAACAGGGGGAGCAGCAGGCACAGCAGGCAGAGGGAGAGGTGGGCTCCCTGCCGAGCAAGGAGCCTGATGTGGGACTCCATCCCTAGGAGCCTGGGATCATGGACCTGAGCCGAGGGCAGATGCTTAACCGACTGAGTCACCCAGGCGTCACTCTCCCGCCTTCTTTCCCCACTGAGTCCAGCCAGTCATCTCATAGGGTGTCCCACGTTCTGGATTTGTCTGTTTCCCCAGAGGTCCTTCAACTCGTTCCCTTATTCCCTGTGTACCAGAGGTTAGGTCCAGAGGCTCCGTTAGCAAGAGCACTTAGCTAGTGGGCTGTTTTCTTTACGGCATGGCATGTCACTCCAGGGATACTCGCCGGCATCACCGAAGGCAGAAAGTGTGAGCTATTCCACTGTCCAGGGCCACTTTGCCTTTGCAGTTAGAATTTGCTGTGCAAAGATCCTCTTCCCCAGTTCGCATCCACCTGACGGTCACTGCCCAAGTCAGTGAGTACACTGGGGGATGCGAACTGAGATTTCTGGCATTCGTTCTACATCTGGTAGGTGGGTGGTTTTGTTGGTTTTATACATATATAGAAGAGCTTTCCTTTTTTCCCATCTCTGTATGTATCACCAAGGACTCATGAATTTTTTTTTTTATTCATTGTATTACAATCATAGTCATTCTGTTCAGGGTCCAAATTGTCCTACTAAATTTCGTCACTGTCTCTTCAGACTGACTGCTCTATCCTTTTAAGATGACTACGTAGTCTTTGAGCATTTCCTTGCTTTCTGGCCCCAGCTAATGTCCCAGCTGCCTTTGTACTCTCCCTGTCCTAGAATGGAAATGGTTACTTTACTGAGAGCTAGTATTTCTTTTTTTATAAAGATTTTATTTGACAGAGAGAGAACACAAGTAGGCAGAGAGGCAGGCAGAGAGAGAGGAGGAAGCAGGCTCCCTGCCGAGCAGAGAGCACGATGTGGGGCTTGATCCTACGACCCTGAGATCATGACCCGAGCAGAAGGCAGAGGCTTAACCCACTGAGCCACCCAGGTGCCCCAAGAGCTAGTATTTCTAAATCAAGATCCAGGAACCCTCCTCAATTACCATCTACCTAAGTAATCATTTTTAGTCAATACCTAGGAGTCAGCCTTGGTCTTTAACAATTGCATAGTGCTCCGTATGGAGGGACTGTAATGCATTTGACAAGTGCCTTCCAATAGAATTTCTATTCTATGAACAAGGTAGAAAATCTTATGTCTGCAAATGATGCTACAGCAAAGATCCCTACAACATGCCTTTGTGCCCGTGTGAGCAGAGCTGTGGGATGAAATACTAGCATTTGGAATTACTGGGCCGAAGGGCACGGTGGTTTTCAAACCTGCCATTGCCCAACTGCCCTTCAGAGGGCGGAGCAGAGCCCTTGTCTGTGGTGTCCCAGCTGTGGCCGCAGTCAGAGAACAGCCCCAGTTTGGGATGGGTCAAGTGCATTCGCTCTGTGGTGCCGAGCAGGTGCTCTGCAGCCCAGCACGTGTGTGCGCTGCCCTGGCCTGTGGGCAGCCCTGCGTCATTCTCACTGTGCCTCTTCTGTCCTCTCCAGGTCTTCCACTACATGAGCTTTGCCATCCTGACCTTCTTTATGATGGAGATTTTTTTTAAATTATTTGTCTTCCGCATGGAGTTCTTTCACCACAAGTTTGAAATCCTGGACGCCATTGTGGTGGTGGTTTCCTTCATCCTCGACTTTATCCTCCTGTTCCAGAAGCACCAGTTTGAGGCTCTTGGCCTGCTGATTCTGCTCCGGCTATGGCGGGTGGCCCGGATCATCAACGGTATGTCCCCTGTCCTCCCAGGCCACAGAGGGACAGCTGGCTGGGCAGAGCCTGGGAGTGGACCCAGAGGTCATGGTTCCTCCTCTTCCTGGCTAGTGTTTTCTAGGGAAAAATGAAGTGGTCTGATTCGGTGTCCCACCGCTGCCTCTGTGGCTATAAATTTACACAAGTTACAGATGCTTTAAGAGGAACCACTTTTCTCCATTAGGCCTCGTTCTCATGATTATTAGAAGATATTTGTAGAAAGGGTCAGACTAAGCTTTGATTAAGTCCCTCCAGCTTGATTCCCAGAATACTTTTGTTTTTAATTTGGTGTTTCCTGAAGAATGTTCTACCGAATCCCATACCCCCTGGGAAGGGCACCATCCAGAAGGGGTGATGTAAGCTGAGAAATGCTGGACACTAGATTCTGCTCCTTCGAGGAAGTCGGAGCACTTGTGGGCTCTGAGGAAGACAGAACGCCGAGTTCCCCAAATTGACCACGTAGACACTTCCGGGGAAATAACACCTGTTAACCTGTCGTAGACTCTGGCTGTAGAGAACGCTCTTGGGGAAATGGTGGAGGTCCTGTTCCTCACACACACCCTCGTGGTGCGGGGAGGCTCCGTGTCTGAGAAGCCATGTTTCTGCCATTAACTGCTCAGCTCTTGGGGAACGAACCCTAGTCAGAGGTGCCCAAATGCTGTGAACCCACCCCATGAGAGTCACCTCCAGTGCTTCTGGAAGTCTGTTGTAGACCGTTCACAGGGTGTCTATTTTTGAAGCGCTACCCGGTGATTTGGGTGTCCAGCTGGCTTGGGAATCCCTAGACAAGGGCCCAGCACGACAGGCTCAGTCATTGCCAGTGAGCGAGTGAGGCAGGCCTGTCCTCTGACACGGCGCTCCTTCACTTGGCAGCGCAGTGGGTCCTGTCCCAGCCTTACCTGCTGGCAGGAGTGTCACGTGTCCGACGCAGGACTGGGTGAGGGGCTCTGCCCATGGGCACCGGGGGCTCCCCATGGCTTTAGGAGCCAGTGTAGATCTACTCATGAAAGCCCATTAAGAATATTCATTTGGGGGACGCCTGGGTGGCGCAGTTGGTTAAGCCGCTGCCTTCGGCTCAGGTCATGATCCCAGGGTCCTGGGATCGAGTCCCACATCGGGCTCCTTGCTCGGCAGGGAGCCTGCTTCTCTCGCTGCCTCTGCCTGCCTCTCTGCCTACTTGTGTGTACTCTCTCTGACAAATAAATAAATAAAATCTTTAAAAAAAAAAAAAAAAAAAAAAAAAAAAAAGAATATTCATTTGGGCTCTATGTCAAGGGAAATAAAGGAAGTTTTTCACTTACTATTGAATATGCTTATGTTAATTGATTACTCACTTAATAGAAAAATGCTCTGTGCAAAGGTTATGTACCATGGAGGTAGATAAACCATTACGGTGAACGACTCATGAACACAATTACCACCCTTTACTCTTGTATCACACCACGGTGAGATTTGCTTTTGCAGATAAAACCAAATCCCTGAGATTTGTTCATTTTCTTGGTCTGGATGGTGGCAGGCCACAGGACTGCCTAATGCCCACTGTTGCACTGCCATCAAATTCCGTGGCAGGACATGAGAGGTCTAAAAAAGCAACACAGGCTTCAGTTGGACTCAGACAACCAAGAATGCCAGCGACAAGGGGCCAGTGCTCCTGGGCCTCACGCCCACCAAGTCCAGACATGGTCACTCTTACTTGGAAGGCACGGAACATCCCCAGTTGCTGCACGTTCTTTTGAGGCCACGTCCCCACTGTGACGTGGGCATGTGGGAGCCATCAGACAAGGCTGATGTCCCCTCTGTTGGCCAAGCCTTAGTTGTTCACCTGATAGCTAAACTCAACTGGCTGTGCCTGTGGGAGGCCAAAAGTGGCAATCTCACAGCTCGGCGGCAGTGCTGTCGTGAACAAGCTCTGTGCGAGGGAGTTTAACACTCATCTGGTCAAGTAACCAATAAAGGATTTCTTAGCCCATGTGAGCTGGAGGGAACTATTTCCCTGCTGGTTAGTGAGGAGCTCAAAAATGAAAAATTTGACCTTCCTGGTTCTAATGCCTTTAAGTGATGGACTGTTTTGTCTGCCACCATTCTGCCCAACTGTACACACTCAGAAGGAAGACAGAGGTTTCTTTTCAAGTGGTTAAATCACAAACCTGTATCACTGAGACCCTCAATTATTTTACAGGAATAATTATCTCAGTTAAGACACGTTCAGAACGGCAGCTGCTGAGGTTAAAGCAGATAAATATACAGTTGGCCGCCAAGATCCAACACCTTGAATTCAGCTGCTCTGAAAAGGTAAGAAGACACTTTTGGGAAAATGCCATCTGTTTGCCTTCAGCACGGTGCTTCTCCCTGCCAGGTCCTTGCTCGGACACTGCCCTTGGCTCAGTCTTCCTTGTCCTTTCAGATTAGGCATCGCCTCCTTCCCCACAGCTGTGCTAGGTGCCCCTCCCTGAGGACCTCCTGTCACTGCTGCCCCCCAGGGGACCCCAGATGACTGTGGCAGGTCCGCTGGCCCACCAGGAGCGAAGCGTTCATTCAGTTTTGCATCCTTGGGGCCCACTGAATGGTTGCCACATCCCTGGCAAGGTGCAGCAGGTAAACTGAGTTATGTATCTGCCTTTGTAATGATAGGAACGAGAAATTGAAAGACTGAACAAGCTATTGAGGCAGAACGGACTCCTTCCTGAGGTCAACTAGACGTGTGCCTGCTCCATCCCAAAGAGAAGACCCCTGCCTGACGGGTGTGTACCTCTGATGACAAAGACAGCCACCCCCCCCCCCGGGGCCATTTTGGGGAGAGGTCTGGTTTGATGCTTTTGCCTCACCCCACCCAGCTCGGGTTTTGGGGGCTGGGAGGGAGAGTCTGTGGGAAGGCTTGCTCTGTCTTGGCATGACCGAGAGCTTCCCATCCCATGCTCACCCCGTATCACAATGTATCACAAACTATATTTTCCCACATTGAACTCCTGACTGTTGCTTGAAAATGAACAACAAAGCTGGAAAACTACGAAGTTGTATATAAAATTTAATCTCATCAAATATACTTTTTCACATTTCGCATGTATGAGGAACCAAGGCATCCTTTCATATGAGCATTCTGAAAGACAAAAGAGAAAAGGAAGCTACCTTAGCTACCAGCCCATTCTAGAAAAGTCTTATCGTCTTAAGCTGTTCTAAACAGCTCCTCTTCGTGCAGATTCCACCAGAGAGCGTGTTCTCAGGTACCCAGCCCCCTCCTCTGCAGCCTCCAGCTTCTAACTGGCTCTACCTTGTTCTACCTCCTGACAACATTTTTCTCAATTACTGTACAATTAACATATAAAAGAAACTCCTTCCCTTGGGCCCTCCTACCCTCTTCTTTCCAGCATCCACTGCTTGGAACTGCTCTGTGGCAGCCCGTACAGCGCACCACAGGGAGGGCTCCGGTGCCTGCCACTGAAACAGCAATCAGCCCCGAGACTGCACAGAATGAAGATGACGCTGGGGGGAAGAGCCCCTCATGAGGCCGAGTCCTCTACTTGCATGATTTTATATATAATATTTTGCTATTTTTGTACTCATTTCCATGGGACCTGAAAAGGAAACCTGAACTACAAACAATGAGTATTTTAAAAATAACTCACACTGAAGCAGAGGATGCATAAACCAGACAAACCCTCGACACCTGCTCTACTTCCGGGTCTGGGCCCTCTACCGTCTTCCCAAAGGTGCAATTTGGTTTCCGCACGTGACCTACGCGTGCTGACGGGACTGGAAATCACCAAGACTAGACGGTGCCCCGTTCTAAGGTCCAACCGAGGAGAATAAAATTTCCAAAAGGAGGGGAGTGAGGGCAGAGGGGTAGTGTGTGGTCATAAGGTAACCCCATGGGTCAGAGGTAGAATACCAGGATGTCTCCAAGGAGTCCAGGCCCTACAGCACGCGATTCTAGAGGCGATTAGCAACTTACGTCAAACAAACGGAAAGAAGAAATTAAACGGCAGCTTGGCGTTGATGGTTGGCCGAGCTCTGAAGCCTGCCTCGGCAGGTGCAGATGCGTCCACAAAAGTAACCGCAGTGGAAATGAGAACCGTCCTCTCATTTCCTGAGTTGGTCTGTAATGAAAAGAGTGTTGCAAGCCCTGCCTTCCAGTGTGCGCTCACGTGCTCAGGGTAACAAAGCGGGGACAGGCTGATTCCCTTCGGCCCCAGCACCGTTGGTGCCTCTCCAAGGCATGCGGAGGGCTCCTCCGCCGCTCACTGGGGTGCGAGTTTTTCCCTAGGTTGTCCTAACCCACCAGTGTCAGTCACAACTCCATTTTCAAAGAATTTTAAAGATCAAATCTGAACAAGAATGCTAGTGTCAATTCAACTGTTGTCAGTGGGATTTTTTTCTCTAATAAAATGATTGCTGAATTGTTTTAAGAATTCAGATTAAAGTTCAATAATTCTCACAAAATAAATTTCATTATCACACTTGAGTTTTGTCTGGACTCACATCTTTACCCAGACCTTGAAACCCAAGTTAGACCTACCTCAGGAAAGGAGAATGAGAGGAGACTTGCAGTCACATTTACTATTTTAGCTTGTGGGTTTAGTAAGGACCCGTATTTAGTCCACTTCACTTCTATCACCAAAGCCACGGGGAGCTGGCAAGAATCCTACACAACAAAATCCCATTAATCAATCTGAACATTACACAACCTCATGTCAAACTTAATCTGCAGTTCAGAGTTTTAATTATAAAATGTTTCACATATTACAAAATGTTCTGAACAAGAGAGTGAAGAGACTCGAAGTTCAGATAAAAACAGCTGAGAGCACATATTTTCAAGTACTCAGTGCTCCAAAAATATTTTAACACCTAAAGCATCATTTTCCATCCTCTCCTGTTTCGGAAGAAGCCAGTATTACATGGAAGTTGTGGAGCTCCCAACACCAAACCACGGAACCTTGGGCCTTAACAGCCCGACCTCATCCGGCTCAGAGATTCCTGACGGGAGAAGCTGGCATTGGGTGGGGAGGAGGGAGAGGATGGCATTAGTCATAGAAGTTAAACCCAATTGCTATCCAGAAGAAATATAAATGCTTTCCTTTATTTAACCTCATCACTTGGCGATTAAGCTGTTACACAGGGTTGGGGGGGATGACACACAGTGGAGCCCGTGAGCTGTAAAAGATACGAACTCTGAATTCTCCATGTGATCGGAGCAGGTTGGAGATGTGGGAGCGGGCCTGAGGCCTCTGTCCCGGGAAGAGTGGCCACGGGGGCGGGGGCCTTCCCAACCTTTTCCGGGCCTTTACATCGTGTTTGTTGGCAAATGTGACAACCACTGAAGCTGCATGACAGGTAGAAGGAATTCTACTGTAATGTTCTACTTCTGTGTATGTTTTAAATTTTCCCACAAAAACAAGCTTTTTAAAATATGCCTCTTCAGGGCATGAAAAGCTAGCAAGCCTGCTAAATTTGGTTCCTGCCAAAAAGGCACGGATGGAACTCCTTAGCTGGGAACTGCCTTTTAGGAAGGTTGCAGGCTGAAAAAGTCTGTGAGGATCTGTTATTAGAAGAGGCAACACGCAGCCAGCAGACGCGGGGCCTGGCGCAGGCTCGGGGGCCACTGCCCCCTGAGTTTCCTGCAAGGTAGGTGCGAAACCCGCTGCAGGCCTCTGAGCTCCCTGCACCAGCACAGACCCTGACAATGCACATGTCTGCGCTGCCTCTCCTCCCAGCCTGTTTTCCCTTCTGAGGGGGGGAGCAACAATGTCTTCACCCATCTCTGAGAAGCCAGAAGCCAGGCGCCGGCTTCACGGAGGCCGCAGAACTGAGCCAAGATTGAGCAGCTGAACAGCAGGGACTGAGTCATCACCGGGCTCTGCTGGGGACTCAGGAGGAGGGCGGGATCGGAGCTTGAGGGCGAGTGCTCACCCCCATTGTCCCCTGGCTATAAATATGCTAAGCAGATAATGAGAGGCCTGAGAAGCTGCCACCAGCAAAAGCTGGGCGATTAAAGGATAAGCCGGAGAGCGCACCACCCACACTCTGACGGTTGAGACAAAAGAAAAAGGTGGGCAGAGGAATCACGTGTGATCAGGAACCTCTTTGTAGGATGTCAACTTCCATTAAACTCTCCGGGGAACTTTGGAATTGAAAGCTCTCACGTGTGGGCTGCCTTTATAGACCAGGGAACAATGGCTGGGACAGGGATGCCGACAGGAGGAGTCTCACTTCTTGCCACAGTCCTCACACTCCTCTGTCTCATGACGATGCCTCATGTCACACCAATGCTCACAGGAACAGTCAGGACGGTGGTGAATCCCTATGTTTGGAGCGACCCCGAGGCCCCACAGATGTTACCTCCTTGAACTCAACAACCACATGCGGCTGATACTATAGATCTCACTCCCTATTTCACAGACGAAGAAACGGCTCGAAGCCTCAAAGGCAAGAGATCTAACAAAGGGCAAAATCAGTTTTCAAGACCCAGGCCCATCTGATAACAAAGCCCGGGTTCCTGCCCAGAGCCACCCGCTGCCTCAACAGGTGGCTCCCCCAGCTGCCTCTACCTGCCCCCCCCCAACCCTGGGGGGCGGAGGAGCAGTGGGAGGAGGAGAGACAACTCACAGGTGGCCTTCAACTTCCCCTTTACCTTCACGTGGGATGCCTGGGTGATGAAGTGGACGGGTACCCAGTCCAGCACATCCTGGGCCTGGGAATTCCCGAAAGGGGCCACATAGTCCGGGAAGCCTTGGCCCTGCAGGAGGCTCTTCACTCTCCGCACTGCGAGCTGGCACGTCATGGCTTTGGGCAGTCTTTTGGGAAGGAAAAAGAGGTCAGTGGAATGGGGAGGTTGTTCATTCTAACAGCTCTCACAGGCCTCAACAACACGCAAGCCCTCACCAGTTGCCTTATTCTCTCTCTCCAAATGGATTATTTGACAGAAGCCAAATCTCTAACTCAGAAATCCTGGTTGGCCAGGGAGAAACAAAACAGTGTTTCCCAAACTGTGTTCCATTGAGAGCCTCTGTACAAGGAGAGTTCTGTGGCCAAAAGTTTGGGAAATATTGCATTCCTATGTCCCTCCTGAAGCACACCATATTTAAGGCTCATATATTAAAGGCTCACCATATTAAAGGCTCTGAGAAGTCCTTATAGTAAGGAATTGTGTTTTTAACTTCAATCTGGTGTTCCTCAAACACCATTAATTGGACAACAGACATATCCCTACTGACTCTTTGGAAATGTAATCCAAGGAACACCTTCTGAGAAATACTGGTCTAAACGGATCAGAACGAATAATGTAAATGGTGTCTGTTAGTCTAACAAAACAATGATGTAATTACCCTGGGGGGACCTAGGGATGGGAAGTGAGTGCGTGGTAGGGTAGGGGAAGAAAGGGGAAAGAGACAAATCCTCGTCTTCCATAGTGAGAACTCAGCAATTCATAAAACCAAAGTGTTAAAAAAAAAAAAAAAAAAAAAAACCAAAGTGTTAGGAAGTAGTATTACATATAGGTTATTGACAGATTTGGCAGTAAATTTCCAAAAAAATCAGCTATGGGGTTGCAAGTGATCGCCTGCAGAGTGGGAGAAATGAGGGTAGGAGCTGGCGTCTTTACAAGCCATGCAGGGCTGTTTGACATTTGACACTATATATGCGCTTGATAGGAAAAAGATAAAAACAGAGGACACGTTCAGGCTTCTTCTCCTTGGGTTTGTTGCAATACGTATATTAAAATTCAGAAATACTGGAAGGACTTTCAAGCGAAGTATTTTTACTGTGACCTCAAATGCTGTGCAACCTTAAAACCCACAAAAGCCTTGGGATTTGTACCCTGCCACATGTGACTGGAAAAATGATTGCAACAGTTTCCCTCTCAATCACAACAAATGGTTTATGGTTGTGAAAATTACAATTAGAAAACACAAGTACAGTCACTAGAGCTAACGGGTCACACCATGGCTTTCACAGGTGCTCGCTGGCTGATACGGAGATTTGATCAACTCAGACAAGTTCCAAAAGCAGCAAGTTCTTCTCTTACCTTAGTTTACAGCCAGACTGCATGTCGTAACCAAATAATACTGGGGCCCGGATCCCCTCCACTGCGAAGCAGTCTTGCTCGGCTAGGCTACGAAGAATAGTAAGTTGTCCGAATCTGTTCATGGTCTGAATAATCCCAGATATTCACAGAAAGTTAAGGGACTATCACCCAGGACTAAAGCAGTCTGATTCTCAGACCATGGTGACAGGTGTGTGACATGAGACATGACTGAAACCCAAATATCCCTTCTCTGGGCCTCTGTGATCTTGACAGTTATTTCCCAGGGCAGAGCAAAAAAGAGTTAGTTCTATTTTCCTTGAGTCGATTCTCAGAAGAAAAATCCTCAGAAACTGTTCCTCCAAAATCATTCCAAGTTTTCCAAATGACTAAATTTAAGAGTTTCTGCTTGCGTGTGTAATTAAATATATCTAAAAGTCTGTCGGGGCACCTGGGTGGCTCAGTGGGTTAAGCCTCTGCCTTCGGCCCGGGTCGTGATC
This sequence comes from Martes martes, assembly GCF_963455335.1. Lineage (NCBI taxonomy): Eukaryota > Metazoa > Chordata > Mammalia > Carnivora > Mustelidae > Martes > Martes martes. The sequence goes on from NC_137901.1 coordinate 84,970,179, forward strand.
TCAGGGTCCTGGGATCTAGCCCCGCATCGGGCTCTCTGCTCGGCAGGGAGCCTGCTTCCCCCTCTCTCTCTGCCTGCCTCTCTGCCTACTTGTCATCTCTCTCTCTCAAATAAATAAATAAAATTTTAAAAAAAATCTATTTATTTATAAAAGTCTGTCAACTTTTCTGTCCTAAGATTTTCCTCATAAAACACACTTCCCTGGGCCATGCTATTCCACCCCCAAACAACAGTGTCCGCATGGCCCTGTCTGCTGTGCATCAGACCCACCACCCCTAGAGCACCCCCCTCCAAGAAGTCCGGGCCAAAACTAACCTCCAGCCCCCAGGACCCTCAGCAATAAAGGGAAAAGCACCACACACACTTAGACCGGGAAATCAGCCTTCTCCACAGAACCAAAAAGGATATCCCTTCTGAGGCCGAAATCCGGCAGCTAATGGGAGCCCCACGACATAACCAGGGTTTCCGCTGAGAGGAACTGGCTTTGTATTTTGCTGAAAGACAATGGGGAAATGCCCCCCAATAATTCTCATTTTAATAAGGAAATAGGGTGAAAATAAAACACTTCTCACAGTCAAATCTGGGATTTCCAGCCAATAAAAGAATCTCTCCCCCTACTCAGAGCTATAAATACATCTGCTGAGTGTAGGAGTACATCGTTCTATAAAAGAAGGAGCTCCCGTGGATCTTATTCCAGGAAAGGAAAAAGATACCAGGACTCTGCCTGATTTTGTTACAAACACATGCTACATAAAGCCCTTTGTTTAGTACAAGTGGAAAGATGGTAAGACTTTTCAACAGATTTTTTTTTCACTAAGAAGTTATGATTTTTTTACTTGCAATTAAATACATGTACAACATTGATCAAACTCACCTGAATGAAATGAATTTCAAACTTCTGCTCGAGTGCAACCACTGCCTGGCTCACCGTCCCCAGAAGGAGAGCGAGGCCAGCCTGGGCTACCTCCCCTGCATCTGTGTACGTGATGCTGTACTTCACCTGAAAACAAGAGGGAACTCCACACACACCTGTGCCCGCGGCATTTCGGTAGCTGCATCGGGAACTCAAGATACATAGAGCGGGCAAGTCCCTTCCCGTTTCTCCACTCGTGGAAGCTTGTCTCTCCCGTCCCCTCAGCTTTCAGGAGGTAACGCCTCAGCACCACCCCCTGCTGCCAGGGCCATTTGAGCCTCTCTGTACCTAGTTACAGGAATTCCCAATCAGCAGGTTTAAACAGAATGTGATGGATCTCTGCAGGGGAAATGTGTTAAAACAACAGCAACAAGAACACATTCTGGGGCGCCTGGGTGGCTCCATGGGTTAGGCCTCTGCCTTCGGCTCAGGTCATGATCTCAGGGTCCTGGGATCGAGTCCTGCATCGGGTTCTCTGCTCAGCGGGGAGCCTGCTTCCCTCTCTCTCTCTCTACCTGCCTCTCTGCCTACTTGTGATCTCTCTGTCAAAGAAATAAATAAAATCTTTAGAAAAAAAAAGAAAGAAAGAAAGAAAGAAAATATTTTGACATATTCTTGAAAGTCCCTAGGTTTGTGGAGAAAAATCACACGTGACTGTTTCAGAGCCCTTACCTAAAGAAGCATCCTCTAACGGTACAGTGGGCCGGCAAGCAGGAGGGCAAGTCAAGAACCAATATCCCAGGAGGAGCCAGAAGCTTCTGTGGAGGGCGTCCAGTGACCCCTCAGGACCATGCGGCTTGAGTCTGCCACACACAGACTCAGCTTTCCGCGCCAAATCGGGTACCTACCTCGAGAACGACGTTAGTGCAGATTTTAACATCCCCAGCCTCGACAAGAGTCTGATTCAATCCGACCGTGTCCTCCAGCCGGGTCAGTGTTTTATTCAGAGACTGCACGAGGATGGACTGAACAGTGACAGGGATCTGCGAAGTGAAGGAGAGCTGGCTCACGAAGGATACTGTCCGGCAGAGATGAATGGGTCACAGTGACAAGAGCCTGAAGATAAACCTCCGCGAACACACTGCCAAGCAGGGAAAAACACGCAACAGCACAACACGCAATCTCTAACAGTACACTCGCAAAAATGCAGATGTTTACACGTACATGCCTGTACATAGGAAATACTAGAGAATATAACCCAAACTTGCAAAGTGGTTCTCTCCAAAAACCTACGTTCACACAAAAACTTGTACACAAATGTTCTCAGCAGCAGTCTTACAGCCAGAAACTGAAAAAAATACAAATGTCCATCAACTGATAAATGGAAAAATAAAATATCATATATCCATATAAAAGAATATTATTCATCCATAAAATGGAATAAAGGGCTGATTCAGTCCACCACATAGATGAATCTTGAAAACATGCTAAGTGAAAGAAGCCAGACAGAAAAGGTCACATATTACATGAGCCCATTTATAGGAAATGTCTAGAACAGGCAAACTCGTAGAGACAGAAAGATTAGTGGCTGCCCAGGGGCTGTGGGAGAGGAGTGGAGAAGAATGAGGAGAGCCTGCTAATGAGCACAGGCATTCTTTCTGAGGTGATGAAAATGTTCTGGAAGTAGGTAGTGGTGATGGTTACACCACCTTGTGAATACACTAAAAACCACTGAATTGTACACTTAAAAATGGTGAGTTTTATGGTATGTGAATTATAGCTCATTCACACACACTCACAACTCCATCACACCACCCAACGTGTGCATGCGCTCCCCACCACAGCACAGCTCCTACCAGTCAGCGCAGTCACTCTGTACATACAGACCCAGGACACATCCCCCTAATCCCCACACCCTCCCTATACACAGGCTTGATCCAATTCATGCACAACCTCTACACACACCCTTACATGTACATACTGGGCGGTGGGATCATGGGAAGAGAAAACAGACAAATCTTTCAAGCAGAATCAGGAAGTCCTAAATAACCCAATGCTATTAAAGGACATCTTTCATTTATGGCCATTGGCAGCAGAGTGACAAGCAGCAAGCAATCCTTTATATGGCTCAGCCCTCTAAGGAGTTGGGCCTCTTCATACTGTGTGACAAATCTGACGTCCGCACTAAATGTCAGCACTTAGAAACCACTGTTCGGGAAGGAATCTACCTTGTATCTAGTCATTTACATTGCTTTGAACTGTGCCCTCAATTGTGTATCATGCTGTTTATAATTCAAAATCACTAAGTATTTAAGCTGTCATTTTATAGATAAATAAATAGTCCTTAGCTGTCTGCTCTCATGACCAAGAAGACCTGTGACTGTCCTTGTAAGTCAAACCTCTAAGAACGTGACATGGTTCAGAGGCAAAGACAAGCCGTCATGTGACAAGGGTGGCCAAAGGGCAACACCAATCCCCACAACACCGTCTGTGCAACAAGCCCTGCGGATGAGTGTGAGAGCTACAGAGGCAGTCCCTTGCTACGAGGTCATGAGCTCTTCAGCTTATGTCCTCAAAAGATAACCCTGGAGTCCTTTATCTGAACCTACTGATCCCTGGTTCAGCAATAACGCAGGCTTCCAAGAAAATGCATACCCTTCCACACCAGCCTCTGACAGAGCCGTTCCAGTGGTATGTGGGCACGGCTGGCAGAAACCAAAGGGTCCGAGTTAGCCAAGCTTTGGAAAGATGGAGGGATGAGTGTAGATGGCAAGAGTTGCCCCGGTCTATCAAGAGCCACTGGAATGGTCACAGAATGAAAATGGTAGGGCTACTCTGGTTTCCTAAATGTCCTATTCGGCTGTATCCCATTCCCACACTACCCTGTGGCAAAGGACTAATGGATACTTTTTTTTTTTTTTTAAGATTATTTATTTATTTATTTGACAGACAGAGATCACAAGTAGGCAGAGAGAGAGAGAAGAGGGGAAGCAGGCTCCCTGCTGAGCAGAGAGCCTGATGCGGGGCTCAATCCCAGGACCCTGGGATCATGACCCGAGCCGAAGGCAGAGGCTTTTACCCACGGCGCCACCCAGGCGCCCCGTAACGGATACTTACCAATAAAATTATAGAGCCATAACTTCATCTGTCATGGTTCAATAGATATCCAATAGGTAGATTCAATAGATATTAACTATTCCAGGCAATCCTAACAAGCTGCATTTAGCGAGAAACCTGGATCCTATATTTATATTCATCACCTAACAAATCTTGGAAGTTGCCTTTTAAAAGATCTTCAAGCAAATCTCTGATATGAGTTGACATGTTTGTCCGTTTGAGCTCTGGTATCACACAGATCTGAGTTATGAGTTATGAGTCCGCCATTTCCGGACTGCATGGCCACAGGGTGCACAGAAAGAATATGCGTGAAGCTTATAACCTGGGGCCTGGCACACAGTACAGCTCATCCTGTGTCGCGGTGGAGAGTAAGGTCTTTGGGGATTCCTGTTCCAGGTCTGCCGCTTCCTCACAGCCTTGAGCAAACTAATTCACTGCTCTGTAACTCATGTGCCAGGGAGGGACAAGAATAGGACCTGCCTGGTAGGCTTGCTGAGACAACTAACAGGCTTCAGCAGAAGCACAGGACTTAGAGCAGAATATGGCACACAGTACGTGCCTTCCCGTAACATCCCATCAATCTCACAGTAGGTCTTCCCTGCTTAACTGAATCGATCTCCTAGGCATTCACTCAATTAACACATAACCCACTGAGTGCCCAATACATACTAGGCCCCCCCTTAGCACTACAGATATGTCATGAACGAGGCTGATGGGCTTGCTGCCCCCATAGACAGTTCAAGGTCTGAATGGTAGAATCAAAGCACTTTCTAGAGGCTGGAGGTATTTGAGAGCTAGTCTATTATATGGTTTTCACCCTGCGTTCCTGGGAGCCACAAGGTTCCTCAGAAGGAAAAAAAATAGAAAAAACAAACAAACAAAACCAAAACAAAACAAAAAAAAGATTCCTCAGAAGGACCAAAAAGAAGAGAGACGGGGAGGCTGGGCAGGTGGAGGGCTCTGGCCCCCACCCCTGCTCCAACCAGGGGCTTTGGATTCAATCCAAGCTACACACTAGGGAGAGTTCTGCTTGAGATCACATTTGAAAAAACTTTGTAACTAAAACAAGTTTGAAAAACACCTTCACAAATGAGGAAATCCAGGCCCACACATAGAAGTGTGAAGTCCAAAGTCACAAGAATATTTCCTTCCAAGTGTCTACCTCAAACACGTTTGTATCTCGAGACTTAATGAAACCAGTTACAGCAGGTATCACTGTCCCAAGTGCCGCCTGGGTGCCAGACGCTGCACAGAGCCTGTCACGTGCATTCCCCCACTGGGACATCACGTCAGCCTCAGGGGCAGACACTTACCATCTGCTGGACAACTGGGGGAATGAGGCACATGTCACAGGATTAATCGATGGCAAAGCTGAATTTTGAACCAAGGCCAGCCAATCCCACAAGCTCTGGGAGACCGTAACAAGGCCAACGCCCCGGGCCTCCTTGGGGACTGTACTCACAGACCCAAAAATAAGGGGTGTTAGATACATGTTCCTATGCTCTGACATATCCACAGAAAGATCTTGACCACCTGATCACAGCCTGACAGAACCCCTGAGCTGGGGTCCAACAGAACCTACACCCACACCTCAACCCCTGAAGCTACCCCGGGAGTGTTCCGCCCCTACACAGGTGTAGACATACACAGGCAAGAGGTTTTCATCTTCTACCAGAGACAGACAGTGGCTTGGGAGCTAGCCAACTCTCTGGACAAGAGACCAAGATCTCAAGGGAGGCCAGGAAAGCAGAGAAGCCGATCACACCCATTGTCCGTGAACACGCCATTTAAATGTGAAAAAGTGCTAACTGCAAAAACAGGGAATTTGGAAACCTCCCCCTTTTGTAATTACGAAAGGTTGGGCTACTATGGAGCTTCCTCATTTCATTCTTTTGGCAAATGTTGTTACTGACAGTAAGATATCCTTGTAATACTAAGTGTATTCATTTCAAAAGGCTTAGAAATAAGACAACGTATTATAAACTAGCTTACTTTCCAATCAAGAAATACTCTTACCTCTGCCTCTGTTCTTAAACCAGGCACCTAAACAAAAAGAAAGAACAAATTTTGTTAAGTACAATGAAAAGCATTTTTATTGCTTTTTCAGACTACGGGTTAAAGGGCATAATCATCTTATTAAAGACTTCATAAAGAGGAAAACAGAATTTCCTTAATCAAGACTTACAACCCACGTATTTTCATATCTATGTCATAATCAAAGAGGTAGTTTTATCTTCCTTCTATATTCATTTCCTTCATATTGGAAGCCTAATAGAATACAGCAGCCCCACAGAGCTGGTCTCAGAAAGTCTCCCTGCTTCAGCGTAATCATTCGGTACTTTCCACATGGTCACCAGTGACGCAGCGCTGTGGGGAAGATGTGGCTCCTAGCCTTCTGGTCACCCTGCTGTGCCCGTCCACACCAAAAGGCCACCATCACTGGCCCAGCCAATTTCCAATGCCTCCTAACTGCTCTTTCCACCTACAGCCCAAGCCCCTCAACAGTGAGCTCCTCCTCCCCAACAGAGCCAAGGACTCCTTCTAAAGGAGTACTTACTCCCTTCAATTCCCATCCCCGTCCCACCCCGCCACTTCTCATCACAAGACACCCTACAGGGCCAAAGGGAGGGGGCAGGGTAGACATGTTTGGGGAGGCCTGTGATGACAGAGTTGTGCCCGCACACCTGACAGGCTACTGCCAGGACCACCAGGAGAAGGCATATAACTGGAAGAATTCACAGGCCTACGTAGCTGACTTACCAGAAGAGGGGAAGACGGAATGGGAAAGGAGAAGAAAATCTTTAACTCAATTCTGAAGACTGCAGTCCAGATGAATATTGATGTCATGGACCACCCTACTCCCTTCCCATTCCCTCCAAAATAAGGAAATCAGGTGGTGGAAATTCACAATAATCATATGATTTTTTTTTTTAAATTTTATTTATTTGCCAGACAGAGAGAGAGAGTACACACAAGCAGGCAGAGAGGCAGGCAGAGGCAGCGAGAGAAGCAGGCTCCCTGCTGAGCAAGGAGCCCGATGCGGGACTCGATCCCAGGACCCTGGGATCATGACCTGAGCCGAAGGCAGCGGCTTAACCAACTGAGCCACCCAGGCGTCCCCCATATGATTTTTTTTCATCATTGAACAAAATCTTCACCTCTTACAACCCTCCATGGCATGCCCCAAATAAGAGGTCCAGTGGCCTCTCTTATCCCTCTAGGCTTCAGTCACTACAACCAGAAAGAAAGGGCCTCTATACTGCCTTGACCTCCCACGACCTCTTCTTTGCCAGCAATCCTATTTCCTGCCCGTTCTTTCCTGCTGATTTCATCCGCCAACAGAAAGTGGATTTTCTATCTTTTCTGGCCTCTCAGGTATCTTCTTGGTGCTAATGTGATTATTTCTGTCACAGACATTAAGATGTTTTTATAATTTCTGAAGTTTTGTGTTATTAAATAAAGTCTTTTTTTTTTTAATTTAAGAGAAAGAATTATTGGTTACCATCAAAATGATTGAAAGCCAAAAACAAAATATGAACTATCTAAAAATAAAAATCACTTTAAGTGATTATTTTAGTATCTTTGGTATCAGCATACCAAAGAACTAGAGAAGAAAAATTTAAACTTGAGTTGTCAATCATGTACTGCAATTATTCTATACTTGTCATACTTCAAAAGGCTGAAAAGAACAGAAAACAAATCTGATGAGTAAGTTTCACTTCAAAATAATTCTTACCCTCAGAATTTTAGGACTGCTGTAATAAGCCATGCCCAGGACTTCAATTTCTTCACACTGTTCCAAATTTATTCTTCTGGTGCACTTAACAGCTTGGTTCACCAGAAATGCTAGAAATCATAACATTCCCAAGGAAAAAAAAATGAGAGAATAAATTTTTCAACTATTCAATGGTAACTAAGAAATTGTAGTCTAAGTAAAACCATAAAATAAGTTATAACAGAGATATACAACATGCTTAAAAAAGGGCTTAAAAATTTTATTTTTAGGGGCACCTGGGTAGCTCAGTCAGTTAAGTGTCTGCCTTCGGCTCAGGTCATGATCCCCGGGGTCCTGAGATTGAGCCTCGCATTGGGCTCCCTGCTCATTGGGAGGCCTGCTTCTCCCTCTCCCACTCCCCCTGCTGTGTTCCCTCTCTCGCTGTCTCTGTGTCAAATCAATAAATAAAATCTTTTAAAACAATTATATGTTTAATAGATAATGCTCTCACACGATTCAAAATTCAAAGGGCACAAAAAGATACTGAGAGAGTGTCCCTCTAATGCTTGCCCCTCCCACCCATCCCCCAGCTACCACCAGAGACAACTGCTTGTCCCCAGAGACAATCAGCATCAAGTTTATTGTGTGTCTTTCTGGAAATATTCTATGCAAATAGAAGTGTGTGTGTGTATACACATATTTTTAGTATTTCTTTCCCCTTTTGGTAAAAAACACATGCTATATATTCTACCCTTTGCTTTTTTTACTGAACAATGTATCCTGGAGTTCAGGCTATCTTAGAACATGAAGAGCTTCCTCCTCCTCTTTTTTTTTTTCTTTTTTTTTTTTAGGGATAATTAGTATTCTATTATAGATATGTCATAATTTATTCACCAAGTTCCACATTAACTGACACTTAAGTTGTCTCTAGCTTTGCCGTCACAAACAATGCTGCAATGTACTATTTTGTAAGCGGGCCAGATTCTGTAGGACCAACTCCTAGAAGCAGAACAATGGGTCAAAGGGCATATTCATTTGCAATTTTGACACATATTGCTAAATTGCTCTTCACAGAGATTATAACAATTTGTAGTCCTGCCAGCAATGTAGATAAGTGCCTACTTCTCCAGAGCCTTCAATTTCTTAAGCTTTGCCAGACCATTACATGGAAATGGTACCTCAGTTTGGTTTTAAATTACACTGTTCCTATTGTGAGCAAGGTTGAGTGTCTTTTCAACAGAATCCATTTCTGTTCCTATATGAAATGATGTTTCATTAGGGCCACATGCCACCATACACTACTTAGCTAGCTTCTTCGCAGTTGTGCTGCCTCAAGGACTGGAGAGCCACACCTGCTGCCTCCCACTGCCGTGACGGTCACTCCACAGATTCTATGAGGCTCCTGAAAGGAGAAGCACGTCCTTTGGGAGGCGGCTATGTGGGCTGTATCCCTGCTCCACCACTGCCTGAGTGAGCCTGAATAAGAGACTGAATGTTTCTCAGTTTCCACATCTAAAAAATGAATAGCCCAACCTTCAGGGATTATTGTGGCAATCAAATGGGAAAACAAAGGCAAGAACACAGTACGTGCTTAATAAATACTAGTTATTGACAAACTTTAGCTCCAGTAGAGAAAGAACTTTCCAAAAACTAGAAGGGTTAAATAACTGAGCAGGCTGGCTTCAGGTAGTGAGTTCCCCATCACTACAAGTGCTCAAGCAGTGACTACGTGTGGCAGAAAAAATATGGTTGGAAATCTGACCTGCATAGCCTTTGAGGCCTCTTTCAACTCTAAGACTGTTCCAGTTTTGAAGCCTGTTTAATTATGACTACTATAAATTTAAGCTTAGAGCAAACTATTTAGAGAGAGAATGAAAAATACCCAGTGTCTTACCTGCAGGGTTATTATCAGTGCACAGAGATGACGTAAGGGGAGAGGGGAATCTCAAGAATGAATCTGAAGTCTGCAGAGGAGCCCCATACTGCAAAGAGACCAACCAGTAGGTGTTACGGCGCTATGAAAGCATTCATGGAACATACACCAGACACCTACCACGGGCCAGGCAGCGTTACGGGCATCAGGAACACAGTCATGAGCAAAAAACCAGATGTGGTCTTTGCCTATGTGGAGCTTACACCCGGCTGCTTCACCCCTTTCTTTCAAGGATATGTGTTTCTGTGTATGTACATGTTATTTTATTTGCAGGCTTTCTTTTGTTAAGATTCATTTATTTATTTTAGAAAGAGAGCGTGTGTGTGTGTACACGCGTGTGTGTGCACGCACACACAAGGGTGCATACGCAAGCAGGGAGGGGGCAGAGGGAGATGGAATCTCAAGCAGACTCCCAGGCAGAGTGCAGAACCCTGTATCAGGCTCCATCTCGCAACCCTGAGATCATGATCTGAGCTGAAATCAAGAGTCAGATGCTTAACCGACTGAGCCACCCAGGCAGCCCTGCAGGCTTTTTTGTTACAGAATTCCTCTGCGAAGGTATATAAGAAGCTGACATAGTGTCTGCCTCTGCAGACAGGAACTGGGTGGCCAGGAACAGGGGTGAGAGAGGTAGTTTTTCTTTTTAATTTTATTTATTTACTTGACAGAGAGAGAGTGCACAAGCAGGGGGAGCTGCAGAGGGAGAGGGAGAAGCAGGTCTGCACTGAGCAGTGAGCCCAACATGGGGCTCAACACCGGGACCCTGGGATCATGACCTGAGCTGAAGCCAGATGCCCAACAGACTGAGCCACCCAGGTGCCCCAAGGTAATTATTTTTTACTAGCAGTAATTATTTAAATAATAGACATAGTACCCATTAAAATCATAACACTGATGGGTCTTCCTTCCCCAAACCAAACCACAAAAAACCTTTCCCCAATATTCAAAACAAAATTTACAGCTATTGTGCATACAACCAATCTTCTTGAATTTAAAAGTATCCAAATGCTTTGGCACCAACAAGGATATGGGGAAACAAATTCTCTCCTTCACTGGACCTGGAAGTTTAAACTCCTGTAATCTTTCTAGAAGGCAATCTGACATGGATATTTTAAATTTCCATTCATTTTGACTAAGTTGATCCAGTTATAGGAAGGTATCCTAAGGATTAAATCAAAGACATAAGTATCTATAAGAATGTTCATTGTGGATTATTTATAATAGAAAAACTGGAAACAAATGTCTGTTAATGGGTCAATAATAAAAGCTGATACATACACAGAAGGGATACTTTTTATCATTAACATGTAGCTTCAACAGTGGCTCTACCAAGTTACTTTCCTATATAGAAGTTTTTCTTATTAGTTAAATGGAACAATGACGTATCCCTTTCAGGGTTGTGTGAATTAATATCTGGAAAGCTCTGCAAGAAATGTTAACTTTTACACTGATATGAGAAGATGCATAAGATTTATCAGTGAATAAAAAAGCAAGCTTACAGGGCGCCTGTGTGGCTCAGTTGGTTAAGGCTCAGGTCATAAATAAATAAAATCTTTTAAAAAAAGAAAACACACTGGGACGCCTGAGTGGCTCAGTTGGTTAAGCGGCTGCCTTCGGCTCAGGTCATGATCCCAGCATCCTGGGATCGAGTCCCACATCGGGCTCCTTGCTCGGCAGGGAGCCTGCTTCTCCCTCTGCCTCTGCCTACCACTCTGTCTGCCTGTGCTCGCTTGCTCTCTCTAACAAATAAATAAATTTAAAAAAAAAAAAAAAAGAAAGAAAGCACGCTTACAGAACAATGTAGATAACTATAAATCGTACTTCTGTACAATACTATACATATATTTTTATAGGTACATTTCAATCAGAATATAAACCAATCTGTAAACAGTGATTTGCAATGTGCATTTTAGCGGACATAGGGGCCTTTCCACCCCAGGTACCTCCATATTTTTAACTTTTAAAACTAGCACATGATGCTTCTGTATTTTTCTTTGAAGATGCTTCCAGGGGCGCCTGGGTGGCTCAGTGAGTTAAGCCTCTGCCTTCAGCTCGGTCATGATCTCGGGGTCCTGGGATTGAGCCCCGCGTCGGGCTCTCTGCTCAGCAGGGAGTCTGCTTCCCCCTTTCTCTCTGCCTGCCTCTCTGCCTACTTGTGATCTCTGCCTGTCAAATAAATAAATAAAATCTTAAAAAATAAATAAATAAAGATGCTTCCAAAAAATCTGAAACTTATTCAAAGTTAATATATACAGCATTTAAAGGTCTACTAATGAATGGATATAAAATAGCACATATCTTCCTAAAGTCTGTAAAACTAAATAGAGCTTTGAGAAGAGGACCCAGGCACCCAACCAATCCATTCCGTGCCCCTAGCAATATGACTCAAGAACTCTGCTGCGTCTTTTACGATGGAGCAGTACAAAGATTTCTCCAGAGACAAATGCAGGCTGACTAATGAATAAATAACTTTAAACCCTATGTTAGAACTCAACTACCCATTTTTAATTTTTGTGATCTTTGATTTCTAGGCACAAACATTACGTCTTTACCTCTATAATGTGAATTCTGTCTTGGGCAAGCCAATTTTGCTAAGAACATACTGAAAAATTAACTAACAAGGATGGGATATTTGCAAGATGAGTGGACTTAATCAAGTTCTTGGCTCACCTTATATTTAGCAGGAGCTGGAGTGTCTGACTGGGTTGCGAAAGAAATCTCTGATTCTGAATTGAAGGAAAAACCATCAGATGTTTTCATCAATTTATCAAAATTATTTTCATCAGGCACTTCTGGATTAATAAAGGATAACGCAGGTTTATCTGTTTTTAGAAAAAGTATTCTAAGTCAGCATACAATATGTATATGATATATATAACATAATATTTTGGAGACAGTTTTTAGTAGCATTAAGGTTGATGTGTAAAAAATAGCCTCTCTTTCCATATTTACTTTACCCAGAATTTCTTGAGTCTTATTAAATAAATAGGATCCTCAGACTCAGCCTGCTTCTCTAACGGTGTGTAAGTAACGGTTTCTAAAGCCTGCAGGCAAACAGCACAACAGAAGCCAATAATAAACAAGCTTTCTCCAGCCCATGGACTGAGGAGCCTGCTGCATTTACCTTTAAGGCAAAGCTCTCTGCAGATGGCCAAGGGAAAAATGACTTTTTTCAACCCTCACACAGCTACCTCCAAACCAAAGCCCAGGAGAATAATGTGCTGTGTATAGGATATCTTGGGAGAAGGAGGAAATGGGCTGGTATGTTCACTTGCCTGGTGTTATGTCATAGAATCTGAGAATGACTGAGCAGTCATTACTTTAGATTACATATCCCAGAACACTGGGTGGGTCGGGGTGGCTCAGTCGGTTAAGTGTCTGACTCTTGATTTCATCTCAGGTCATGATCTCGGGATTGTGAGCTTGAGCTCCGTGTCCATCCTGGGGTGGAACCTGCCTAAGATTCTCTCTCTCTCTCTCTCCCCTTCTGCCCCTCCCCCACCTTTCTCTTCCCTTCTCTAAAAAAAAAAAAAAGAAAAGAAAAGAAAAATCACAGAGCATTCACCTAGTTTTAAACTGCAAGGGAACAAATTCAAAATATAAAGATGTTCTGAAAAGATGATGATGCTTAATGGATAAAACTGTAAATACATCTCTGATCTTAGATATCTTGTTAACATTTTAAACTTACATGTACTTTAGATCTAAACACCTATTTGAGCTAAATGCTCAGATAAAAATAAAGATCCTGTTTTCATGCAAATATTCTTAGTAAAAATAAAAGAGAAAAAAGGAAATTGAAACCAAAGCTGAACCTGATTTTCAAACATTAAACCATGAGGAAATTAAAAAAAAAAAACACACACACATAACCTAAATAAACCTAGATTCCTATATGTGTCTATATATTATAAACACCAGTGAAATAAAGTATGAGATTTCAAAAGACCACTACATAAGCACACTAGTTTTAAAGAAAATGCTCATGCCCAAAGGTCTATAAAGTTACTTGCAGTGGCCTGTGAAACAGCCTCAGAAGATGCACCTTAGCCAAACCATAAAATTATTGCTTTAAATCTAACTGAATGAGACATATTTCCATAAAAGCATTTTTAAGACTTTATTTATTTATTTGACAGAGAGATAGAGAGTGAACACAAGTAGGCAGAGAGGCAGGCCAAGAGAGAGAGAGAGAGAGAGAAGCAGGCTTCCTGCTGAGCAGAGAGCCCAACTTGGGGCTCCATCCCAGGACCCTGGGATCATGACCTGAGCAGAAGGCAAATGCTTAACCAACTGAGCCACCCAGGTGCCCCTCCATAAAACAACTTTTTAAAGAAAAAACTTCCAGGGCTTCTCAAAGCATGTCACCACCAAATACTTACAGTTTGTAATATGAATGCAGAAAATAGATGGATTAATCTGGTCAACAAGTTTAAATATCCTTTGAGGTGGATTTGCTGTAAAATTCAATGAATAGATGGCTGCTTTTTGACTACAAAACTGACTATCGCCCCTGAAAATTAAAAAATAATAATACAAAACTTTAAGGCATATGCATACAATCTTAGCTAGATTATTTTAAAACTGTCAGATGCCTGTACCGTACTGTGTTAACAACTACATGGAAGATATTTATGAAAGCATGATGTTAGAACTGAATCCACTTTTATTTAGTTTTTTCAGTGTTAAAGGGTCTGGCATTTGAAATTTTTTCCTCTAACAGGGAAAATATTAAGACAGGTAGAATAACCTTAAAGGAAACCTTGTCAAGTACGGAATACAGATAGGGGTATAATTTTGATATAAAGGAATCCTGTAAACTCTGATACAACCAATCATATAAAATTTTGCACAACTTCAGATTGTTTGTAAGTACCCAAAATGGATTCAAAATTCCTTGTCTTTAGAATAAAGTGATCTTTAAAGGACTGTGAAAATCAGAAAATGTGAAGTCATCTGGAAGTCTGGGGGCTTAGAAGTTAGGGTACAGTCAAGACTTAAACCAATCCCAGACTTCAGAAACTCTAATCAATTTGATACAGATATGGTGTGGAGATAGAGATGCAACAAAAAAGGATCCTAATTTACCCACTGCTTTAAAGCTTTTTCTTAATATGTATTGCCCCAATATTTCCCATGTCATTGATATGTTTTTGCAATATTATACGAAATGGCTTCACTGTATACCAACTTACTAAGATACTCCAATTTTTTTTAGCCAAATCTCTGCTGTTGATTTGGGCTATTTCTAGTTTTCCCAGATTACATATAATACTATAACATCATCCTTGCGCATGTATCTTTATGCATGTCTCCAGCTATTTTCTTGGGCTATGCTCCCTGAAGTGGAATTACTAGGTCAAAAGCTAGGTGTGTTATTCAAGGCTTCTGAGACATACAGCCAGATCTCCCTCCAGAAAGGGAAGATGCTCGCTCACCAATACCACAGTAAGAGTGGGTAGGTCCCTGTGCTCTTGCCAATAATAGATACTATCCAGTTTCTCCCCCTTGCCAATTTCATGGGCAAAAATCTGTTACCTCGTTTTAATTTGAATTTTCTCATTTACTAGGGAGCTTAAACATTTTTCCATATGGTTATTGCTCATTGGTATCTCTTCTTCGGTATGGTGCTTCTTCATATCTCTTGACCAATTTTTATTAAAATGTTTGTCTTCTCAAAAAAAAAAAAAAGGAATATCTTCTCATTGGTTTGTGAGAATCCATATCTTTAAGAATCTCCTCTGAGTATCATGTGTTGTAAATATTCTTTCCCTGTTTGTGACCTTTCAATTTTACAGTGTTTTTTGTTATATAGAATCATTCTTTTTTTTTTTTTTTACAATTTTATTTATTTGACGGAGAGACAGCAAGAGAGGGAACACAAGCAGGGAGAGTGGGAGAGGGAGAAGCAGGCTTCCCACTGAGGAGGGAGCCCAATGCTGGGCTCGATCCCAGAACCCTGGGATCATGACCTGAGCCGAAGGCAGACACTTAACGATTGAGCCACCCAGGCACCCTGAATCATTTTGATGCATTATCCTTCCCCCATCTGACTGGAATTACACTTACAAATTAAGTTTTTATTAGTTTACACGTTTACATAATGATTCTCCCTATCCCACTACATAAACTATTTCTCCATTTAGTCAAATGTTCTGTCACTGTATTTCAAGTTCTCTTCACATAAATTCTGAGTACTTAAGTTTTTTCTTTTTTTTTTTTAATTATATTTGTGTGTCAGAGAGAGAGCACAAGGCGGGGGGAGCAGCAGACAGAGGGAGAAGCAGGCTCCCCGCTGAGCAAAGAGCCCAATGTGGGACTCGATCCCAGGACCCTGAGATCATGACCTGAGCCGTAGGCAGAGGCTTTAACCCACTGAGCCACCCAGGCGCCCCTTATATGACATTTCTATTGGGTGTTATGAATAGGATCCATTTCCATTATATTTTTTGATGGTTACTGCTGAAGTATACAGAAGCTATCATTTTATAAGTGGCCACTTTTCCAAAAAGCTTTGTATAGTTCTAATGGTATATCAGCCATTACTGTGGACATAAAGAATATTTTTGAAAAATATAAGTAGTATATATGAGAAAACATCTAGCACTGAAAAATTTACAAGGCCTGCTGGGTCTTAAAGGATGAGCAGGAGTCAGACAGAGAAGAAATGGCTAATCCAAAGGTAAGAGTGGCATTGCCAAGGATGGGTAATGTACTGGTGTGGTCTAGAAAACTCTGAGTACCAAAGTTAGGCGGCACGGAGGATTCAAGATGTGGATTAGTAGGAAACAGGATCTGAAAGAGTCTGGGGATGGATCTAAATCCAGGCTAAGGGGTTTGTAGGGAATGAGAGCTTCTGAAGGCTTTTAGCAAGTGAATGGCAAGATGAGGTGTGAGCTTATACAGAGGGAGGAGGAATGGACAGACACAAGGGCTAGCGTGAAGGAACACAGGAGAATGGGACTCCTTACTCTTCCCCTTCTAGTCTCACAGAGTGGATCAGTTTCAGTTCTGCATATTTCTCTAGTCATGACCTTCAGCATGGCGGGGAGGGTACCTATTCATTCATATCTGCAACAGTTTCTTCCTCAGTTCCCTGCCACCAGGCTTAGTCCCTGTGACCCATCATCCATGCTGCGGGAGAAATGCTTAAGACGGGAATCTAATCCCATCACTCCCTGGAGCCCTGCAGAATTCAGGACAAAAATCCAATCCCCTCAGCATACACACAAGACCCCTCGAGATGGGACCCCTGTCATTGTGGCACACTCTTCTCAGCCCCCTTCTCCAGCCACACTGAGCTAACTGCAGTTAAGGCAAGAGCCACTGTCCTTCACCCCCAAGACTCCGCCACGTGGCTCCCTTCACCTAGAATGCCTTCCACTGAGTCCATGCCGACCAGTTTCCACTCGTCCTTCAGAACCCAGCTGAGACTGTCTTTTCTAGAAAGCGTTAACTAGTCCAGCTGCCTAGGTTAGATCCTACTCCTCTGAGTTATCTCAGTGCCTGGGGCAGAACTGCCACCCACTCCTTTCTCTCTCTACTCAGTGGGCTCCGGGAGGGCAAGGCCGCATCTAGCTCACCCTACATCCCTGGTGTTCCTGAAAGGTACGGCATGGTGTGAAAGGAGGCCAGATGTGAGAAGGCGAAGGGGAGGCAGGAGTCAGGGTAGCCTCCAGGTTCTGGCTTAGGTGTCTCCCTAAGAGAACAATGGTAGAGAAGTCAAGAGAATACTAGAGGGTGCGTTAGGGGCAGAGGGGAGAAATTTACTCACTGATTCAACTCATTTCTCATGCGGGCCATCTACGTGGCAGGAGTTGTGCTAGGCACTAGTGGCATAAGGGATAGTATTCTTGCTCTCAAGTGAAGTTTACATCTAGTGAGGAAAACAGATATTAATCCAATAACCTTAACAATAAATTTACAAATCATTAGATGATAAGATTAGCTGTTAACTGTTTAGCAGATGTAAACAAACCTTTTATGAGTCAGAACGTATATAATGAAGATAATCAATTGGGATTATCAATTTTTATTTCATCATTTCTACACTTCTTATTTAGGAGAAAGTCATAAGGAAAACTAACTCAAAGAAATTCTGAGGTCCTTTCCTGAGGGCACTCTGGACTCAGCTCTAACTTCTATACCAGGGGTCCACAAACCATACCTAATGTTATAAATGAAGTTTTACTGAAACATCGTCATGCCCATTCATTTACATGGCTGCTTTTGCTCATCAGTGGTAGAGGTGAGGAAGTTGCAACAGAGACCATTGGCCTCTGAAGCTTAAAATATTTACTATGTGCCCTTTTACAGAAAAAGCTTGCCAACCCACATACTAAATAGTCTATACCTAAAATTCAGTATTGCCTAATGAAAGAAAAAATGACATCTAAATTAATAGAGCCAAAATCTCACTCTCAGGCTTTTGAAACTTATTAAGGCAGAAAAGCAGAATGATTTCTAACAAGGACTGAAACATGCTGCAGTCCAGATACCCAGAAAAATAATCTGACTACAACAACATACCATTCTCCAAACATTTTTAGAACTTTAGAAGCAGATTCAATTTCCCATTGGTCAGTAATATACTTTGTCATAAGGGGCACCTGGGTGGCTTAGTTGGTTAAGTGTCTGATTCTTGATTTAGGCTCAGGTCATGATCTCATGAGTTGTGAGATGGAGCCACAGGGCTGCCATGGAGTCCGCTTGAGATTCTCTCTCCCTCTGCCTCTGCTCCCCCTTGTGCCATGTGTACACTCTCTCTCAAATTAATTAAAATCTTGTATTTTGGGGCGTCTGGGTGGTTCAGTGGGTTAAAGCCTCTGCCTTCGGCTCAGGTCATGATCCCAGGGTCCTGGGATCGAGCCCCACATGGGGCTCTGAGCAGAGAGCCTGCTTCCCTGCTCTCTCTCTCTGTCCTCTCTAGCCTCTCTGCTACTTGTGAGCTCTGTCAAATAAATAGTTTAATTTAAAAAAATCTTATTTTTTTTAATTTTATTTTTTTAAGATTTTATTTATTTATTTGACAGAGAGAGACAGCGAGAGAGGGAACACAAGCAAGGGGAGTGGGAGAAGCAGGCTCCCCACTGAGCAGGTAGCCTGATGTGGGGCTCAATCCCAGGACCCTGGGATCATGACCTGAGCTGAAGGCAGACACCTAATGACTGAGCCACCCAGGTGCCCAATTAAAATCTTTTTTTAAAAAAGACAGTTTTTCATGGGAAAAACACACTGTATTCCCAAAAGCATTCACTCTATCAAGTATCAATTGCTACAAGACTAAATTTAACTATCTCTGAATAATAATTGGTCCCATCCTGAATAAATTAACCTCTTTTAAGTGCTGTATTTTTCAAAGACCTTTGAAGTCTGAATTACAAGAAACAAATCATTCAGAGGAGATTGTTTCTTTACCTTGTAATCAACTGGGAATATCATTTTCCATTGTTCTCCTATACAATGTGAATTGTGACAATTCCTGGTAGATTTACGTATCAGAAAAGTATAAACAAAGCTTTCCCGTCTAATTTTTTGTTACAAGTACTATGTCCACAACAAAAGCTGTAAATTCAACTGCACTTTCCACCCTAGGCCGTATACTGAGACAAATTCACTTTTACAAAGCTGTACGCATTATCTGTTTACAAATCAGAGTGAAATGTAATTCAATCTCTGAATACAAAGATTTCCTTATACTCCTAACGAAGTAGGCTCTGTCTTTTGCCTGCCCTATCATCCGGCAGGATGCAAATAAGGGAGAGATACTCTTCTGCAGAATGGTCTGGATAGCATGGCTTCTGAATGATGCAAAATTCAAGACACCCAAGTTTGGGTGTTTCCACCTGGAAGATGTTTCACTTTCTGTCCCCAGATTTTATAATCTTGGACCAATGTCATCAAAACTGCATGGGACACCAACTTACGTGACAACTGGAACTGAACAGGCAGAAAAGACACTGACATCCGTGGAGCTGCAATCAGGATCACAGCAGCAGTTGACGTCACACCGCGCAGGAGTCAGGTCACAGACGCACAGAGCAGCAACTACAGAAACAAAAGAGGTGGACCGCAGAACTTCACCACCAGCGGGGAGTGACTGCCCCCTGCCACTGCCAGGTGTTGAAAGTCCATTTCATACAAAAGGTCCATTTTATTTTTCCTATTGTACTTTGGCGGCGATCTGTGAAGTGAAAATTAGTCAGTTTGAATGCTTCTCACTCTGAGGTTTGCCCCAAGTAGCTAATCATCTGACTCACTTGGAAGATGCTGTTTGTGTTCCACCTACAAAGACTCTGATTTAATAAGCTGACTATGAAACCCAGGCATTTGTGTTTTTCGAAAATTATCCGGGTAATGCTGATAATTAAAACAGGTTTAAGAACTAGCATGCTAAATTACTTCTCTGCCCTTCAGAACTACCAGCTGGTGAGTTAGGAAACCCAGACATGTTTGTCAAAAACTTTCCAGATGATGTTGATAATTGAAGAACCAGCATGCTAAATCACTTGCCGCACCATAAGTACCACTGGCGTTAATAGTACAGATTCCCCTGCCCCTTCTCTGGAGATTCTGATTCAGAGGAGGAGCCCAAAGAAGGCCACCAGGAATCAGGGTTCTCAAACTTCTCTCTCCAGATGTCACCTGTGGCTTTGAAGCTGAGCCCGCATTCACAAACTATTGATCAAGAATCAAGCTGATTCGGGTGCTTTGTACTTGGGGTTCTGGAAATACCTTTGGTAATTTGTTTTTAAGATTTTATTTGAGAGAGAGAGAACATAAGCGAGGTGAGGGGCAGAGGGAGAAGCAGACTCCCCGTTAAGCAGGGAGCCCGATGTGAGGCTTGATCCTGGGACTCCAGGACCATGACCTGAGCCAAAGGCAGACACTTAACCAACTGAGTCACCGAGGTGCTCCCGTCTTTGGTAATTTAAATAAAGCATGAGGGGAATAGAAATCTCCCCACTTCACAACATTTTTCTTTTTTGAGAGAGCACGTGAGGGGTGGGGAGGAAGGGACTCAGGGTGAGAGAGAATCTTAAGCAGACTCCACACCCACTGAGGAGCCCCTGAAAGGCTCGATCTCACAACCCTAAGATCATGACCTGAGCCCAAATCTAGACCTGGAAGCTTAACAGACTAAGCCACCCAGGCACCCCACAACATTTTTTTTTTAAGATTTTACTTATTTATTTGACAGAGATTACAAGTAGGCAGAGAGGCAGGCAGAGAAAAGGGGGGGAAGCGGGCTCCCCGCGGAGCAGAGAGCCCGATGTGGGGCTCGATCCCAGGACCCTGGGATCATGACCTGAGCCGAAGGCAGAGGCTTTAACCCACTGAGCCACACAGGCGCCCCCCCCCCACAACATTTTTAATAATAATGACACTCTGGATTTTTAATTCCCTATTTTATTCTGTCAAACAGGGGAGAAAACACCCCCGTTTAAAGATGGCAGAGCATAAGAATGAAAAACACTGAATTCATGGTAGTAATTATTGCTGGGAAGGGGAGAATAAGATCGCGCTTGTCTTACCTGTAGTATTTCATTTTTTCAAAAAATCTTATTCAAAACAAACAAGGATCTCAAGGAAATGGTGGCAGGGAGTCCACACAACATTCTGACTTGCATGTATGAACTATTTCACAACAAAAATGAGCTTTAGAGAAATATAGCTCCAAAAAGGTAAAATAACATACACTGGAAAGAAGTGTATGACTAAGAAGAGGAAGGTTTTGCCAATAAATACACAATCCTTTCTTAATCTGAGACACAGAAGTCTTCCCCTATAAGTTTATATACTCCCCTCCAGCCAAGCACTCTTCCATGTGCTTAGTAAAATGAAAATGCAATTCACGCATGCTAATATAAAATATAGTGTTTAGGCTCCCTGCCTTATGTGTTTAAAATTACAATCTTGATTTTCCAGAACTCAAAGCTCTTTTAAGTAGCTCTAAGACTAGTAAGGACAGAGCAATAGTGTTTAATAACTCCACTGGGAGGGGAGAAGGTCTCTATCCAGGATGTGAGTGTCCTTAATCAGCTAACAAGTATCCGCTGAGCACTCCCAAGGTCTGAGTAGCTCTCAGCTGCTCTTCTACACCTCTTAACATCGACATGCCTGGCTCTAGAGCAAGATTCTAAGGAACAGAGCTCGGATCAAGATGAAAGTTATCACTTCTCTCTTCCACCTGTAGTCCACCCCGCACATGGTGTCCAGTTTTCCACTCACAGTCAGCCCCTGCTCCTGTCAGTGGTGGTACCTAAAATCAGGGAAGTAATTCATCTACCTGAAAAATGGGGATGACCCACATCACAGGGGATTAAATGAGATACATTACAGACAAAAGGCTTAGCAGAGGGCCTGCTACACCGTAAGCAGTGAATAAATGCCAGCTGTCATCTATTACTACTTTCCAGGTCTAAAGCTGGGCCCTTTAAGAAGACGGAAGTGCAAATTCATCCCCCCCATGCTGGAAAACAGCCCTGAACACATGCCCTAATAATGATGGTTCAAGAATAGCTTCATTCTGGGGAGAAATCACATAAACAGATGGAATACTTAGATGGATAAAAGAAAACCCAGTCCAAAAACCGTAGAGAATTTTGGATATTGAACACTATGCTGCAGTCTGTCCCCATCTATCACTTATTTACCTTCCCTACTAATTCGGTAAATCAACAGTTTTGATATAAAAGCTTTATTTTAAAAAAAGCTTTAGGGGCGCCTGGGTGGCTCAGTGGGTTAAAGCCTCTGCCTTGGGCTCGGGTCATGATCTCAGGGTCCTGGGATCAAGCCCCACGTCGGGCTCTCTGCTCAGCAGGGGGCCTACTCCCCCCCCCCCCCGCCTCTCTTCCGTCTCTCTCTGCCTGCCTCTCTGCCTACTTGGGATCTCTGTCAAATAAATAAATAAAATCTTTTAAAAAATAAATAAATAAAATTTAAAAAGCTTTAGTATATACTGAAACAGAAAATGTATTTCTCTGTACTTTTCCTTACTCATTTTTTGTAAAGATTTTATTTATTTATTTGACAGACAAAGATCACAAGTAGGCAGAGAAGCTGGCAGAGAGAGAGGAGGAAGCAGGCTCCCTGCTGAGCAGAGAACCCGATTCAGGACTCGATCCCAGAACCCTGGGATCATGACCTGAGCCGAAGGAGAGGCTTTAACCCACTGAGCCACCCAGGCGCCCCTCCTTACTCATTTATACTTTTATTTATAAGTTTATACTTATTCCTTACTAACTTACAAAGGAGGCCTTTTGGAGAAATGATTCAAGAACTCAAGTCGGAGAGTACAAGGAATCACCCAAGGATGAGTTTTCTATGTACCAATACTGAGCCTTACTTAAGATCTTTTTCTCATACGAAGGGAGAAAAAAAAAAGAAAGAAAAAAATACATATATACTGCACACATACTGGAGTTACAGAGGACTTAAAGGGTTTTTGTGGGTTTTTTTTTTTGAGATCACAAACCCCTTTGAGAAACTTGCTCACTGCTAAGAACCCTCACCCAGAAATATGCATATTCACAAAACTCTGCACTCTGAACATCTCAGGGTCTCAGCCATCCCCTTAAGTCACCCACATCAAGTCAGATTATAAAATATTCACTAATGTCTAACTCCAGAATTAAATCACTTTCTGAGAAATATGTTAATTACCCTTAATGATGAATCCTAAGAAGTGGACATAACCCCTCACCCCCTAGCTTCCCACCTCTAACTCAACACAGGAGGAATTTTGGGTTTCATAATTCAAGTCCTTAGACAAGGGCGTAGTCACATTTAGTAAACTAGACTTCTGGCGTTTCTTTTTGATAAATGAAAAGTTCAGCGCATCCTATGCATTCAGTTTCCACAACTGCCCAGAAACTTCGGATTTACGTAATTTCATCTCTGCTGCTAAAGTGCAACGACTCGTTCCTTATTACCTTTAGCGATAATGTTGTCCAGGACAACTGCAAGTAATTTCAAAGAGTTTAGACTGTCCCACTTAACGCTTCCTGAGTCTCGGTTTTCTCTTCCGAGAAGGACAATGAGGTCTACCCTACGGGTTCCTAAGACAATTAACGCCTATGAAATACTCGGCAATGCCTGTACACAGTAAATGTCCAATAAACGTTCACTATCATTAGGGCTCATCCGGGCTACCCGCTCCAGATTGGATCACTCTAGATCCCCAGGAACTACCACTTAGTACCCACCGTCCGTGACCGGAGTGGGCCTGGGGCCAGAGGTGGGGACGGGGGCCTTGGGAGTTCCAGAGGGCCTAGGAGACAAGGCGGGTCGGGGAGTCGTCCGGGCTGCCTCCGTAGAGTTGAGGCCCTCCGTCGGCACAGGCGGAGTAGCCCTGGTCTGGGCGCTCACGGAGGCCCAGCAATCCAGAAGCAGAAGCAGGAGCGGCCGGACGCCCTGCGGCCCCATGACCAGGCTGAACGCCGCGCCGACCGCTGCGGGGACCGCGCGTTGCCTGGCAACCGCGGCGGCTCGGCGCGGGGCATTACGGGAAGGGTCCCGCGAGGCCGCGCGAGACCGCGGGGGCGGAGGGCGGGGCCTGGGCAAGGCCTGCCACGGAGGGGCGGGGACGGGGACGGAAAGAGGGCGGGACCAGGGAAACGCAAGGATGTGGGGCTGTGTGAGGCTAGTGGGGGCAGAGGACTTGAGAATGCTCGGGGTGGTTTCCAAGCGGACTGCGGCTCTTGTTTAAAAAAATGCATATTTCCAAGGTCTGACCCTGGATTCAGATTCAGTAAGTCTAGGGCAGTGTCCAGGAATCAGTATTTTTAACAAAGGTCTTGACGTAACCAGTGAGGGGACGGAAATTTGGGATCCTATCTCCTAAAGCTACTAAATAACGAAGGAGCACAGTGACCACTTCATCGTCCTTGAATTTTCTCTGTCACACACCGTGACAACATTATCTTCGTGTTTTTTGTTTTAGATGGCCGGATCTAAGGAGGTCGCCAGGTAACTTCTCTTCACCCTGTTGTAATAAGGGGGGTCAAATGAGCACTTAACTTTTTACAAACAAAAAAAATTGACAAAAATTAAGTAGAATGATGTGTTAGTTTTAAACGAAACGAGCAAAAACAAATTAAACTCTACAAAATGACGTGGAGACCACAAGACTTACTTCAGTAAGGCCCCTCCAATCAACTGGCTTATTTATAAAGATACCCCAGCCCAGGGATGTTGGCTATATGGTTGACACTTAATTTTCTTACCATTGAGAAGTAAATGTCAAATTAAAATGTCATGGTATTTACTAAAACACATTTACCAATTCAGGAAAAAAATGCCAAAACAGTACATATACGTAGTTTATTAAGTTTATATAGCAAAGTTAATCACCAAAGAGGCACCTTGAGCACCTTTCTCTGGCCTACCAGAGAAAGTGTAGAAAAAAATAATTGGATCAAAGGTATACTACAGATATTTCCTTTTTTTTCCCCCTACGAAGGATTGCTTTAACATCTGACTGAAATTCTGGGCCATTCTTAACAACTGATGTAATGCTTTCCTTTAAAACAAAAACAAAAACAAAACTGTATTTTCCCAACCTTTACTTCATAACTTCTAAACCCAGGACTTGTTTTTGTTTTTTTTTAAACTTCTCTTTACTGTTTACCTCCAGGTACTACTTTCTTTTCTATTCCTTAATATCTGTGAATCACTTTGTCTTGTTTTCTGTTTTAAAGTTGTAGGTTGCTAGATTAAACTTTGATGAAGAGTCCTTTGGCCATAACATTTTCATTTTATGGTTCAGGAAATCATCTCACCACCCCCTTTATGCCCAATCTCAAATACCTGGTAAGTTGCCCAAAGGTAATTTTATGACATCTTGCAAAGTTGAAAAGAGGGCTACATCAGCTCAGATCCATTTTCCAAATCTTGGGAACACTGAGACTTTTCCTTTCACAGGTGACCCATTTCTGCCAGACTTTTTTCATCTTTCAACCCAGAGGATCCTTCCTCCCTTTCTTCTCTCCTGCCCTTGGCAGGTTCCCTCATGAGGATGGAAGGACACAAGGAAGACCAAGATCAATTTCTGTATTTTATCCAAAACTGCATCATTTGGGTTGTGCATAAATGTTTGTGATTTTAAATGTCCATCTGTTTCTCTAGGATTATTGGCGTTCTCAATTCCTTATAGTCTGTGCCAACATTGGGAGGAATCGAGACAATTCAGCTTTTTGGAATTCTGCATTTGGAAGCTGCCTTATATGAGGAGCCTGAAAAACCAAAGACAGGAGTGGCTAGGTGGAAAAACAGCTAAGGCTTTTTAACGCAGCATTAACCATTCTGACTTGATCTTTGGCATGGTTTGGGGTGAACTGGTTTCTAACCTATCTAAAATTAGGTATCCAGTTTTTTCTATCTTTATTCGACTTAGCCAAATATTTTACAGATAGAGAGGCAGAACCGTCAAGGTTTATAAAAGAATTGCTTAGCACTACAAGGCGATCAAGGCTGTGTGAGGACAAAGGATTGACTCTACCACTTTGGTTGAAGTGAGCAGTCCAGTACCTGATTTCTTTTTTTTTTTTTTTTAAGATTTTATTTATTTATTTGACAGAGATCACAAGTAGGCAGAGAGGCAGGCAGAGAGAGGAGGAAGCAGGCTCCCTGCAGAGCAGAGAGCCCGATGCGGGGCTCGATCCCAGGACCCTGAGATCATGACCTGAGCCGAAGGCAGAGGCTCTAACCCACTGAGCCACCCAGGAGCCCCCAGTAATTGATTTCTAAGTCAACACCCAGAAGAAAATAATCCTCAACTTCTCTCCTCCTCCCATTCTTCATGTGCCAAATCAACCACCAGGCATCGTTCTTGTTCTGAAACATTATGGGGACAGGAGGACTGTTTGAGCAGACTTCACATTCTTGGAAGTTCCCAAATTTACAAGTTTGACCTTTCCTGAAAATGAGGTAAGAAATATGGTCATAGGCATACACTCACAGGAATGAAATAAGAATTTCTTGCTTACCAAATAACTTTAAAACTGCATCCTATTAATGGGCTACACTGCTGTTTGAATAAACTAGTTGGGTTTTTAAGAATCGTTTTTGGTTTTGTTATTTGCATACTGAAACACAATCACAATCAGAGTTACAAAAAATACCACTGTACACTGCACTGTGACCAGATTTGACATTTTGCCATATTTACTCCATATTTCTTTTTAGTCATTTTCATGAGGGATAATTTATATACAGTATAAATGTCTTTGTGTACAGTTAACAAACACATATGGTCATGTAACCACAGTTACAGTCAAGATACAGAATAATTTTACAACCCCCAGACCCCTCCCCCTGGTCCAGCTCTTTAGGGCAGCGATCTATTTTCTGTCCCTAAGATTTTCCCTTCTCCAGACTGTCACATCAATGGCATCATACAGTGTGCAGCTATTTGAGCCTGGCTTTTCACTTAGCCTGATGCCTTTGAGATTTATCAGGTGGAACCATCCAATGGTTCCTTTTGTTTTTGTTTTTATGATTTTATGTATTTATTTGACAGAGAGAGACAGCGAGAGAAGGGACACAAGCAGGGGGAGTGGGAGAGGGAGAGGCAGGCTTCCCGATGAGCAGGAAGCCCTATGCGGGGCTTGATCCTAAGACCCTGAGATCATGACTGAAGCTGAAGGCAGACGCTTAAGGACTGAGACACCCAGGTGCCCCCAGTGGTTCCTTTTGTGACTGTCTTATTACACTCTAATATCCTTGAGGTTCATCCAGGTTATGCATGTGACAGGATTTCCTTCTATTTAAGGCTGCATAATATTTCATTTTATATATATATATATATATATATATATATATATATACACACACACACATATGTGTATATATATATAACAATTCTTTTTTTTTTAATTTATCTGGGTATAGTTGACACAATGTTACATTAATTTCAGGTGTACATCATAGTGTTTCCCTAAGTGTATATATGATGCTACATGCCCCACAAGTGTAGCTCCCATCTGTCACCATGTAACACTATTATAATATCGTTGTGTAGCCTTGGCACCTTTGTTGAAAAGCATTTGGCTGTATATGCAAGAGTTTATTTCAATCCACTCCTTTTTCTTTTTTTTTTTTTTTACAATTTTATTTATTTATTTGACAGAGAGAAAGAGAGATCACAAGTAGGCGGAGAGGCAGGCAGAGAGAAAGAGGAAGCAGCCTCCACGCTGAGCAGGGAGCCCGACGCAGGGCTCGATCCCAGGACCCCAAGACCATGACCTGAGTGGAAGGCAGAGGCTTAACCCACTGAGCCACCAGGCGTCCCTCCACTCCTTTTTCTTACTGACAAGTATTCTATGATGGATATACGCCAGTTTCTTCATTCACCAGTTGAAGGTATTTGGTCTTTCTAGTTTTGGACAATTACAAATAAATCCCTATAAACATTCATATACAGATTTTGTATCAACATCCATCTTCATTTCTCTTGGGACTGTACACCTAGGGGTAAGATTTCTGTGTTGTATGGTGGGTGTCTGTTTAATTTTACAAGAAACTGCCCAACTTTTTTCCAGTGACTGTACATTTTGCATTCCCACCAACAAAGTAAGAGATTTCTAGTTGCTTCACATGCTCATAAAAACTTGGTATGGTCAGTTTTGTTTTCATTTTCATTTTTAGCTATTCTAATACGTGTGTGGCGGTGTCTCATTGTGGCTTTATTAGTGGGCTTTTAATAAATTGTCATCTTATGACAGCACTCTTACACTGCATTTTAATCTTGGGGTGCCAAAAGCGTTTGTTAAATATCAAATGAAGAAACGAATTCTTCGTTTTTCTATAGACAAAGAGCCTCAAAAAAAAATGGAAGTAAGTTGTCCTCTCCGTGCCCTTGAAGGGACCTGCTCTCCCCTCCCCCACTTCTATTTCTATTTCTCTGTGGTAAACATGTTTTCATCATTGTCCTCAGGACCTGCTTGTAGTTCTGCTTTTATTCACCCCTGACTGGAAGCCTGTTAGTGAGTTCTTCCTGAGGCCTGAACCTGCTTCATTTTGCCCTGTCATGGGGTCAGTCATTTCTATTACAGCTTGTTTCAAAGCACGTACCTTTTGTTTGTTTGTTTGTTTTTTTAAAGATTTATTTATTTATTTGACAGACCGAGATCACAAGTAGGCAGAGAGGCAGGCAGAGAGAGAGGAAGGGAAACAGGCTTCCCGCTGAGCAGAGAACCCGATTCGGGACTCGATCCCAGGACCCTGGAATCATGACCTGAGCCGAAGGCAGAGGCTTTAACCCACTGAGCCACCCAGGTGCCCTGCACGTACCTTTTGTTAACCTAAATTCGTTGGAAAGAATGTGGAGACCAAAGTGAGCAAACACAAGATTAGGTAAGCCTGTGTCAAAAGCCTCAGCCTCACACTTTTGAAGTATGTTTTCCTCCCCAAAACCAGGACTCATGATCTGACAAGTCTGCATATCATTGTGACGACAGTGAAAAAGTTGGAATGTCCTGGAAACTTCAGAGTTATCATGGCCATGGTTATAAAAATTCTGGACGGAGGGGTGCCTCGGTGACTCAGTCGGTTGGGCATCTGCCTTTGGCTCAGGTCCTGATCCTAGATCCTCAGGATCCAGCCCTGTATACGGCTCCCTAGAGGAACCTGCTTCTCCCTCTCCCTCTGCCTCTCCCCTCCACTGGTGTGCACGCGCTCGCTCGCTCTCTTTTTTTTTTTTTTTAAGATTTTTTATTTATTTATTTGACAGGCAGAGATCACAAGTAGGCAGAGAGGCAGGCAGAGAGATAGAGGGGAAAGCAGGCTCCCTGCTGAGCAGAGAGCCTGATGTGGAGCTCGATCCCAGGACCCCGAGACCATGACCTGAGCCAAAGGCAGAAGCTTTAACCCACTGAGCCACCCAGGCACCCCGAGCTCTTTCTCTTTAAAAAAAAAAAAATCTGGATGGAATCAACACTAATTCCAAACTCCAGAATCCCCATCTCTACATTATTGTCAACTTATTAGGGAGAAAAATGGTCTGATGAGAAAAGATTTTGTTTTTACCTAGGTCTCTTTGGACAAACACGCAAACTGATATCTCTTTTTTTTATAAATTCTTTTTTTTTTTTTTTAATTTTTATTTATTTATTTGACAGACAGAGATCACAAATAGGCAGAGAGGCAGGCAGAGAGAGAGGAAGGGAAGCAGGCTTCCCGCTGAGCAGGGAGCCCGATGCGGGGCTCGATCCCAGGACCCTGGGACCATGACCTGAGCTGAAGGCAGAGGCTTTAACCCACTGAGCCACCCAGGTGCCCCTGATATCTCTTTTTTTATCTAGATCATTTGTTAATTCCTTAAAAGAAAGAATGAACGGTCTTCTGATCTGAATCTAGCTATAAATTCTCCCTCAAAGACAGCTTCTTACTCTATGGGATAATAAAATATCAGTCATATTTTAACTTCTATCCCCTCCAACAAGAATCATGAACAGGCCTAAAAGTTTCCTTTTAAAATATTCTCTTCAAGGGGCGCCTGGGTGGCTCAATGGGTTAAGGCCTCTGCCTTCGGCCCAGGTCATGGTCCCAGGGTCTGGGATCGAGCCCCGCATCGGGCTCTCTGCTTGGCGGGGAGCCTGCTTCCTCCTCCTCTCTCTCTCTCTGCCTGCTTATGATCTCTGCCTGTCAAATAAATAATTTTTTTTAAATCTAAAAAATAAAATGTTCTCTTCAAGACATAAGAAGCTGGTAATT
Source organism: Martes martes (assembly GCF_963455335.1). Taxonomy (NCBI): domain Eukaryota; kingdom Metazoa; phylum Chordata; class Mammalia; order Carnivora; family Mustelidae; genus Martes; species Martes martes. The sequence goes on from NC_137901.1 coordinate 85,000,511, forward strand.
TTAACAGTTTCTGGGGAGAAGGAAGGAAGGTGAGTCACTCCTCAATCCATTGTGCCTGTATTACTTTTCAGTTAAAATCAAATTGATTTTTCTTGAGGTACCTGGTTGGCTCAGTCTGTGGAACATGTGACTCCTGATCTCAGGGTTGATTTCTTTCTTTTTTTTAAAGATTTTGTTTATTTATTTGACAGAGAGATAGCACGCAAGAGAGAGAACACAAGCACAGGGTGTGGGAGAGGGAGAAGCAGGCTTCCCATCAAACAGAGAGCCTGGTGAAGGGCTTGATCCCAGGACCCTGGGACCATGACCTGAGCCAAAGGCAGACGCTTAACTACTGAGCTACCCAGGTGCCCCTCAGGGTTGATTTCAAGCCCCATGTTGGGCATAGAGCTTACTTAAAAAATAAATTTGGGGGGGGCCTGGGTGGCTCAGTGGGTTAAAGCCTCTGCCTTTGGCTCAGCTCATGATCCCAGGGACCTGGGATTGAGCCCCGCATCAGGCTCTCTGCTGGGCGGGGAGCCTGCTTCCTCCTCTCTCTCTCTCTCTGCCTGCCTCTCTGCCTACTTGTGATCTGTCCGTCAAATAAATAAATAAAATATTTAAAAAAAATAAATTTGGTTTTTAATTTAAGTGAACGTAAAAACAAAATAAATTTTTAAGACATATGTTCCTCGACATTTTTTAAAAATATTTTATTTATTTATTTGACAGACAGAGATCACAAGTAGGCAGAGAGGCAGGGAGAGAGAGAGGAAGGGAAGCAGGCTCCCCGCTGAGCAGAGAGCCGGATGCAGGGCTCTATCCCAGGACCCTAGGATCGTGACCTGAGCCAAAGGCAGAGGCTTTAACCCACTGAGCCACCCAGGCGCCCCTCGACTTTTTTTTTTTAAGATTTTATTTATTTGAGGACGGTGGGGGGTAGAGGGAGAATCAGACTCCCCACTCCGCAGGGAGCCTGATGCAGGGCTTGATCCCAGGACCCCAGGATCATGACCTGAGCCAAAGGCAGATGTTTAATTGACTGAGCCACCCAGGCACCCCTATGCTTCTCCTCTTAATCATCATTCTTATATTCCATTACGAAGAACAATTGGAAAATAGGGCAAAAATTCTTCCTTCCTCCCAGCTTTGCCCAATGTCTACTGCTTAAAGTACACTTGAAAACAAATTTTAAAGGTTGTGAACATTTTCAAGTCTAAAAAAAATTAGACTCAAATACTGTAGGCTTCTGTGATTGTACCATAAGAAATGTTTACTTTTAGGAATTATCAAAAATATATGTCACTCTTAAAATTGTTTTTAAGGATGGCACAAAGGAGACCATTTGGCTGCCCCACATACTTTCTTTCGGTCACTGGTCATCATGATTTGCAGGCTGGCTCTCCATTCTGACATTTCAGAAACCAAATCTTTCCAGATCAGCCCAGCATTACTGGGCCATGATAAGCAGATCTTCCAGAGATCATCAGGAGAAGAATTGTCCATTTATTGCTCCTATTTATCCTCCAGATTTCACCTCCTCCAGGAGGCCCTCCGGCCCTGACCCACCAAATAGGCAAAGTCTCACAAATTTCAGAGCAAGGCCAGTCTCAGTTAATCTAGCTCCATCTCTTATTAACTGGGTACTTAACTTTTCTGATAAGATCTACCATACTGACAGTTCCAATTAAAATCAAGACTATGGGGCACCCAGCTGGTTCAATCAGTGGCCATGTTGTGAGTTCGAGCCCCATGTTGAGTGTAGAGATTACTTAAAAATAAAATCTATTTAGGGGCACCTGGGTGGCTCAGTGGGTTAAGGCCTCTGCCTTCGGCTCAGGTCATGATCTCAGAGTCCTGGGATCGAGCCCCACATCGGGCTCTCTGCTCTGGCGGGAGCCTGCTTCCCCCCCTCTCTCTCTGCCTGCCTCTCTGCCTACTTGTGATCTCTGTCTGTCAAATAAATATTTTTTAAAAAAATCTATTTAAAAAATAAAAATAAATAAAATCAAGACTAGAGGGTTTTTTTTTAAAGATTTTATTTATTTGAGACAGACAGAAAGAGCACAAGCAGGGAGAAGGGTCAGAGGGAGAAGCAGACTCTCTGCTGAGCAGGGAGCCGGATGTAGGGCTCCATCCAAGGGACCCTGAGATTATGACGGGAGCAGGGAGCCCAGTGGGGGACTCATTCCCAAGACCCTGAGATTGTGACCTGAGCCCAAGGCAGAGGCTTAATGATTGAACCACCCAAGCGCCCCAAGGCTAGAGAGGTTTTATTTAAACATATTGGTTTTGTATATGTATTTCTTTTTCTCCCACACCATAAAGGTCAGTTTTCGATAATGCCAACATAATTTATTACTTGATTTATCCCAAAATACACATTTAGCACAGGGCTAAGTCTCAGAATAACAATGTCAACACTATCACCAAACACATGGGTATTGAAAAGACAGGAGGGACACCTGGGTGCCCCAGTCGTTAAGCATCTGCCTTTGGCTCAGGTCATGATCCCAGCTGGGATCGAGCCCCACATCAGGCTCCCTGCTCTGTGGGAAGCCTGCTTCTCCCTCTCCCACTCCCTGTGCTTGTGTTCCTCTCTCTGTGTCAAATAAATAAATAAAATCCTTAAAAAAAGAAAAAGAAAGAAACAAGAGATTTCTTTGTAGCTGCACGCTTTCATTTAATTCCTCTGTTTTTATCGTGTTGCCTCCACTCTTTTCTCTGAATGCTATCTCTGAACGTAGAGCTGTTCTGTTTGATGTTCTCCAGAGAATAAACAGCTAATCTTCTGCAAGGATCAAGGCAAGGTGTCACAGGAGGAGAGTCTGAGGTTATGCTATTGGAATCCTAGGATATGTTACTGGTACAATTAATGGTCTGCTTTGACTCTCACCTTTCCCCGTCTCTGCACCCCACCCAACCCCCCGAACACCGGTACCTGAGACCTTCAATCCCTGAGCCTTTCTGGGGCTCTACAGCTGCAATCGGCTTGCTTCTCCTTGGCAACTCCTTCTGCAAGACCTAGGGCTTCTCCAGTCAGCCAAATCATCCATCCACTTTCTAGCCTCCAAAAAGGATTTGACAACTCTCAGGAGCAGTCATCATCTCTCCCGTTCCGTGTGGGTTTGGACCTTTTCTCTCCCTCTTCCATCATGTTAGTAGTGTTTCGGGAGAGCACAGAGATAAGTGGACAGGTCTTATCAACCATCTTTCTCTGTTTCACGTAAATGTTTTCCATATCAGGAGTACGGAGGTAGAAGACTGAATGATGAAAAGCACACCCACAGTGTTTGGGTCCAGATCCCTGGTTCTGCTACTTGCAAGCTATGTAATCTTGGGCATGTGTCCTGTGCTCACATTCCTCATATATAAAATGGGGATAATAGTGGGACTGGTCGCAAAATTGTGTGAGTGTGTGACCTGGTACTGAACACTTATTAAGCACTCTGAAGGTTTAAAAATGTTATTAAAGAAAGGGTGTAGGGTTCCTTAACTGGAAAGGACAAAATGGAGTCTCTAGTGGGCTCAGTCAGTAAAGCATACTGATGTGGGAAACAAAGGCAGAAGAAAAATTATTCAATTTCCTTACTACCTAGAGCCCTCTGACAAGTCTTTGAAACAGAGTGACATTCTTCTAGGGACTCAGCTGCCTCAATGTTGACCATTTGCTAAGGGCAAAAGGCAATCCTAGCCACCGCCCGGCACTGCCCCCCACCCAGGATCCTATAAGTCTACTTTAACATATAAAAATTCCTTTAGAAATTTCCTTTATCGCTAAACCCCCAAGACAGGTGTTGGTAATCATCTCCCCAAGCATATCGCTCACTGATATACATCTGAATGGTCTCATGACTCAGGTTTTATTAGCGAGTAATAAATGACCTTCCCTCAACAATAGCTAGCCCCCTCAAGGTCCTGGAAACCTTGCTTCCAAAATTCCTTAGAGACTTACACTATCCCTAACCCCCTCCCAACTTGAAAGGATATAATGGGTCATTCCTCTTGACTCCAGTGCAGCTCTTTCTGCCCACAGGCCCTGTCCCCATGCTTTAATAAAACCACAGATGTCTCAAGAATTCTCTTTCGGCTGTTGGCTTCAAACCCTATCATTCTTTCCTAGGTCACATGCAACTCCTGATCTCTAGGTCATGAGTTTGAGCCCCACGTTTGATGTACAGCTTACTTTAAAAAAAAAAAAAGAAAGGAAAGGACAAAGTGATATTGATTAACTCTGCCAAAAGCTAAGGAAGAACCCTTGATTCTCTGATCATTTTGTCCTGAAGTTGACTGTATTCTCAAGGTTTAGCAGCCGTGAATCTTGCAGTTTCACATTTGTCCTGCAGGTGGCATCCTTTGTCACCAAAACTTTGTTCCCAGCCAGAGCTGACCCTGAGGGGAAAAACATACCCTTTTATCTTCATTCCTCCTTTGGTTTAATCACTTACTCAGTATTTACTGAGTACCTACTGTGTGCCAGGAACCACGGAAACAATGGTGGTCAAGTACATACCGCCGCTGCCTTCTCAGAACTTAAGAGTTTGCAACAGCTCTGGAATTTAATTCAAAGAGGCTGAGAGGACCCCTCTTCTCCCACATTCCTCCCTCCAAAAACACCTTCCATGTGACTGTGCAAGTATGAGGCACAAGCCCTAACTGGAGTCTACTAAGAAACAGAAGGCCCTCTTGAGCGAAAATGATGCCATAAAGGACATTACTTATCACCAATAATTTTTCAGGCCTACTGGTACTTAAAGATTTTCATAAGCCCCACCCTCCAAGGAAAGGGTTGGGAGGCTAAGGGCCATTCAGATAGTTACCAACATAGAAAGGGGCGTTGGGGTGTTGGAGTGGGTGGATGGGAGGATTTAGGAATTACAGGCCATAGATAACGATTCTCAAATGTCCCCCCAATTTTTAAGCCATACATCTCCTTTTGAAGAAAAATTATCCAGAATTTGGAAATAAGACCAAGAGAGGGCAGCATAGTTCTTTCAATGTTATCTAAGACATTGTCAAATAAGCCCACCTAAGGATGAATTCTCTAGCAGGGGTCTGGAAACTTTTCCTGTGAAGGTCCATATAGTAAAATATTTCAGGCTTTCAGGCTATGTGCTCAACTATTCAACTCTGTTGTCTTAGCACTTTCTCTTGTTGTAGAGCAAAGGCAGCCTTAGACAACATGTAAACAAATGGCTGTGACTGTGTTCCAATAAAACTTTATTACCAATGTAAGCAGCAGGGCCAGATTTGGCCCCCTTGTGTAGATATCAGCCAAGGAATGTACCTTTGTTTGCCAAGTTATCTACTATTGGTTAAAAGCTCAGGTTTTTTGTCTGAGAGAGTTTCAAATCATTTCTGTCCAGTGGTGGTGGGGGAAGAACCCTGAAATGAATAGTCTTTATTACCCTGTGGAGATTAATCAGTTTCGCATTTAAGTTTCCTACTTCTCAAAATGCTCTCTGATCCAGCTGTTTCCTTTTTAACAAGTGGAATAAATTTTTCACATGTTTATCCTCTGTTTGAATGAGTCATGTTGTAACTTTTGACATTGTTTGTTACACTTTTATTGTTCCCCAGTAATTAGTAAAACCCATTACCTTCAAGCCCTGTGTTACCATGGAGGTAGCAAAAAAAAGAACTTAGGAATTGCATTCCAATCTGTTGTCAAACTCAGAGGACAGAAACCCCCTGTAGTAGGGACAGAGATTCTGTGCTTTTGGCAAGGAATTTTTTTAAAGCCCATATCATTTCTCCCCCAATTCCCTTGGCATGAATAAGGTACAATTTTTATATTTCTAAACAATACACTACAGGAGGAGTCATTCGTCTTATCCAGCCTCAGGCACTCTCTGGGCTCTCACTTCCACATTTTAGTCCCCAAATCCTGGCCTCCTTAAATCCACTTTTTAAAAATAAGCACCTCACCAAAGTGTTATGAACTAAATGTTGACATTCCTCAAAATTCATATGTCAAAGCCCTAATTCTCAGTGACCGTAATTGGAGACAGGACTTTTAGGAGATAATTAAAGTTAAATGAGATCATAAGGAAGGGGATTATGGATGAGGTAATAGGCAAGCCAGAAAGAGAGGCCTCAGAAGAACCCAGCCACACTGACACCCTAATAGACTTCCAGAACTATGAGAAAATAAATTTCTGTTGTTTAAGCCACCCAGTTATGGTATTTTGTTATGACAGCCCAAGCTAAGACAAGGCCAAACCTATTCCCACCCCCAGGACATTTGCACTGGCTGTTCTCTGTGCATGGAATGCCCTTCTTCCAGAACTATAAATGGCTAGCGGTTTTTTCTCAACTTTTCATTTAGGTTTCAGATCAAATGACATCTTTCAGAGCCCTTCTCTGATTACCCTAATGGAGCCTCCCCACTGTAGTCATGTACCTGATCACTAGTGAGATCATCTATCTCTTCACATGTCTGTTGGACAACTGGGTTTCTCTTCAGAAATGCCCTTGTTAAAAGCTAAACTGAGTCATATTAAAAAATTTTAGGAGTTTCCTTGAGCACGAATCATTTGAGGTAGTGCCAAACCAGAAGTGGTTAGGAGCACCAATAGGAGCTAGGAGCAAGACTTCCAGGAAGACCAAGAGGCAAAGGAAGGAAATCACTTGATCAGCTGTATGGTAAGTGATTGCCTTATGTGAGAGAGCCCGGTTGGCTCTTTGTGACAGGTTGTCCTTAGGTTTGAATTTCATAACCTTGAGGCACCTACAGGCTTATCTTTGGGTTTGCTTATGTAGGGTGTTAGGGCACTAAGCCACCTCACTCTAACAGCCTCTATGCATAATTAATTTAATACCCTGTTGGTCATTTGTCATATTTTTCTACTTTTCTATTGAGTTCATTTTCTTTACTATTGTGAAGAAGTTCTTTATGTACTCTGGATACTAATCCTTTTTGACTTTATGCATTATAAATATCTTCTCTCGGTCTATAGATTATCTTTAAAAAAAAAACTATTTTTATGATGCCTTTTGTTGTGCAGAAGCTTTAAAAAATGTTACCTGTGGTAAAATATGCATAACATAAAACTTAAGATGCCCTTTTTAAGTTCAGTGGCATTTTTTAAAAAGATTTTATTTATTTATTTGACAGAGAGACATAATGAGAGAGGGAACACAAGCAGGGGGAGTAGGAGTGGGAGAAAGCAGGCTTCCTGCCAAGCAGGGAGCTTGATATGGGGCTCTATCCCAGGACCCTGGGATCATGACCTGAGCAGAAGGCAGATGCTTAAGGATTGAGCCACCCAAACTCCCCAGTTCAGTGGCATTAAGTACATTCACATTGCTCTGCAGCCATCACCCCGTCCATCTCTAGAACTCTTTTTGTCTTCCGAAGCTGAACACTGGTGTTGCTTCCTCCTTTTGGCTATTGTGACTAATACCGCCATGAACAAATAACAGTTCATGTTCCAGCTTTCCGTTTTTTGGGTATATGCCCAGAAGTGGAATTGCTGGATCATATGTTTAATTTTGGAGGAACCATCATACCGATTTCCACAGCAGCTACACCAGTTTACATTCCCACCAACAGTGCACAAGGGTTCCAAATTCTCCACATCCTTGGGTAACATTTGTTATCTTCTGGTTTATTATTATTATTACTGTAATAAAAATGATACTTATTACATTATACAGTAACCATCCTAATGTGTGTGAGGTGCCATCTGTGTGGTTTTGATTTTCATATCCCTACTGATTAGTGATGTTGAGCATCTTTGCCTGTGCTTATTGGCCATTTGTGTATCTTCTTTGAAATTTCTATTCAAGTCCTTTGCTTATTATTTATCCTTTTTTTTCCTGTTGTTGAGTTGTGAGGTGTTTTTTTTTTACATATTCTAATATTAACTCCGTATCAGATCTATCATTTCCATACATTTTCTCCCATTCCATGATTGCCTTTTCACTCTGTTGATTATAATCTTTGATGAACAGAAGTTTTAAATTTTTATTTAGTCTGATTTATCTATTTTTTTCTTCTGTTGCATGTGCTTTTGCAGTCATGACCAAAAATCATTGCCAAATCCTATGTCATGAAGCTTCTTCTCTATATTTTCTGCTAAGAGGTTTATAGTTTTAGCTCTCATGTGCAGGCCTTTGATTTATTTTGAGGAGCTTTAAATGTAATCAAATTGATCAAAATTATTTTTTAAAAAAGATTTTATTTATTTATTGGACAGAGAGAGAGATATCACAAGTAGGCAGAGAGAGAGGGGGAAGCAGGCTCCCCACTGAGCAGAGAGCCCAATGTGGGGCTCGATCCCAGGACCCTCAGATCATGACCTGACCCAAAGGCAGAGGCTTAACCCACTGAGCCACCCAGGCACCCCATGATCAAAATTATTCTTAACAACATGTACTCTTTCATTATTGAAGCCATCATTTCTCATCCCAATATGCTTTTGACCCCTGGGATTTACTCTTGTATATTATGTGAATTAGGGGTCCAGTTCAGGTTTTTTCTCCAGAGGGATAACCAATGTCCTCACACCATTCAAAAATAATTTTTTCCCCAGGGTGCCTGGCTAGCTAGGTAGGTGGAGCATGCAACTCTTGATCTTGGGGTTGTGGGTTTGAGACCCATGTTGATTACTTAAAATTACTTAAAAGATTACTTAAAAATAAAATCTTTAAAAATAATAACAATAGGGGCACCTGGATGTCTCAGTTGGTTGAGCATCCAACTCTTGGTTTCAGCTCAGGTAGTGGTCTTGCGTTGGACTCCACACTCAGCTCAGAGTCATCTCGGGATTCTCTCCCTCTCCCTCTGCTCCTCTCCTGCTTGTACTCTGAATGAATAAATCTTTAAAAAATAATAAATAATAATAATTGTTTCCATTAATCTGTAATATTACTTTGGATTCCTCTCAAGTTTCCATAGATGCACGTGTCTCTTCTCCCTCTTAATATCTGCCTAGCTGAGCCTTCAAAAACTCATTTATTTCCCTTGTCATATCTGTCTGGTTGGTCTACTAATATCACAGTTCTAGCTTTAAAAAAAAAAAAAAATCCCTGCCTTAGTAAGCCAATCCCTTATTTGTCTTCCATCTTTCCACTGGTTCTGTTCTGTAGCATGACAGAAGCATATTTTAAAAATAAAAAATAAAAAATCTTTATCCCTCTCTGATTTCCTCAGCAAACATGTTTCCCAGAAACAAAGTCTTCTGGGCATAAGCATCATTAACTGCCCTCTTAGCTTTCTCTACCTCAACTCATAAAGAAACACTGCCTCCTGTATAATAAAGGTTCTATTCTTTTCCTTTGTTTTCATTAATAAAATATAACCCATTCTGTGGGTAAAGTCAGAGTCTGAGCTCCCTAAATTCAAAGCCATGATCAAGGTTTACTCAGCAGAACAAAGCCATCCTGGGATCGCAGTGGTGAAATGAGCCTTACCAGCGTGTGACAGACCAAATAAATGTTAAGAAATCAGCCACTCCATGGGTCTGGCTCATGGCCCCAAAGGAAGCTCAGAATAGCCCACAGAAGAACGGATTCGAGGTTGTTAACTTTGTGGCATCCACCTACACTCTGTGTTCCTGCTGCAAGGAGGCTACAATCTCACAAAGAGCTCTGCAGACCCTATATAATTTAGCTGCCTTGGCTGTTTAAAGTCTAGCCTAAAGTTTTGCTGAAAGACATTCTACAAGAAGCAAAAAAACCTGTCCTCCAGAGCCTAAATATTTGGAGACTAAAATTCTGCCCTCTTTAGAGTAAGCCTTTCCTGCGACAAAAAGATTTTTTTTTCCCCAATAACCTAATCCCTGTCCCCACCACCTGCTGAGGTCAAAGCTGTGCTCACAGGGGTAAGGTCAAGGCCTGCCCAAGAGGCCCTTGTACTCAGGCCACTGCCAGTTAAAATCCTGCCAAACAACTGTAGCTGTCACAAAATACCCAGGTCAAAACCCACTTGACCCACAATTACCTTTGAGCCTAGGGCCCTGACTGCACCAGAAACTTGATCTCCCTGTGCTATTTCAGCCCCCAAATGTCAGTCCCCGTGCCTGCCTTTCAAAGCTTTCTGAAGAGAAAATGAACACGTTGGGGGTAAATGTATGGGGTGATCATTAATTACACCCTCCTCAGTCTTTCCAAATTCTAAACCCACTGAGAAGTTGATGTATGAATCGGGCAGCCGGGACTCAAAAGTATCAGCTTTATGGATAAGGCTGCTTGGAGATCATGGCTTCTGTGTGCTCTCAGTTCCCCCTTCTGAATTACTGCAAGCCTCCTCCATAGGGACGGGCTCCCCAAATTGGAGGAGGAAACATGAGTACCCCAAGGTCAGACCACAGCGAGAAAGAAAAAAGAGAAAGGCACTGGGCAACATTGTCACCATTTTCTCCCAAACCCACGAATCAGACAAAGCACTCCTCATCTCATGGAGGTACAAAAGGAAGAGCCCAGAAGTTTGCCTTCACTCGTTTTTCTAATGAGGACTGGGAGCTCCTCCTCCCCTATGTGAATAAGCAGAGGATAATTTCCCTCCTCACAGCTGCCTTTGGTTTGGGGACTTATTCTTGGTTCAATAAATGTAACCATGGTACCTGGGTCACATGACGTGTTTGTCAGGATTCACAGTATTGCAAGCCAAACTCAAACAGACTTGAGCAAAAAAGGGAAATAATAGACGTTCAGGGACTGTTCCTTCTGCAGGTAAAGTTGGTTTCGGGGGTGTGCTCAGTGTCACCAGGCCTCTTTCTTACCCCCTGTAGGCTCTGCTTCTCTTTGTATTGCCTTTATTCTCAGGCCAGCTCTTCCCGAGTACTGGCAAAAATGGCCGTCAGCAGCTCCAGGCTTGTAGTCCACCAGCTTACAAACCCTGGTGAGACTTTCTCCTTCTTAATACTTTTAGCAAATTGCATGGGGGAGTTTCACAGGCCTACCGTGGGTCACGTGCCTCCACTCTGGGCCAATCACGGTGACGAAGAGAATGCAGTGCTCTGATTGGTCAGACCAGGGCCATGTGTCCACCTCGGGTGTTGAATTACACCTGCAAGGAAACTCAAAATACTATTATCAGACAATGGGGGGAAATGGATGCTAGGTGGGAAAAAACGTGACCATCACACACAATGCAAAGCAAGGTAAGTTGGATGAAAAGAACAACCTGTGGCTAGTTCCTTCGAAAGGGATTGGCCGGCCAGGCACCAGGGGTTTCCTAGAGACCTCTCCAGTTCAGCCCAGCTCCACCCATGAACTTTGTAGGGGATGAACATGTTTCTTGCTCCCTTTCTTCAGCTGTAGAATAAGTTGCTTGTTCTGTGTGATCTCTAAAGTTCTTTTGTTCAACAGCATTCACGTCCTAGATTTATTCAGCGCCTGGACTTGCCAGGCAGTGTTCTGGAAACTTGAGATAAAGTAGTGAATAAAATAGACAAAAATTCCCTGCTCTCGTAGAACTTAACGTTTTAGTCAGGGAGGAGCCAAACAATTGACAAAATAGATAAGTCCTACAGGCTGTGAAGGAAACAGCACGTGGGACTGTTGGGTAGTCACGTGATTAGGTGGTCAGAGCAGATGGTACAGGTAAAGCAGGTGGCAATTGCCCAGTCTATGGTGTCCATCGTTCTCACTCCCATTCTTCTTCTCATTACTATTGTTTATTATTTTATTGTAATTGTAATAAAGCTTATTACTTTATTATTGTCACTGGCATAAAAAAGCATTTGGTGACCCCTTCGTGTTTCCAGCTTAATGCAGGTAAGCTTAGCAAATAATGATCTCTGCAGTAGGTCCTCAACTATTTTTTATTTATTTACTTTATTAAAAGATTATTTATTTATTTATTTATTTGACAGACAGAGATCACAAGCAGGCAGAGAGGCAGGCAGAGAGAGGGTGGGGGAAGCAGGCTCCCTGCTGAGCAGATCCTAGGGCCCTGGGATCATGACCTGAGCAGAAGGCCTTAACCCACTGAGTCACCCAGGCGCCCCCTCAACTATTTTTTAACCTTAGATACAATTCATGCACTATAACATTTGCCCTTTAAAGTGCACAGTTTAATATTTTTTGTATATTTATAAGGTTGTGCCACCCTCACCACTATCTAATCCCAGAACGTTTTTATTACCTCAAGAAGAAACTCCACACCCATTAAGAGTCACTTCCCATTCCCCCACACCCAGCTTCTGGCAACCCCTAATCTGCTTTCTGTCTCTATGGGTTTGCCTATTCCAGACATTTTATATAAATAGAAGCATACAACATGTGGTCTTTGGGGACTGGTTTCTTTAATCGAGCATCACATTTTCAAGGGTCGTCCATGTTGAGGCATGTGTCACTGCGTCACTCCTTTTTATGGCCAAATAGCTCCTAGACTACTTTTCTAGCCCTGTTCCTCATTATTCTTCATTCAGACTCTAATGTGGAACAGCACATCCTTGTTCTTCTCCAGTCACACTCTGCGTTTGTTTAGTTTCTATATCTTCCTCTCACACTGGCCATCCCCTTGTCTCCTCCCCGCCCCCGGCTCAGACCTCTCTCTGTGCATTCAGGTCTCTTCCAAATGTCACCTCTTCGTGAAGTACCCTTAGTACTTCTCCCACCCCAACGGGTCCCATGTCTCCTCCTCATGCTCCTTTTTTATTTCAACCGATGATGCTTATTTTTTCTATATATTTACTTAACTTTAACCCTCCTGCTCCACTATGATTGCCATGAAGGTACCAATGTCTTTTGTCCTTATCCCACAGCCTCAGACATCACAAAGTGCTCTTCAAGTATCTGCTCACTTGCATTGCATTGTTATCACCCAGTCAGTGGTATTTGGGGGGTTTGGGGTTTTTTGTTTGTTTGGTTTTTTTGTTTTGTTTTGTTTTGTCAGAGAGACAGAGAGAGACAGAGATCACAAGCAGGGGGAGTTGCAGACAGAGGGAGAGGGAGAAGCAGGCTTCCTGCTGAGCAGGGAGCCCAATGCAGGCCTCAATCCATCATGACCTGAGCCAAAGGCAAACGCTTAACCGATTGAGCCACCCAGACATCCCATTCCAATTAGAACTACCCAGTAGTTCTAAAGGGGGGGGGGGCAATTTTGTTCCCCAGGGGCCATTTAGCAATATCTGGAGACATTTTTGGTTGTCCTAACTAGGGGGCGAGGTGTGCTACTGGTATCTAGTAGGTAGAAACCAGGGAAGCTGGCTAAGCCCCCTCCAACGTACAGAACAGTGCTTCACGATAAAAAATTATCTGGCCTCAAATGTCAATAGTGCCAAGGTTGAGAAACATTGCCGTAAACTAATTTGTGCTCCTTTTGAATAGGTTAGCAAAAAGAAATTAGGAGAGATCAGTGCACCACTCTGGCAGAAAATCATATTAGGGAATTTTTTTTTTCTTTTTTTAGGAGCTGGGGGTGACTCCAGTGCAAAGCTCTTTCCTAATGCCACAGAGGTGCCCTGGGAGCACAGATGGTATTTTCACCACTTGTTCGCCTTTGAGAGTGACAACTGACCTCCCAGGAATCTTTGAAGTGCTAGGAATGTAATTCTGTTAAGGAAGAAAACTCTTAGGGCTTTTTAAATCTATCAAAATGTCAAAAGGGATTTGTGCTTCTTGGGGAGGGCAGGAGAAGGTGCTTTTTTTTTTTCAAAGTACCCTCTTCTGACTTCCCCACGATGGTGAAACTTTTCAGATCTGTCTCTGGAATAAATGATTCAAGGGAACCTGAGGCCCTGTCTCCTCTCCTTTCCAAAAACTGCACAGGAGCTTTAAGAAAGGACTCTGTTCACATTGTGCTCTGGGTGAACAACTCGTTTGTAGGAAACTCAAGGCACCGGTATCATTTAACTGGAAACAGCAGCCCCATTAGAGCAGAGGTTACCAACTTCAGAGTCACATCTTAGGTTCCTGCTCGCCTCATCTGACCGGTTCTTATGAATGACATGGAAATTAAATAATATATGCCCTGAAAATGAAAGGTAGGAGCAGTCTGAAGAAGTTTGACGAGGCAAGGAATAGGGGTTGACATGCTATTTTAAAAAGTTTGTCCTTGGGGTAGAATTACCTGACATCCTGGCTGGGATTTGGTAGTGGTGTGTGTGCTTAAAAGAATAACCTTTAGCACAGCTGGCATAGACATAAATGCCAAGCAGAGGATCCGCAAGCCTCCGCCCCCTCTTCTGGGCGTGCTCCCAATTTTTGTGGGTCATAAAAAATAGCAAGGTGTGACTGCGATCTTGGAATCAACCGTAAATGAACTTTTTCTTAGTCCACATACTTGACGAAATGCCGCTCACTTTGCAAAGTGAGTTATTCCATCCAATTTTTATGAAAATCCTTAAAGATAGAAACATATAGAGCACTTGGCACACTGTGAAACACAGAAGTATTTGATGATGATAGTTATTAGGATAATGGAACAATGCACTTTGAGTGAATGTTTGGCAGGACTTCCAATATATTAAGAAAGGTATAAAAAAGAATCATTTGAAGAATGAGATGGGAATCCCCAGAGTAGCTACACTAATGTCAAAGATGAACTGGAGGGCGCCTGGGTGGCTCAGTTGGTTAAGCAACTGCCTTTGGCTCAGGTCATGATTCTGGACTCCTGAGATGGAACCCTGTATCAGGCACCCTGCTCTGACCCTCCCCCATCTCATGCTCTTTAGCTCTCTCTTGCTCTCTCTCCCTCTCTCTCTTAAACAACTGAATAAAATCTTTAAAAAGAAAGTGAGCTGGAAAAGAACCAACACATCTGGGTTATAAATGTTTGTTTTAAAAAAAACTAAAAATTATTCCAAATTGGATCACTTGTCTCAAATCTCAGTTTTCTTTTATTTGTAACTACTCTTTATCCAATCACTCTTTTATCCAACAAATGTGATTTTTAAATATTATTTATTGTTCCTATTCAGTTATTCCTTCTTTTATTCAACATGCACTTACTAACTCCCTTACCATGTGCCAGACAGTACCCTGGATTCTCATAATACAATGGCAAATGATTTTTTGCCCTTAGGGAGTTTAGGATCTAGTGAACTATTCATTCATTCTTTCATTCATTTAGTACAGTATTTACTGTGTGCCCATGCATTCTGGGGATACAGCAACAAAGAACATAGGACCCTGAGGTAACAAAATTACTTTCTAGTGAGTAGAAGGAAGAGCGAGAAGATAGGCCCTGAAGCATCTGTGAACATGGCTGGAGCCCAGTTAGTGAAGGGACATGGCACCAAATGAGATGCAGAGGTATGCAGGGGCTAGATTATGTAAAGCCCCATCAGGGATGGTATGTAATCTGTACATTCATACACACATACAAACGCATTACACATATTTGGTGAACTAATCTTTCCATTAGAATACAAACTCCTTGTTAAATTTAGCTATTTAACCTAAATAATTTCAGAGGAAGTGTGTTAATAACAATCAAAATCTGGAGAAGGCTACTGCGATGTCTTTGTTAGGGGTGGGCTGAGAGCTGAACAAAAAAAGCAAAGGAACTGCCTTTCTTGTCAGCGGCTGTCCTTCTGAAGAGAAGAGGTGTCAGCTGTGGAAGGAGAGAACAAGGGGCCTCATCTTTGCAAGTCTTCGCCACTGCATGACCTGTCTGGGCACTCAAGCCGGAAGTCAGAAAACCTGCTTAGACAGGTGGACCCTCAGGAAATTTAAGATTTAGGGCAAAGAAATTTGGGGCCTGGAATTGTTTAACCCCAGATTGTCAGAATCATTTGCAAAGTCTGAAACACTTCTATATGATGTATCTATAGTGGCCATTTCTTGATCTCCATCACTATCTGCCTGTTCACCCCCCAGTCTAATACGGACAGTAATAGTTCCTCAAATTTTCCTAAATATTATGTAAAAATGGCTCTTCTTTCCAGATTGCCGCCTCTAAACCCTTCCAGTATATAAATTCTGGAGATGTCGCTAAAGTTGCGTACTTCAGTTTCTTAAGGTATGTACTGCGGAGTAATACTACATGACCTGACCTGGTTTCTTTTGGGTTTTTCTTTGAAGGGATGGTGGGGTTATTTAAAACAATAGCCTTTAAAATATATGGCTAAAACAGGGAGGAAACTTTCAAACAGCCCATCTGTGATTTTCAATAACTTAATTTAGGTTCCGTGTGTGGGGAATCCTCCCAGGTTCTGGCTGCTAAGCCATGAAGTAAAGAGACTACAACTCCCAGGAGAAATTGCGTCCACACCCTCTGCGCACGCTCGACCTCGGAGACTATATAAGACAACGAGCCTGAGGGGGCGTGGCTTGGGCCAGAGCCACGAACTGTGGGCGGGGCCATAGGCGTGGCCATGGAGGGGGCGGCGCTGCCGGCGCGGCCCGGAACACGCTAGTGGAGCGGAAGATGGCGGCGGCAGCGGTGGCTGCAGCCGGGACCCCACTTGGGCTGAGGTGGAGGAGCCGCCGGCTCTGACCTCGCTCTGGCTCCGGTGCGCGCGGCGGAGCGTGTGCGAGGCCCCGCGCGTCGGGCAAGGGCGGCGGCGGCGACTCTGCGCCGCCCTGAGGAGCGCCCCGGCGGCGGCGCTGCTGCGGCTGAGGAGAGAGCCGGCTCCGGGCCTCCGCGTCCTCCTGCTCCCCGGGCCCCCCGCCTCCTCGGGGGGGCGGCGGCGGCGATGTTCTCGGTCCTCTCGTACGGGCGGCTGGTGGCCCGCGCCGTGCTCGGCGGCCTCTCGCAGACCGACCCCAGGGCCGGTGGCGGCGGTGGCGGTGACTACGGGCTGGTGACGGCCGGCTGCGGCTTCGGCAAAGACTTCCGCAAGGGCCTTCTCAAGAAGGGCGCGTGCTACGGGGACGACGCGTGCTTCGTGGCCCGGCACCGCTCGGCAGACGTGCTCGGTGAGTCCCCGGCCCGGGTCCCCCCGCCCCAGCCCCGGATCCACCTCCTGGGGACTCCCCTGCTCGGGGCTTCCCCAGTTTTTCCCTAGTTCCTCCGGGCGATGAGAGGAGCCCGAGAGCCAGTAGTAGCTGTAGGGAGGGAGCGCTTACTATGTGCCAGGCGCCGTGCCAAGCGTTCCAAGGTGCATTTTCCGTTGCAACAACCCCCATTTTAGAGATGAGGAAACTGAGCCGCAGAGCGGTCGAGCTTTGTGCTCAAGGTCACACAGCCTGACAATGTGACCAGTTTGTCCGAGTCCAAAACCGCACTGTTAGTCACTCGGCTGTGCCGGTCCCGACGACCTCGTCCCTCCCCCCGGAGACACCTGCAGACACCTAACCTCGCTCTTGTTCCCTCCCCGCCTCCTCCCTCTGCGCGCCCCGGAGATCTGATTCTTCGCGTGCTCCTGACGCCACAGCCTGACCACAGGCTGCGGGATCCAGAGCGGACTGACTGTCGTGAGCCCCAGACAGCCCAGCCGCTTTCTTTCGCCGCCTCGATGGTGACCAGATCTCCATCCTTTTCGGAGTCTCGCAGGCGATGGCCTGGTGAAAAAGCACTCGCAGTGCATTCTCCCAAACTGCTCTGGCCCACTTGAGGTCACTTGGGGTGGAAGAGAGTCTCCTTGACCCAAAATAGAATGGTCAACCTCCTTCAAACTGCAGCAAAGAAAACCTTGAGAATTGGTTAAAGCATTTTCAGGCCACAGGTGCTTCCAGAGGCCTATGCCAGTTACACCTTTGGCTGGGAGACTTGCGTATGAGCTTATAGAAAGGGCTAAATATAATTCACAAGCAATCAGAAAGTTTATCATAATGCATGTCTTTGGAGACTGTGTGTATGCCTTAGAATCATATGCCATTAAATCTCTTTTAATGAGTAAAGCACTTCCTTTGAAATTGAAGGACATGCTGTCATTGAACTTGGGTTCAAATGTCACTTTGGTTGCACTTCTCAGGTGAGGTTGAGTTTTTGACTGCTTTAAATTTCATATGCTGAGGCACAGTTTGGCATTGGAACAAATGGTCCTGTAACTTTTTATGACAATAATTATTTTTTAATTTGATTTCAGAATAACTGCCTATTACCTTTGTTTCTACTACATGTAGTGTTTGTGAACATGGTTACTGGAAATGTTGTTCTCAGTTTATGAATGACCCCATTAGCTGTGTTGAAAAAAATCATTTAGTGTTTAGGCAACACTCTTGATGTTAACTTTAAGAGGGTAGGGGCGGATTCAGTAGGTGAAGGAGCTTGTACATAGAAATCATACAAATTCACTTTGAAGTCAGCTTGACCCTGACTTAGTATCTTTTTTAAGAGGCTGTCAATAGCTGTCTTTTCCCATTACATTTAGAAGCTTCATTTAATGAGCTTGTGACCTGTGCTGCTTTTTCAAAATTGGAGTCAGTGCAGCAGAATAGGTGATAATGAGCCACTAATGTTCCCCCTTACAAATCTGTGTGCTGGCTTTTGTGAAAGATTTGCAATGTGATTAATGATTTGGGGACATTTTAATGAGTCAAATCCCTATGCTTGAGCTTGATTTTAAATTTTTTGAAGGCTACCTTCTTAATAAAGTGGGGTATTTATAAGGATATGGGGAATTTTGGTCAAACCCATTTTGAAAAAAGTATAAACCTACCATCTTGGCAGAAACCCTGCCAAACCTGGTTCTCAGCTTTGTCAACCTGTCTCTATGATACGTGGTTTTGGGCAAGAGCCTCTCAGCTCATTTTCCTCATCTAGACTAGAGGATGAAGGGAGTGGACTGACCCTTAGGGACTTCTGACCATCAGGTCATATTTTCTTTGTGTTTTGAAAAAACCTCACCCTTTGTTATTTTGCACCTCAAATAACAGGCATTACTTCCTATTGTATTCACATGGGTACCTTCAGTGTATTTCTCCTTTTATATTTGGCGCCAAACCAGTGGTTCTTAACTTTCCTTGGTTCACAGCCTCAGGAGTTTTGACTGCCCAAGGGCTCTCTCCCCAGAAAAATGTGCCTGGAGACAAAATTTTGCATAGGCATTCGGGAACTTCACTGACACCCCCCCCCCCCAACAAAGTCCATCTGTGTACCACTTAGTGGTCCCTCCACAGGGACCAGATTAGGAACCACAGCTCTGTAACCCCTCCAAAAGGAATACAGCCAGGCGTAACCAGACAGGTATTGCTTAGGTGACCTAGGGTTGGTCTTTGGCCATATTTGACAAAGAGCCATTTCGAGAGAGAGAAAGGGAGAATGTATGTATGTATGTGTGTGTTTGATATACAAATGAGGGGAGACAGGTTCTCTAGGACTGTCCTGTTTTGGAGGAGCTCTTCCAGAAAGTCATCTTGGGGTCCACCTGAAACAACTTTTGAGTAGGCCTCATTTGAACTTTGGCTTCTATAAACCAGTTTGTGGGATAGTGACTTCTATTTTATTGACAGTATCCCATCACAGGCACATCTGATTATTTCTTGCTATGAAAGAGGTGAAGCATCTCAGCAAGTCCTTAGTGAAGCTTTTCCTCCGGAAGTTGGAGTTGTAAACTGAAAAGCATTAAAGGACTATGTTGAATAATGTTATGTTGAACCTCAGTGCTTTGAACCTCCTAGTTCTACAGATAATTCATTTTCTTTGGGTTAACGCTGTGTTTGTTGCTAAATACATGTACATCTCACTGTGCTCATCTACAGTTCCTTGAATGTTTGGAATAAAAGCTATTTATTTCTTTTTTCTTAGAAAGAGAAAGCTGTTTCATTTCTTTAATTTAGAATTGATCTGTTCTATTAGTATACAGTGACTAAAAGTACTTGGTGCTTTACAGCATTTTTGTAGCATCCCCACTGGATTTCTTTTAGGAAAAACCGACTATCGTGGGTGTGGTGAGACATAGGAACCACTCCTATCCCCTGGGAAACTGGCAAAGGTGCTTTCTCTTTATTAGGTCCAACAGGAGTAAACCAATACCATCAGGAGCTATGTGCACTTTTCTTTTTTTCTTCTTCATTGTGGCTAATCCCGTGTTCTCTCATTACTCTATATGGCATGGATGCGTAAGTACACAAAAATATGAGAGCTGCCTAGTGTGTAATTGCTAGGCCTCCCACAGCTCTAAGCTGCTTAACAGCAGAATCAAAGACTGGTGAGAGTTGTAAGATTTAGAAACCCTGGACGCCAGTGAGGAAATGGAGGCCTACAGAGGGTCAAATGATTTTGCTAAGGTTATTCCACTAGTATGGCCGAACTAGGACCAGCACCAAGAGTGCCCATTACATACAGTCCACTTTCTGTAGCATCACTAGTTAAGTTTTCCTGATAACATGGGTGAATTCAAAACCAGTCTTTTCAGGTATAGTTTGTCCTTCTACTGCTTTTCCTGCTTGAGGGTGTGTGTGTATATATTTACAGCTTCTGTGTTCACACAATGACTCATAATTAAAATGCAACAAAAGTTCCTCCGCATGCTAAACCACAGTTTACTGAAACCACTTCTTTAAGAAATGGCAGCATGATCTATGCCATGTAAAAGCTGACCTCGGAATAGAGTTGTAAAGTAATTCTTATAAAACTGCCGGGGTTTATTGAAGCTTGATTTAACTTGAAACCTTAAAAAGAAATGAAAACAATTTCATATTCTAGCCTTTGGATATGATTTTGATTGTGGCCAGGATTTTTGAAGTGTTTTTGTGAGTAATGCTAATCTTAAAAGTAGTTGTCTTAAGGTATAAGGATTATGTGAACAATATAAGGATTAAAAGTTTATTTAGGAAGTGAGTAGATTAGTTAGAATTTTATGTTTTCCAACAGTCATGATAATTTTAATATATTTGGTAGAACCTCAGTAGCTGAAAGTGAATTATCCTTTTAATAACAAAGTAGTCACATTGGGAGAGTGTTTATGTGTGCTAATTTAAGCCTTTGAAGAAGTCATCTTTGGAATTTCCCTCAGCTAGACTTTAAGCTGTGTCAGGAAACTAGTCTCATTTTTATATAGTCATAATTTTCTGAAAGTCAAATTTTATCCAGATTTACCTCTTGACAGCAGACATGACCCTGGTTGAATTCTTAAAAATTGAGAGACAGGAAAAAAAAAAAATGAGATACAGAATTCATCTGTCAGAACGTTTAGCTTTTAAAGTAAAAAAAAAAATGGTGGCATTTAGTATGTTCACAGGGTTGTCCAACCACCACCACTGACTAGTTTCAGAACATATTCACCACCTCAAAAGAAACCCCTGTGCACTAGCAGTCACTCTCAGTCTTCCCTCCCTCAACCCCTGGCAACAGAAAGTATAGGCTGACAAGAGATTTGCCTATTATGGACATTTCATATAAATGGAATCATATAAAATGTGATCTTTTGTATCTGGCTTTTTTCACTTAATATATTTTAAGGTCGACCCACATTGTAGTTTGTCTCAGTGCTTTGCTCCTTTTTATGGGTGAATAATATTCCAACTGTATGGATAGACCATGTTTTTTATCCATTCATCTATGAACGGACATTGGGTTGTTTCCGCAGGTACTTTTAGCTGTTGGAATAGTGCTGCTATGACATATCCATGTACAGGTTTTGGTGTGAACATATATTTTTCACTGTATATATTCATATATACCCAAAAATGGAATTGTTGGGTCTTACTATAACTTTATGAGGAATATAGCTGTTTTTTCTATAATTATTTTTATATACTTATAATTGAGCAAGGAAAATATTTTTTTAAAGGTAACAAATGGAAGTTCTAAGATTAATCATTACTTTGTTATTATTTTTTTCTTAAGATTTTATTTATTTGACACAGAGAGACAGAGAGGGAATACAAGCAGGGGAAGCGTCAGAGGGAGAAGCAGGCTTCCCGCGGAGCAGGGAACACGATGTGGGGCTCGGACGCTGGATCATGACCTGAGTGGAAGGCAGACATTTCACAACTGAGCCACCCAGGCGCCCAGTACTTAATTTTTTTTACTTTTTAAAGATTTTGTTTGTCAGAGAAAGAGAGAGCGCCATTAGTGAGCAAGCACAAGTAATGGGAGTGGCAGGCAGAGGGAGGAGGAGAAGCAGCCCCTCCACTGAGCGAGGGTCTTGATGCTTGACTCATCCACGGACCCTGGGATCATGACCCGAGCTGAAGGCAGACATTTAACCTACTGAGCCACCCGGGTGTCCCTAATCAGTACTTTAACTATGCCTGATTTCATAATCTATGTGCTTTCAAGAGGAAATTGTGGACTATTAAAGGAAATGGAGGGTTGTGGGTTCAGTAAAAGAGCTTTCTAGGACTCATAGAAACAGCAAAGCTTAAGAAGACACTAACCCAAAAAAAAGAAAGAAAAAGCCACAAATTTGACTAGTTGCTATCTGACTTTTCTGAGTGTTCTGTCATTGTGTAATAAAGAAGATTACAAGGTTGATGGTTAGAGGAATTTTGCTGTTTGATTTTTGAACTTTTGCTCCCTGATATTTTTCTCATTTTGCTATACAGATATATTGTACTTTTCAGAGGTTCTTATAAGGCACAATATTTTTAAAGTCATTTCCTCATTTGTTAAACTGTCAAAACTTCTTTTCCTTTTTTTAGTCTTTAGAAATTCTCAAGCTTAGTTTTAAATTTCCCTAATTTTCAGTTTCTCTCAGTGTGTTAATCTTTTTAAAGAATTTTGAATGAATTTTTTGTAGAGCAAGGAATTGAACTTCGAAAGCATGACTGTTTATACTTTTTCAAAAATACTTTTTTGTTAAAAGGTTTTAAATTGTAGCAGGAGGTAAGAGACACGCTTTAGTTGGTTGTAGTGGGGTTTTTTTGGGGGGGGGCGGGGAGGGACTGGATCAGAGGAAGCTCTTCCCTGAACTTTAGCACTGCGTTATGAAACTGGGCAACACCAAAACTTGAATAGCTGCAACAGTATCCAAATGGAGTTTGTACTCAAGTGTGACTCAAGAAGCATTATACTCAGGCCACAGTATTTGACTTAACAACTGTGTTCTTTGAGTAGACGCTTATGTCAAGTTCAAGCTAAATGTCAAATGCATTTTATGTAGGTCCCCATGCCTTTTAGAGAGGCCTTACTTGGGACTTCAGGTTCAGAATTTTCGGAAAAATGCTTTAGAAAAGTAAGTTAACATTAGTATTTCCTTCCTGAAGAAATTTGACTTTTCAAACAAGAAGTTCTAGTTAGTTGAAAACAGTGTACCTTGTGAGTTTGTCTTTCAAAATTAGTGTTAACTCTTGGTCTCATTTTATGAAGTAGTGCTCTCTCTGTCTCCCTCTCTGTCTCTCTCATGCTCTCTCTCTGTCTCTCTCTCTCAAGTAAATAAATAATAAATAATAGTAAAATAATAAAATAGTAAAATAATAAAGTACTGAATCCTAATTTTTGTCATTTGTAATAAAATTTAGTGATCTGTTTTGTTTGGGAGTTGTCAAATATTTTAAAAATACAGTAGTTTGCAGTCTCCTTGAGAGCTAAAATCATTTGTTTCCTATTAAACAATACACACAATTTTATAGAATTGCATCATAAATCAAGACTTTTTGCAAAAACTGACTTACTGCAGAGGGCATTGGACTGAAAACACATACTTAATCATCTAAACTTGATTTGGCAAGTGGCATAGCTCTTTCAGTTTAGTTTAAAATTTTGAGGCAAAAAAGATGCTCAGTTCCTTTGAATAAGATCCCAAATAGAATTTTGGGTGGATTGAGAGGTGGGTGTATAAAACTTTTCCTTAAAGAGTAAAAGTGCTTCACTCTTTTTCCTGAGCATTTATTCAGTATCTTGACCTAAAATATGATTCATCTTATCAGTGCTTTATATATAGTGATTTAGATTTAACAGTGTGTTTTGTGTTTTACATTGTTTTATCTTTTAGCTATGAATAGCTGCTTACTTATCTCCACTTAATTTGCATCTGTTTCCTTATGTATAAAGTTGACTCATCAATAAAGTCAATATAGCTAGGATCATAGCTGGAACTTGGACCTAAGTTTCCTGCTTGTGTGTCTAGTGTTTTAAGTAAATGCTTTTGTTTTGTGCTTGTAAAAATAACACATGTTCAGAAAAGCGCAGTATAAAACACCTGTAACTCATAACTGAGCTATAGTCAGTGTGGTTTCCTTCAGCTTTTGTGTATATAGAATTGCATGTATACATACTATTAAATAAAGTTGAGTTAATATATATATTCTGCTCTGAAGTGTTATTTTTATTTAATGTAAACTGAGCATATTTCCATGCATAATTGCATAGTATTTTTCTGCACATATAACCCATGATTTGTTTAATAACCAGTTCTCTATTTTTAGTTATTTAGATTATTTCCAGTTTTCTTTTTCTTTTTAAGATTTATTTATTTAAACGATTTTATTTAGTTATTTATTTGTGAGAGAAAGAGCACACACAACCAGGCAGTGTGGCAGGCAGAGGCAGAGAGAGAAGCAGGCTCCCTGCTGAGCAAGGAGCCCGATGTGGGGCTCAATCCCAGGACCCCGGGAGCATGACCTGAGCCGAAGGCAGTGGCTTAACCGACTGAGCCACCCAGGCGTCCCTTTATTTATTTTTTTAAAGTCTTACTTATTTAATTAATCTCTACACCCAGTGTGGAGCTTGAACTCACAACCCCAAGATCAAGAACTGCATGCTTGGGCGCCTGCATAGCTCAGTTGGGTAAACAATTGCCTTCCCTGGGGTCATCATCCTGGAGTCCCCGGATCAGGTCCTGCATCAGGCTCCCAGCTCAGCAGGGAGTCTGCTTTTATCTCTGACCTTCTACCCTCTCATGCTCTCTCTCTGTCTCTCTCTCTCAAGTAAATAAATAAAATCTTAAAAAAAAACCAAAAACACATGCTTTACCTACTGTCAAACAGGCGCCCCAATTTCCAATTTTTTGTTTTGAGTAACATTAGAGTGAATGAGTATCTCTGCACCCGAATACTTCCTTAGAATAAATTCCTCGAAGAGTTCTTGAGTCAAAGGCTGTGAACATTTGCAAGGCCTCTGATATGACTGTTAGCATGGATCTCTCCAGAAGGGTTATGCTAATTTATACCTTCCAGTTGTTATGAAATCGCTGTCATCAAAAGCTTATTGTTGATCTTGAGTCTGTCACATTTAACAATTTTATAAATTTACCAGGTTCTTAAGTAGTTGTTTTGTGGTGAATAAGTTTGGTGAATAGTTCTAGAATTGATTGGATTGTTGGTATGAATCCCACGGACTACAGAATGACTGCAAAACCTTTGCCAGAGACTACAAAAGTGACTTACTACAAAGAGTGCTTTCTGTTGAAAGACCCAGTATTATTTTGACTCAGGCCAATTCCAACACATTTTTGTACTGGTTTTTCTTTTACTCATTAACAGACTATATTGAAAAGAAAGGGAATTTCTTTGTGTGTGTGTATGTGTGCTGCTTTGACTGTACATTTTGATCTTTCAAGGATGCTATCTATCATCCAGGAAGTTTTTTGGCTTATCAGAATTAGTTTCTGCTGTCATTTGATGTAGATGAAAAAGATTAGCTGTGCTGAATGAAACAAATAGTGCTCCTGTTTTCACATCAATGTTTGGATATAGCACTTTTGGATAAGAAAATAGATGTGAGCTATTTGCATAAGAGGTAGAAAACTGTTCATGGCCTCTGAGTTAACCACTGATTGGTAATATGGTCATCAATGTTGCTATGAAATGAAGTCTAGACAAGGATGTCTTATGCATACATTTTTAAAAAAGATTTTATGTATTTATTTGACAGCACAAGCAGGGGGAGTGGCAGGCAGAGGGAGAAGCAGGCTCCCCACTGAGCAAGGAGCCTGATTGATGTGGGGCTCAATCCTAGGACCCTGGGATCATGACCTGAGCTGAAGGCAGATGCTTAACCAACTGAACCACCCAGGCACCCACACACACATTGTTTTTAAGAATTCACTTCTCGGGGTGCGAAGTCCGGCATCGGGCTCTTTGTTCAGCAAGGAGCCTGCTTCCATCTCTCTCTGCCTACTTGTGATTTCTCTCTCTCTCTCTATGTGTCAAATAAATAAATCTTCAAAAAAAAAAAAAAGGAATTCACTTCTCTTGGTTCTTGAGCAACAACCTTGATCTTATCGTTGCTTTTTTTGTTCTTGTACGCTAAATTCACTGAACAGTCAGTGGTCTTTGGATAACAAAGTGTTTTTTGTGAATATGTTCCATGTACGCATATTTATTTACAGATCATCTGAATTCAGTGAAGTAAATTAATGCTAATCTATAACCACCTTTTATTCTTTTATCAGAATTTCAAATTGAAAAATGGTTGGCTGGACTTTTTGTTAGTTAGGCTTAGTTTATTAGACTTTAGTTAGTTAGGCTTAAAGAAAAAGCATATTCTCCAACTTTTTCGGTGGTTAGAACCAAAGTAGAAGGATATGGGGCAGTATTTTTACTGTCTGAATCATTATTGAAACTTCTCTGAAAACATACATGTGTTGGTGTAATAAGGAGAAAGGAAAATTTGGGAAGGCTAAAATGGAGTCTTTCCTTTAAAACTAGGTCATGTAATAAATGTAATGTTGTGTGTGAAAGATAAAGTATAGCTATATGTTAACCTTTATTTAATAGTTTCTAAAACAGGTTCCCTTTTCTTGCCATATGACTTAGAATCCCAGAATCTTAGATCTTAGAAAAAGGAACTCTTGGGAGAATTTGTCCTCCTGCCCCTTATTTCACAGGTGACAAAACTAAAGCTTAGAGAAGTCATTTGGCCAGTGTCCTACAACCAGTTAGTGGCAGAGTAAGCTGGGAGTGGTGTCATCCCCTGACTCCTTTTCAGGGTTCTTTCCATCAAACTTTCTTATATGGTCTGTGAGAGGAGCATCCTGTAGCTAGCTCCAACCCAGGGCACAACATCTCGTGCAACTCTAGGTTGAAATACTGGATGCATTCTCGTTTTGGAGTTCTCAGATGAAAGTTAGTACACCAGAGTGTTGGTATTCTAACTTTTCAGTACAGTCAACTGAATTCATTGTTTACTGGTTGTTTCCTGTAAGTCCCTGATGGGTGCTATGAAGAAGACCAAGAATAAGAAGAGACTTCAGCTGTAAAGTCTGGCAGGGAAGGCCTCAGGAACAGTACAAAGAATACACACACATTAGGTGTTGTGGAAGCATGGAGTCAGGTCTTAATAGATAGGTTTTTCAGTAATTGAGGCAAGTGGGAAGAATGATGGTCAAGCTCTCCAGGTTGAGGGATCAGCAGATACAGAAGATTAAGATTCTTCAAACTACAGCTGCTTTATGGCTAGAGAGTAGTTTGGGCTGACCAAGTGGCTTTGGGAGGACGGTTGAGAATTGTTAGAAAATAGGTTGAGACCAAACTGTTGAAGGTCACAATTGCCATGTTAAATAACTGGGTTTCCTTTTTTTGTTGTTTTTTTTTTTTTTTGTTAGGAAGCTATAGAAGATGTTTTTGCCTTTGTTTTGGGTTTGCTTTGGTGGCTTTGGAAGAGGCACCACATTGAAATGGTACAAAATTCAAAAGGTATATTCTAAATTTAAAAGGGTGCAGAGTGAAGTCTCTCACTCTTGACTTCGAGCTGCAGGTTCCTCTCCCAGAAGGAGCTAATGTTATCAGTTTCTTGTGTATCCTTCCAGAAAAAAAATTTTTTTTTAAGATTTTATTTATTTATTTGACAGACAGAGATCACAAGTAGACAGAGAGATAGGCAGAGAGAGAGGAAGGGAAGCAGGCTCCTTGCTGAGCAGAGAGCCCGATGTGGGGCTCCATCCCAGGACCCTGAGACCATGACCTGAGCCAAAGGCAGAGGCTTTAACCCACTGAGCCACCCAGGCGCCCCCAGAAAATTTTTTTTAAAGATTTTATTTTACAGAGAGTACAAGCAGAGGGAGCAGCAGGCAGAGGGAGAGAGAGAGAAGCAGGCTTCTGCTGAGCAGAGAGCCCAGTGTGGGGCTTGATCCCAGTAGGCTAGGATCATGACTTGAGCTGAAGGCAGATGTTTAACCAACTGAGCCACTCAGGCGCGCCCCGCTCCCCCTCACCCCACCGAGGATGTTTTTACATATAAAAGTAGAAAAGTGCATATACGTGGAAGGTATTTGATAAGAGTAACATGGACATAGTAATCTTATAAAAAGCAAAAAAGAAAGAAAGAAAAGAAAATAACACAGAGGGTAATGGGAGAATAGGAAAGCAAAAGACCAGTTAGGAAGCTACTGAAATAGTCTGAGCTAGAAAAGGCTTTAACTAGGGCAGTTCAAAGTACTCCGGCTTCAGAAATATTGCAGAATTAATAGGACTTAGTGATAATTCGACAAAGAGGGTGAAAGAAAAAAGAGAAATTGAAGTTGGTTTTTGAGGTTTTGCATCTGGAAGCCGCCTTAAGTTTCTAGCCTACAGGTGTAGGTGGGTTGGCTGCCATTAATCAGGTTAGGATATGCAAGAGAAGGATCAAATTTGGGAATGGAAAAACAGGATTGCTTGGTGGAAGAGGCATTTCGGAGATGGAATCATCTGGCTCATGTAATGGTTAAGTCCAGCTGGTCTATACTGAGTTCTGCAGTGATTCTCATTAGGATCACCTGTGCAGTTTGGTTTTGATCCTTTGCTAGGAGGCCCAGGCCCATCCTGGACAAACTGACTCAGGAGGTGGTGCTTGGGTAATCTCCGTGTGCAAGAATTGAGAACTTTGGTACCATGTACTAGGCCAGCCTCCAGAGATGAAAAAGATGGTTGGTTAGCAATGAAAAGAGACTCAGCCCTGAAGAGGAGTCACAATATAGAGAGGGGGAAGGGAGATAGGAAAGTTGTGATAGAGGTTCTGTAATTATTGTAATTATCTAAGGAAGTGGTTTAGGCTAATTTATGTATCACTAGTTGTTACAAGATTTTCCATTTAAAATAAAGAATATCTAAGTCAGAACCCTGGCACCTAGCAGGCAGCAGGCAATTAAGAAATAATTGTTTTTTTAAAAAAAAGATTTGTTTAAAAAAAGAGAGAGATTTGTTAAATAAGATTATTTCAGAGCCATTTCTGGAAAAAGAAAACTAATTTCTTCAAAGTGCAGGTGGATCTGTTTTTCCTTGTGTATTTTTTAGAGAGATAAGTTTGTTTCTTACATACTATTAAATGTTTAATGAGATATTGAATGGTGGTGGATGTCTGATGGGAAAAACTGAATGCACCACTCATCTTTTATACATTATCTGTGAGTGGGAATTATCTTTTGGTTGTGACCACAGAACAGTGTTTGTAGACTACAAACACCTAATCAAACATTGTTTTTTCTGATTGCTACAGGCCAGACTATTCTCTATGCTGTTATTTAATCTTAAAGAGAGGCATAACTCTTTTATTGCATGTTGACTGGGAACTGAGCATTGTGGCAGGTTTTCTTTAACACATTATCCCTGTTCCTCACATCAGCCTTGTGATTTCCATTATTATACCCATTTACAGGTGAAGATACTAAGGCTCAGAGAGCTACCCAAGGTCACCTTTGGTACACTTAACTCTAGTCCTGGAGCTGCAGTTTGAACCCAAATCTGACTCCAAAGCCTGTGCCCTTGCCTAGTGTGTATACACTGCTTTTCAAGTCAAATGATCATTTAAAACTTTGTTTTACTGAAGTGATCTTTACTGAGTCTGAATAGTACTTTGATATTAGCTATTCCTAGGCTAACAGTTGAGCAAAGCCCCTTCATTAAAGCAAATAAAGGCCTCAGTTGAACTAGTTCAGTGGACCACGGGGACTTGGGTGGCTTTAGGCCAGCCCTTTCTGGGCACCTGCTTTATGCCTGAATTCCTGCAGTATATATCGTTTTGGGCTGATTGCTGGTCAGAGGTTCCTGGAGGAATGTAATAGGCATTTACCTGGAGGTCAGGTTTCTCTGCTCTTAGAGCTCTAACCTCACCTTTATTACTGCACTTTATCCGTATTAGTCAGAATCTTCAGGAACTGACCAAATTGCCTCTATCCTCAACTTCCTCCCTCATGACTCATGGTTTCATCCTTCAGGGCTCGTATCAGCCACTTCTTTTCTCCATGAATATTTTTCCTGATTCCTTTAGCTAGGTGTAATCTGGTCGTCTTGCTTTAGTTTTTATTGGTGCATGTTTATTTTGTTAGAACCATTTACCGTAAACCTCTCCAAACCCCTCTCCCCTGCCATAGTCACTACCATTTGATTTTAAGCTCCGTGGGGAGGAAATCTTTTGTTATATGTAAATTCCTTTAGCTGCTTTAGTGTCATGTATATAGAAAAAGTTCAATAAACCTTTCAATAAAAATTAAAAAAAAAATTTTTTTAAACAAAATTTTTCAGTAAAAAAATGTTGAGTAACTTTAATATTGTGTGTAAGTGTAAAATGTAGCTCTAACTGGATTTATATAGTTTTTTAAATCCCTCCCATAACGGTAATATACATACTCACTATTGGAAAATGTGGAAAATAAAAAAGAAGAAAAACAATTACTGGTCCTATCACCCAAAGATCATTACTTAATTAAACAGCATGTAGGAAAAAAAATGAATTAGTGTTTAGAAATTAAGGGACAGTTATCCACTTGGCAGGGTTATTCATGTTCTCATTTTTTTATAAAAGAGTGTTTGTGCCAGAGCTACATGTGACTCTTGACCTCTCCCAGAGGGTAGTATTTCAGTAAAGGCCAGCTCTTACTTTTATAGAGGGGTGAGAAAACCAGGGAGGTAAATAGTAACCTCTTTGGGGTTAGGTCAAGGATATATAGCTTAATTGTCATAAACATTAGGTTAACCTCTAAGACCAGAATTCTAGATCTAATCTTATAAATTATAAACAGAAGGAAAAATTCTTAGCCTAACAGGCCAGTACAAGTAGGCACACATCAAATAGCTAGACTTTAATTGCTGCTATTTTCTTATTTAAATGTCAAATTATTAGGTGTTATATAACATTTTCTAATATCTAGAAACTAATAGGAGTGTCAGGTTTAATAGAAGCCCTTAATTCAATAACACAGTAAGAGCCCTGCCCATACTGTCCATAGTTCACTCTAAGTGTGAGCCTGTGATTTGCCTGTTGCTTTTTTCTATTCCGAAAGCACTGCTAACAGCATTTAGCATTTGGGAAACATATGTTGCAGCTCATAAAGAAGTGAAATTACCTTTTCTGTGACTTCACCTTCAACTCTTCGGTTTGTGTGGTGAGAAGGTAGTGATTCCTACCCAAATCTGTAAGATACCCAAGGTCCCCAGGTCACATTGAGCCAAATGTTCCACATTAAGTGTTTGGTATTTAAACAGAAGAGCTAAAGTTAGAGGAAGAACATTGTATTTTAAAAAGGTTGGCTTTAGGGGCACCTGGGTGGCTCAGTCAGTTAAGCATCTGACTCTTGGTTTTGGTTTAGGTCATGATCTTGGGGTCGTGAGTTTGAGCCCTGCATTGGGCTCCGTGCTTAGCTTGGAGTCTGCTTGGGATTCCTTCCCCCTCCCACTCTCTACTCCTCCCCTGCTCTAAAATACTTCTCTCTCTAAAATAAAATAAAATCTTAAAAAAAATTTTTTTTGACTGAGTTTCTTGAGTTTCTTTGCCTTCACACTGTCATTTCCTTAACCTCTTTCCAGCATTTTTCACTGCTTTTTTAAGGCAAGGTAGCTGCCCAGAGTAGTCTGGAAGTTACTTTCTCTAGATAATGAAGTATTCTGGGCAGTAGGTATGAATATGTGTGTGTGTGTGTACATTTTAATTTGATTAATTAAGAAGTAATTTTGTGTTTACTAAACTGGAAAGGAATAGCTATTTTGTTTGGAATTCTAAAACGTAAAATGGACCATTTATTCCTGTGTTGGGGTCCTTATTGGAGTTTTGTTAACTGCCTCAGACAGTTTGATTTCTTTAGCAGAATTTGAGTTTTGCTTATAGGTTCCACTTTAGCACATTTTATTATAGGATTGAACCTTTCTTCCTTTTCATTCTTTCAGCTTCATTGCCTCAGCTTTTGAGTTATCTGTTCTGCTTAGAGATCTTGAGTTCTTGACGTAGACTTGGTCTCTGGAGAATCAGAAGAAGCAGGTTTCGTTGTGATTAATGCAGAGTGGTTGCTTTGGGGAAACTTTTTGCAATGGGAATATATCACTTGCTTGTTAAAGCGGGAAGACCATCATAATCTATATAATTTCACCTCTAGAGAACTGAAAGGACTGTTAGTCAAAGCAAATTGTACTTTTCTGAATAACTCAACTGTTGAATTTTTTTTTTCCAGTAATCCTTTTTGTTCCCTTTGGGATAATTATTTGCAGATACAACATTTCACAGTCCTGAATCACAGGGGAGTGTTCTTAATGTCCAAATAGTTGAGGCTTCAGCAATGTTAATACAAATATGATCTGTTCTCTTTGATAGATATTAAGTTTATACTCTGATCTCATTTTTCTTTAGTTATAATGCTGCATGTTGTGATGTCTCTAGATAAAGAAGTTTGGCTCTGAGAATACTAGATTATAGTATATGAAGAAGAACCTCTTCATCTGAAAAGAAGCTGGCTATAGTACTGCAATAAATACCACCTCACCAGTGCCTCATTAGATGACTACTTGCTGCAGAAAATGTAAAACCAGATATCATTATCCCTCCGTATTCAACTCTTGTGATCAAGCCAGATTCTTACTCAGTTTCTCTTCTGGAATTACAATTCACTATCAAGTACCCATCCTAGTAGATAGGAGATGTTTTGCTAATGGAAAAACAATCCCTGTAGAACTGTCTTACTTTATTAGAGTGTGAGGCTCAATGTAAAATGCCTTGAGATCATCAAAGATGCAAGAAATAAAGCTCTTACCTTTGGGTACTATTTAATATTTGAAATTCTGCCAGTCTTTTTTTGGATAAAATAAAATTGCCATTTTTTTTCACTGATACCTACATTAAAATTGAAATTTAGTATTTATTCTCTAGGCATCACTATCTTCTGGAAAATGTTTGCTTTGTAACTAATTGCATGTCAGTCTGAAGATGATTGTAGTAGAAGGGCTTAAGAAGAATAGCAACCTCATGCCCATGGCTAATAATGGAGGACAGTGCTAGAGAGAAACGGGCTTAGTTCAAAGTCTTTTACAGGGTGAGCCTTTTGCAGCTACACAGTTAGGTGACCATAAGTAATTGGAAAATTGGGATTTTTAAGGTTCCACAATTTCAGCTTACCGAATCTATTTTCCTTCACTTTTTGGCATAGAACAAAGGTACTAATTAAAATTCTCAGTTTAATAAAAAGTTGAATGATTTTTAAAGTACAGTAAAATTTTGTTTTTAGATGTTTATAACTAAAGCAAAGACAAAAATGTGTTAGAAAAATGAAAATTCGTATTCCTTTAAGAATTTTTTTTATAAGAAGATAGACTTAAATGATGGGAAACACACCAGAATTACCCTTTCTCCTTTTCTCTTAAGTCTTCACTTTAGAAAAACAGTCTCTGGGAAGCTTAACCAAAATATTCTGTGAAAAATTGTAATTATCATATATATTTCTAATTGATTATCTCTGACTTCACAAAACTGATATTTCCATGCAAATAGTACCTAAAGGAATTATCTGCACTTTATAGTCTCCTCTCAGCCTTCTGCTCAGCTATTTCAGATATGTAACCATTATCTTAATCTAATAATGGTTTTAATTGGATTTTGGGGTCAAAGGAAACACTTAAGCTAAAGGTATGCTGACAGAATGTCATTAATGGAGACATAAGATGATTACAGTGAGTTAAAGGAAGTAACTTCTACATTCAGTATAAACTCTTGGCATTCAAAGACTTCCCAGTTATAAACTCAGCCTACCTTTTCAGCCTCACCTCTTTTCATCTCTAAAGAAATTCTGTCATTCTGCCAAACTGGATACTTCCTTGAACTTAATCAGCTATCATATTTGTGATTGTAATTTGATGTCTAGGGTAAGGTACAATTCACAAATGAGTTCTTTGGCCAGGAATTCTCATTCCTAAGATCCCCACTTGAATTTATTACTGTCTATGCTTTCTTTGACCATGTCATCTACCCCAATGGTGTCAGTTCCCGATCTTTGTCAAAGATTTGGTGGCCCTGATTGCCTTCCCAGTTGCAGACTCATCGTTCCTGGCTTCATATAGAACATTTCCCTAAAAATGTCCTCCTGGCACCTAAAACTCCGCATACCGCGAGGCAGAATTAAATGTCTTCCAAAGGTATTTCCATCAGTACTCATTCCTGAAGTCCAGAAATCTATTGATATAAAATACATTGATAT
The DNA here is from genome assembly GCF_963455335.1 of Martes martes. Lineage (NCBI taxonomy): Eukaryota > Metazoa > Chordata > Mammalia > Carnivora > Mustelidae > Martes > Martes martes. The sequence continues at coordinate 85,034,587 of NC_137901.1, forward strand.
CAAGTCCAGGTGTCTTTCTGTATTCATTCCTTTGTATTTCCAGTGATTATTTTATTTCTCTTCTTACCTCTAACCTAAAATCTTGCAGCTGATGCCTGACCTCCAACCTCTTCCCAGCCCATTCTCTCCATTGCTATCAGGATTATTTTTCCAAAGTATAGATTGTAGGGGCACCTGGGTGGCTCAGTCGGTTGAGCTTCAGACTCTTGATTTTGGCTCAGGTCATGATCTCAGGGTCCTGGGATTGAGCCCCCCGCCACAGTTGGGCTCACATGCTCAGCAGGGAGTCGGCTTGAGGATTTCCTTCTCCCTCTGCCCCTTTCCCTGTTCATGCGGTCTTTCTCTAAAATAAGTAAATCTTTTTTTAAAAATTAAGTTCTTGGGGGCTCCTGGGTGGCTCAAGGGGTTAAAGCCTCTGCCTTCGGCTCAGGTCATGATCTCAGGGTCCTGGGGTCGAGCCCCGCATAGGGCTCTCTGCTTAGCGGGGAGCCTGCTTCCCCCTCTCTCTCTCTGCCTGCCTCTCTGCCTACTTGTGGTGTCTGTCAAATAAATAAATAAAATCTAAAAAAAAAAAAAAAAATTAAGTTCTTGGATAACAATTCTCGGCCCTCCACAGCTTCAGCTCCTGTCCTCCATTTTTCAGCTTCTCCGCACTTAACCCAAACCCCCAGCCACACCTAATTGCCCTCCATTTGTTTCCTGTTACTCTTCTCCCTTGCCTGTGGAAATCTGACTTATCTTCCAGGGCCTAATGTGAATGCTATTTCCTAAGCAAAGGCTTGCTCCATTCCCACAGTGCCCCATGAGCATTAACCATTTGCTCTTAACCCCCCACCCCCCATAGCAACATTTCTGGGAGCTGTTTGTCTAGTTCCTGTGTGAGTGAGTAGTCGCTGCCCAGTAGAAGGTGAGCTTCTCATAGGCAGGATGTGTCTCCCTCAGTTCTCTATTTCCTAATATTTACTATACCCTCCATTTGCTCTTAGAGATGTTCTTTTTTTTTTTTTTTTCTTAGAGATGGTCTTATTCTTTGCTGTTTCGTATCTTTGGTATCTTAAGCAATCTCTCCTTTTTTTTTTTTTTAAGATTTTATTTATTTATTTGACAGACAGAGATCACAAGTAGGCAGAGAGGCAGGCAGAGAGAGAGGAGGAACTCTCTGCTCAGCAGAGAGCCCGATGTGGGGCTCGATCCCAGGACCCTGAGACCGTGACCTGAGCCGAAAGCAGAGGTTTTAACCCACTGAGCCACCCAGGCGCCCCAAGCAATCTCTCCTTTAACAGTTGTTTTCTTTCCCTTTGAAATGTATTCTGGGATCGAGCCTCGCATCGGGCTCTCTGCTCGGCGGGGAGCCTGCTTCCTCCTCCTCTCTCTCTCTCTGCCTGCCTCTCTGCCTACTTGTGATCGCTGTCTGTCAAATAAATAAATAAAATCTTTATAAAAAAAATGTATTCTGAGTGAAATTTCTCTTTGTATCTGGATTAATTCCACTGTTTAAAAGGTGTTCTCCCTTTGTGGATGGAAGTTTTGCTTGTTCATGAGAGGAAATACTCATTTCCTTGTAGAAATAACCAACTAATATGAATTAAACTAGGTTTCAAATGTACCTGTGGTAGGTTATTCTGGTTTTAGCCTGATTCTAATCCCAAATATGACTCTTCCTCTTACATAACTTGTTCTTTGTAAGTAAATTATTTATGTATACTAAGGCCTTTTTACCCCACAGCTTTATTGAACACTTTGTGTGCTTTTTGAATCTCTTTTTTTCCCTAAAGAGATTTCACCAGTGGAGCTTTGCGTGGTATCTTTTTCCCATAGAAAAGCAAACAGGTGCTTGAAAGGTTGCACTCTATTCTGGGAGAAATCTGATTAATGTTGAAGGGCTGTGTCAGGTCAGACTCTATAACCTGCTGACAGATTATTTAGTGAGTGCCAGGATTGGCTCTCAACGTTATCTCAGATTTTAATGGTTTTCTTGTGAAGGGCATTTGTAGATGAAACCACTTTGTATTTAAAATTAATTGTGGCTCTTAGATCAGACACTGGTTAAAGAGAAATTCTTTTCTCAAGCAGGCAGTAATTTGGAAAGAATGAATGATTCACCAGATAGAATTGCAAGGTTTATAATCGCATTCTGTATTTTAACACAAATTGTTGCATTTAAAATAATGGTGAGGACAAGTTGCTTGGCTGGCTCTCAGTTGGTGGAACATGAGGCTCGATTGTGAGTTCAAGCCCCACATTGGGTGTAGAAATTACTTAAAAATTAAATCTTTAAAAAATAAAATAAATAATGGTGAGCTCTTACCCCTAATGAAAGGGGTAAAGAACCTCCTATTAAACTACCTTAAATTCTCTTAAGAATTTCCAGATATCCTCAAAACTGCTTGAAAAACAGAAAAAAATAATGCTTCTTCCTGGTAGGGTAGACCTTAGTCATTCCTTATACTTCTCTCTCCCCACCACTGCTACACCCCTGTCCAGTATACCAGTAAGTCCTTCTGTTTCACTGGACCTCAAATCCCTGCATTCTGACTGTACTGCCACCATTTCATGACCAAGCTACTAAGATAGACTCCTGACTCGTCGTCCCCTTTTTCTGCTCTTGCTCTCCACACAGCCAGCAGAAGAATCTTTTTTCTTTCTTATTATTATTAGTTCTGTTTAAACTTTGTGTAATGGCAAATTTCAAATATGCAGCACTTCTCATTCCACTTCAATTCCATCCATGGCCAATCTTGTTTTATCCATTTCTCCATCACTCCTCCCCACTATTTTGCAATAAATCCCAGGCATCATATCATTTTTTAAAAATATTTATTTATTTTATTTATTTTTATTTATTTATTTTTAAAGATTTTATTTATTTATTTGACAGAGATCACAAGTAGGCAGAGAGGCAGGCAGAGAGAGAGGAAGGGAAGCGGGCTCCCCGCTGAGCAGAGAGAGAACCCGATGCAGGGCTCGATCCCAGGACTCTGGGACCATGACCTGAGTTGAAGGCAGAGGCTTTAACCCACTGAGCCACCCAGGCGCCCTTAGATTTATTTATTTTACAGCGAGAGTGCAAGTGCCCGGTGAGGGGCTTCTTGCAGAGGGAGAGGGAGAAAAAGTTTATTTTTTTTTTTTTTATTTATTTTTTTTTTTTTTTTAAAAATTTTTTTTAAGATTTTATTTATTTATTTGACAGAGAGAGATCACAAGTAGGCAGAGAGGCAGGCAGAGAGAGAGGGGGAAGCAGGCTCCCTGCCGAGCAGAGAGCCCGATGCGGGGCTCGATCCCAGGACCCTGGGATCATGACCCGAGCCGAAAGCAGAGGCTTTAACCCACTGAGCCACCCAGGCACCCCGGGAGAAAAAGTTTAAAACAGACTTCATGCTGAGCACAGAGCCCCGCTCAGGGCTCAATTTCACAACCCTCAGATCATGACCAGAGCTGAAACCGAGAGTTGGGTGCTTAACCGACTGTGCCACCCAGGTGTCCCCAGACATCATATCATTTAATCAACTGATTTGGAACTGCCCCATAATGAAATTTTGCTTACTGGTTGGTCACAAAAGGTAGGGAAAGTTGCTGCCCCAACAGTGATGTTGTCTGTCACCTTCTTTATACTCTCTGCCAGTTATGTTTTCTCTCATGTTTTTCAGAATATATTCCATTTCTGCTGAGAAATGCCATCACCAGAAAACATGTTTAATGTGTTCCTTTCATGTTAAGCCAGTTTTTTTCTGGGATGCATTATATAGGCATTCTCCTACTTTTGTACCATATAGGTTCTTTAAAATGTGTGAAAAAAAATTTAATAAAATGTGTATGAAAGTTGAACATATAAAAAATGCAGATATGTATGTAGGGAGGATGTTTAATGCTCAGCAAGCCTTAAAAATGATAAAATTCCTAAATATTTTTATTATGAAATCAATACATGATCATTATAAAATTAGATTTCAAACTATAGAACAGTATGAGGGAAAAAGCTAAAATCTCCCTGTTTGTTCACTGAGCACTTGCAGTCTCTTATTTATAAAACTACCATTAATACTTCTTACAGATCCTTCTAGAAAGGCTCATATATAGTCACTTAAATCCTTAATATTACATATATATATGATCTTTTAGTTCCTTCAGTTTTTTTTTTAAAGATTTTGTTTATTTGAAAGAGAGAGAGACTACAAGCAGGCAGAGCAGCAGGCAGAGAGAGAGGGAGGAGTAGGCTCCCTGTGGAACAGGGAGCCCAATGTGGGACTCGATCCCAGGACCCTGGGATCATGACCTTAGCCGAAGGCAGCTGCCGAACTGACTGAGCCACCCAAGAGCCCCTCCCTCAGTTTGTTAGAATTGGTAGACAGAAATTGATTTTATTTTATTTTTATTTTTTTTAAGATTTTATTTATTTGAGAGAGAGCGTGAGAGAGGAGAAGGTCAGAGGGGGGAGAAGCAGACTCCCTGTGGAGCTGGGAGCCCATGCGGGACTCGATCCTGGTACTCCAGGATCATGACCTGAGCCAAAGGCAGTTGCTTAACCAACTAAGCCACCCAGGCGCCCCAGAAATTGATTTTAATGTTGAACAATTAGCTTAGTGTTTTGCAAGGAGTTGAATGATTTTGACTTTAATGTCTTATTGACTTTTTTTAAAAAAATATTTTATTTATTTATTTGACAGAGATCACAGGTGGACAGGGAGACAAGCAGGGAGTAGGGGAAGCAGGCTCCCCACTGAGCAGAGAGCCCGATGCTCTCTGGGGCTCCATCCCAGGACCCTGAGATCATGACCTGAGCCTAAGGCAGAGGTTTAACCACTGAGCCACCGAGGCGCCCCTCTTACTGTCTTTCTTTTTTTTTTTTTTTTTTTTTAAAGATTTTATTTATTTATTTGACAGACAGATCACAAGTAGGCAGAGAGGCAGGCAGAGAGAGAGAAGGGAGGAAGCAGGCTCCCTGCTGAGCAGAGAGCCCGATGCGGGGCTCGATCTCAGGACCCTGAGATCATGACCTGAGCCGAAGGCAGAGGCTTTAACCCACTGAGCCACCCAGGTGCCCCTCTTACTGTCTTTCTTGAACACTAGTTTCCTCTTGATGAAGGAGTCTTGTGTGGACTCTACTCATCAACAGCTCTAGGGACCCATGAAAATCTCTATATCATTGCTGTCCAATAGAAATATAATATGAACCACATGTCATTTTAAATTTCCTAGTATTTGCATTAGTTAAAAATAAACAGGTAAGGGGCGCCTGGGTGGCTCAGTGGTTTAAAGCCTCTGCCTTCGGCTCGGGTCATGGTCCCAGGGTCCTGGGATCGAGCCCCGCATCGGGCTCTCTGCTCTGCAGGGAGCCTGCTTCCCCCATCTCTGCCTGCCTCTCTGCTTACTTGTGATCTCTGTCAAATAAATAAATAAAATCTTTTAAAAAATAAACAGGTAAAATTAATTTTAATCTTTAGCACACTACATCCAAAATATTTTGTACTAAGTTTTCAAAATCCAGTGTGTATTTTATTCTTTGAGGACTTCTTAATTTGAATCAGCACCATTTCAAAGGCTCAGTAGTCAAGTTTGGTAGTGGCTGTAGTACTAGACAGTACAGGCCTGTACAGAAAGGATAGTGGTTGTCTCTGAGGGAGGAGGAAAGAGGATGATGTATGTTCTTAATTTTCTTTCTTTATTTCACAGTTACTGACCAAAATTTGAAGTTAGAGTTTGCTGTTTTTGATATTCTGAATGATTGCCAGCTCTGGCTCCATTGTATTATCACTAGTTTCAGCACATTTTTAAAAAATCAATTTTCATTCTTATAGAACAAAGATGAATAATATAAATACTTCCACACAAAGATGATAATCCTGCTGAAATTGAACTCTTGGCTAGTAGGCAATGCCACCCTGTGGTAGCTCACGTATTTATTTATCAATATATGAAAGATCAGATTCAAAGAAGAAAATGGGGAATAAGAGTATTAGCGTGTAGTTAAATTTCAACACTTTTCATTCTGAATTTCAGGGTAGATGTATGTACTAGTATGTAATAAAATTAACTGTTAAAAGGAGACAAGAATAAGAATTTGAGAAGTTGGTAAGAACATTCTTTCAATGTAATTTTTGTTCTGTTTTGTTTTTAGGGGTTGCAGATGGTGTAGGAGGGTGGAGAGACTATGGAGTTGATCCATCCCAGTTCTCAGGGACTTTAATGCGGACGTGTGAACGGTTAGTAAAAGAAGGACGGTTCGTCCCAAGTAATCCCATCGGAATCCTCACCACAAGCTACTGTGAGTTGCTGCAAAATAAAGTACCTTTGCTTGGTAAGTAGATACACTGTGTTTTCCTCAGTAAAGAAGCGCATGAGATGGTTAACAACAAAACTAAGAAAACCACTTAGCAGCCCAGCTTTTTTTTCTGAAGTTCTTTACTCAGTAGAGTTTGATAGAGAAGCTATGACCTCACCAGAATATATACTACTGCTCCAAGGGAATATAAATAGGTATGGCCACTTTGGAAAACAATTTGGAATTATGGAATAAAGTTAAATGTAAAAAAGTAGTATGCCCTAGCAATTCCACTTCCGGGTCTACACCTTAGATTAGAGAAACTCTTGCACATCTGTGTATTAAGAGATGGGTACAAGAATGTTCGTGGTAACATTGCTTATAATAGCAGAAAACCGAGAACGACCTAAAAGTCCACTTATTGTAGAAAAATGCATTTTAAAAAGGAACAACTTGGGGTGCTAGTGGCTCAGTCAGTTAAACGTCTGTCTTCTGCTCAGGTCATGATCTCAGGGTCCTGGGATTGAGCCCTGTGTCAGGCTTCCTTTGCGGTGGAGAGTCTGCTTCTCTCCTTCTGCTCTTCCCTGCAGTTTGTGTTCTTTCGCTCTCTCTCTCAAATACAGAAAGAAAAGGAACAACTTAAAGCTGCATTCAATACTCAGGAACATGTTGTTGAGGGAAAATAGAACATTGCAGAATACCACCTAAACAGTCTGATTCCATATTTCAAATTCAAAAACATAAAAAAGTAAAACCATTTTGTTCAGGGACTCCAAAATAGGATAAAAGAAGAAAGAAAAGTAAGTGATTGTGTAATTCAGGATAGTGGTTCTCTCCAGGGGTAGAAGAAAGGGAATGGGATCTGGTATGTAAAATTAAGTTGGGGAGTTCAAGTTGCAGATCGGCACCCCAGACTGCTAGCAGGTAGCTGATTAGTCTGTGAAATAGCACGGCACAAAGTAAATCCCCATTAATCTTGTATTAGAAAACTTCCAGGGATGCCTGGGTGGCTCAGTTGGTTAAGCGGCTGCCTTCGACTCAGGTCATGATCCCAGCGTCCTGGGATCAAGTCCCACATCGGGCTCCTTGCTCGGCAGGGAGCCTGCTTCTCTCTCTGTCTCAGCCTGCCACTCTGTCTGCCTGTGCTCGCTCTCTCTCTCTCTCTCTCTCTCTGACAAATAAATAAAATCTTTAAAAAAAAAAAAAAGAAAAGAAAAGAAAACTTCCAGGGCACCTGGGTGGCTCAGTTGTTAAGCATCTACCTTCGGCTCTGGTCATGATCCCAGAGTCCTGGGATCGAGTCCCACATCGGGCTCCCTGCTCAGCAGAAGGCCTGCTTCTCCCTCTCCCGCTCCTGTGTTCCCTCTCTCGCTGTCTATGTCAAATAAATAAATAAAATCTAAAAAAAAAGAAAGAAAGAAAACTTACAAATACCTAGTGTGTGTTTATCTGGTATGCTAATGGAGCATCTTTTGGCCAGGCTTCTACATTTGTTTGTTAAATGGTTTCCTGGGAACTTACCCAACAACTTACCCAGCCTTCTGAGCAAGCTCTCAGAAGGGTGTTATTAAGTTTCTGCTAGTTGCCAGAATCTTTCTGGTTACTAGAAGTAGCCTCCCCCTGAGTCACTGTCCATATTAAAAATCAACCTCTGTTCAGTGTTAATGGAGTTCTCCACGTTGTAAAATTTTGCCTTCAATTTAAATCTTTTGTAAGAAGGGGTTCTTTTCATCACGCTGCCATCTTCTGTCTTTGTGCTGTGACTAATCAGCTTGTTTTCCTTCTAACTGAAGAGAAACCTTGTCTTGATGTTTCAATATACCGCTTTGTCTTAATCCGCTATTTTGGACATGCAATCTGGAGCTTGCCTGGCACAGTGAAACATCCTGGATTCTGTTTCTAGCACCTCTCTGTCAACTTGCCATATGACTTTGGGCAAACTACTTAACCTCTGACCCTCTTGCTTCGTTTGTTAAATGGAGAGATCTTTTTTTTGTGAAAAGGAACGGCTCAAAGCTTCATGCAATACTCAGAAACATGTTGAGGGAAAGGGGACATTGTGCAGAATACTATCTGATAGTCTGACATCTAACAAAGAGCCTATAGATACAGATTCCAGGTCCCAACTCCTGCCTGTTCCCATAAGTCCTCTGCCAACATCCCCCTATCCATTTACTATGACTTAGAATAAGCAGTTGGAAAACACCTGTCCTGATTTTGCACTTTGAAAGCTTCGGAGTTTTTTGATGTGTTTTTTCCTTATCCCTCCTTCCTTTCCTGTTTACTGTCATATAGTTTGAAGATCTTAAAATAAATTTAAGGACTTATTAGAAGTTTTCTTACACTGAATATTATAATCACTTTTCTCCTAAAAGACATGTTGAAATAATCCTTCATTACTATGTTTGACACATAGACACTTCTCTTACCTAATCTACATACATACCTCTAAGCTTTTGTAACTAAGCTCAAGCATTTTTTGGCAAAGACAGCCTACTGAATTTTACTGAACCTCAGATATAATTGCAAATAATGGTAACTTTACAAGATTAGGTAGTCCTTTAAAAAAAGAAAAAAAAGATTTTAATTATTTGGCTGAGTGAGAGACAGCAAGAGAGGGAACACAAGCAGGGGGAGTGGGAGACAGAGAAGCAGACTTCCCACTGAGCAGGGAGTCTGATGCGGGGCTTGACCCCAGGACCCTGGAATCATGACCTGAGGTGAAGGCAGACACTTTAAAAACTGAGCCACCTAGGCATCCCAATCCTTTTTCTTTTTTAATCCAGTAATTGCTAAAAAGCCTATAACACAATCTAATATAAAGGTCAAACACCTATTTCTTGAGAATTTCTAGCTGCTCTTAGATCTGGGTTGACATCACAGGCTAATTGTTAATATGTATTTCCTCAGAAACTCTTAAGTGGAGTTAAGTCTTAGGGAGCATATCTTAAGAATTTGAGGGGTCGGGGCGCCTGGGTGGCTCAGTGGGTTAAAGCCTCTGCCTTCGGCTCGGGTCATGATCCCAGGGTCCTGGGATCAAGCCCCACATCGGGCTCTCTGCTCAGCGTGGAGCCTGCTTCCCCTTCTCTCTGTCTCTCTACCTGCTTGTGATCTCTCTCTCTCTCAAATAAATAAATAAAATATTAAAAAAAAAAAAAGAATTTGAGGGGTCAGTCCTAATAAGGTTCTTTCTTTGCTGCACAAAATGTTTCACAGTAGTTTACAAAATTAGGGGATATATATTATTAGGATAAAAATATTTCCATTTTAGCATGAATGATTTGTTTGGGTGCCTGTCTGGATTTGTCGGTGGTCTGAACATCAGATGCTGTTGTTCTCAGCACTTCTTTTCTTCTTTTCCTGCTTGTTCCTCTCCAAATACACACGAATAATGAGCTCTTCTCTCATTATTAGGTTCTCAGGGCCTGAGCCATGTGCACACATCAGTTATATGAAGAGGCAGAGCAGGAGTATACACTCCAAGCCTACATGATTCTGTAAGGCTGGGCTTGCCTTCGTTGGTGCTGCTTTGCTGCTCTGTCACTCACAAGGACCATTTTGACTGTAACTCAGCAGGTGACAGCCACCGGGATAGCAAAATGATAGCCTGGGTCTGTCAGTGAGTAATAATGAGTCAACACGAGTCCTTCCTGCCCCAGGATTTTCAAGGCTCTACTACTCATCTGTCATTTTTCCTTCTCCGATTAATCCCATCAGCTTTCAGAAGATCTTTTGTGTGGTGATTCTATTGAAGTGTGCACTGAGTTAAGAAGGAAGGGTAATTGGTGATCTTAACTGTACCATAGGCTGTGCAGTAGGTTATCTGGCAGCACTGCCAGTTAGTTACAACGCCTTTTCCCTCTGATGTTTGATGGGTGGAGACCAGATAGCTTAGCGTTAGGGCGTCAGGTTAGATAACAATGGAATTTCTGAACATTCTGATGAGATAAATGCTTAAATTTAAGGTTTTTTATATTAAGTTATACATTTTCATCATATATCCTTCATCAAGGAAAAATATCAGAAATTAAATTATCCATAATCCCACCCAGAAAACTATTAGTATTTTAGTGATTATGCGCCCTGATTTTTTTTCTATGTATGTTTGTGTGTAGAAAATAATGGTAATAGGAATTGTGAATATACTGTGTGCTTACAGCAGCCCCATGAGGTAGGTTCTTTTGCTTTTATTTCCTATTTTGTTAGGAAAAAACTGTGGCATAGAGAGAATAAGTGACTTTCCCACAGTCACACAGCTAGAAAACAATGGGGCCCTGGGATTTAACACAGCTGGCTCCACAGCCTGTTTCTTTTGTTTTGCTTTTAACCATCATCTTAACAGTTTAGCTTTTGCCTACTATTGGTTTATTTTTTTAATTACATTAAATTTCACTTTTTTTGATGTATAATTTACATTTGATAACATTTTTTATTGAAGGAGACTAAATACTTAAAAACTTAAATACTAGCTTGAAATCTACTTGTTTCACTTATCTTTCATTTTCAAATATATTTCTCTAATAATCTTAGTGGCCACCAAATAGCTAACACTTACTATGTGATATAAGTGTTTGATATGATTTAACTAATTTTATCCTCACAACACTAAGAGGTAGTTATGGTCTCCCTATTTTGTAAATGAGGAAACAGGTCCAAAGAGGTTAAGTAATTTGCCCAGGTCACACAGCTAGTAAGTAACAGAGCCAGCATTCAGAGGCAGGGAGGCTGACTGCAGGGTCTGTACTCCTAAGTATTATATAACAACGTGTAGCTTTCTACTATATGGATGTACTGTAATTTATTTAGCTGATTCCTTAATTTTAGGAGTGAGGTTGTTTCCAGTTCTTGATCTTTTGATCTTAAACAATGTTTCTGTACTTATTTTGTTTACATCTCTACATCTCTAGTTGTTTCTTAGGAATTGCTAAATCAAAGGATAAGCACATTTTTTAAGGTTATGTTGCCCTTTAGAAAGTTGTGTAGTGGGGCGCCTGGGTGGCCCAGTGATTTAAGCCTCTGCCTTCTGCTCAGGTCATGATCTCAGGGTCCTGGGATTGAGCCCTGCATCGGGCTCTCTGCTCAGCAGGGAGCCTGCTTCACCCACTCTCTCTGCCAGCCTGTCTACTTGTGATCTCTCTCTCTGTGTCAAATAAATAAATAAAATCTTAAAAGAAAAGAAAAGAAAAAAAGTTGTGTAGTTTTACTATGTTGTCACCATGGAATAAGAGTGACCATGTTCCCTGCATTCTTGCCAATACCATGCGATACCTTTTTTTGACTCTTGTTAAACTAATGGGCAAAATGGCTACTAGTGCGATGATGATTTTTTTATATATTTACAGATTGTTTACATTTACTTCGTGGTGAACTGTTTATTTTTCTATTTTGCCTTTTTTTTTTTCTGTAGGTACAGGTTTAAATTTTAGTACTTGAAAGTAGTCTTACAGGTTGTACATCAGCTTTTCAGTCTCAGGAAGGTCACATGAGCTGTGGGCTGCAAATGTACACAGAAGCTTTTTGCTCTCTGCTTGGAATGTGGTCTCTTCCCTCTGAACATTAATAGTCTCTGTAAATTGAACAGGATGATTGCACAGGCTACCTGGGAAAATTGGTTTTGTCAATTCATAGTGACTCAGTCTCCAGTGAAGGTTCTTCATGACCTCAACAGATGGAAATCTGGTTAAAAATTGTAGTTATGTGCCCTGTCTTAAATTTTAGTGAATTTCATGGAGAAGGCTTCCTGCCAATGACTAATGAGAAATGTCAGGAAAACATAACATCCTCATTCTGGCATTTAAGTATTAAAACTTAATATCTCAACAACACGCTTTTGAGCATTTGGCATAGATTATAGTACTACTGAAATGAAATAGTGTGATTAAATACCAGCCATTTTTATTGTTTTCTATCTCTGCAAATGGAAGAATTCAGATTTCAGGGGCCTGCTTACTATATGTAATATAAATCCCTTTTTCTTTCCCCATCATGTTGACCCTGATCAGGTTACTATTACTAGTTGTTAGAGGTATCAGCATGACTAAGATAAGCAAAGGAGGTTCCATTGTGGCTTCTTGAGGTGATGGGATAAAAATGTGGATGCAAAGATAGCCTTGGAAGAAAAAATAAATGGAGATCATTTTTGGTTCTAGGTAGCAGTACTGCCTGCATCGTGGTGCTGGACAGAACTAGCCACCGCTTACACACAGCAAACCTGGGTGATTCAGGCTTTCTGGTTGTCAGGGGTGGTGAGGTTGTGCACCGATCAGATGAGCAGCAGCATTACTTCAACACTCCATTCCAGCTCTCAATTGCACCACCTGAAGCCGAAGGAGTCGTCCTGAGTGACAGGTAATCTCCCCTCTTGGCCATTATGAGGGAGCAGGGCATGGCTGCTCCTCCTCCTGTCCCCTTTAACTACAGTAAAGATAGGCATTTTCAGTTGTCATGTATAATAAAAAGGTAAAAAGAGAATATTCTCATCAAAAGGACCTCTTAGTTTGACTTCAGAAGATATTTTGCTGGCTCTTGCAGCCAAGTTGAATTCAAATAAACACCCAATAGTTTGACAAGACTGAAAACACTCTTCAAGCTTATAGAATATCAGTTTTTCATACCAAGACCAACATGGTACATATGGTTATAGTTGTTAAATTGTGCTGGAGAAATGAGTCATTGTCCATGCATGCCACCGCCTGTACAAGGTTTTGCATATGTTAGGGAAAAGTTCAAAGAGACATCTGCTTTATTTATCAGGATAACTTCCTGATTCTCGGGGCCTTCTATTATATGCATCAAATAGAACTTTTAAATTGTCAAGACCTTTCCAAGACAATAACTACTTTTTTTTTAATAACTACTTTTTTTTAAATCAACTTTTACAGTTTATTTTTTCTAAGATGAAAATACAGAGTGAGGCTAAGCAGTTTCAGATTCCTCTGCCAGTAACAATTTTATAGGACCTGGCACAAACACTGCTGGTGATTCATAAATGTTGTTAAATGGGTAATGAACCTTTTGTAAAAATAGAAGTAGTCTTGCAAGTGTCTATTGTCTCTGCTTAATAGTTCTCATTAAGCCAGATCTTGAGTACAAACTAAGATAAAATGATTATTACTGCCATTTTTAAACTGAAATAAGTATATTATATAATTAGTTATTCAGGATTGTCCATCTAAAGTCTATTGCTGACTCTTAACTAGAGGGAAGCATTTTTTACTGTCAGATTAGGTATGTTACCATAATTGGAACAGTATTTCATTATAGGCCCTTCTCCAGTTGGTTGTAAGATATATGTATCCATGTTAGCTACGTTGGAGTAAGGAGAAAGCAAAACCCCAAGGCCTTGGTAGATAGCAAGCTCAGCTAACAGTTATAGAGAGCAGTGTTTTAATTTTCTTTTATTTGATTCTTGTTTTGGCATCTAAGTGCTAGAGCTGCTCTGCCATATCTCACACCCTATCTTTGGGACCGTGTGGTTAGGGCAGCATTCTGCCTGGCCTGCCAGCGAGGTGGAGGTTGCTTCCCCTGGAGCCCACAGACAGCTTGCTAGCATGTGACCTCAGCTCGTGTTTCAGTGCAGTCAAAAGTTTCCAGCGGCACAGTATGTTCAATCAAAATGGGCAAAACTGCAGCTGGCGGAACACCAAGCTCATGGGTGGGAGTGTTGGGAGAAGAGGACGAACTGTCCAATGGTAGTGAGTCTCGCACAGGCAGGATAGCAAAGGACACTCCTGAGGAAGAAAAACCTCAGCATAAAATAGAGCTTCGCTGCCAACCTGGTCATTAATCTAAACTTCTAGAATCTGATTTGTTTCCAAAGTCTGAGCAACTGTGAAGTGTCTTGTATTGTTTTTCTTTATTCCACAGAGGGAATCGACCTGGTTTCCACCAGTTTTAGTCTTTTTTCCCCTGCTGCATGAAAGTAATTACTTTCTTTTTTACTTAGTTCCTCTTATCTATAAAATATAATTTTAACCTTAATTTACAGGTTTTCCTTTAGTAGCCTTTTATGTAAAGTGTTTGTGGTGTAAATGTGTAAGTGGAAGTTCCTGGCCAAAGCCCATCACAGTACTTTTAAACTTGCCCCTTCTTTGTTCAGTCAGGAGAGGATGAACCTGAAATTTTCTCAGTGTACTTTGTGTAAATCCCCAGCAGGCATTAGTGGGCTGTTTGTTTTTATGTTTTCTCTTCACATATTTTACATATTTTATAACATGTCAGTGACACAAGTTTTGGGGTCTTTCTGTCAAGCTTAGGGTGCTTTGGTTCTGGCTCCTCCTTTCTGGGTCATTGTGTAAATTTTTTCTTTGCACTTGTTCCCTAATTACAGGTTAAGGCAGACTGTTAGGCATTTCACCATTCCCTTACCTTGGAGGCTTGGATTCAGTGAAGCTGGCCTCTGGAAATGGCTGGGAACCAGCCTTTGAGAGGGCCATTAATTCTTTGACTATATGATCTTTTCTCCTCACTGGGTGTACATCCCCTACACCCAGTTCTTGTATGTTTTCATCAGGTGTTTATCAGAAAAAAGCCTCCCTTCTATCCTTTTTAAAGTTTTATACAAAAAGATGTAGCGAAAAAGCTACCTCCTACCCCATCCCAACACAGTTTCTCTCCTCAGAGACAGCCAGTATTATCTGTTTCTTTGCGTCCTTCCAGATTTATTCTCTGCATACAGAAGCATCTGTATCTATGGGTCTTCCCCCTGCCCCCCTGCCAAACACACCCACACACCACTGTCTGTACGTTCCTTCCTTCATTAGCAATATATTAAGGGGATCCCACCCACCCCACCCCACCCCCATTTGGAGGGTTAGTTACTTTGTTTCTTCATTTATTAGATATTTCTTGAAGACCTGCTATGTGCCAGACACACTAATAATTAAATACTTACTATGGTGAGCACTCTTTAATCCCTGAGAGACACACAGTTCTTAGTCTGCCTTACTAGGCCATAGTAGTCCATGCTGGTATGGACAGCTTGCTAGCTTGTGCAGAATACCATTGTAGTAAGAAATACCACTGTAGGTATTTCGTGTGAATTAATTCTTATCGGATTTGCACGTTCTTATCCATAGTGCTCTGTTGTTCCACTATACGGCAGCCTCCTGAGAGCCAGAGTCAAGCCTGCAGGGAACTGATGAGTAGAAAATGAGTAAGAGAGGATGGAATTTGGCTATAAAGATTTAGGAAATAAAGACTCATTTCTACTAGGATTTTGCATGTTTAGTTCTGACTCAGAAAAGAACCCTTCCTTTTAAACCATCTGTGACTAATCATCAAACTCAGTTTTACTTGGTAGATTCAGTTAAGCTTTTGAAATAGTTATATCAGATTTTTCAGTTAATTTTTTTCAAGGTTAGGAATTTCAAAATGGTTTTTATTATTGATTCTGTTATTATAAATTAGTTTTTCTTAAAGCCTCATTGCATTGTAACATAGTGCCTGTTGAAAACTTTGAACCTTATCTCTGAAGGCCTCTTGTAACTTTGCCCCTACCCTGTCCTTGTCACAGCCCGGATGCTGCTGATAGCACATCTTTTGATGTCCAGTTAGGAGACATTATTCTGACGGCAACAGATGGACTTTTTGACAACATGCCTGATTATATGATTCTTCAGGAGCTAAAAAAATTAAAGGTAATTAACTCAAAGGTTGGTTGATGGAAACAATGGCCCTCTCTGGGCAGCTAAGTTTTACTGGTCCAATTGTATTATCTCTTTTTGTAGTTTTGGAAAAAGCTATCTTGCGAATTTAGGAAGACAGTGGTTCTGGTCTTTCAAGCAATTTTAAGGGGAAATATTCACAATTGGAGAGCTTGGAAAAAGAAGTTTCTCACCCACACCTTTAGTAAAGTGGTAAAGGCTGGAAAGCCCAGATGAGAAATTTCTTGTATTTTTAATGGTGTTAGCTCCTGGCTGCCTTAATCCTCTTATTCTTTTAACAAACCCAGCAGGTGTTAAAGTTGGGAAAGACAGGATATCGCCATACTAGAGCCAGACGAGGGCAGCAGGCAGCTAGGGGCCTTAATGTGACCTGAGCTGTCACCAGTAACAAAACAGTTCAGACTTGGCCCATACAGAAAGTGGAAGGAAGTGAAAACCCGTTTTTCCATATTTTCCTGGCTTTGAAAAAGTACTAACTCTGGGGGAAATTAGTCTTTTCCTATGTTCTTAACACTAAGCAGTATTGACTGTGAGTAAGTTTCTAAACTTTTTAAGCAGTATTTTCCTCACCTTTAAAGTGGGGGGTACCAAAGGTCCTATTTTATAGAGTTGTGGTGAGGATTACCTAAGACCATGTGTACAAAATCCTTAGTGCCATGCCCCATCTGTGGGGTACAGTAAAGGTCAGGTGCTTAGATGGTGCTAGCACTGTGCTCTGTGTGGTGAGGGCGGAGTAGCAGAAACGTCACATTCCCTCCCCATATGGAGCTTATATTTCTAGTGGAGGAAGAGAGATAATACAAAGGAAGAAATATATGATAAATGTTGGTGGTAGATAAGAAGAAAAATAAAGCGGGGTAAAGGAATAGAGAATAAAGAGGGCTACTCTTTTAGAAAGATTGGTCAGAGAAGCCCTCTTTAAGGAGGGGACATTGAAGCAGAGGCCTTTTATTATTCATACTGAAACTATTCCAAATCTTAGAGTGGTAGAGCTAAAATGGACCTTGTTTCCCATCCCCGTTTTAAAGATGAGGAAGTTGAAGCAGCAAGGATAAGGGTATGACTCAAGATTACACAGCTAAACAAGAATCTTTCATCATGATATAAAATTCTAAAGGTATTTTCAGTAGGACAACTGGCAGCTCTTACTTGGAGAGCAAACCGTGGTTGGCCAGGGTTGCATTCCTAAGCAGGGAATCTTTTGAGGTCAACCTAAAGTGCTATCAAAATCTGCCTTTTTAGTCCCATCCAATTTTAGCAAGAATACCTTAAGAATTCCAAATGAGAAAAACAGCAAAAATGAAAATCCAGACTTCAGAGCCCAAGGCCGCCCTAACAAAGTGTGACATCTGATTGACATCTTGTGCAGACTCACAAGTGGTCTTGTTCATTTTACTGAAGATGTAATGTTGTAAAGTCTTCTCTAACTGTGATAAAACTTAAATGGTGGAAACTGTGGTTAGATAAATGTTACTGTCTCAAAAAGTGATATTTGCAAGTAGTACACTTGCATGCCGAAATCATGTGAGGCATTATGGTAAAAATAACTCCATCATCCTTTCATCTTAGAATTCAAATTATGAAAGTATACAGCAGACGGCAAGAAGCATTGCTGAGCAAGCCCATGAGCTGGCCTATGACCCAAATTATATGTCACCTTTTGCGCAGTTTGCATGTGACAACGGATTGAATGTGAGAGGTAAGCATTCTTTAGGAAGGTCATAGGGACTGATTGGGGACATAGTGGGATGGGAGCATTCTTGGCTGTGGGGTGAGGTAAACTAGAGCACTAGGGTGAGACTGGTGAGGTGTCCTTTTCTAGCTGTGAGCCCATGGCTTTGAGCAAGGTCAGCAGGCCCTAACACTGGGGGTCAAGAGCAAGTGCATGTCATCATGTCTTCCCCACCGAGGATATCCTCCAGAACTGCACTTCGTTGGCTGTAGAGGCAGGCAGAACCTGAAGCCCTTTATTGCCACCACAGCACTGCTTGGACCTGAGCCCAGAAGGCCTCCAAGTCTGCCTAGAGGCCCTGGACATTCCTAACAGTTTAACATTCTGCCCTTCACGGGTCTGACATTTCACTTCTTCCTTCCCTCTGGCTTTGTGGGACTCGTTGACAATATTTGCCTGCCAAATTACCACAGCAGATTTTGAAGAGGGAAGCAATGTTAAACTGTCCTTGCCTAAAGAGTCCTTCTATCTACTGAACAATATGTAACTTTGGGAACAGGCCAGTAGCTCAGTCTTAGGGCTGGGATGACATGTTGGTGCTGCTATATCAGAACTCATGGATTTGGTCAGTTTCTTGCTGATACAATATTATGACATGTAAAGCATTTCTTAGCCCTCCAGGAAGTATTAAAATAGAAAAAAGCACATGCCATAGCTGTTTGGCAGATTAGAATACAAGACTATTCCTAGTTTCAAAACATTAGATATGTTTGTCCAAATTAGGATTGTGAGTAGAAGCATATAACTTTCTCGTCAGGCAGAATTTATCTTAACCAGATTTTGTCTTTACTGTGATTGCTATAAACAGAGGATGTGGTGGCCATTTTAATAGAGCGCCTGTTGTAAAGAAGCAGTGAAGGTTTTTGTTTTTTAAAAAAACACAGAACAAAAACTTCAATTAAGTTACATGTAATTTTTAAAAAACAATTCTCTTTATCAAGTATTTTCTTTTTTCGCTAGAACACAACCAAACCTGCCTGAATTGCAAGCATTTGTCTCTTAGTACTTTCTTAGGTTTATATTTTTAATTGACTTTTCCTTTTAAGATCTGTGAAGACAAATTTTCATTTTCATTTTAGGTGGAAAGCCTGATGACATCACCGTCCTTCTTTCAATAGTGGCTGAGTATACAGACTGACTCGCCTAGGTGTCAACTCCGGCCTTTCCTTTCATCTTCCCAAATTCTCCCCTGCCATGTGTGCTGATCCTGCTGGCAGGACTGTTTCTTTGCCACTGATCTTGATGGCCAGTGATGTAAGCCTTTGCCTGTCTTTCTGAGACCTGGTTGAGATCTCTGTGGAGAACCACTACTGTCGTTCACTAGCTCGTATCTGCCAGCAACTTTGAAGAGAATCAAGATTTGAAGATTGACCTTCACTTCTTACTGTCCTTTCTATGATGGAATGAAGGTTTTCAGTGCCAGAATGGCTATTATGTTTTAAAAATGGTTTAAGTATTGAAAATGAGTGATGTTAGTGAAGTGAATTCAAAATTACAATGTGTAAAAGGGATTTTAAAAGTCTAACACAAATTGTATGTTATGGTACATCTACTAGAAACATACATTATCATCAAAAGAAATGTTACACGTGTACTATACAGTCTTTGTTATGATGATTGGTGTGGCTTTATGTTTTCATTATAAACTCCTATTTTTCAGGGGCTTATAATTCTGCTCTAAAACATTGCTCTGGATTATGAAATCATCGTCCCAGGAGCTTTTTCGTTAAAAATTGGAAGAAAAATTTAGTTTAGTTCTATGGATGCAAATGTTTTTCTGGTTTTTAAAAGATGCTTAATTGTGCTCCTATGAGGAAAGTTCCGGCAGTTTATTGATTAGTCCAAATTATAGGCTTGTGGCCTGATGTGCAGGAGGCCTTGGGGAGCCTCCCTACCAGATTTTTTCAATGGAAATATTACCCAAGATTATAAAACTCCTCAAAGCCTAGAAATTTTAATGTTATGGCTGAAATTCCTCCCAGCTTTCTGATAGGAGATCCCTATGTGGGAGCTCTAGGCCCACAGGCCTAATAGGTTGAGAGTGGACAGCTGTAACTTTGAATCTGGTTGGGTTTTGATGTTCATGCTACTCCTAGTCTCCCTCTCAGACCTTTCATTACTAGCCTTGCTTTCCGTAGAGCATGCACCAAATTCAGGGAGTCCGTGTGAAAAGAGCACCGTGGGCAGTGGCAGCAGCACAGGAGCCCACGAGGAAAACTCCCGTGATGATCTGACATTTGCATTTGCCCTACACAGAAATTTCGGGGTCCGAATCAAGCTTAATGTTTACAGTTTCCGAATAGCCATCTTGCAGTGTATAGTTTCCTTATAAAACTACCCTGCATTCAGTTTTCCCTTTATCTGCAAGCTCAAACTTATTTTTAAGGTTTGTGTACAAGTCAACTGCTGTAAAGATATATATTTTTGGGTCAGTTTTTTTTCCTTCATTAACTTGGTGGTAGAAAAATATATATACTTAGAAATCCTTAAATTAAAGCCATGTTTTATATATAAGTCAGGTAACATTGGTGTATAGATGAGAATGCAATTAAACCTGATGAGGATCTACTGGAGGAGAATACGGAAAGTGTCTTTCTCTAAAGGAGATACTTATTCCCTGGTTTATTGCATTAAAACTTACGTTTGAGGTTACCTCAACTTGTTTTAAAAGATTTTGTTTTGTGAATTTGTACTGTATATTTGAGTAACTGTCAAGCTTTTGTTTTATTTAAAATTGTTTAACATGTACCATGTACATGTCATTACTATATTTCAATGCATCATGCTTGTAACAGGCATTTCATTTATAATAAGAATGAGTTATTCATTTGTAAGCCGTTCAGTAATTTATCTACTATTCCTAAATTGGCATAATGTTAGATATCTATTTTGAATCACCTTTAATTACATGTCAGAATGCCTTAACTACCCTAACTTGACAAAACAGAATTCTTTGGTAGAAGAGATAGGGGACTGGGCAGGGAGGGGTGGGTGGAGTTACATTCTGTTTAAATCAAGAGTATCCATCGTGCTGTGATAAAACATGGAAGCGTGAGTGGCAAGTGGCGGGGTATTTATTTTGCACAAACTGTTTGCAGTCTCTGTGTATTTAAAAAGTAAAGAAAGTTGCATCCAGAAGGGTTTCGTGAGAAGGAATACATTTATATTTGGGCTGACAATTTCGGTTCTTTTGTTTGGGTTTTTAATTATTTCTGGTCAGAGGTATGTAGCCTTATGATCTGGATATATTTTGCATTAATTTTCCAATGCCTACATTTAATTCCTTGTAAGAGCGGTGCTGGTCAAGTCACTGGCTTTTCTTTGCTCTCATTTAACCCATCAGACACAATCTTTATAAAGCTAGATTGGTGATGTTTTACATGACTCATTTAATCAACTTTGTCTTTTTTGAGAAATGACCATTAGAAATCGACAGTGTTGGTGTCAGTGATATGGAAAATAGTTGGAAAAGAATTTGAGTTTCACAATGGAACTGACTTTGGACCTGGCCTATAGATTAGTGACACAGAATATTTTCTCTCTTTTTTCTTTTTGCCCTGTCCTTTGTGTGTGGCACAATTAATTTTATGACTGCCAGGGAGTGATGGGGGGTGAGCAGTTGGAGTGCTGCTTAACAAGTAACACTCCTTCCACTCCCAGTAGTTAGAGGCTCTGCTGGACCCATACTGGAATTTTCCAGGTCACAGAACCCAAGTCTCTGTGGGGTGTGACTGCGATATACCACTTGGTGGGTCTGATTCTGAACTTGATGTGTGTTAATTGCATTTTAAATCAAGCAGAATAAAACACACACATTTGCCTCATGTAATGGACTTTTATAACAAAGAGAATTTGGATTTCTAATTTACAAATGGCAAATTATTTATCCCTCTCTGGATGCACCAAAGACCAGTAAAGTTTATAGCTTTTCCATCTATATTTATAAAGCAATACTGTATTATAAAAATCAATATTTTTATCACATGCTTGAAATTTTTATTTTATTCTGTTTTAAAATGTGCACTCTAAACATATCAGAACCTTATTTCTTCCTGTGAACTTAAGCTGCCTGCGCACAAAAAAAATTCACTGAATGGATAATGCAGTAGAGTCCATTAGGCTCTTAAAAACTGAAAGAAGAAATGGGGGTGGGGGAAACAAGTTATTTGTCCTGAATTACTGTACTGGCTTGACATGGTTGATAGGTACTAAATCACAAAAGAATCCATTCCAGGTATGCATGTCTGGGGGGTGGGCTGTGTCTAGAGTAGAAACTAGATTTCAAGCTTTGCATGATAGGAGAGTGTCCTCTTCTATCAGCTGCGTTTGTTCCAGATAGAACAGTCGCCTTCAGGACCACCTTTAGTACCACCAACCTACCACATGGAGTAACAAGGCAGAATTGTGGGAATTCACGGAGTCAGTTTTGAGCATTTTGGAGATTGTAAACAAGATTGGCTAGAACTGTAAATGTTTGTACTTTTGAGTAAGTTCATGGTTCCTTGTCACCTTATACCAGCTATCTTTGTTAGAAGCTACAGCATCCAATTTCCCTAGAAACTATCACATTTTTGCAGTTAACAAATTTCACAAGATCAAAAAAATCCCCCAAATCTGCTTATAAAATTGAAAATACGAAGCAGAAAAGCATTTGGATTCTATTCATTAAAAAAAATTCTTTGCAAAATTGAATTTCTCAACTAAAAAGCGACAGTGTCCGTGTCAAAATTTTAACTGTTAGCAGGTAGTTTGTGGCAAAGATGGCTAAATACTGAAACAATTTTGAATTTGTGTATACTAATGAGCTGCTTTTTTCTGTTGAGACTATCATTATTTGTCTTACCCAAGAGGCAATGACCTGAATTGGATGTCTGAAATATAACTTATGCAGGAATAGTTCTGTAAATACATTTAAATAAACTGTAAAGATATTTAATAAATATAGTATTTATACTAACCTGTGTAACTCCTCTTAATTTGAACTGTTACAGAGTAAGACACCAGTCCTTGGCATTTTGTTGGTTTCTATATCAAGTCCTCATTTCCAAGCCTCTTAGTCATTCTAGCAGGAACTCCTTAATTTGTAGCTGTCATTTTCTCTCTTTTACTAGTTTATCCCCCTCAGCTCTTTTTCACCAGCTGGTTTACTACATCAGTTTAGCTGCCTCAAAAATTCCATCAAAATGGACTGATAATTGAATGAAAATATAGCTGTTTTCCCAACTGAGAAGGCTTTTGCATCTTCCAAATGGTATGGAATGAAGCCACAAAAAAATCTGGTGTCATTTAAACTTAACATTCTGTATGCAAATTCTAAAACCCAAATTATAGATAATTTAATAGTGTAACTATCTTTTCCAGACTGGTGCTGCACCCAGGCAATTACTGATGACAGTGCCCTCACAACCTATAACCCTCGGCCTGTTTCGGTGAGTGAACCAGAAACTTCACCTTCTGCAAGATCTATAGTTACTCAGAGTATAAATGCTCTCTTTGTCATCATCTGCATCTGTCAGGAATATGTGAAATTCAGTGTTAATCATCACTGTAAGCATAAGATATGTAAATCTTTAGCCTACAGTGTGAAAGGACTTGAAATTATGTGGGCATTGCCAATTTCCACAAAAAGCTTGGTGAAAGCCATTTTCATTCATTGAGGAACATTTTGGGACGAACTTGAGTTTTTATTAGGTTATTGTGGGTAGCTCTGACTCATTACTAAGCTACAAGAGCCAAATTCATTCTGGTTTTAGTTAGAACTGTGTTCACAGTTCTAAAGTTTACTAATTCACTCAGCCACCTTTGTGTATGAATTCCTCACAAAATGTAAAGTACAACTGCTTGCCAGTTAACATTTCCTTGTGATTTGTTGGTTTCACAAAGACTTCACAGTAAGACATTGCGGAAGTCAAGAGTTTGTCAGGTTATAACTGACTGTAAAGAGGTTCGGGGGAGGGAGAGGCATGCATCATATTATGTAATAATGGGTTTGTGCCAGATTTCTTTAGTCTGTTTGTTCAGGTAAGAAGCTAATTCTTGAAGGGGCAAAGAACAGAGACATTCATCATCTACCTCATTTTATTCCAAACCTAGGCTTTTGCAGTGGAGGTTGCTGCTCTATGTCAGATAACATAGAAATAATTTAAGCAGCAGTTCCATTAAATTATTTTCTGCATCGCACTGCAAAATGTATATATCACATGTGAAAATCAACAATTTAAGGCTGTAAAATAAACTTTCACAATTTATTAAAAGACTCCAAAGTGAGGGGGGTAGCTATATATTTTTATTCTTGACCTTTTTTTCCAGGGATTATTTTTACTTAAAATCTTAACAAAATATAAAAAGCGACGGACAAAAAATCATGGCATTACATGGGAAAAGGCTGCATAGCTTTTAAATATGTCTCAAAGCACCAAAACTCAAATGTTTGCAATCAAATACAAAAGCTACCTACGAGTCACAGAACTATAAGCCATATTGATGCACTCTAAATGGCTGCTGAAAAAAGTCTAAATACCTTTATAAAACTCGTAAAGAAAACGCTAAAAGCTCTAGTGTGAACATGCGTTGAATTGAAGAACTCTAATGAGCTTTTTCCCTGCACAGAAGACTTCTGCCTCCAAGCAGCATAATGGGTTTTAAGCAAATATGTACACTTAACAAGCAGCTATTTCTAGATATGGCTGTTACACAAGATGACGATGTTTAGCAAAGCAGAAGCCCATCCTCCCATTTCAAGGAAGTCCAAGACAGTTTCTCTATAGACTAAATGTGAAAACATGTTTGAGGCACGAGTGAACTAACAAATGGGCTGGGGGGCCAATTCAGCTATCATTAAGTGTTAGAATGTGGAAGATCTGCCATTATTCATGTCCTCTTCAGTGTCACTTGCTGTTGCCAGACTGTCAAAAGGGTGGTTGAAGTGTTCTTGCTGGTCAGAAGAAACTGCTCCAAAGAACATGCAAGAAAACTGGAGGGAAAAAAGTATCTCCACTGTTCATTTGAGCGAAAGTCAGTGCTCATTAGATGCTCCAGGTAACAGCCCCTTTTCAGAAACTTGGTCCATGTGGTCTCCGTAACTTTGATGGTAATGGTTCATGGAACCAAACCTTCATGACTGGTACAGCACATCCTAAAACAAAACCCTTCCCTGCCTAAAAGGAACAGTTTGGGATCAGTGATCTTCTGACTCCTCTGCTGGAGCCATTAAAACTCACACCAAGGGAATGATAGACCCAGGGGCCCTCTGCAGGCAATCCTACTCAACTAATCCATCTTCTCCCCTTTCCCTCCTACTGCAGCTGAAGCTACCACTCCCAGCTACAGCCAATCCTTCCCTCCCCGTCTCTGCCTCCCAGGCCCTCCCAGACTGCTTCTCTGTTGAGTAGGAATACCAGCACTTAGGGTGCCTGGGTGGCTCAGTCATTGGGCATCTGCCTTTGGCTCAGGTCATGGTCCCGGGGTCCCGAGCCTGGAAGCCTGCTTCTCCCTCTCCTACTCCCCCTGCTTGTGTTCCCTCTCTTGCTCTGTCTCTGTCAAATAAGTAAAATCTTTAAAAAAAAAAAAAAAAAAAAGGAATATCAGCAATTAAGTGTCTCTCATCTTTAAAATACAAATAGCCTTGGGGCGCCTGGGTGGCTCAGTGGATTAAAGCCCCTGCCTTTGGCTCAGGTCATGATCCCAGGGTCCTGGGATTGAGCCCCAAATCGGGCTCTCTGTGCTCAGCAGGGAGCCTGCTTCCCCCGCCCCCTCTCTGCCTGCCTCTCTGCCTACTTGTTATCTCTGACTGTCAAATAAACAAAATCTTAAAAAAAAAAAAATACAAATAGCCTTATCTCATCCCGCCCCCTGCCTCAGCTATTGCCTTACCTCTGCTGTCAAGCTGTCTACCTTGACTGTCTCCATTTTCTCATTCTCTGATTCCTCAGTACTGTTTCTTGCTGATATAAGAAATACCACTTCACAAACTGTTCTTATGGTCACCCAAAATCACCACATCCTTAAGACAATGACCATTTTCAGTCTTTTTTTTCTTAAGATTTTATTTAATTATTCATGAGAGAGAGAGAGAGAGAGGCAAAGGCAGAGGGAGAAGCAGGCTCTCTGCTGAGCAGGGAGCCCGACAAGGGACTCAATTCCAGGACCCTGGGATCATGACCTGAGCCGAAGGCAGACACTTAACAACTGAGCCACCCAGGTGCCCCCATTTTCAGTCTTCATCCCAGTTGATACTCAGACACTTTCTTCTTATCCCTTCCTCAAGCCACACTCTCCTGGTTGCTTTTAGACTTCTCAGCTGGCTGGCCCTCTTCTGCCCACCCTTTGAATTAAGGTTTCTCCATCCCAGCACTACTGACATTTTGGGTGATGAGTCTTTGTTGCAGGGGCTGTGGTGCCCAGCAGCATCCCTGAGCAGCGTCCCTCGCCTCTACTCACTGGACGTCAAGTATCACCCCTCTTCCCAAACTGCACCATCCAAAAATGTGTCCAGACATTGCTCAATATCCCCTGGGGAGCATAATTGCCCCAGGTTAAGAACCACTGCTTTCTGTGATGGTAGTCCTCTCTTCTGTACCCTCTCCCTAGGAGATTCCATTCATACCCCTGGCTGAAATTACCACCTATATATGCCAGGGAGTCTCAAAGTTAGAATTTGAACTTCAATCCATATATGCTGCTACTTACTTGATTTCTGCAACTTAACATATCCAAAACTGACTTTGTGATCTAAGTGAGCAGTGAACCTGTTTCTCCAAACCTAAGTCTTCCTGAAACCTCTTTTTCCTTTAACCTCTATAACCATAACCAAATCTTGTTACTTTTACCTCCACAGTTGTTGTCATCTTTGGCCACGCCCCTCCATCTCTACTCTAAGGGATCACCATCTCAGATGCTACAACTGAGCTTCCACTCTTGTCTCACTGTATCCCATTCTTCACACAGTAGCTGCTTTGTTCTTCAGTTACCTTTTAAAAATCCAACTCTGTACAGTGCACCCAAAATAAGAAGATACCTAGGAATAAACCTAACTAAAGAGATGAAAGACCTGTTCTCTGAAAACTATATAAAAAAGATGAAAGAAATTGAAGATGACACAAAGAAATGGAAAGACATTCCATACTCATGGACTGGAAGAACAAATATTGTTAAAATATCTTTACCACCCAAAGCAATCTACACACTTAATGCAAACTCTATCAAAATACCAACAGCATTTTGGCAGAACTATAAAAAACAATCCTAAAATTTATCTGGAACCACAAAAGAACCCAAATAGCCAAAGCCATCTTGAAAAAGAAAAGTAAAGGCTGGAGGCATCACAATTTCAGACTTTAAGTTATATTACAAAGCTGTAGTGATGAAGACAGTATGGTACTAGCACAAAAACATACACAAAGATCAATGGAACCGGATAGAAAATTCAGAAATAACCCACAATTATATGGTCAATTCATCTTTAACAAAACAAGAAAGACTATCCAATGAGAAAAAGAATGTCTCTTCAGCAAATGGAGTTGGGAAGACTGAACAACAACATGCAGAAGAATGAAACTGGACCACTTTTTACACCATACACAAAAATAGATTAAAAATGGATTAAAGACCTAAATGTGAGACCTGAAACCATAAAAATCCTAGAAGAAAACACAGGCAGTAACTTCTTCAACACTGGCTGTAGCAACTTCTTTCTTGGTATGTCTCCTGAGGCAAAGGAAACAAAAGCAAAAATAAACTATTGGGACTACATCCAAAAAAAAAAGCTGTTCTACAGCAAGGGGAACAATCAACAAACTGAAAGGCAACCTACAGAATGGGAGAAGATATTTGCAAAGGACAGAGCCAATAAAGGATTAGTATCCAACATACATAAAGAACTTATAGAACCCAACACCCAAAAAAGAAACCAATTTAAAAAATGGATGAAAAGGGCACCTGGGTAGCTCAGTTGGTAAAGCATCCCACTCTTGATTTCAGCTCAGATCATGATCTCGGGGTCGTGAGAGCAAGCCCCAAGTCAGGCTCTGTGCAGGGTCTGCTTGTCCCTCTTCCCCTGCTCCTCCCCCCGGTGTGGGCACACACACACACTCTCTCTCTCTCTCTGAAAGAAATAAAATCTTAAAAGAAAAAAAAAAAATAGAAGACATGAACAGATAGTTCTCCAAAGAAGACTTACAGATGGCCAACAGACACATGAAGATGCTCATCATCACTTATCATCAGGGAATTGCAAATCAAAACTACCAATAGTACTTCACACCTGTCAGGATGGCTAAAATCAACAACACAAGAAACAACAGGTATTGGTGAGGATGTGGAGAAAAAGGAACCCTTGTGCACTGTTGGTGGAAATGCAAACTAGGGCAACCACTGTGGAAGACAGTAGGGAGGTGCCCCAAAAAGTTAAAATAGAACTATCTCATGATCCAGCAATGGCACTACTGGGTATTTTCCCAAAGAATATAAGAACACTAATTCAAAGTGATACATGCACCTCTATGTTTACAGCAGCATTATTTACAATAGTCAAAATACAGAAGCAGCCCACGTATCCATCAATTGATAAATGGAGTAAGAAGATGTATATATATATATACAATGGAGTATTATTTGACCATAACAAAGAATGAAGTCTTGCTACTTGCAACAACATGGATAGAGATGTAGAGAGTATAAAGCTTAGCGAAGTAAGTCAGAGAAAGACAAATTCCAAATGATTTCACTCATGTGGAATTTAAGAAACAAAACAGGAGAAAAATAAGGGAGAGAGAGAAATAAAAAATAGACTGAGGGCGTCTGGGTGGCTCAGTTGGTTAAGTATCTGCCTTTGGCTGAGGTCATGATCCCAGGGTCCTGGGATCAAGCCCCACATTGGGTTCCCTGCTCAGTGGGGAGTCTGCTTCTCCCTCTGCCTCTGCTTCTCTTTGCCCCACTCATTCTTTCTCTGTCTCTCTCAAATCTATAAAAACAACAAACAAACAAACAAACAACAAAACCAGACTCTTAACTACAGAGAACACACTGATGGTTACCAGAAGGGAGGGGGATCGGGGGATAAGTGAAATGGGTGATGGGGATTAACGAGCACACTTGTCAGTGATGACCACAGGGTGAGGTATGGAAGTGTTGAATCATTACTGTACACCTAAAGCTAATATAACACTGTAAACAAACTGGAATTAAAACCTAAAAAAAAATAAAGTCAGAGGCAGAAGGGGAAACCTCACTGCAAAACTAAAACTAAGGCTAAAAAATAGTATTTAACAGACACTAAAAAAATTTTTTTTTAATTTAAATAAAACAAGGCACCTGGGTGGCTCAATCAGTTAACTTTAAATGCCAAGGTACTTAAATGACCATTTATGTGGCTTCCAGGACTCATGAGGCATGATCTGGTCCTCAACAACTGCTCTAACTTCACCCTGTGCCATTGTTTCCCCTTGGCTATCCGCTCTCTGCTATCTGCTCAGCTAGCCTTCACGTCCTTAAAATGACCACACTTGGGGCACCTGGGTGGCTCAGAGGGTTAAGCCTCTGCCTTCAGCTCAGGTCATGATCCCAGGGTCCTGGGATCGAGCCCCACATCAGGCTCTCTGCTCGGCGGGGAGCCTGCTCCCCCCCTCTCTGCCTGCCTCTCTGCCTTGCTTGTGATCTCTCTCTCCCTCTATGAAATAGATAAAAAAATCTTAAAAAAAAAAAAAATGACCACACTTCCTCCAGCACAGGGCCTTTGCACATGCTGTACATGCACCCAATTCCATTGCTTTAATCTTTCTAGCTCAGCCCAAACACCAGTTTCAGGGAGAAGGCTTTCTGACCTAAATTTGGTCAGTCACATCTTAAATCCTCTCAAAGCATCTTGAACTTTTCCTTTATTGAACTCATCACAATTTTTAAAATTAGCACACATTTAGTCATGTGACTATTTCTTTAATGTGTATCTCTCCCCTAATCTATAATCAAGTTTAGGTATCTTTCTTGTTTATTTTGTTCTCCATTGTATTCCCCACATCTAAGACACATGACCCTTAACAGATACTTACGGGAATTCCATGGTAGTTGGATGAATTAATAAATGATTGACCCCTGTTCTGGCTCATTCTCACATATCAGAGAGTGAAGATGCTCTCTGCAGAGTGGCAGTCTGACAGCAGCTGTGGAATTCTATTTCAGATGGAACACCCCAAATTAGCTGTGATAGATAGAATGTTCCCCCAATGGTGTGTACATCTTAATCCCAAGAACTTCTGAATATGTTGTGTCATGTGGAAGAGGGAAATTAAAGATAGTAGATGGAATTTAAGTTGCTAATCAGCAGACTTGGACCATCCAAGTGGACCCAATGGGATTACAAGGATCCTTAAGGTGAAGGAGGGAGAGGAAGAATAAAGGTCATGGTAAAGTGATGTGAAAAAGACTTGACCAGGGGCGCCTGGGTGGCTCAGTGGGTTAAAGCGTCTGCCTTCTGCTTGGGTCATGATCTCGGGGTCCTGGGATCGAGCCCCATGTTGGGCTCTCTGCTCAGCGGGGAGCCTGCTTCCCCCTCTCTCTCTGCCTGCCTCTCTGCCTACTTGTGATCTCTCTCTGTGTGTCAGATAGATAAAATCTTTAAAAAAAAAAAAAAAAGGTATCATGTTTACAGCGTAGTCTTCTGGGAGTTAATGTTTAAAAAAAAAAAAAAAGACTTGACCAGCCATCGCCTGTGTTTTTTTTTTTTAATTTTGTAAGCACATTTCATAATTTTATTAAACTTTTTAAAAAGATTTTATTGGGCGCCTGGGTGGCTCAGTTGGTTGTGTGGCTACCTTTGGCTCCGGTCATGATCCTGGAGTCCTGGGATCGAGTCCCACATCAGGCTCCCAGCTCCATGGGTAGTCTGCTTCTCCCTCTGACCTCCCCTCTCATGCTCTCTTACTCTGTCTCTCTCTCTCTCAAATAAATAAATAAAATCTTTAAAAAAAAAAAGATTTTATTTATTTGAGAGAGCATGAGCAGAGGGGGAGGAAGAAGCAGGCTCCCCGCTGAGCAGAAATCCCAATGCGGGGCTCAATTATAGGACTCTGGGATCATGACCTGAGCCAAAGGCAGATGCTTAACCGACTGAGCCACCCAGGTGCCCCCACTGCTGGTTTTGAAGATGGAAGAAAACCACAAACCAAAGAATGCAGGTGGCCTCAAGAAAGTAGGAAAGGCAAGAAAACAGATTGTTCCCTAGAGGCTCCAGAAAGGAACATACCCCTGTCAACACCTAGATTTTAGCCCAATAAAGACCCGTTTTTGGACTTCTGACCTTCAGATCCTTAAGACAATAAACTGGTGTTGTTTTAAGGCTCTAAATTTGTGGCTATTTGTTCTAGCAGTAATAGGAAATTAATACAGTATTGGCTTTGATTTTAACTAGAGGCATAGTCTCATTTGCCTCTAAAGAATTTAGCTTGGACCAAGGTCAAGATCCTAAGGCTGGAAATGACCTAAAGATAGTACCTGCATCTGTTCAGTGTATATTACATGCACATATCTCTTCATAATGTTTATGGTGCAATACAGTAGACTAGAAAGCTTACATTTACTTTGGTTTTTGAAAATTGCCCTGAATTTGCTATTAGGGTAAATAGTCTTTGCTACCCCCTCTGTACTAAACCTCTGTACTTCACTGTAAATATAATTTGGGCAAAATGGGGAATGGAGGCACGGAGGCCATGGGAAGGCTCCAAGGGAAGGCTCCCAATAGTTTGGGTGGAAGATGAAAAGGGTCTAAATAACAACCATATTGTAATTCCAGTTTTGCAGGAGTTTGCCACATTAAAGTAAATAATACCCTTTAAAATAGAACTGTGTTGGGGCACCTGGGTGGCTCAGTCTATCAAGTGTCTACCTTCGGCTCAGATCATGATCCGAGAGTCCTCGGATCGAGTCCCACATCGGGCTCCTTGCTCAGTGCAGGGTGGGGAACCTGCTTCTCCTTCTCCCTCTGCCTGCTGCTCCCCCTGCTCGTGCTCTCTCTCTGTGTCAAATAAATAAATAAAATCTTTTTAAAAAATAGAGCTTTGTTTTTAAGAATTGAAGTGGCATGATGGGAACGTTGAAGAAGAGTCCTACAATGGTGCTCACGGAGCTTACAGTTCTTTATAAATGTCACTTTCCCTAGCGAGGAAATGGAAATCTTAGTGAACTTCAGGGAAGTGAAATGGTCAGAAAATGTTTTTGTGTTTTTACCTTTGAAAAAGTAAGCACATTATGTGTGACCAAAAGCACAGGAGGAGAAAATGCTTCTGTATAATGAAAGACAAGTTTCAGTTTTCACCTTATGACCAAGCTAGTAATACACAAGAGAAAACTGCTGTAACTGCTAGGCATATAGTAGGTATTCAATAAGCATAGCATCAAACTGAATAACGAATGGCATTTACTACCCAATTTTACTGGCCTAAAAGTCTTTTATACAGTGTAAGATAATGACTTTTTTTTAAAGATTTTATTTATTTATTTGACACACAGAGAGAGACACCATGAGAGAGGGAATACAAGCAGGGGGAGAGGCAGGTAGAGGGAGAAGCAGGCCCCCTGCCAAGCAGGGAGCCCCATGTGGGGCTCGATCTCAAGACCCCAGGATCATGACCTGAGCCAAAGGCAGACGCTTAACAACTGAGCCACTCAGGCACCCCAAGATAGTGACTTTTAGAAATACTATTTCTCCCTTCAAATTTCTAAGAAACATATTTCGAAACCAATAATAATAGCAACAGTAAAACAAGCTTGAATAGAACATTAATGTAAACATGTTAAATTGGGACTTATTATTTGAGATACTTCAGACTCTAATAAATCATAGTTCTCTTCCATTCAATAGATATCATAAGGTTTAACACAATAGCATTCTTTTTTTTTTTAAAGATTTTATTTATTTATCTGACAGACAGAGATCACAAGTAGGCAGAGAGGCTGGCAGAGAGAGAGGAGGAAGCAGACTCCCTGCTGAGCAGAGAGGCTGATGTGGGGCTCGATCCCAGGACCCTGGGATCATGACCTGAGCCAAAGGCAGAGGCTTTAACCCACTGAGCCACCCAGGCGCCCCCACAATAGCATTCTGTAAAGCTTATCATCCAGCTAGTAAAATGTTGGTATTAGAATAGGTTACTAAGTGGGACTCCACTATGAAGTAACTGGTAATATTTGTCAGGATGAAATTTATATTTGTACTACAATGGGTAAAGGATTTCCCAACCCAATTTGAAAAATAAAATGAGGACACTTATCTGAGAAAGTAGATTATATGACTTTAGCATACCATTTGTATTCAAAGATTATCCTGTAAGCAATTATAATTTATTCTTTAATACAAATGACCCAAATATCTACTTGAATATACTTTGTTGCTCAAAGAGCAATTTAAACTCTTGTACTGACAGCCCATAAGTCAGGCTGCTCCATTTCAGATTGGTTTCTCCTATCAAAAAGTAAGGAAACTATTTCCAGGACATGGGGGTGGGCTTGGGCAGGGAGGCTGCCAAGGGAGACAGATGATAATTCTTGACTGAGACGTGGTCGTGCCTCAACGTTTTCCCTTTACCTTCCTCAGATATGAAGAGCCTGGCATCTCCTCCGTGTCGCTGACGCTGCTTTCTGGCACTTCACTAATGTCTCCATTCACTCTTTTCATTACAGGGCTGCCACAGTTTTCCAACGCAGGGATGTCTGTTTGAGTCTCATTAGGATAAACCCTTTTGGTTGCTGCTTTTCTCAAGATACAATCCGGGGCCTTGCTGGTTACATTTTTACCAGTCTTTGAATTGTTGTTTGGTGAACACATCAGATCTGACCTGCAGCATTAATGGATTAAATTACTGAACTTTTTGCCTGGAAATGTATATTTTTATGTAACTAATGAAACAATATGGGTTGACAATGAGAACACTAGTGTAGAGAAGATATTGAAACAACACAGAACTGATTGTTGAAAGTTTAAAATTACCTCAAAAAAGTTGAAAATAAAACTACCCTACGATCCAGCAATTGCACTACTAGGGATTTACACAAGGATACAAAAATACAGATTTGAAGGGGTACATGCACCCCTATGTTTATAGCAGCATTACCAACAATAGCCAAACTATGAAAAGAGCCCAGTGTTCATCGACTGATGAATGGATAAAGAAGATGTGGTGTATCGCTTCTGGGCCTTCTGGCTAAGATCAAGTGAAGAAGATGTGGTGTATATAATAGAATATTACTCACCCATCAAGAAGAATGAAATTCTGCCATTTGCAACCAGGTAAGCAGAACTAGAGTGTATTACGCTACGTAATATATCAGTCAGAGGTTAATGCCATATAATTTCACTTTTATGTGAAATTTAAGAAACAAAACAGAAGATCATATGGGAGGGGGAGAAAAAAAGAGAGAGGGAAACAAACCATAAGAGACTTTTTTATTAACATATAATGTATTATTTGTTTCAGGGGTACAGGTCTGTGATTCATCAGTCTTACACAAAACAGAGCACACACCATAGCACATACCCTCCCCAATGTCCACCATGCAGGCACCCCCTCCCCTAAACCCCCTCCCCTCCAGCAACCCTCAATTTGTTTCCTAAGAGTCTCTTCTG
Organism: Martes martes; assembly: GCF_963455335.1. Taxonomy (NCBI): domain Eukaryota; kingdom Metazoa; phylum Chordata; class Mammalia; order Carnivora; family Mustelidae; genus Martes; species Martes martes. Next base: position 85,068,852 of record NC_137901.1, read on the forward strand.
GTTTGTCTCCCTCTCTGGTTTTGTCTTATTTCATTTTTTCCTTTCTTCCTCTATGAGTCTCTGCCTTGTTTCAGTGGGATCATATGATAACTTCTCTCATTAACTTACTTCTTTTAGCATAATACCCTCTAGTTCCAACCACGTTATTGCAAATGGCAAGATTTCAATTTCTGATGGCTGCACAATATTCCATTGTGTGTGTGTGTGTGTGTGTGTGTGTGTGTGTGTATCACCTTTATCCACTCATCTGTTGATGGACATCTGGGCTCTTTACATGGTTTGGCTATCATGGACATTGCTGCTATAAACATTGGGGTGCAGGTGCCCCTTTGGATCACTACATTTGTATCTTTAGGGTAAATACCCAGTAGTGTGATTGCTGGGTCGTAGGGTAGCTCTATTTTCAACTTTTTGAGGAACCTCCAAACTGTTTTCCAGAGTGGCTACACCAGCTTGCATTCCCACCAACAGCGTAGGAGGGTTCCCCTTTCTCCGCATCCTTGCCAACATCTGTTGTTTCCTGACTTGTTAATTTTAGCCATTCCGACTGGTGTGAGATGGTATCTCATTGTGGTTTTGATTTGTATTTCCCTGATGCCGAGTGATGGGGAGCACTTTTTCATGTGTCTGTTGGCCATATGGATGTCTGCTTTGCAGAAATGTCTGTTTATGTCTTCTGCCCAAACCATAAGAGACTTAACAAAAGAGAACAAACTGAGGGTCGATGGAGGAAGGTGTGGGGGGAGGTGTGGGCTAGATGGGGGATGGACATTAAGAAGGGCACTTGATATGATGAGCGCTAGGTGTTATATGTAAGTGATGAATCACTGAGTTCTACTCCTGAAACCAATATTGCACTCTATTTTAACTAACTAGAATTTAAATAAAAATTTTTAAAAATAAAGCTAAAATTTACATATATGATTACTTAGAAATTTTCTCTACAGATTCAAATTCTTCAGTAAAGCAACCCAGTGGGCATGTGAAAAACCTGTGATATAGTAACAGGGCCTGGGTTAGGAAAAAAAGTCAAATCATTATACATCTATATGATAAAATTCTATACAGTTACTAAAAATCATGTTTCTAAGTCATAATCAGTGATAATGGAACATATTCACAATATATTTTGTGAGAGACAAACAGGATAGAAAACTACATATCCTATATGATCCTGATCTTTTCTTAAAACCTTATGCAAAATAAAGTCTGAAAGAAAAAATAGTGAGCCAAATGTTAACAGTGGCTATCTCCAGGTGGTGCAATTTTATCTTCTTTGTACTTTTCTCTGTCTTCCAAACTTCCCATAGTACCTCTAAGTTTCTTTTACAGTGAAGCACCCTGCACCAGAAGAAAATAAAAGGGGTGGTGGTGCCTGGGTGGCTCAGTGGGTTAAAGCCTCTGCCTTCAGTTCAGGTCATGATCCCAGAGTCCTGGGATCAAGAGCAGGGAGCCTGCTTCCTCCTCTCTCTCTGCCTACCTGTGATCTCTGTCTGTCAAATAAATAGGTAAAATCTTCTAAAAAATTATTTTAAAAAAAAGTAATCGAGACAAAAGAAAGAAAAACAAAGGCTCTCTGTCCCCTTGTCCGAGAAAGAGTTCTGGGCAGTGAATAGAAACTTACCCGTGAAGCTTAACACTGTATCCCTCCTAAAAAATGACTGCCAAAACTGGAAATGAGATTTGGGTAATAACAAAGATAAACTAGACAGTCCCGTCAAATTCTGATCAGAACAAAAAAAGCAAATGTCTAGTGTGTGACTGGTGATATTCCTATGCTAGTTAGGTCCTACTGCAGCTCTTGCTGATTCAGTCAATATTTCTGATCTTCTCATGTTTTGCTCCTCCATTGTTTCCCATATGAATGCCAATGAACTCTTTCAGAATAGGATTGCAGTGGCTTTCTCTAATAAAGATGTTAAAACGTTGGCCTTACCTTTTTTGTTTTTGTGAAAGACACAGTGATTGCGGAGAAGATGCTCTACTTGGCTCATCAGCTAATGTAGCCAAAATGAAGTTAGCTTCCAATAACATATCATCGATACTTAAAGCCATAGGTCTAAAAACAGGCAAAGTAAAAGCAAGCATCATACACGTTTTCTGAGGGACATTAGGAAAATTAGAAAATGACACTTCAGGAGTAAAAAGAGACAGTAGAAGTAAAAGTCCTATTTGTCTTTTCACACAAAGTAACACAGTCCTAAGAGCTGAAAAGGTCCTTAGGCATCATCAGCTCCAATTCCAAAAAGTGCATCTATCCTAACCCAATCTCTGAAATTTTAGTTCTGACATGAAATATCATAGTTTCATAAAAATTAGACTCATTTAAGCCATGTTTAATTTTCTAATTAGGCAATAAACTTAGCACCATGTCAAATTTATAAATGTTTTCACTCTGCAGAATGTATCTTTTTCAATTACCAATTTTAAAATGTCACGTGTGGCATCCTTCAAAATTTCCATTTGGTAAGTGTTGCTAGTAAAGTTAAGGAATTCTCGAGGTACGAATTAATTTCAAAGTGATCCAAAGGGTTTTATTATTGATATACAACAAAAGGAAGGAAGGGAGGAAGGAAGGAACTCAGAAAAGTTCCCAAAGACTTACTTCCCAGGAAAATCAAAATGAATGGCTATAGGAGCATGTGTAGCTTCTGAAAATGTCAGCATTCCCTGAAAGAGAAAAAGAAGAAAAATAGTTGGAATCTTCACTTAAAAAACTACCAGCGAAAGTGTGACACAAATTTTTGTTTACCTTCAATTCTTTGAAGCAGAATGTTATTTCAGTATCAACTCCAATTTGAAAGAAGTCAAACTCTTCCGGGCCAACACACATTTCACTGTACACAGAATTGGTCAAATCTGTTCAACATTATAAGAAAAGAAGGAATAGAATTAGTTCCAGGGGTACTTGTTAAATTTTAAGATGAAAATATAACTGTAAGTGGTAGATTAAAAATAGCCATTAAATCCTTTGACACTCCTTCACTGAGAAATGGGGTCTTTGTCTTTGTCCCCTCCCCTTAAATTTGGGTAGTTGGGCTCTCTGAGTGCTAAGATATGGTGCTATAAATGACCTGGGACTGGTTTCTGAGCCCAGGCCTTAAGAGACTGGCAACTTCCACTTCCTCTATCCTCCATCCACTTCCTCTATCCTACAACACTCACCCTGAGAACTTGGCCACAATGCCGAGTTCATGCTATATGAAGGCCAAGCTAATGAAGAGGCCATAAGTGTCCATATGCGACTAACAGCCCAGCTGTGCTCCCAGCATCAATTATCAGCCAGGTCAGTGTGCCATCTTGGATGGATTCAGATGATTCCAGACCCAGCCACTACCTAACTGCAATTGTATGAGACTCCAAGTACAATCTGTGTAGCTGAGCCCCATCAACCAACAGAAACATAAGAGATAAGAATAAATTATTTGGAGTTTTTCACTATAAAAATGTTTGGTATACACACTCAGAAATACACACACACACACACACACACACACTAACTTTTCTTCCTTTTTCTCGTTTTCTAATTGAAGTGTAGTTCACATACAGTGTTATATTGGTTTCAGGTATTTAATATAAAAATTCAACAACTCTTATATTTCTCAGTATTCATCAAGATAAATTGTTCTTGGGGTGCCTGGGTGGCTCAGTGGGTTAAAGCCTTTGCCTTCAGCTCAGGTCATGATCTCAGGGTCCTGGGATCAAGCCCCGCATCGGACTCTCTGCTCAGCAGGGAGCCTGCTTCCCTCTCTCTCTGCCTGTCTCTCTGCCTACCTGTGATGTCTGTCAAATAAATAAAATCTTTAAAAAAAAAAAAAAAGATAAATTGCTCTTAATCCCTTTATCTATTTCACCCATCCCCCCTCTGTCAACCACTAGTTTGTTCTCTGTATTTAAGAGAATGCTTGTCTCTTTTTCTTTGTTCATTTATTTTGTTTCTTAAATTCCACATATGAGTGAAATCATAAAAGTGTCTATCTTTTTGTGATTGACTTATTGGATTTAGCATTATATTCTTTTTTAAAAAGTATTTATTTGAGAGAGAAAGGGCATGTGCAAACGAGTCGGGGCGGGGGGCAGAGGGAGGACAAGCTGACTCCCCCTTGAGCAGGGAGACTAATGCAGGCTCTATCCCAGGACCCTGAGATCATGACCTGAGCAAAGTCAGACCAACTGAGCCACCCAGGCGCCCCTAGCATTATGTCCTTTAGGTCCATCCATGTTGTTGCAAGTGGCGAGATTTCATTCTTTTTTATGACTGAGTAATATTACATTATATATACACCACATCTTCTTTATCCATTTGTCTATGATGGGTTTGGGTTGCTTCCATATCCTGGCTATTGTAAATGATACTGCAGTGAACAGAGGGGTGCATATATCTTTTCAAATCAGTGTTTTCATTTTCTCTGGGTAAACACATAGTAGTAGAATTATTGGATCATATGATATTTCTATTTTTAATTTTTTGAGGAACCCCTATACTGTTTTCCACAGTGGCTACATCAATTTACACTCCCTCCAACAGTACACAAGGGTTCCTTTTTCTCCACATTTTCGCCAACACTCATTATTTCTTGCGTTTTTTATCTTAGTCATTCTGACAGGTATAAGATGATATCTCATTGTTTTGTTTTGTTTTGTTTTGTTTTCTCTTTAAAGAAAGGCAGACTACCACACGCAGCACCTCACTTGGATATGTCTGGATTCTTGGATGCTTGGCTACCCTACAATCTCCTGCAAATGGACCTTGAGAGTTTGCTTGAAGACCTAGCAGGGAAGCACAGCTATTCATATACCCCTGACCAAAGAATAGTCCTCCCCTATTGGGAAGGTTGTCCTCTGAGGGCACAGCTTTGGGAGGGACACACATGGAGTGGTGAGGTTCCCCCTCACTAGGGGGACACCCGCCTAGCAGCCAGATCAGCTGAATCAATCCTGGCGGTCTATGGGGTGACTGATGTTTCAGCCACATCGCCCTCACATTTTCCTTGTGGTTTTGATTTGCATTTCCCTGCTGATGAGTGATGTTGAGCATCTTTTCAGGCGTCTGTGCCCATCTGTATACATTCTTTGGAAAAATGAATATTCAAGTACTCTGCCCATTTTTAAAAATTTATTTATTTCTTGATTTGAGAGAGAGTAAAAAGAGAGAGCTGGAGGCAGGATCAGAGGGATAGAGAATCTTAAGCAGACTCCGCCCTGAGTGCCCGACATGGTCTCGATCCCACCACCCTGAGATTACAACCTGAACCGAAATCAAGAGTCAGATGCTAACTGACTGCCCCACCCAGGCATCCCAATCTGCCCATTTTAAAAATTGAATTACTTTTAATAGCTTCATAGTATTTCATTATCTTTACGCTACCAATCTTCTGGTACTAGATCTGAAGTACAGAAGATGTCCCAAACTATTAAAAGAACTTACCTCTGGATAGTGGGATTTCAGGTGACTTTTTTGAAAATTTGTGCTTATTTTGTGTTTTTACTTTCTCCAATGAACATGAATTAATGTAAGTATAAGAACAAAAGATAAGCAGTATATATTTTTAAGGACCAAACACTACCCCAGAAATCATTCCTATCAAACAAGGAGGCTCATGTCACTTCCAGTGCACTGGCATAGAGGAGTTTCAAAAATAAACATTGGGCTCCCAGTCAACCATAACTATAACTACTCATTAGAAAGCTGCTCACAAAAAAAAAAAAAAAGAAGAAGAAGAAAAGAAAGCTGCTCACAGGGGCGCCTGGGTGGCTCAGTGGGTTAAGCCTCTGCCTTCAGCTCAGGTCATGATCTCAGGGTCCTGGGATCAAGCCCTGCATCGGGCTCTCTGCTAGGCAGGGAGCCTGCTTTCCCCGTTCTCTCTCTGCCTGCCTTTCTGCCTACTTGTGATCTCTTCCTGTCAAATAAATAAAATCTTAAAAAAAAAAAAAAAAGTTGCTCACAAGGGACAATGTCTTCTGGTTACTAAATGGCCATCTTTATTCAGAGATGGCATTATGGAACACAAAACAGACCCTTTCACTAGCCAAGCGTATATTTTCTAGATCATGCCCTTCTGAGTGTCAAAAAACAATGTTATATAAGACTAGAAAGAAGCAATAACGGCACAGTGGTAATTAGCCTGTGCCTTGGAGCCTATGTTCAGATAATCCACACTTACTGTGTGACACCAGACAAGTCACTGAGTCTCTTCGTGCCTCACATAGAAAATGGTCATAATAATAGTACCTAAATCACAGAGTTGTTACAAAGATCACATGAATTCATAAATGGAAGCCATTAAAAAAAAAAAAAAAAAAAAAAAAACCATGGAGGGACACCCGGACGGTTCAGTTGGTTGAAAAGCCAACTCTTGATTTTGGTTTGGGTCATGATATTGGGGTCCTGGGATTAAGCCCTGCATCAGGCTCCCCAGTCAAGAGTCTGCCTGAAATTCTCTCTCTTCCCCTCTCCTGCCCATCCCCTTGCTCACACTCTCCTTCTCTCTCAAAATAAATCTCCTTTTAAAAAGTTAAAAAATTTGGGCGCCTGGGTGGCTCAGTGGGTTAAGCTGCTGCCTTCGGCTCAGGTCATGATCTCAGGGTCCTGGGATCGAGTCCCACAACGGGCTCTCTGCTCAGCGGGGAGCCTGCTTCCCTCTCTCTCTCTCTCCGCCTGCCTCTCTGCCTACTTGTGATCTCTCTCTGTCAAATAAATAAATAAAATCTTAAAAAAAAAAGTTAAAAAATTTAATCACGTCTTATCTCCACTCAATCTAGGTAACTCTTGGAAGAGCTGACTTAAGAAGTATTCGGATTTTCTGCCATGTGTATTTGCCATCTGGAATATCTTACATCTCTAGTTCAAAACTACTTTTCCTCATGTGATTAAAGATAATCCCAATTGGATTGCTGGCCTCTTAATTTTTCTTTATGATAAACACAAAGGGTGATAAAAGATGAAAAACGGGGTTCTGGCTGGCTCAGTTGGAAGAGCATGCAACTCTTGATCTTGGGGTCATGAGTCCAAGCCCCATGTCGGGTGTAGAGATTACTAAAATATAAATACATAAACTTAAAAAAAAAAAAGATGAAAACCAGACCTTAAAAATCTTAACTGAAAATATACTCTTCTCAGTAACGATTTTTAAAACAACCTGAATTTCAAAGCCAAATATTTTAATTATTGATTATATTCCATTTCCTGGATCTCTTAAAAATTTTAATGATCTTTCTACATCTTACTGCTCTTTATTTTTTTTTAAGATTTTATTTATTTATTTTACACAGGGAGAAAGAGATCACAAGCAGGCAGAGGTAGGCAGAGAGAGAGGGGGAAGCAGGCTCCCCACTGAGCAGAGAGCCCAATGTGGGGCCCAACGTGGGGCTCAATCCCAGGACCCTGGGATCATGACCTGAGCCGAAGGCAGAGGCTTAACCCAGTGAGCCACCCAGACGCCCCTTTACTGCCCTTTAGACAAGAATAAATGTTATGCCACCAATGTTCACTGTATGGTCAGTCATCAAGAAACCCAGGGAGTGACATGCTATCCAAGAGCCACGACAGATGTAGTCCTTACCCATTGGTTCGTCACTGGAACTCTTAAGGCAAACACTGAGTGGGGTAACAGCAAGAGTAACTTCTTCTTGACTTGATGTAAAAAGAACAACTGCCTCAGCGAGCACTCTACAAACGTAATGAAAAGTATTATGTTGCTTGAAAAACAAGAAGAAAGAACCTTATTAAATGGGACTCAGATCTTTAATCTGGAAATAAACAAGGTTAATCAGCTGAGATTTTTTTAAAAACTTAGCCCCCCAAAAATCTATCTTCTTTTTTCTATGTGAGCTGCAATATTTTCAGCATATTTTAAAATTCACTTGAAGGCCAAGAGAATAGTAAAATATATTCTTAGTAAGACATGTGAAAGCTATTGAATAAGCCAGACACTGGAAGGAATGTCTTCAATTCCATGGTTTTATATACCCCATATATATTTTTAATGGCCTGCAATCACACTCCTGAGAGAGGTACTAGAAAACATTGCTGTTCAGATAGAACCGGGTGGAACCATGCTGGAGACGTGGGTGAGGGGTAGAGGTTTATGAGCAGCCTAACGCTTACATTTTTTTTCCATTTGTTACTTGCCCTAGATTATTACCTATTACTTTCAAGGTTGTCTTGACATCCCAAATGCCCTTTTATCCTGGGCTCCCTTTTTCAAAATAGTTGTATTGATAAAGAATTCACATACTGTACTCCACAGATTTAAAGTTCTTTAACTTGTATTTCCCTAACTACTAAATAAGTTGAGCGCATTTTCACGTGCTTTTCAACCATTTGTATATCTTCTTTGGCAAATGATCCATTCAAATCCTGTGCCCATTTTTTAAAGGATTTTATTTTTATTTATTTGACAGAGAGAGACACAGCGAGAGAGGGAACACAAAGGAGTGGGAGAGCGAGAAGCAGGCTCCCCGCCGAGTGAAGAGCGCGATGCGGGGCCAGATCCCAGGACCCTGAGATCACAACCTGAGCCAAAGGCAGATGCCCAACGACTGAACCACGCAGGCACCCCATGCCCATTTTTAATTAGCTTATCTTTATTACAAGATCTGGGCTACTTATGAAACTCAAGTGTTGTCAGATAAAAATGAGATTCTTAGAATGTATGTAATATTGATGTTAACCTGATGCTAGACATTAGCTCAGCAGTGTTTCTTGAGGCCAAAATGTCAGGAACACCTACCAAATTCATCTAGGAGCTTTTCCAGTGTTACGGGGGTGGTATTTTATAAGATACCAAACAACCTGATACAAAAAAATTACAACATAAATGTGCAATTCAAAAAGGAAGAAAAATACAATCACTAATAAGTATATGAAAAGATGTTCAAGCTCCCAAGGAACCAACACAACAAAATGGACATCTAATAATTCAATTTTCTACCTGTCAAGTTAACGAAAATTTTAAAGACTGATAATACACGTTACTTGAAAGGACTCCCTGACACTTCTGGTGGGAATGTAAATGGGCACAACATTTAAGATAGTAATTTGGTAGTCAGTATGTATGCAAATTTAAAATTTGGTAAGCCTTTGACCCAGTGATTTCATTTCTAGGACTCTGTGTTAAGCCTATAAGGTGGCCCCCAGTGATCCCCACCTCCTGGTACTCATGCCTTCCTATAATCCCCTGCCCCTGAGTGTGGGCTTAACTAACAAAGAAAATGGCAGAAGTGATGAAATGTCAGTTCTGAGATTAGGTTATAAAAAGACTTTGGCTTAGGGGTACCTTGGTGGCTCACTGGGTTAAGCCTCTACCTTCAGCTCAGGTCATGATCTCAGGGTTCTGGGATCGAGCCCCGCATCAGGCTCTCTGCTCAGCAGGGAGCCTGCTTCCCCCCTCTGTCTGCCTGCCTCCTCTCTGTCTACTTGTGATTTCTCTCTCTGTCAAATAAATAAATAAAATCTTTAAAAAAAAAAAAAAAGACTTTGGCTTCCATTTTTGAATTCTCTCTCTCAGTCGGTCATCTCAATCAACTGTCTTTCTGATCCAGTGGCCATTTTGTGATGATAATCAGATAGTGCACAGATAGTGTGGTGAGGAACTGAGGCCTACCACCAACCTGACTAGTGAGCTTAGAAGTTAGTCTTCTGAGACCTCTCCACAGCCATGTCAGTGAGTGTGGGAGTGAATCCCCCCCACCAAGTCCAGCCTTCAGATGAGACCACAGCCCTGGCTGACAGCTTGACTTCAACTTCACGAGACACCTTGAGCCAGATACACCCAGTTAAGCCATACGTATAACCATGAAGTAATCAATGTCTGGTTTCTTAAAGCTCTGAGTTTGGGGGAAATTTGTTCCACAGAAATAGGCAACTAATACACTTCCTGTGTGTGGCAGAAAGCTGGAAACAACCTACTTTTTCACTAATAGGACAATGGGTAACTAAATTACGGTTCACACAATGAAAAATTATGTAATCATTTAAGTGAACTGACACAGAAACTTAAAAAAGCAAGTTGCCAAATAATAATAATAGGACATTTTCTTTGAAAAAATTATAAGTATGTGTCTCATAAGTAATATAAATGTGAGAGGGGGGAAGAAGGAAGAGAGAGAAAGAAAGCTATCCATTGCTATAGGAAGAGGCTGAGTTACAGAGAAATTGGCTATGTATGGAAGAAGATCCACAAGGATATACACCAAATTGCTGACTGATGTTACCTCTGCCAAGAGGGATAGAGGAGACAGGTAGAGGAGCAGAACTTTTCATTTTTTTATCTTTGCAATCCTCTATAAATTCTAGATGTATTACAAGGAACATGTACGGCTTGTGTAACTTAAAAAAAAAGGATAAAATATCTTTGGTTCACAAAGTAATTAATGTTTAATGCTACAGCTTAACTAAATAATTGGGTGCACTTTTACTGACAAATGTACCTAACTCATTCTCTAAAGAAAAAATGCAAACACTTGGGATAAAATCAGTTTACATAAAAAATGTTAATGTTTCCTTGTGTTGTGTGTTTTATGACTCAGACAGAAGGCAATATATAAATGCAAAGTATTATTAGGTAATATATTTTTCTCTTGGTATCACTTAATGTAGAAAACCACTAATGGGATATTTTTAGAACTTTCTTGCCACTAAATCATATTGCTACCATTAATCAATTACATTATCTACTATTATCTTTCTCAGGGTTTCCTCTTGACCTTGTAAGGAGATTTTTCCACGTCAAATGTTAGCTTTTTTAAAAAATGTAACTGACTTCAAATTTTAATTAAAGGCATTAATTCTTTACTCTGCTCCCACATTATACTCAGAAAAAGAAAAATAAACACCAGAAAATTCATTACCTTGGTTGAATAACTAGTGTATTAGAACACATATTCTTTTCAAAAATAACTTGCAAGGGCTGACTTTCCTGAAAACACACATTATGAGTTCTTCTAATACCTTAAAAAGAATAAAGCAATCCATTAATCGTTTTAAAAAGTCTAAGTTTCACAGCCACGTTAAAATAATAAAATTAAAGAAACATTTCCCGTCTGGCAGGTGCATGTAGCTTGAAGGAGCACTATTTTATGAAATGTGTTTATTGCCCCCTAGTGGACACCATGCAACATGCCATATCCTCGGACCAATAGGGCAGTAGAGCTCCCAAGTTTTTCTGAAATACGGTTATTTCTTAAATTGTATGTAAAATAGTGATTGCCCACTACAGTTCATGTAGCTATCATTCTCTTTCACTACCTTTTCATCCAGGTCTGATATTTCTGGATTTCTGGTAATTCTGGAAGTCAGACATGAACGAATATCTTGTCTGTGAATTCTTTTTCTCTGAGGGGAGGGTGAGGGGAAGAGTGCGTAGCCATAGTAGCTACGGCTCTATGTGCCAGCAACTGTAGTACGCATTCTACACACATTACCTATGGTCTTCACAATATCCCTATGGGGTAGGCACTTAGTCTCAGAAGAGGAACCTGTAGCTCGGCGAGGCTGACTTTTACAAGGCTATTTTAACAAGGGTCGGTAGAATTTGAGTCTAAGTTTGAATATAGAGCCCATGTAATAAGATCCAAGTGGGCTGTAACTTTCTACAGCATAATAATGTTGTGGTGAGAATCAAAAGGACTCACTAGAAATATTTCTCATCTAACTTGGAATTTTTTTTTCTTTTGGGGAGGAAGAGGAGAGGGAGAGAGAGAGAATCCCAAGCAGGTTCCATGCCCAGTGCATGAGCCCAACCCAAGGCTCAATCCCACGACCCCAAGATCACGATCTGAGCTGAAATCAAGAGGTGGACGCCTAAGCAGCTGAGCCACCCAGGTACTCCTGGATTATTTTTTTTTGACCCAAAATTAATAATGGCAACATTTATTAATTTTGTAAGTATTTACTGACCACCTACTATGCACAAAGCTGCATTAGTTAGCTTTTGCTGGAAAACAACCCACTCCAAAACTTAGTGGCTCGAAATACCAAATATGTGTTATTTCTCACAATTCAGCTGAGTAGTTCTGGTTTCCGCTGGCTTAGCGGTGGCTGGAAATCTTGGATGGCTTCACTTTCACGTCTAGGGCCTCAGTGGGACAACCGGCACAGCCGAGACTGCTGGGAAGGCTGAGGCCTCCCACCACATGGTCTTAATCCTCCAGAAGCCTACTGTGCAGCACTTGTTCTCATGCTGAAGGAAAGGTTCCTGCCTTCACAGGGGAAGCTGCCAGGCCTCTTAAGGCCTAGGCTTGGAACTCACACAAAATCGCTTCTATTTAATTGATAAAGCAAGCCCACAGCCGGCCAAGATTCCAGCTGGGGAAACAGACTCCGACTTTCCAAGGGTGGGGAGCAGCAAATAATTTGTGAGCACTTGTTTGATAATCTACTACATGGGAACAATTTTAGGAGCTAGGGATTAGCAAAGCACAAATTAGACAAAAATCTCTATCCTCACAGAGCTTACCTTCTAGGGAGGCGAGACGGACAATAAGAAAATAAATAATTATAATAATTGATTGGTCACGTCATAATAAAGGCCACAGGAAAAAAGCAAAGCAGAAGGGGCATGAGGGGGTGCCAGTCATGGTAGAGAGCAATTTTTTTAAAATTTCTTATTTATCTATTTATTTTATTTATTTGAGAGAGAGAGAGAGAATGAGAGAGAGAGAGAGCATGAGAAGGGAGAGGGTCCAAGGGAGAAGCAGGCTCTCTGCCGAGCAGGGAGCCCAATGTGGGACTCGATCATGGGATTCCAGGATCGTGACCTGAGCCGAAGGCAGTCGTTCAACCAACTGAACCACCCAGGTGCCCTGGTAGATAGCAATTTTAAACAGGGAGGTCAAGGAAGACCTTATGGAAATGAAGCCATCTGAGTAAAGACTTGGAGGAGGAGAAAGAGCAAGCAATATGATATCTGCAGAAGAAGCTTGCTAGGCAGAGGGCTTCCAACCCATGTAGGACCTTAGTGACCATTGTAAGATCTCTGGCTTCTACCCTGGATAAATGGGGAGGATTTGCAGGGTGGGGATAGGAATTTGGAACACTGGAATGACATATCCAACCTATTACATCTTTGCACTCCTCCATAAACTTTTGGATATACTACAAAGAGCATGGCACTGTGAGGAATTACTGTGATTTCGATTTGGGGAAGACACAAAGCTCCAAAGTTGGCACAACTTACCCTATTTTAAAAACGATTTTCAGGTTGCTTTTGGAGCAATGGGTATTAGATGCTTGTGGTCTAAATTTCAAAAGATACCAAAGAGCAGACAGTGGAAAGTAAGTCACCCCAGCCTCTGACTCCTGCCACCACCACCCCCGTATCCTCCACAGAGGGAACCACTGTTACCAGTTTCTTCGGTATTCTTCAAAAACAGCCTTGGTATATACAGCAAGATCATACCTCTAGAACATACCTCAAAATATTTCACTGAAGTGAATAGTGGCATTGTCAAAGATGTCCAAGCAGAGAACATCTAATTTCTTTGTCATTCCCGATGCTCCTTTTCTTGCCACTTGCTGTCTTCTCCTTTTTCCTTATAGACAAGTGCCAAACACTTCCAACCTGTACCTTTGCTCACACTGCTCTGTCCTGCTCCCCCCTCACAGGAGTCTCCACCTACTGGAAACTCACCCAGTTGTGGTGCCACTAACCACAATGCCTTCCCTCTCCACCTTTCTCTCCTTTGAATCTCTGGTCCAAAGAACATCCACTGTACCCTCTTTATTTTATCTTATTTTTTTAAGTAGTTTCCATGCTGGGCACGGAGCCCACATGGGGCTTGAACTCATGACGCTGAGATCAAGACCCTGAGCTGAGATCAAGAGTCAGACACTTAACCGACGGAGCCACCCAGAAGCCTCCACTATACTTTTTTAAAAAAATTATTTTATTGGGCGCCTGGGTGGCTCCTCCCTCTCTCTCTGCCTGCCTCTCTGCCTACTTGTGATCTCTATCAAATAAATAAATAAAATCTTTAAAAAATATTTTATTTGATAGAGATCACAAATAGGCAGAGAGGCAGGCAGGGGGCGGGGGAAGGAGGCTCCCTGCTGAGCAGAGCGCCCAATGTGGGGCTCGATCCCAGAACCCTGGGATCATGACCTGAGCTGAAGACAGAGGCTTTAACCCACTGAGCCACCCAGGTGTCCCCACTGTACTCTTTTTAAAGCATGTACCTCTTCACTGCGGTTTTTCTAGTCTTCTGGTTTAATAACAATTTTCCTTGATAGGCTGCAAGTGGGGTAAACATTTAGAAGTCCTGTTTTCTCCCTGGATCATTTATGAACTTTATCTTGTGCCGCGCAAAGTACTGGATTGTAATGAAATAAGGAGTTTCGCGTTAGAATGAGAAATGATTTTCATTGAGAAAATCTTACTGTTAAAAACAACAACTGGGGTGCTTGGTGGCTTAGTCTGTTACGCGTCCAAATTGATCTCAGCTCAGACCTTGATGTCCAAGTTGTGAGTTCAAGCCCCACACTGGGCTCCATGCTGGGAGTGGAGCCCACCTTAAAAAGAAGAAAAAAAGGGGCGCCTAGGTGGCTCAGTTGGTTAAGCATCTGCCTTTGGCTCGGGTTGTGATCTCAGGGTCCTGGGATTGAGCTCCACATCGGAGTCCCTGTTCGACAGAGTCCGCCTCTCCCTCTCTCTCTTTGACCCTCCTACCTATTTGTTCACTGTCTCTTTCTCCCTCCCTCCCTCTCAAAAAGAAAAAAAGAAGAAGAAGAAGAAGAAAAAGATAAAAACAACAACAGCTGAACTAAAGCAAATGCTTAGTCATATGTTTGGCTTAAATTCTGGCATAAGCTCCTTATCATCTCACAGACCGGTAACAACAGTTTGGGGCCCAGCAGCCAGGTCACGGATCATTCTGAGTAGTAATGTCTCACACCATCTGCTCCTGGCCATGGGACTCCTGATGCTAGGAGAGAATTCTACTTGCCATTTCATGAGCTCAATTTGGAACCTCCCTCAATGGGTCCAGAGAACTCTTGCAAACCTGAAGGGGTACGGCTAAGAAACAACCATTAGTTTGGAGGTGTGACATTTGTAGAGTCTAGAATTGTGGAGGTGAGTGATCCTTCAAAAATCTTGTAAGTTATTCAAATAGAACCCGATCCCTCTAAGTTCACTGTTAAGCGAGTTTAAGGTCATTAGCACATCTGTAGAGGGCCCTTTGACAAAAACTTGAAACCCTGAAGTGGGAGGCCAGCCTTCTTGACATCACTCCATTAATACAAGCATATAAATCAAAGTTTCGTTTTCACCCAGTAGCCCAGGGCACTCCTCTCCTCTTATAGAAGCGCCTCTCTGCTGGAGTGCTGTCCCCTTGAGCCAGGACGGGACATGGGACACGTTAGCATGTGGCGTGTATCCGAGAGTGTTCTTCAGGAGCTCAGGAACTCATCTGTACCAACTCTAGGGCCAGTGCAAAAAAGTATGGAGAATCGGTGGAATTATTAGTAAAATAAATATTTCAGGTACATCTTGGTTCTTGATGATACAAACCCTTGTCTCTTATTAGCAGATGCTAAATAATTCAAGAAATCATTGTTCTGGAAACTTTTCATGGTCAGATTGAGAGACGTTAGTCTTTTTTAGTAGCTCGTGTTTTTTCAGTTGTTTTCTATCAGTGAAGAGCGCCAAATGTACATCACTGTCCTTAATTCCTTCCCAAATCCCAAACATGTATTTCTAGCAGCTTATGAGCTCTCTCTACCCAGGTGATTTTTCTCAACTAAATTTGAACCGTGTTTCCCCACCAGGTTATAGATACAAAATCACAAGCATAATCTGCCATGTGCATACAGTTTTGGAAACTATAACCACATCATTTATGTATCAGCATCCATGTCCTCTGGTCCCCTTCCTTCCTGAGCTGGCCCTTCCCCATTTCGTAGTGGCCCTGAGTTTCGGGGGGGACTAACTCTACTTCCAGCATCCCTGATCGGCCCTCATTGGTACAAACCAAACTGGGGTAATCTTATCCCCCCCAGCAATTAAATTTGGACCAGACACGGCACTTAGAGACGGGAATGCCCCGTCCACTAGGATTAATGTAAGTTGGTGCAGTTAGGGCAAAGCCAAGCGCTTTTGTTCACTGGATACGTGAGGTAAGGCTCTCACTCCCACTGGCTGTGAAAGAGGAAACATGTAGCCCCGGATGCTGCTGCAGAAAGCCTTAGCATTGAAAGTTTATAACAGAAGCTGGCCTTAGGATAAATCACATGGAGGAAAGTAGAACTGAGTGAATTTTAAAAAGAAAAGGAAAGAGGCACCTGGATGACTCAGGCGGTTAAGCATCTGCCTTCAGCTCAGGTCATGACCCTGGGGTCCTGGGATTGAGCCCCAGGTCGGGTCGGGCTCTCTGCTCAGTGGGGAGTCTGCTTCTCCCTCTCTCTGCCTGCCTCTCTGCCTGCTTGTGATCTCTCTCTCTCTCTCTCTCAAGTAAATAAATAAAATCTTGGGAGGGAGGGAGAGAGAGAGGAAGGAGGAAAAGCAGTAGTAGCTGCTGCAGCCTGGGTCAAACCAGGTCTATGACCTAATTTCGAACTTTTCATTACATGAGCCGATATTCCTCCTAATTATTAAAGTCAGTTTGAGTTGGGTTTTCTGTGTGGTTTTTTTTTTTTTTTTTTTTTCTGTTACTTGCAACTCAAAGCATCCTAACTCATACAGGTTGCCTACAAAAGCTACTAAAAGTCAACCAATCAGGGCGCCTGGGTGGCTCAGTGGGTTAAAGCCTCTGCCTTCGGCTCAGGTCATGATCCCAGGGTCCTGGGATGGAGCCCTGCATCGCATCGGGCTCTCTGCTCCGCGGGGAGCCTGCTTCCTCCTCTCTCTCTGCCTGCCTCTCTGCCTACTTGTGATCTCTGTCTGTGAAATAAATAAAATCTTTAAAAAAAAAAAAAAGTCAACCAATCACAAATATGTATTAGACAGTAGACAAAATCAAGCCACCTGAGAGAGTCTTCCGAAACTGAAAAATGGGCTGTTTAAAATCTAGCTGGAAATAAGTAATGAGGGTCACTGTAACAGCAGCAATCACCGACGACGTAGCCCTCTCTCCGAGCCACGACACTACGCTATGCTTCACACTGATAATCCTGCTTCCCATTCACAACAACCCTGGAAGGTGAGGGCAGGTAAGATTATCCCTATTTCCAGAAAAGAAAATGTGAGTTCAGAGAACTGATGAGAGAAAAACTCTCTAAAGGCCTGATACATGAGGGAGGCCATCTTAGATTTCTTCCTAAGTTCACATGACTGTACGTAAACTTTGTTCGAACCAAAAGCCTGATGTATTACCCGCCACATGTGCAAAGTACATCCAATTTGTGAGTGAGTAACCTAAAGGAAAACCATCTCGTCCCTGCGGCATCTCAATCAATGCTCCTGCTCCCTGCACTCCTTTATGATGAAACTCGTGATGCCTGCCTACATGCTCATCTATAATCTTTTCAGCTTTTACAAGATGTAAAAATGTACATAACCCTGTAGAAACTGTTCATCCTCTGGAGCACTCTCTTCCCGGTGAAAAGTGTGTTTCCTGAGCAGTTGTCCTAACTTGGGCTCGAAAAAAACTCTCTTACTTTCTGAGATCCTAAAAAGTTTGTTCAATTTGCTTTGACAAAGCTTATGTACTTTCACAGGCAAATAAGAAATATAGAAGAGGGGACGCCTGGGGGGCTCAGTCGGTTAAGCAACTATCTTCAGCTCAAGTCATGATCCCAGGTTCCTGGGATCAAGCCCCACATCAGGCTCCTTGCTCCGCAGGAGTGTGCTTCTCCCTCCCCTTGTTGCTCCCTTGCTTGTACTCTCCAGATCAAATAAACAAATAAAATCTTTATTTTTTTAAGGGTTTTGTTGTTTTTTTCTTTGTTTGTTTTTGTTTTTACAGAGAGAGAGAGACAGCGAGAGAGGGAACACAAGCAGGGGAATGGTAGAGGGAGAAGCAGGCCTCCTACCAAACAGGGAGCCCAATGCGGGGCTCGATCCCAGCACCCTGGGAACATGACCTGAGCCAAAAGCAGATGCTTAATGACTGAGTCACCCAGGCACCCCAAATAAATAAAATCTTAAAAAAAGAAAAGAAAGAAATATAGAGGAATCGACACCCAAGTCTGTGATGTCAAGGCCTGCTGAGCTTTTAATTATGCTCTTTACGTGATTCTGCTATTATGTGAACTAAAATTCAAAGAAGGGGGGAAATCATGTTAAATCATTGATATTTTGCAGGGAAAAAATTGAAGAATATAATAGACTATGAGCTTAAAATATTAAGATAAATGTCAGGCAAAGTAACAGATATAAGATAATTGTAACACTATCATAACCTTCCAGAAGACGGTTCCACTACAAAAAAAGATTTGGACTTAAAATATCATAAGCATGAGCTTTTTTTTTTTTTATATTTTATTTATTTGACAGAGAGAGACATAGCCAGAGAGGGAACACAAGCAGGGGGAATGGGAGAGAGAGAAGCAAACTTCTCACGGAGCAGAGAGCCCAATGCAGGGCTCGATCCCAGGACCCTGGGACCATGACCTGAGCCAAAGGCAGATGTTTAACGACTGAGCCACAAGGCGCTCCAGGAATGGGCTTTTTTAAAGCATTCAATTCTACCTGCTAACTTCAAATAAGATAGCAGCAGTTATAAAAGTTGTAACTAGAGCTAACACTTAGAGAATGTGCCAGGCATTTTTTTAAACACTGTAGAACTCTAACTTCCTATAACTCACTGAATCCTTACAAAAACCCAAGAATGCTGGGACTAACATGATCCCCATTTTACATCTGGGGCAAATGAGGCACGGAGAGGTTAAATAATCTGCCCAAAGTAGCAGCAAGGAAAGGACAGGGCAGGATTCTGCCCCAGACCTTGTGCCCTCCAGAATTCATGCTCTTAACCATCATGCTAGAGATACTTAAGCATGTAAATGTCCTGTGAGTAAAACATTTGAATGTCTACCCGACAAGGCTATGAGGCAGGAAATGTGTTTTATAGTTTGGTGTGACAGAGAGAATATATAAAGGTTTTGGCTCCTATTAGTGGGGCTCGACTCAAAGCCAGGCTCGGCGACTTACTAGTTCTGCGACCCTGGGGGTGTTAACACACTTCTTTCGGTCCCAGATACGGGACTATCTGCCTCCCAGATCCAGGACTATCTGACTATCTGACTTCCAATACAGGCTGCCATTATTCCTTTCTGTTCTTACCAAAGAACACTGTTACCAAGGCACTCTCACAGAATATCGTCAAGCAGCCAGTTAATTTTAGAAACACCTATTGTTTGAATTAAAGTGGACATTTAAAAAAAAAGTGGTTTGTATGCAGGCAAAGCTTGTGCCGCTGACAAGTCGGAAAAGGAAAAAATTATTACCAATTACTTCATAATACTTCTACGGAGACATGTAAGATAATACTTTTTTTTTTAAGGATTTTTATTTATTTATTTGACAGAGAGAGATCACAGGTAGACAGAGAGGCAGGCAGAGAGAGGGAGGGAAGCAGGCTCCCTGCTGAGCAGAGAGCCCGATGCGGGACTCGATCCCAGGACCCTGAGATCATGACCTGAGCTGAAGGCAGCGGCTTAACCCACTGAGCCACCCAGGCGCCCTAAGATAATACTTTTCAAGTACTTACAACGGCTCTACCACAAATCCAGATTCTAAGCAGGAATGCAGTGAGAAGTCTTAATTTGTAGTTTGAATACTCTAAACATAAAAAATTTACTAATAAAAAACACACAGTGCTTTAAAACTAGCTTTAATGACACTTACCATGTCTGCAGAAGAACTGAATGACGACTTTGCACTGATCGGATCTGGTGAAAATTCTGCAATTCTCTACATTTCTTTCGAGGGAATTCAGACATCTAAAGATGGGCAGAATTGACTGTAACACAAATACAACATAGAACAGTACATACTTAATAAGGTTTTGGTTAGTTTAACTAACAAAAGAAGAGTATTTATATTCGTAAGTGAATAGGTTTGGCCTACATGCCTTTTTAAAAAAATATGTTTAAGTTTTTATTTCTGTTTTGAACTATGTGACTATGTAATGTCAACCTTAAAAATAAAATAGCCAGTGGGGCGCCTGGGTGGCTCAGTGGGTTAAAGCCTCTGCTTTCAGCTCAGGTCATGATCCCAGGGTCCTGGGATGGAGCCCTGCATCGCATCGGGCTCTCTTCTCAGCTGGGAGCCTGCTTCCTCCTCTCTCTCTGCCTGCCTCTCTGCCTACTTGTGATCTCTCTCTCTGTCAAAGAAATTAATAAAATCTTTCAAAAAAAAAAAGAGAAAGAAAATAGCCAATATTAATTTTTTTTCTGAGTTGAGAAGGTATTTTTCCCTTCCTTTAACACTGTATTTTTTCTCTCTCTCTTTTTTAATTAAATTCAATTAATTAGGGGTGGCTGGGTGGTTCAGATGGTCAAGCGTTTGCCTTCAGCTCAGGTCATGATCTCAGGGTCCTGGGATCGAGCCCCGCATCAGGCTCTCTGCTCAGCAGGGAGCCTTCTTCCCCCTCTCTCTCTGCCTGCCTCTCTGCCTACTTGTGATCTCTTTCTGTCTGTCATATAAGCAAATAGAATCTTTCAAAAAAATTTTTAAAAATAAATTCAATTAATTAACATAGTATAATATGAATTTCAGAGGTAGAGTTTAATGAGTCATCGGTTAGTTACATGTAACACCCAGTGCTCATTACATCATGTGCCCTCCTTAATGCCCATCACCCAATTACCACAACCCCCCAGCCACCTCCCCTCCAGCAACCCTCAGTTTGTTTCCTATAGTTAAGAGTCTCCTGGGGTGCCTGGGTGGCTCCGACAGTTAAGCATCTGCCTTTGCCTCAGGTCATGATCCCAGGGTCCTGGGGTGGGGCCCTGCATTGGGCTCCCTGCTCAGCAAGGAGTCTGCTTCTCCCTCTGACCCTCACCCTGCTCATGCTCGTGCTCTCTCTCTCTCTCTCAAATAAATAAAATCTTTAAAAAAAAGAGAGAGAGAGAGTCCTTTATGGTTTGTCTCCCTGATTTCTTTTTTTTCAAAGATTTTATTTATTTGACAGAGAGAGATCACAAGTAGGCAGAGAGGCAGGCAGAGAGAGGAAGGGAAGCAGTCTCTCTACGGAGCAGAGAGCCCGATGAGGGGCTCAATCTTAGGACCCTGAGATCATGACCTGAGCTGAAGGCAGAGGCTTTAACCCACTGAGCCACCCAGGTGCCCCATGGTTTGTCTCCCTGATTTCACCTTATTTTATTTTTTCATTCTTTCTTTCCCCTTTGATCCCCTGTTTGATTTCTTAAATTCTGCATATGAGTGAAATCATATAATTGTCTTTCTGTGGTTGACTTATTTCACTTAGCATAATACCCTCTGGTCCCATCCATGTCATTGCAAATGGTAAGATTTCATTTTTTTTTAAAGATTTTATTTATTTCTTTGACAGAGAGAAAGATCACGAGTAGGCAGAGAGACAGGGGGAAGCAGGCTTCCTGCTGAGCAGAGAGCCCGATGCGGGGCTCGATCCCAGGACCCTGAGATCATGACCTGAGCCAAAGGCAGAGGCTTAACCCACTGAGCCACCAAGGTACCCCAGATTTAATTTTTTGATGGCTGAGTAATATTCCATTGTATATATATACCACATCTTCTTTACCAATTCATCTGTCAATGGACATCTGGGCTCTTTCCATAGTTGGGCTATTGTGGACATCGCTGCTATAAACATTGGGGGGTCCAGCATGCCTTTTAAACCATGTATTAAATGCAGAATAGATGTTATGTCCTGTGTAATAAAAATTTCTACAATACCAGAGAAAACCAGGGCCACTTATATTTACCTTCATTCCCAATTTGCAATTTAAATTTGATGTTATCGAATCATTCTCATTTACTTTCACTGAGGTTGACCATTGATAATGTTGAAAAAACACAGGAGAGAAGAGGACACATCCATATGCTGACCGACAAGAATTCACAGATCTTAGAGCAAGCTGAAAAATGAGAGGTATTAAGGAAAAAACTTTCTTTAAATGATTAATTTCAAAAATTCTATTTTGTTTAAGACTGCAATTAAATGTGTTCAAATAAGGCTGTGGGATGGTAACTGCATTATATGGACTACCTTATACATATGAATTATTATAAATATTAAATAGGTTGTGTCATCATTGTATATTGAATTTGCATACATATTCATACATGGATACACATCTATATTGAATACATATAAGTATTAACTCTAAAATCTTGCATGTTGAAATTGTAAAGTTGTAAATGCCTTTAACTTTAATGCAATATAAGTTGGCAGAAGGCAATTTAAAAGGGGGTAAGAAGATGGCAGCAAAATGACAATCTCTTGCCTCATCTAAAGTGAGAAACCATCAGTCAGTGCCAGCCAACTACTTCCACCTGGGAATGCTGGCCTCAAACTGTCAGATCTTCTAAGTTTTTAAGAGAAGAAAGAAACTCAGATCTTTATGTGGACCTTCCCAATTTTTAAGCTTAGAAAATTTTTTCATTTGGGGTGCCTGGGTGGCTCAGTCGTTAAGCGTCTGCCTTCGGCTCAGGTCATGACCCCAGGGTCTTGGGATCAAGTCCCGCATCGGGCTCCCTGCTCAATGGAGAGCCTGCTTCTCCCTCTCCCACTCCCCTTGCTTGTGTTCCCTCTCTCTCTCCCTCTCTCTCTCTCTCTCCTGTTCAATAAATAAATAAAATCTTAAAAAAAAAAAAAATGAGTGCATGGGGCTCCTGGGTGGCTCAGTGGGTTAAAGCCTCTGCCTATGGCTCAGGTCATGATCCCAGGCTCCTGGGATGGAGCCTGCTTCCTCCTCTCTCTGCCTGCTTCTCTGCCTACTTGTGATCTCTGTCAAATAAATAAATAAAATCTTAAAAAAAAATAAAAAATTTAAAAAAATGAGTGCAATCCCACAAAACATATCTAGCCTCTTGACCATCAGTTTGCAAGATCTGATTTAAATCTTGTGTGTTTCTCTGCATGATTTTTATAATATGATTTCAGTGTATTCAGATATGTAAAATAAAGACGAACAGGGAAAGGAATAATTACAATTTCTGGGTTTCCAAATTAACATTCAGTCTGGACTGGGATCTTTAAACATCTTCTTTTGCCTTAATAGATGGTATATCTTACTTACACCTTTTTCAGATGGGTCTAGCCACAGCTCGTCACTGATTCGTGATAGAGCTTGGATTGCTTTTCCAAATACTATGGAGAAAAAGAAAGGTACTGCTTATATTCTTCCCTCAAACAATAAATACAAATCATAGGACTACTTCAGCATTCACAGAACTCAAGTTTTAATGCACAAAGAACAGTGTTTTATAGACCAATGCTAAAAATTGTTTTAAACACATAATAATACTCTTGACAAAATGTGAGACATATAGTAAGAGCTCAATAAATTTACAGAGTGTGCAAAATGATAAATTGCACACTTCCTTTCTGTATATTTGCATGGAGCTACTGTGGCAAGCCAATTTCCATACTAACGTATTTTTAGACTTGGTTTAAATACATTTATTACCTGCCTCCTCTCCCCTCCCAAAAAAGAAGTGTGAAAACAGAGCATGGGGGGATTTGAAGGAATTTAATAACTTCATGGGTGGCAAGGTCAACACAGAGAAATTAGAGGCATTCAAGATGCATCTCTGATATTTGAGGTTAGCATGCAAGAAGCCAGATCTTCCCACCAAACACACTCAGATGCCATGTAAGGAGGAGAGGCTAGGCTGGGTGACATATCTGTCTAATCTGATATGACACTATTAATATTCTCAACAATTATGAATAAGTACAAAATGTGGCAAACAGATAGGGGATACTATGCAAGCCCCATGTTGGGCTCTATGCTCAGCATGAACTCTGCCTCTCTCTCTGTCTCCCAAATAGATAGATAAAATGGACGGCCACATCAATCCACAGAACAGTAGAAAAAAGAAAAAATTCCAGAACATAAAATCAAATTATAATGCTTAAGAATCAGAAGCATGTGAATTGGGGGTGCCAGCCTGAAACTGAGATAGAATGGAGGGGGGGGCGGGGGCGGGACGGTTAGAGCCATTTCTCCCTTTTTACCACTTCCTATTCAACACTTTTTCCTGGAGCTGCCCGATGCAGACCTTTCAGTCATCCAATGAATAGTTTTTGAGCCCCTACTATGTTCCTAGTACAACCCACTGCCATGCGGGTAGAGCAATGAACAGGACAGGAATGGATGCTGCCCTCACAGTGCCTTGAGCCCGTCCAGGAGGAAAAGCAAAACAATCATACAAATATTTGTTTATTGAGAACTGAGCTATACACTGCTAGAGAAGTTCTAGAACACTGAGAACCTGTTAACAGCCGGGAGCTTGTGCTTCCCTTTCCTGTTCATTACTACCTTTCCATGGATGGCCTCAACGCAGAGGAAGCTAAACACGACCCAAGACGCCCTTCTACGGTCACTTCCACGTTACAATCGGTAGGAAACCGTTCTTCTCTTAAACAGAGACTTTCTGGAGTAACTGATGTGTAAGTACCATTGATAACATAACAGTTCCTGCACCGTCCCATCTATTACTGAGCTCTTTACATGCCTCTGTTTCATCTGTTTCATCCCTACAAGCCCTATGACGAAAATGCTGTCATTATTCTCATTTTTACAGACGAGGAAACGGAGCCCCACAGTGATTCAGTGAATTGTCCCAGGTCATACATCGAAAAATGGTAGAATCCGGGATAAAAACCAGGTTGATGCTTTCCTCATGGGACTCAAATACTTGAACTGTTCAAGCATCTTCCCCCCCCCCCCCAACTCCTCCTCACGCAGTCCTTATCATTCTGAGTTTGAGGCCCGCATTCCAGTTCTCTGTTCCAATGGTGCAGGTTCATTTCACGGACGCTGGAGACAATAAATACTATGTATTAATCAAAGCAGATGGGCCCTCTTCCTCCCCTCGGAAGCTACTAGGAGCCTGGGCGGGTGGCGGCGGTTCATGGCCAGGCCTTGTGTCGCCAAACCCTACGCATAATGGGCAAAGGGGAAATCGCCCCCATGAACCTTAGTCTCTCTCTTTCTCTCTCTCTCAATGGCGCCCCCCTTTTTTTCTTTCCCTTTTCTACATAGGAAGGCAAGAAAAGTCGCTCCACCTTTCACCTGACTGCCGCTCATCCCGCACTTCAGCATGGCCGCGGGCCCTAACAAGCCGCGCTCCAAGGCACGCCTCTGCTCGACGGCCCCAAGATGCCCGGATGTCGCCCGCTCTTTTCGAAGCTTCGAGATCTTACTCCGCCCCCCGCCGCCACCATTTCCCAAGGAGCAGCTACGTTTTACGGCGGGGAAGGGCCTCTCCGGGCCTCCGTAGGCCGTCTTCCGCCGACTTCATCTGTCATTGGTTGAGAGCGAGGTGGGCGGGTCGCCGAGGAGCCGGAGGAAGAAGGCGGCGGCGGTGGCGGTGGTAACTGAGCGGAGCCCAGTGACAGGATGGTGAGGACGGCAGATGCGGCGACCGAGGCCTAGCTCTTGGCCGCGGTGCTGCGTCGTTGGGAGCAACTGGGAGTCTCTAGGCGAGGGCGTGGGCCATTTCGGAGTTGGTGGCGAGCGCAGCCCAGGGCCAGGCCTGGAGAAGGCCCAGGGGGAGGGCAGGAGAGGATAAGGAGCAGCCACCTCTGGGTGCGGCCGGCTCTGGCCTCGCACCCCCGACCCAGGGGCCAGAGGACGTCCGTGGTTGGGAAAGGGCCCGTCTCAGCGGCTCGTCCAGTCACGAGACCCGCACGCCCGATCCGGAAAAGGCCTCTAGGCCTGGGCCTCCAGCGTCCCCGAGAGAGGGGCATAGCATCCCCTCCGTTTCCAGACGTTTCCCTACTCTTTTCCCTCAAAAGGCACCTCCGGCTGATTGGGGTATGGCGGTTGCCACCGCATGTGTTGAAAGCTGGTTTCTGGGATGCAAAACGGGAAGTAACGAGCATAATCCCCTGTCCATTTAAATTTGCCATCTGGGGAAAAGGGGTACAAACTATCCCTTTCGCCCTTGAAATAAAGTGCAGCTGCCATTGAAATGTGGTAGTGAGTCCCCAAGGGACTGGATTTGGCTCTTAGAATGGCTGGAACTGTTGTTTTCTAAATGGTTTATGAGCTCCCTGAAATTAGAAAATTTTGTGAATATGTATGTTTTTTCAGGTAAAGAGCCAGTGCTGGCGCCAAGGGGGTACTTTGGGGAGTTTTACCTCAGTCGTTCATCAGATGGCCCAGCCAGCTTCAGGGCTGGCCCCCCACGCGCTGGCCTCCAGTAGGTTTCTACCCCTAAGACTGTCCTACCTAAAAACTCAGGAGCTGCTACTGAAGAGGGCTCATAACTGTAATCAGATTTTCAGAGGTGCCTTTCACCCCCTAAAAAGTTAAGAACGTGTTCAAAATGAGCTCCGATTATCTTGCTGTTTGTGTTGCTGAGGGTAACTCTAAAGGGACTTCTCTTTCTGATAAGCATCCATGGCATTTTTAAGATTATCACAGTTCTGTGACAAGCATATCCTTTAAGGTGGCTTACAGATGTGACAGCCAAAGATTTATGGTACATGCTTCTTTGATGTCTTTGTATATGTGAAAGGCGTTAATCCGTTTTTGATTTTTGCTTCTAAACAGACTCCAGTTTAGAGTGATCTGGTTTACAGTAATTTTGAGACAGTTTTGAGAAGATGACATGATTCCAAACTCATGTTTCTAAAGTTTTTTTGAAAGATGAACACTTTTTTAGGGTAGTTATACTGGAACGTAATTTGTCACCTGAGATAGAATTGGGCAAAATTTAGCATTAGCTGATTCTTTTATGATTAAAAACCTTTCAGTTGGCAAAGTAGACTAGAAATGTTCAACACTTAGTAGCGTCCAGAGTCAATGGGCAGCAAATTCAGGTGTGGAGAGGGTCCAATTTTAGCTGGAGGAATGTTTTTGCTCTTTTATCATTTTTAGTTGGTGACTTCACCATCTGATAATTAATTCAAAGTGCTGTGTTAGATCTATACAAAACAAGGATCTAGCTGTGGCATAAACTTTCCACCTGCTAGAATTTTGAGCATAAGAGAATTAAAATGAGTATACTTGAGGAATAATTAGTCTTTAAGAATCCACAAAATGTTAGCTTTCATTTACATTGTTACCAATGAATTTTCCAAATTGTCTTATAAAATTCTAGACAACAGGAAACGAAAGGGGAGGAAGGCAATATAGAGAATAAGATGAGAAGCAGAAAAAATTGACAAGGCAGTTTTTCTTTTTTCTTTTTTTACAGTGTGTGTGTGTGTGTATGTGTGTGTCATGTTTAAAAATACAGCAAATGGTTCTTTTGGTGATGTTTTGAACAAAGCCAATTTTTAACATTTTCTCTCATAACACCCAGAAATCATTAACAATTGTTTGCGTATTCATTTGATATGAGTTTTTTGTTGCTCTGTTTTTGGTTTGTTTCTTTTCGTTGCTTTCTTTTAACATTGGTCATGTTTCACCCTTTTTTTTCATTCCCCTGTCTGCAATCAACTTCTTCATTCCACTAAGGCTGGGCACAGAGTAAGTTTCTTCTCTTAGCTCGTACTAACAACGGTGGTCGGGTGGCTGATTACTGGGATTTTCACCCTTTTACAGTCTCTCCAATAGGAAGTAGCCAACTTCCTATGCTTTGATTGGGTTGGTTCTTATTTGAATTTAATAAGACTGCCAGTTCAGGATGTTTTGCTGTCTCAAAAGACTATAAACTTTGTCTAACCTGAACTGTCCAAAGTGTGGAGTTTGGGCAAGGAAATTCCTCAAAGTATGACATTTGTTATGTGACACTATTTCCCCAATAATTTAGTCACCTACGTAAAACAAGAGTCTTAGTAAGAATCTTTACTAGTTTGAAATAATTTTTGTTTGGTCATTCTTATAGTTTTATCTTTAAACTGCTAATAATCTACGTACACTTGAGCATAATCCATAATACATGATAGAATTTAGGTCATTGATCATTGTGAAGTATCATGTCATACTAATATCCTTTTTAGCACATTCAGATTGAACAGCTCATTCATTATCAGTCCCAAAGATTTTCATCCTGCAGTAGACATACGCCCTTTATGAGTTTGAGGTTTTTTTTTTTTTTAAACTATAGAAATCTTTTTTTTTTTTTTTTTTTTTTTTTACCTTTTTCTCAAATGCCAGCTTCCCACATTAACTATGTACTTCAGTCCATATCCGAAGGGATCCCCCTCTAAAGATGAAGACTGTTCTCTCTCCAGGTACTTTTGCATTGATTACCCAGGAGGGTGGAAACTTCGTAGTTGTTTTTAGTTTTACAATAAGATGTCTTATCCACGAAGATCTGGATTGAAACCTCTTTTTTTTTAAAGATCTTATTTATTTGACAGGAGACACAGCGAGAGAGGGAACACAAGCAGGGGGAGTAGGAGAGGAAGAAGCAGGCTGCTTATGGAGCAGGGAGCCCGATGTGGGGCTCCATCCCAGGACCCTGGGATCATGACCTGAACCAAAGGCAGACAGGCAGGTGCTTAAGGTCTGAGCCACCCAGGCGCCCCTGGATTGAAATAATTAAGTCACTGAACAAATACCAGCTGGAACTGCTCTTTAAAAAGAAGAAACCTTTTTAACAATTTCTTTTTAAAGTATGCTAATTTTGTAATCTTGCGTTACTTCAGTTACTCTGTGTCCTGATAACAGTTCCTTTCCTTTGTAATCATGTTGATATTTGTTGCAAGATGAGTCAAGTTTGTTTTAGTAATAATTATAGTTTCACACATTTTGTTTTTGATTAATTTCAGTTCACAAGTCTATGGTGGCAAAACTATTTTGTTTTTATTCTACTTTAGATATTTAATGTTTTCTTGGATGATATTAAGGAATACTCATGCCTTTTTTAAAAGGAGTTAAAGGGCATGTACATTTGTGGATGGGATGTCTGTATGGGAAAACATCCTGTTACAGAATGAAGGTGTCTATACTAATCCACAGGAAGAAATTGATTATTGTCCTTTGGACGACAAATATTTAAAATGACCTTTGACAATATTCCATTAAATGACTGAATTAAGTGATGTTAATATGTCAGTTTTTAAAATTGTAAAATTAAGATTTTACAGGATTGAAGTTTTTTATTCTGTTACACTTAAGTGCAAAATTTATTTTTGTCATCTGAGACTGTATTGCAACTCTAAACCACCTCCTGCTAAATTCATCACTTATTTAGCTGATTTCTTTCTGTCTCTTTCTTTAATGCTCTAATGCACACGAAAGACTTAAAATGTTATTTTAAGTTTGGGAACCAAGCTGAGGATACATAGGCTGTTTAATCTAGACAGTAAAAATATGACAGTGAGGATTTCTAATAAGAGGAGAGAACAGAGATCGTAATTCCAAAGCATGTGTTTGTCCTATTGAAACTCTTTGAAACATAGGCTGTTTTTATTCCTTTGTACTATACAGCTAATAGTTTTTAGTGACAAATATTGTAACTTTTGGCTGCTTTTCCTCTAAATAGTTTGAGTCTAGTAAACAAATTATACAGAATTAAGTTTTTTCTCTATCACTACATTTTTAACAATTCTCTTCATTAATGTTCCTGGAACACTGGAATCAGTACCTTATGTTTATGTACTGATTCATAAACCTTATGTTTATGTACTTATGTACATTATAGTTGCAGAAATATGAATTACCATATCATTCAAAAATGCCAAATTCCATAGGACCCCACAGTATATTTTTCATTTTGCAATTTTTTAAATTCAGTGTCATTTATAGGTCTCTAAATGAATTGCTTAAGAAAGCCTGATTTTATTCTTGGTAAGTAGAATGATGACCTGTATTGTGTATGCACACTGTTTATGACCAGAATAAGGCTGATTAGAACACAGTATGTTACCATACGTGTCTTTGTTTAAATGGTCATGAAAACTATATGGATAACTTCTACTCTTTTGGGTTCTGGAATGTCTGCTTAGTTAAATTTACAAGGGGAGTTAAAGTTAAGGGGAACATCTTGTTTTGACGTCATGTTTGACATTACCCTTGTCTCACCTTGACACTTTAAAGTTGGTGTTGGTATTAGGAGACCTGCACATCCCACACCGGTGCAACAGTTTGCCGGCTAAATTCAAAAAACTGCTGGTGCCAGGAAAGATTCAGCACATTCTCTGTACTGGAAACCTTTGCACCAAAGAGAGTTATGACTATCTCAAGACGCTGGCCGGTGATGTTCATATTGTGAGAGGAGACTTCGATGAGGTGATGTATTTCTCTTTCCTTTCACAAATATTTCTTTTCTTGATTCTTGCATGTATAAGCTTTATCCTTTACACCTGAGTTTCTCAACTGTCATGGTCTTTTTATTGTTAACTTCCCCAGTACAAACTACTTTCCTTACTCTTTAAAAATCACCGATGTTAGACTAAACATATTACCATACTTGTTCCAAACTGATTGATATGGACTAAAAGTGATTTTGTCACTTTTTTATAGTACTATCACTTAGTTTAGAAAGTTATTACAGACTTTTCACCACTGCCTTTACTACCCTGTTCCAAGCCACCATATCACTCTCCTGTGTTCCAGCTTCCTCATTCTACCTTTCCTCCCTTCATAGTTAGTTCTCCGAGTCGCAACCAGTGTGATCCTTTTTAGGTGAAGTAAGATCACATCACCACTGTGCTGAAAACCCCGCTGTGGGTCTCTGACTCCAGGGTTAATTATGAAGGGGCACGAGGAAGTTTGAGAAGGTGATAAAACTGTTCTGGGTCTTGGTTGTGGCATAGCTTACATAATTGTATGCATTTGTCAAAACCCCTTAAATTATACACTAAAAAGAGTAATTTTAGTATATGTGAATTATTATACCTCCATAAACCTGACTTTATTTTTAAGATTTTATTTATTTATTTGTCAGGCAGAGATCACAAGTAGGCAGAGAGGCAGGCAGAGAGAGAGGGGGAAGCAGGCTCCCCGCTGAGCAGAGAGCCTGATGTGGAGCTCGACCCCAGGACCTCAGGATCATGACCTGAGCAGAAGGCAGAGGCTTTAACCCACTGAGCCACCCAGGTGCCCCTGAACCTGACTTTAAAGAACAGTTAGAAGTTCTGAGATTGCAGCTTTGTTCATTAGTTAATAATGAGATTTTAGGCAGATTACATCTTTCTGGCCTCAGTTTCCTCTTATGTAAATATGATTGGAGTAGATGATTTTTAAGACCCTCAGCCCATACTAACATATTATTCAACATGATAAATCTGATGTGTGAAGAATTTTCTTTGCATTTCTGGGAATATAAGCTTTTTCACAAATCATTTAACTTCATTGGTGCTGTTTACTGGTGTTCCTTAATACGAAACTGAATAAGCATAGTGTCTTTTTCTTTTTTCTTTTTTTTCTTTTAGTGGATTTTAAAAAATAATTCAGATAACCTTTCACCTGGGGGCAAAAGACAGGAAGATGAGAAGGGAAGGGGCAGATTTCTTGTCAATAAACAGAAAGTAGGTTTGGCTTGTTAAAAACATATTTGGGGTTCTGTTTATATTATGCTAAAGACAAGTTTGGTAGCAAGAATTAAAATTTTTTGCTTCTGATTTGGCTTAACCACTTACTAATGTGTGACCTTGGGCAAGTTATTTTGACCTTTCTTTGCCTCAGTTTCCTCATCCATAAAGTGGGAGTCATAATAGAAGCTACCTCTTAGGATTGTCAGTATTAAATAGGTTGATATTTATAAAACCTTTAGTGCCTGCTTCATACTAAGCGCTATATGAGTGTTAAGTATCATTATTATTTGAAGCCATCTATATAATTATTAAAGTCTGAGATATAATTTGAACACACCTAGCTTATAGGTCATATACCTAGGATTCTTAGAGGAAACTAACAACTTTAGGGGAATAATTATTCTCTACAGCTTTCCCTAAAGAACCCAAATTCTGGGGCACCTGGGTGGCTCAGTGGGTTAAAGCCTCTGCCTTCAGCTCAGGTCGTGATCCCAGGATCCTGGGATCGAGCCCCACATCAGGCTCTCTGCTCGGCGGGGAGCCTGCTTCCCCCTCTCTCTCTGCCTGCCTCTCTGCCTGCTTGTGATCTCTGTCAAGTAAATAAATAAAATCTTTAAAAAAAAAAAAAAAAAAGAACCCAGATTCTGTTTTTTTAAAAATAAATAAATAAATAAACACGAGGCAGGGATTGCATGATAAATTGCAGTTTACCTGAAATAAGGTATGTTTTGAGCATAGTTGTAGTCTTAGAGACTGAGGAGTAATCATATATTTAGTAAATGTGTTGGTTGTGGGGCACTGTATCAAAATAATCCACATGGGATTAAGTACTTAACCAGGTTAAGTACTAAATCAGTTGTTTTTAAACATCAGTATCTCTTAAAAAAATACGTATATATATATACACACATGTATATATATATATGTATATATGTGTATAATGTCTGTTTCTTATTCTAGAATCTGAATTATCCAGAACAGAAAGTTGTGACTGTTGGGCAGTTCAAAATTGGTTTGATCCATGGGCATCAAGTTATTCCCTGGGGAGACATGGCCAGCTTAGCCCTGTTGCAGAGGCAGTTTGATGTGGACATTCTTATCTCGGGACACACACACAAATTTGAAGCATTTGAGCATGAGAATAAATTCTACATTAACCCAGGTTCTGCCACTGGAGCATATAATGCCTTGGAAACGTGAGTAGTAATTCGGGAATTTTTTAAAGGTAATAACTGCATGTGTGACATTTCATAAAGGAGGAATGCAACCATTTCAATAATTACAGCCTTTTGGGCAATCTTCTTTTGGTGATTATTTTCAATATATAACAACTAGAATTCTCCTTGAATCCAAATTGTTATAAATTGAAATTTTTAGTGCTGGTGCTTTTTAGTACAAAACACTGACATTATTTATATTTTTTTCCAGAAACATTATTCCTTCATTTGTGTTGATGGACATCCAGGCTTCTACAGTTGTCACTTATGTGTATCAGCTAATTGGAGATGATGTGAAAGTAGAACGAATTGAATACAAAAAATCTTAAAAGCCAGGCCTGTCTTGCTGGGTTTTTTTTTCATTCCCCTGTTCAAATCAAGTAATTAAACATATGAGCCACAAAATTGTATCACTTTTATAATATTTTGCAGTAAAATATATCATCTTCTGTTAATACAATGTTCTAAGCTTCTTGTAAACTATAAGAATATATTCTGTTTCCATATTTGATTTCTATGAAAAAATGTCCATCATACAGTAAATGGTCATGCGTTAAGAAAAACTTACCCTTGTAAATATCTTCAAAGTTGATATCTGGAACTTTATTACAAAAGTAGTGCATGAGGAAAATGAATCTAGATTTTCTTGTATACGTTTTTCTCTCCAGTAATAAACAGTTACCTTTCATTTATACTTCCTTGATAAGCTGTGTTTTAATTTTTAAAAATCATAAAAATGAGAGACCATATGAAACTGCGCCTAAGCATTAGAGTGATGAGGTAGATGGGTTGACTTTTGGGGCTCTTTCATTTCTTACAATGCTCTAGGTCATAATATTGGGCTCAGATTTGATTTTCTAAAAAATATACTATATTGACATATTAGCAATAATTCCTCAAACTGTTGCTTTAAATTGCCCTATTCCTATATTTCAAGTTTTAATTGTGTATGTATACACACATACACACACATATATATTTTTTTAAACCAGTGTTTAGAAAGGAAGCACAGTAGAGTGAATATATAATGTAAAGAATCTTCTTGGTACAGTTACTTCCAACTTACTCTGGTTTGAGAGTCCAAGCGTTTGGCAGTTTTCATAAAATAGGGCAAGTTGATACTTCCCATTTTTAAGTTGTATTCAAGCAGTAAATATCAAGTGCTATTTTGTATCAGACTATTTCAGAGCTTTCCTTAGCCAGATCAAGAAAATACTTGGGGCCCCTGGGTGGCTTAGTGGGTTAACCTCTGCCTTTGGCATGGGTCATTGATCCCAGGGTCCTGGGATTGAACCCCTCATCGGGCTCTCTGCTCAGCGGGGAGCCTGCTTCCCCCTCTCTCTCTTTCTGCCTGCCTCTCTGCCTGCTTGTGATTTCTGTCAAATAAATAAATAAAATATTAAAAAAAATACTTAAAGGGGATTCTCATGTTTTTGTTCTAGAACTTACTATATGGAGAAAAAGAATTAAGCAATTTATTGGACAGATTTAAAGAAAAATAATACAGTTTTAAGCGACAAGAAAATTTTTAATTGTATCTAGCTAGAAATACAAGCATATATTACACATAACTTTTATTACACAAATATCATTAGTACATGGAACTACATCAACCAATTAATTACACTGTTGTAAACGTTTCTGAACAAACTAAAATTACTTAATGACTTCACGGTAAGTAACAATACTATCCTAAATGTAGAAAGAGGACACAATTCACAACCCCGCCCCCTTTTGGCACCTCATCAATTCACAAGACTGTCAAGTTCACATCAGGTGTTCTCCTTGTTCTTCAATTGACATCGACTGCATACATTTATTTAGTAAATCTTCTTCCTTTTTTTCTTCATTCATGTATGATTCAGAATCATTTGTAGAAACTGTAAGAAAAATAAGTTTATAATGTCTGTTTTGGAAATACAGGTGTATTTCATCCTGAAAATGGGAGATTTGTATACAAGAACAACCTTCAAAATGACCTACCTTAGTAATAACCCTTTCACAAAAACAAATGGCCTGCAGTTTTCAAAACCTAACCACGTCCTCCCCCCAGATCCCTTACTTTCCCAGTAAGTACTGTATTCAGCCAAGTTATTGTATAGCACATTTTCTGTCACTAAGTCCTATTTTGTCTTCACTTGTCAAAATCTTTTGGTTACAGGAAAGTCCTAGCTTCAGCATTCTCCTCTCCATAAGCATTAAGTTCCTACTCCTCTCTCTCTGAGGGATCACAGGGACTTTCCCCCTACCCGGGGTTCCTCTAGCTATTATTTTGGGATCTAGACTTAACTTTTCCCCTGCCATAACTCTCATTTCTTGGACTGTCACACAGCATTGGGATAGGGGTTCCGAAGGCCTAACTTCCCTACTTCCTGTTTTCTTCCCTACTCACTGTAGGAACAACTACAACATTGTTTAACTTCCACTTAATCCTTCCCACTTTATCATTTCTGAGGAATCCTTCTGAACATTCTTTCTTCCCCTTTGGCCCTTTTCATTTTGTAGTCTTCTGAACTTGTAGGATCCTTGGGCACCTGGGTGGCTCAGTAGGTTAAGCCTCTGCCTTTGGCTCAGGTCATGAACTCAGGGTCCTGGGATCGAGCCCCGCATCGGGCTCTGCTCAGCAGGGAGCCTGCTTCCCCCTCTCTATGCCTACCTGCCTCTTTGCCTACTTGTGATCTCTGTCAAATAAATAAATAAATATTTTTTTAAAATGCTGATGAACTTGTAGGATCCTTTATGTTGATACTTACCAACTCTGGACTTATCTGAGTTGCTCTGCAAAATGTTGATACCACTTGGTTGGCTTGCTTCCACTGGTGTGTTGAATATTAAATAAAATTTATATAGGTGATACAGCCCTCATAAACTATGATGCCATACAAAATACTTTGTCCCATCCAAAAATGGCACTATCTCATAAAAGTGCTATGGCTTGAAAAAGTCATGTTTATGGCTCTGGGTCCTAACAAATTCATTCTGTTAAAGTCTCTGACCTTGATATTGTAAATACTTTTGTTTAGAAGTACCTTGACTCTTACTCCCCTGAGGTGAGTATGTTCTTTTAAATGAAAGCAGAAGCTGTATTTCATACTCAC
This sequence comes from Martes martes, assembly GCF_963455335.1. NCBI lineage: Eukaryota > Metazoa > Chordata > Mammalia > Carnivora > Mustelidae > Martes > Martes martes. The sequence continues at coordinate 85,104,694 of NC_137901.1, forward strand.
TAGGAGAATTACAAGCAAATCACATTCTAAATTTTAATGTCTTCTGTCATAGAAATGAAATTAATGGGTTTAATATTTTTTAAGCGTAAGATCTTTCAAAATGCACATTTTTAAAATTCCACATTTACCTGATTGCATGAACAGTTTGCCTGGTTTTCTAAAAATCTTCAGTGACTTACATCTTGTTTTAGATGCATATCCAGTTTTTAAACTATAAGAAAGAGAAGCATCTTAATTGGAATCAGCAAAATCAACAGCTGTCTAATGCATGTGGAGGACCATACAAATTCTTTTTATTAAGCTGCCAGCATCACCAAAAAGATTCTTTCAGTGTCCTATGAGTAATTAACCCTGAAACACAAAGCTAACTATTTTAGTGCAGGATGAATAATCAGTCTTCTTATTCTCTTTTTTTCTTATTTCCTTTTTTTTTTTTTGTTTATAGTTTTCTCCTGTGCAGAAGCAACCATATGCTCCTTCTGGAAGTGTTTGTACTATTTTGAATTTAAGTGGGAATTACTGAAAAGGCCAGTCTTGCCTGTCTCTAGCTGATCAAGAAATTTTTACAGTTCCACAAAATGTGTTCTAAAAAGAGTGGCATATCCCAGTCAGATCAGTAAAGAGACTATAAGATCCTTTTGTGCTTTTCATCCAACCTCTTCCGAATTTAGCCAAATGAACCTATTAGGAAACAAGCTTTAATCTCATGTAGCTACCGTTCCAATAAAATTGGGGTGTATTTTCCTCTTTTTAAACAACAAGAAACAGACCCTTCTTTGTTTCTCACTGGTCGCCAAAGGGAATGCTGTAGGATCATTTCCGGTGCGGGTGCAGCGGCCATGTCAGGAGGTCCCGAGTCCACTCTCTCCAGCTGGTGTCGCCATGTGGTGCAGGGGTAATGCTGCTTCTGCGAGTAACGAGAACCGAGGCGGCTCCTGTGATGAGCGAGGATACCTGTCATACAGATCACCTCTGTTAGAAGACCCTCTGGTTTCTTGTGAGAACTAGTGAGAAACAAACAAGGTGCACCTGCCTGGCTTTTGTGAGCTGTGCTGGATCACGTGTATGTACTGCCTCTTCATTAACGTCCGCAGATAGTTGGCATTATAGATCTTAGCGATGCTACACAGATAACGCTTCTGGCCTGTGGTGAGGTCTGGATGCTAAAAGACAAGATTTATAGGCACTGCAGAAGAAGAGGTTGGCAAAAATTCCTCATCTGAAAAGACGAATGCTCAGGAGAGCTGCACCACACGTACATTTTGCTTATTCAAATTCAACTATGCTAATCTGGCCGAAAAGAGAAAGAAATGGCTATTTAAACAGCACAAGTGAGTCTGCCTGTCATTTCCACTCAAGTGATTCAGATGTGTCTGAGGGGTGAGAACCACTTCCCTAGAAGAAGAGTAGGGATATGCTGTTCTGTCCATGAGTCTTAGTTTCTGTGTGCCTCGGTGAGTGTAGGCATCTTGTCCTCCAAATACAATTTTTGAGGTATCCTGTGGTATCTAAAAGGGCCTCAACTACTCTGCTTAGTCTTAACTAAAGAAACAGTCTTTGCTAGCACCAGAAGAATAACTGTCTGTGTTGAACACACTGGGGGATAGTCTATGGGTCTTTGGTAAAAGTAATTTTAACTAAGATTTTCACTTGCTGATTTTAGAAGGTAACGCTCACTTAAAATGTATATGTATGTGTGTATACACAGGATTTACTGAACTGAATAGGTAAATCCAGAGCAAACTCAAAACGTGGGTCAGAAAATTTGACCAATTTGCACGGCTGTGTTGTAATCTTCATTTGCTTTTGCACTGCTCTCACGAGGATACTTCTGGCAGTTATGACCTTTAATGGGTAATAGAGGTTCAGCCGTCTTAAACTGCTGACAGCCATTTTCTTTATTTGCTTGCTTCTAATTCTGCAGACCTTCAGTGGGATCTGTGAGTCTGGGTTTCCATCTCTGGATGTAACTTTCCTTAAGGGCATTGAGCTTCCTGAGTAAAGGTACATTAGATCTCAAGTATCATAAAGCCCTCAAAGAACTCTCAGGATAAAGAAGCTAGGGGGGCCTGGGTGGCTCAGTGGGTTAAAGCCTCTGCCTTCGGCTCAGGTCATGATCCCGGGGTCCTGGGATCGAGCCCCGCATCGGGCTCTCTGCTCAGCGGGGGACCTGCTTCCTCCTCTCTCTCTGCCGGCCTCTCTGCCTACTTGTGATCTCTCTCTCTGTCAAATAAATAAATAAAATCTTTAAAAAAAAAAGAATCTATAATGATAAAAATCCTTGTATTCATTTCATGAGTTTACTCAGCAGATAGTTATGGACTCCTGGATGTATGCTGAGTGTACCTCATCTTCTGAAGTGCCTTACCCTCTAAGTAGCTCATCTTCAATAATAAGTTCATCTCTGAATACAAAGAATTTGGTACTTCAACAAAATATTGGTATTTAGTTAGCATACCTTTAGAAAGGACGCATCTGTCATTGATTTAGGGATGTGAATTGCTTGAATTTGAGGAGTTTTCCACAACTCTTGCAGCTTGGCTATATGTGTGTTCACTTTGTGTCCATCTTTGATTCTGTCTGTAGGCAAGGACATATGTGAATTTCATGAGCAAACATCAGCTCAATAAACTGATTATTAGTATCTCTATATATTTACACAGGTCTGTGATTATCCTGGAGTAGTAGTATGAGTCATTCTGTTACATTTGAAGACTGTATGATATGGCCATTTGGTTTTAGAGCATACAAAACTCTATAAAGATATTTATGAACATTTACTACATATACATCATTCTATACAGACTACATCATTTTGAGCTCAGCTGAGATGCAAACTGTTGACAGCAGCTTGTTTTTGTTAGCTGACTGTATGTCAGACCACATTAAACAGGAATATACATGCAGAACTTGCACTGTAAAGATTTACAGCAATATTTTATCATTCATTTGACTTGAGCATATAGTATTAAAGTCAAGATAGAATAACACAAATTTTATATCTTTAATGAGACAGTGTTAAAAGGGCTTTGCAGCATTTTACTAAAACTTATTTTTACACAGTTTCAGCTATTTCATTGTTTTTAATACCGATGTGGGTAGATTAAAAGAACAGTCATTTAATAAAAATAAAAGTTGAGGCATATCTCGAAGAACGAAACTAGTTTTCAGTTTCAGATATTGCAACCAGGAACTTAATTTAGGGTATAAACTTCAGTAGCACTTTGGGGATAAACAATATCTGGGAAAATTTAACTAGTAAATAACTCTTTATAACACTCCCCTTCTTCTCACATACTCCCTCCCTCCAGACGGCTTTCTACCACTATGGTTAGTATCACTGTAAATCAGTTTGCATTTTCTTGAGTTTGGTATAAGTGGAAATATACAGTATATATTGTTTGTCTGGCTTCTTTCACTCAACATAATTATACTGAAATCGATCAGTGTGTGATATGTAACAATAGTTCATTCCTTTTTATTGTTGGGTTATATTCCAATATATCACAATTTGATTATCCATCCACCTGTTGATGGACATCTGGATTGTTTCCAGTTTTACGCTAGTACAAATAAAGCTGGCAGAACAGATTTTTAAGTTAAAAGCTTGTATTTAGGAAGTCAAATTAAATAGCCACAGTTTTGTTTCGGTACTGACAACAAAGGTCACTACAGTTTTACATATTAAACTTTATTTATTTCTTCCAGATTTTGACAAATTGGGAGAGTTAATTCAGATAAGTAAGGCTTATATGTGCTTTACTGAAGACTAAATAGTTTGCCAACAAATGGAAAATCATCTGGAAATTATGTTATTACGACCTTTAAGATATAATTTGGAGTCTATAATAATAAAAGTTAAATTTTTTTAAAAATCCTTTTTCAAGTCATAAATGTGGACTAATTATCTAAGAATATATCTTTGTGTCCCTGCTAATCAATATTTCTGAGATGTGTTATTATAGCCTGGACTGAAATCCAACTTCTCAAAACCTTGATAGCATTTCTTTACAGAACATGAAACATTTAAAAGTATTAAGGGCTCCTGGGTGGTTCAATCAGGTAAGCAGCTGACTCTTGATTTAGGATCAGGTCATGATCTCAGGGTCTTGAGAGTGAGCCCCACATCCCAGCAGCAGCAGGGGGCCCCCTTGAGATTCTCTTTCCCTCTGCCCCTCCCCCTCTCAAATAAATAAATCTTTAAAAAAATAATAGTTAAAGAGATCCACCCAACTGAAAAATGGGCAAAGGACTTGAATAGACTTTGGATGTCTCCAAGGGAGAAAGTACAAATGGCCAATAAGCACATGAAAAGATGCTCACTATCGCCACTCATTAGGGAAATATAAATAAAACAACGATGAAGTCCCACTTCATACTCATAAGGATAACTAACATTTTAAAAAAATGAAAACAAGTGTAAGCTAGCATGTGGAGAAACTCAGACCGTGTGCATTGCTGGTAAGGATGTAAAATGGTGCAGCTACTGTGGAAACAGTGTGGTGGTTCCTCAAAAAATTAAACAATGATCACCATATGGTCCAACAATTCCATTTAAAAACCACAGTATTTATATGTATATATGCATTTTTAGGTATGTATATACACATAGATATGTGTCTGTGTGTTTTTTTCAGGCTCTGTAAGGACTATGCATTTTCCAAGGAAGAGAATGAATCCAGGTTTATAGATCATTGAATTGAAATTGCTCCCCCCTTGGGGCGCCTGGGTGGCTCAGTGGGTTAAGCCTCTGCCTTCAGCTAAGGTCATGATCTCAGGGTCCTGGGATCGAGCCCCACATCGGGCTTTCCGCTCAGCAGGGAGCCTGCTTCCTCCTCTCTCTCTGACTGCCTCTCTGCCTACTTGTGATCTGTCTGTCAAATAAATAAATAAAATCTTAAAAAAGAAAGAAAAGAAATTGCTCCCCTCTCAAAAGAAAAAAAATTAGTGATATGCCTTTGGGGGTTTGTCTTACTCTTAATTCCATCAGCTTTATCCTTTATTTCAAGTGAGAGGAAAATAGCAGCATTGAGAAATATTTTATGTTCGGGGCACCTGGGTGGCTCAGTGGGTTAAAGCCTCTGCTTTCGGCTCAGGTCATGATCCCAGGGTCCTGGGATGGAGCCCCACATCGGGCTCTCTGCTCAGCGGGGAGCCTGCTTCCCTTCCTCTCTCTCTGCCTGCCTCTCTGCCTACTTGTGATCTCTGTCTGTCAAATAAATAAATAAAATCTTAAAAAAAAAAAAAAGAAATATTTTATGTTCTTTGAAGTTGTTCAAGTTAGAATTTTTCCCTTCAACTTATAAACCCCAGGCCATACTCTGTGCTTTTCAAACATCAGTTATAACACAGTTCTTTTCAGATTCATTGCTATTTTGAAGCACTCTTTTTAAAATGCTTGATGTGAAATGTCTTAACAAGAGAGAAAGAACCTGCTGGATTGTTCTTTGAAAATCTTAAAGACTAAGGTCACCAGGATGCTAATAAAGTCTATTTTTAAAACTCCATTATGTTTATAGTTATAGCAAAATTAGCATCTCTGAACCATGTTTTTTGGTAGGTATTATCTGCTTTACATGTTCTACTTACCAATACCTTTGGAATTCTGATAATAAGAATGTCCAGCTGATCTGTTGGAGGGAAAAAAGGATTTAAATAATATGTAATAATTCACAGCTTTATAAGCATTATAGAAAGTATTTCAAATGAAAAAAGACAGTATTGCATATGCTTTTTACTTTTCATGTTTCTATCAGATGGAATATCTTGCAAATTTTCTCCTGTAATCCTGGTTATATCCTAATGGCCCCAGGCTTTTTCAAAGTGGGTTATCTGAGGTTTTTACTCTACTAGAAAGGATTTACCTTAAGCCAGATTTGGTCTTACTTTTAAGGCCTTTTAATCTAATTCCTGCATTGAGCTCAATAAAGAATTTGGGCTTCTGTGTTATCTGTGGTATTTCCTGGCTCTTTTTATTTTCAATAAAGTAACTTGGATATGGAAAAGACTATCTTGTTCTTTACTGTATGTAATCAAGGTATACTGGAATTGATAAATTGGTCTGGAATGTTTCTATTTTTGTACAAGTTCTTTTTTCTTCTTTCAAATTAAGACAAAACACACATCCTTCCTGCTTCCTTCAATTTATTCAGTGACCAAGTGTTCATTGATCTCCTGATATATGAGGATCCAGCACTTAGTCAAACACAATAATGAACAGAAAAGAAAGCCAAGACCCCATCTTTAACAGCCTTCCAGGGGCCCCTGGGTGGCTCAGTTAGTTAAGCGGCTGACTCTTGATCTGGGCTCAGGTCATAATCATGATCTCGGGGTCCTCACTCAGTGGGGAGTCCGCTTAAGGATTCTCTCTCTCCCTCTGCCCCTCCCCCTCCCGCGGCCTCCGCACTCTCTCCCAAATAAATAAGTGTTTTTTTTTTTTTAAAGATTTTATTCACTTATTTGACAGCGAGAGATCACAAGTAGGCAGAGAGGCAGGCAGAGAGAGAGGGGAAAGCAGGCTCCCTGCTGAGCAGAGAGCCTGATGTGGGGCTCGATCCCAGGACCCTGGGATCATGACCTGAGCCGAAGGCAGAGGCTTTAACCCACCGAGCCACCCAGGCGCCCTAAATAAGTGTTTTTAAGAAAGTCTTCGATCCACTAGATATATATAAAGTGGTCATGGGTGCAGCAGGAGCCATGGCTGTGGGCTTTTGGAGAAACACCCTGCAGCTTTCACTCTTAGGGAATAACTGATGGAAGCCATGAGGTCCTGAAGACTAGTTGCATCAGCATCCAGGAAATAATAGTAAAAAAACCTGCTCAAAATAAAATGGATTTATGAAGAAAAACTTCAGGGGGAAGAAAATGTCAAATCAAGGTGCTTCTAATATTCATTATTATCTGTCACATGGGCATTATGAATTCCCTGGACCTAAAGGTGGCTAATGTCGCACACACGGAACTGATTTATTGACTTGGAAACCCTGGGTTGAACCTGTTTCTGCTGGGCCCTCAACCCCCTCTTTTTTATAGAGATCCTGTGGGAGACTGCATATTTTCCAGCAGGTTTCGCAGCGCCCCCTCGAGGCAGAAAAATGCACCCAAGCAATTGTCGCAGTCACCGCGTTTAGTCATCGCACCACCACTCAATCCTCTCACAAGCCCTTCCCCTAAACAGTGAGTCGTCTTCCATCTGTCCTACCCTGGGCACAACAAAGGTTGTCCCCTCCTCTCGCTTCAGTCCACCGGGGACGAGTCCTTTGGAGCAGCCAGCTCCCACCCCCTCCTCCACAGGGGATCACGACCCGGAGCTGGTCATCGTCCTCCCTAACCCTTCAGGGCCCCTCAGCCTCACCCGCCGCCGCCACCCTCGGTCCCGGCCACTGCGGGAGGCTCTGCGGAAGAGCTGCATTCTGTCCAGTCGGACACCGGACCCTGACCCGGCATCTCCTCGCCGGTGCCCGGACCTCGAGCGGTGTGCGGAAGCAGCTTTCCCCTCTCCCCTCCCCCGTCAGCACGCGTGCGTCAGGCCGGGCGATATTGGGGGTGAAGAGGCGGACGCCGTATTCTAGCCCCCTCCGATGTGCTCCGGACACTGCCCGAATAGCTTCGGGAGAGCGGGGAGGGCAGATGCACGACGCTGGAATAAGTTGGGGGAGGGGCAGGAGTTCTTTAGTTGATTGCGCGCTTGCACGGTTTGTGGAAGGGATTAGTGCATGCCCTCTAAAACAGGAGGTGCCTTCCAGACCCTCAGTATTCCAGACCCTCTACAAATTTGCAAATCTTGAGTGTCACCATAAAGGTCAAAGACCAGGACGCAAATCAAAGACCGAAGTCCCCAGCGCAGGGATGCAGAATGTTAGCCGTTATCCGTTATCACCAAGGCAACCAGGCGTCTCCAGCATCCCAACCGCCAATTTCCGCCAGCTACTTCTGCGCACGCGCACACCGCCCTCCCTGCTCACCTCCCCGCTCGCCCTCCACCCCCGCGCTGAAGTTTCCTGAGAAGGCGTTTCACACGAGATTTGACCTGCGGGACGCTCCGTAGTCGGGGATGTGCTAGAACAGAAGGCACAAAAGGACTTTGGATAGCGATTGGTTCGCACGTGGGGTTCCCGGAACTCAGTGAGCGTCGCGCGAAGGCTGAAGGGAGCGGGGCGGTCAGCTTCTGTTGTGCGGCGGGCGGCACCGGCTACCGGGACCGCCGACATGCCTCGGTATGCGCAGCTGGTCATGGGCCCGGCCGGCAGCGGGAAGGTGAGGATTTGGTCGGAGAAGAGAAAAGTCGGAGCTCGTGGGAGGCAGGGAGGGGATCCTGGGATCAAGGAGGGAGGTTCTGGTCCAGACCGAGGGACCGATGCATGCTCTGGGGATCCTTGGGCTTTTGGCTTCTGCAGTCTGGGCTTCACGGCTCGTCGTTGTGGTATTGAAAGTGGAGTAACTAACGGTGGTGCTAAAGTTTATATTCTACTTTATGCCCCAGATACTGCTTTTAAACTCCTAATTCATTTCCAGAACAACGCTGTGAGGGAACTCCTGTTATTCTCATTTTTACGGATGGGAATTTTACAGAAAATGAGACACAGAAAGGTTAAGTTATTTGCCCAGATCCCAGAGCTACTAAGTGACGGCTGGAATTTGCATCCAGTTTTGTGTAATTCCAGAATCCGCCCCTGTCCCCCTCATAGAAAGTTCAAGTGAGGTCTTATTAAATCACTTTCTCAGAGCCTGATACATGGACTTCTGATATATAGAGGAGATTTTAGGAGGTACATGGACCTAACATTAGTGAACTTTGAATCGTATCTTGAGAAACTTACTGCCTTTTCAATCGTCTTTCAGTTTGCATTGAAGTGAAATTGTCAGTTTGATGCTTGTATACCTTTAATACTTCTTTAATCAACAAGTCTCTTCAGAGATAAGATTTTAGAGCTTTTGACATTTTTATTTAGCTAGAACAGGAAGAGCTTTAAGGGTATTTAATTTTATGGTTACCTTCATGTTATGATAAGTATAACTGGTTTTCTATTTACAATAGAGGTGTAATTTTTTTTCTTGTGAACAAGTAGGAGTGGAATAATATGATAGACATTCAAATATAGAAATGGGTGAAGGTATTAGTCAAATAATAGGAGCGTGAGAAGCACTAGAGTCTGTGGAGGTGTTGTTTGGCTTCAGTCTTGAACACATTGTTCTAAGGCTTGACCTATTCTGAATGTAGGAGATCCACATGTGACTGTAATGTAGCCTTTGCCTACCCAAAGTCTATAGTCTACTTGGGAAGATTGATAGATGCCTTGCCAATTAAAACATAGTGTGAGGGGCGCCTGGGTGGCTCAGTGGGTTAAAGCCTCTGCCTTCGGCTCAGGTCATGATCCCAGGGTCCTGGGATGGAGCCCTACGTCGGGCTCTCTGCTCAGCGGGCAGCCTGCTTCCCTTCTTCTCTCTCTGCCTGCCTCTCTGCCTACTTGTGATCTCTGTCAAATAAATAAAATCTTTTAAAAAATAAATAAAACGTAGTGTGATTGCATGGAGAGGGCCTCCCTTCGGCAGAGAGAATAGTATGTCAAAAAGTCACTGAGCATGATAGAAGTTATTTTCTATATTCCGGATGAATTTTCAGACTGATTGTGTTAGACAAGTACTTTCCTACAGATTTTTGATGCCTACTCTTAGAAGTACCACTGACATGTTCTCTGTGCTAGTCACTGTTCTGGACCCTAGGGATCGTATAGTGAACAAAACACACACACGCACATGCACACAAATCTCTGCTCTTGTAGAGTTTATATCCAAACATATTAAGTGAATTAGAAATAATTATCAAGCATTTATTATGTACCAGGTACCATGCTATAAAACTTAAAAAACTGAGTAAAAGGGGCGCCTGGGTGGCTCAGTGGGTTAAGCCGCTGCCTTCGGCTCGGGTCATGATCTCAGGGTCCTGGGATCGAGTCCCATATCGGGCTCTCTGCTCAGCAGGGAGCCTGCTTCCCTCTCTCTCTCTCTTTGCCTGCCTATCTGCCTACTTGTGATCTCTCTCTGTCAAATAAATAAATAAATAAATAAATCTTTAAAAAAAAAAAAAAAAAAACTGAGTAAAAGACAGCCCTGCCTTTAAATAGAAAGTGGGAAAGACAGACAAGTAGCCTAGAAATTTTAACATAGTATGTTAAGGACTAAATGAGGGATAAGGAATTTTCTAAGCCAAAAGTTGCAAACTGATAGCCCACCGCTAGACTATTTATTGGCCTGGCCTCAGTGTGCTCTCATTTGGAAATACTCTTCCCCTTGCTTGGCAAGCATGTTCACATCTCTTGGCTTAAACATACCCCCCACTCTTCGCCCCCCGCTGAAACATCCCTGACTAGCCTACTTAAAGCTTTGTTTGGACTGTAATCATCTTGGTGGAGACATGGTGTGTTAGGTGCTACATGGTATGATCAGAAGTCTTCCCTTTAAATTCCACGTGTTGCATGTTAGAGCAGCAAAGAACCTTAGTGGTCGTGAAGACCATCCCAGTTAGAGACAAGAAAAGTGCGGAGGTGGGGGGGGGGAGGGAGGGGTGCAGCGCCTGGCTGGTTCATTTGGTGGATCCTACGACTGATCCTTGATCTTGGGGTTAAGTGTGAGCCCCACGTTGGGTGTAGAGATTACTTAAAAATAAAATCTTTTTTTAAAAAAAGAAGAGAAAACTGAGGGGCAAAGTAGAGAAGCACTTTGGTTAAAGTTACCCGTGAGTCCCAGCCATGTCTGGATCTGCAGCCCAGTTAGGTGTTCCGCCTTCCAGCCTGGTACCTTTCCTGTTTTCGGTCAGCTTCTTGGTCAGTGAAGACATAGTTTTGGCCTCTGTGGACACTGACCAAGGGATATAGGGTGTCCCATTGGGGGTGCAGGGGGTAGCACTACACTGCCTGTCGCTTTGACCCCCTCATGCCTTGTGACGTTACAGAGCACCTACTGTGCCACCATGGTCCAGCACTGTGAAGCCCTCAATCGTTCTGTGCAAGTTGTGAACCTAGATCCTGCAGCAGAACATTTCAACTACTCCGTGATGGCTGGTGAGTCCTGAACAGAGCCTTCCCGTCCTTCAGGAGAAGTAAGGGGGTGGAGAGGCCGTGAGTGCTGGCTGCTTGGCACAGAAGCTGAAAACTTAATTATTATAGTCTGCTGCCCTATTCCATGGTGAACAATATGAGGCTGAATGTCATTTGGTGACATCCACTCATGATGACATATGTGACAGTATCCTTTCTTGGTCTTTAGTTTAGGAATGAAGTGAGTAGACTCCTCCCTCCTCCCTCATCACACTTCCCTTCTGTCCCTTTCCATGCTTAGTCCTGCTGTGGTGAATCAGGTTTACTGCAGATCGTAGTATAAGTGAGCAGCTTAACTGTTTTGTTTTTTAAAATTCTTTTAGGTGCACCTCCTGCTCTCTCTCTCAAAAAAAAAGAGAGAATTTTATTTACTTAATTTTTTTAGAGGGGCAGAGGGAGAGAGAGAATCTTGGGCAGGGTCCACACCCAGTGCAGAGCCCATCTCAGGGCTTGATCTCACAATAGTGAGATCAGGTGCTGAACCAAAAATCAAGAGTTGGACACAGTTGACTGAGCCACCCAGGCGCCCCTCAAATAAAATTCTTTTAATTTATTCATTCAGATGTCTTTTGAACACCTATTTTTGCCAGACACCAGGGTTCTAGCAGAGAACAAGGCAGACATTATCCTAGCTTTCGTGGACTTTTTAGCAGGGAGATGAGCAAAGGGATAAACATTACAGATTTTGATAAGGACTGCAAATTGGCCGATGAGAAGGAGTAACTGGGGAAGTTGCTTTAGGAAGGATAGTTGAGAAGAAATCTCAAGAGGAGAGATTTGGGCCCAGACCCAAACATAATAATGTCCTCACCAAGCTGGGGAGAGGCCTTCCAAGATGAGGGAACATCAGGTCAATAAATAGCCTAGAGATAGGAAGGGGTTTGGAATGTTTCAGAAAAAGCAAAGATGTCAGTAAGCTGGAGCATCAGGAATGAAGCAAAGAAGCAGGTAGGTGCTAGTAGGACAGGAGAAGTTTGGGTTCTGTCCTATTTTCTTAGTCTGTTTGAACTGCCTTAACAAAATACCACAGATGGGACAGCTTATAAACAACAGAAATGTATTTCTCATGGTTCTGGAGGTTGGATGCCCAAGACCAGGCACCAACATAGTCAGGTTCTGGTGAAGGTCCTCTTCTAGGTGGCAGACTGCCAACTCCCCACTGTGTCATCACATGATGGAAGAGGGCAAGGGATCTCTCTGGGGCCTCTTTTATTAGAGCACTAATCCCATTCATGAGGCACCATCCTCATGACCCAGTTGCCTCCCAAAAGCCCCACCTCCTATTAGTATCACCTTGGGCATTAGGTTCTCAACATCGAAATTTTGGGGGAACACAGACATTCAATCTGTAGCATCTGTCAACATGAGAATGCCATTGGAGGGTTGAAACCAGGGAGAGGATTGACCTCTGATATACATTTTTAAAGATAGCCGGCTCTCAGGGTACCTGAGTGGCTCAGTTGGTTAGGTATCTGCCTTTGTTCAGGTCATGATCCCAGGGTCCTGGGATCAAGTCCCAGATCGGTCTCCTTGCCCAGCGGGGAGCCTGCTTCTCCCCCTCCCTCTGCCTGCCACTCTCCCTACTTGTGGTATCTCCCTCTGTCAAATAAGTAAATAAAATCTTAAAAAAAGAAAAAAAGAACTACTTAAAAAAAAATAACGGTAACTGGCTCTCCAATGAAAAATGGACTCTAGGGCGTCAAGAGTAGAAGCAGGGACGAGCAGGCTGGCTATTGCACACGTCCGAGAGGCTTGGATTAGTGTGGTCTTGGTGGAGATAGAAGCAGAGGGATTCAGTATCTACTTTGCAAGTAGAATTAGCGGCATTTTGTGGGAGAGTGAAGAAGGGTATAAGAAAGGGAGGAAACATCAAGGGTGGCTCTTACTAGACTGTGACTGTCATACTAGATATCTGACTTGAATTGCTGAAGAGAGCGTGTGATAGCATTTATCGGGAAGGAAGATAAGTCTGTTTAGGTTTGGGACCATTCTTTTTTTTTTTTTTTTAAGATTTTATTCATTTATTTGACAGACAGAGATCACAGTAGGCAGAGAGGCAGGCAGAGAGAGAAAGGGAGAAGCAGGCTCCGCGCTGAGCAGAGAGCCCGATATGGGGCCCGATCCCAGGACTCTGGGATAATGACCAGAGCCGAAGGCAGAGGCTTTAACCCACTGAGCCACCCAGGCGCCCCTGGGACCAGTCTTTTTGCACTTACTAAGCTTGAGACCTCTGATAGATATCTAAGAGGTGATGTCAAGGAACCAATTGGATACAATAGTCTGGGACAGGGTCTGGCTTGGAGGTATAAATTTGCAAGTCAGCAGCATATAGACAGAACATAATGCTCGAGGACTGGGTAAGTTCATTTTGGGAGGAAGTATGCTGAGAGAAGAGAACCCAAAACCAAGCCTTGAAGTTGCCTAATCATCAGAGGTCTGGAGTGGGTGGTGGAGTCAGTAAGGTCGGAGGAAAGCCAGGAAAATGTAGCATTGCAGAAGCATTGCAGGAGGAGAGACTGAAGAAATGGCTTGTGTGCTTGGTTATGTCAGGCATGGCTGTGAAGTTGTGGAAGATGAGGACGGAGAAGTGGCTGTTAGATGTGGGGGCATGGAGATGGAGGCGACTTTGCCTAGCGGTTTCCGTGGAGGGGTTTGAAGAGTGACCTGAAGGTGATGGCAGCATCAGCGGAGGAGATGGGGAAGTTTTGCTGTGAAAGGAGCAGAGAAGTGGAGGGAGAATTGGAGGAGGTAGGAGGTTCAAGGAAGGTTGCCTTTTAACATTGGAGATGCGAACCGGAACGGCCTTGATTTGTGAACAGAAAGATCCAGTAGAAGAAGAGAAACTGAAAATGCCAGACAGTGGGAATAACTTCCAGAGCGAGAAAGGGGAGGGAGATCCCAAATAAGTGGGGAGTTTTGCCTTCACTAGGAGTAGGGTGGTTTTTTTTTTCTTCAAAGTTTTATTTTTAAGTAGTCTCTATACCCAGCACGGGGCTTGAACTCACAGCCCTGAGATCAAGAGTCGCCCGCACCACTGACTGAGCCACCAGGTGCCCCAGGAATGGGATGCTTCTTTTGTAACTAAAGGGAAAGCAGGGTGGAAGATAGTGTGTGATACTGTAGTACTGGTGAGAACACGGGAAACGGGCTTTTGTTGGCTTCTGATTTCTGTTAATGACACGTGTGCCATCAGGACATGAGAGTGGCTGGAGGTGGGTGCACATGAGGTTGGGAGGCAGGGGCTGAATGAAGAGGAGGAGGTATGAAAGAGTCCTCCTCTGTAGGGAAAGGGATTGCTGGGGCGCCTGGGTGGCTCAGTCAGTTTAGCATCCAACTCTTGATTTTGGGTCAGGTCACGATCTCAGGGCCGGGAAATTGAGCCCCATGTTGGGCTCCACACCAAGCATAGAGTCTGCTTAAAATTCTCTCTCTCCCTCCCCCTCTACCCCTCAAAAAAAAAAAAAAAAAAAGCTTTGCTTTTCTTTGGGATTATTTGGTCGCACCCAACAGAAAGCACTGAAGCCAACTTACGTAAAAGGAGGATATTGATTGATTGATCGATTGTTTGTTTATTTATTTTTGAAGATTTTATTTATTTATTTACTAATTGCCAGAGAGAGACACAGCAGGAGAGGGAACACAACCTAGGGGAGAGGGAGAAGCACACTTCCCGCCAAGCAGGAAGCCCAACGTGGGGCTTCATCCCAGGACCCTGGGATCATGACCTGAGCTGAAGGCAGATGCTTATGGACTGAGCTGCACAGGTGCCCCAAGGAGGATTTTTTTTTTTTTAAAGAAAGAATCAGGGTTGGGGAGTCTGGGTGGCCTGGGAGTCATTTAGTATCTGCCTTGGGCTCGGGTCATGATCCCCAGGTCCTGAGATCGAGCCCCACATCAGGCTCCCTGCTCGGCAGGAAGCCTGCTTCTCCCTCTCCCGTTCCCCGCCTCTGCCTTGTGTCCTGCTCCCCCTGCTTATGTTCCCTCTCTCGCTTTTGCTTTCTCCATCAAATAAATAAATAAAATCTTTTTTTAAAATAAGAAGGAATCAGGTGATCTCTCCCAAAACCCAAGAGCAAGGCTTAATGATAGACTAGAACCCAAAATAAAAGCCAACAAACTGGAGCCCTTGGTCGCTCAATCGTTTAGTGTCTGCCTTCTGCTCCGGTCATGATCCCAGGCTCCTGGGATCAAGCCCCATGTCAGGCTCCCTGCTCAGCGGGAAGCCAGCTTCTCCCTCTCCCACTCCTCCCGCTTGTGTTCCCTCTCTTGCTGTGTCTCTCTCTGTCAATAAATAAATAAAATCTTTTTTAAAAAACGAAAATTATAAAAAACAACAACTAACAAACTGAAGCTGGCTTTCTCTCTGTCTCTGTCTTTTTCTCCCTCTTACAGACCAGCCTTCTCAGCTTCCGGGGGCCCAGCAAGGTGCCACGAACCTCAGGTTCACATCACTTTCTGGTCCAGATGTCTTAATGACTGACTTGTGTCCTTGAGTCATCCTTTTAGAAGATCCAATTTCATCGTCCCCACCTGAGTCAGAGGTTTACCCCTCAAATAGGGAGAGGAAGTGCATAAGAAGGTATTAGCCACATAAACATGGCTATGAGTGAGGCAGTTCTCTGTGGACAGAGATTGTAGGTTTGTGCACGAACATTAAAAACCTATGGGAGAATGTTATAAATACAGATTTCCAAAATTAGTTGTAGAAAACAACTATGCATATACCTGAATCTTTAAGCCCCTGCTGTAGGTGATTTAGCTACATTATCTCATAGAGCCTTTATCCTTCAACCCCAGGATATATGATTTGTCCCTCATTTTAGAAAGTGAGGTGTGGAGAGGTTAAGTAGCTTTCCTGAGGTCATGTTAAGAAACAGCAATTGGGGGCGCCTGGGTGGCTCAGTGGATTAAGCCTCTGGCTTCGGCTCAGGTCATGATCTCAGGGTCCTGGGATCGAGTCCCACAGAGCCTGCTTCCTCCTCTCTCTGTCTCTGCCTGCCTTTCTGCCTACTTGTGATCTCCCTCTGTCAAATAAATAAATAAAATCTTAAAAAAAAAAAAAAAAAAAGAAACAGCAATTGGGGGAATGTCTGGGTGGCTCAGTCGGTTAAGTGTCAGCCTTCGGCTCAGGTCATGATCCCAGAGTCCTGGGATTGAGTCCCACATCTGGCTCCTTGCTCAGCAGGGAGTCTGCTTCTCTCTCTGCCTCTTGCTCTTTTGCTCCCCTGCTTGTGCTCTCTCTATGACAAATCTTAAAAAAAAAAAAAAAAACAACAGGGGGTGCCTGGGTGGCTCAGTGGGTTAAGCCTCTGCCTTCAGCTCAGGTCATGATCCCAGCGTCCTAGGATCAAGCCCCATGTGGGGCTTTCTGCTCCGAGGGGAGCCTGCTTCCTCCTCTCTCTCTGCCTGCCTCTCTGCCTACTTGTGATCTCCGTCTGTCAAATAAATAAAAAAATCTTAAAAAAAAAAAAAACAAAAAACCAGCAATTGGTTTTCTTGGTTTGGTTTTGTTTTAATCATTTTAGAATAGGTAGTATATATTGATTGTGGTTTAAAATGCAAAAGGTACAGAAGAGTAAGTATACAGTAAAATGTCTCCCTCGCAGGTCTATGTCCCAGTAATTGGCTCCCCTCCCTGCAGGCAGCCAGTGTTGCCAGTTTCTAGGGTGTCTTTCCATAGAGAGTCTATGGATATAAAATCAGATATATGTATTATTATATGTAGCGGATCTTTATCTTTTTGTTGTTGTTGCTGTTGTTAACACAAGTGATGACATTTTTTAAAAAAGATTTTTATTTATTTGTTTGACAGAGAGATCACAAGTAGGCAGAGAGGCAGGCAGAGAGAGAGGGGGAAGCAGGCTCCCCACTGAGCAGGGAGCCTGATGCGGGGCTGGATCCCAGACCCTATATTATGACTGGAGCCGAAGGCAGAGGCTTTAACCCACTGAGCCATCCAGGCACCCCATCACATCCATATTTAAAGAGCTTCTTGGGGCGCCTGGGTGGCTCAGTGGGTTAAAGTCTCTGCCTTTGGCTCAGGTCACGATCTCAGGGTCCTGGGATCAAGCCCCGTACTCGGCTCTCTGCTCGGCAGGGAGCCTGCTTCCCTTCCTCTCTCTCTCTGCCTGCCTCTGCCTACTTGTGATCTCTCTCTGTCAAATAAATAAATAAATAAAATCTTTTAAAACAAAATAAATAAAGAGCTTCTCCTTTTAATGGTTACATAGGAGTCCATTGTCTGGGTGTACAGTAATTTAATTGGTTCCCACGGTGCTCGCTTCGGCAGCACACATATAATTGGTTCCCACAAACACTACTACAGTGAATAATCATATACAGATATAGTTTTATGCATGTGAGTTTTTACATAATTCTTAACTACCACTAATAAGGGAAACAATTTTTGAATGGATAGTCTTATATTCTGGGCCCTGTCTGTCTTTTGCAGACATCCGGGAACTGATTGAGGTGGATGACGTCATGGAGGATGACTCTCTGCGGTTTGGTCCCAATGGAGGATTGGTATTTTGCATGGAGTACTTTGCCAATAATTTTGACTGGCTAGAGAGCTGTCTTGGCCATGTAGAGGATGACTATATTCTTTTTGACTGTCCAGGTAAGTCAGCAATTTGAATGTGACATGTTCCTTGAAGTTGTGCTAATTCTGTCCCTAGTAAGAGAAAGTGGACTGAGCCTTCGTAATTCTTAACTACACTGCAGTGAGATGCAAAGCTCTTATTTACTGGCTCTCACTCGTTCACTGAGTGTACTGAGTGCTCAGTTTGTATGCTGGGAATACCACAGAGACCCAGGCAGCCATGGTCTTTGCCCTCGTGGAGCTCACGGTCAAGTGGGAGTGCTAGACAGAATGAACAAAATCACCCAGATTATCACTTAATATTAATTTGTGACAGGTGCTCCCCAGAAGTAGGAAGAGCATCACATAGCAACAAGGTTAGGAGGCTTCTGATCACGTGGCCTGTAAGCTGGGCTGCGCGGTGAAGGTGAAGGAGTCTGTGGTCCAGGCAGAGGCACAGCGGGCCAGAAACCTTGACGTAGGAAGGAGTAAATCGGGTTTAGGGCCCCAAGAAGGCCAGTGTGGCCGGAGTGCTGGAAACCCAGGGAAATGTCATGAGGTGAGGCTTGCAGGGGACAGATAATCACACATAAAACTTCTTTTTTTTTTTTTTTTTAAGGTTTTATTTATTTATTTGACAGAGATCACAAGTAGGCAGAGAGGCAGGCAGAGAGAGAGAGGAAGGGAAGCAGGCTCCCTGCTGAGCAGAGACACCCCCCTCCCCATGCAGGGCTTGATCCCAGGACCCTGGGATTATGACCTGAGCCAGAGGCAGAGGCTTTAACCCACTGAGCCACCCAGGCGCCCCCACACACAACTTCTTAAGCCAGCTTGTGAGTTTTAGACTTGAGGCTGACCTAGCTGTGATCATTTGTGGCTCTCACTTTATTTTCCCTCTCTTGGTATTTCATTTTACCTTATTTTTTATTTTTTTTATTTTTAGAGAGAAAGTGTGTGTGTGCACAAGGGTTGGGGGAGGTGGAGGGAGGGAGAGAGAATCTTCAGCAGGCTCCATTGGAGCCCGACATGGGTCTCGATCTCACAACCCTGAGATCATGACCTCAGCCAAAATGAAGAGTCGGGACACTTAACCGACTGAACCACCCGGTGTCCCCGCTTTGTTTTAGAGAGAGAGAGAATATTTTCTCTTGATTTCAGTTGAACCCACAGAAAAGCACATACATCCTAAGCATACAGCTTGATGAATAGTCCCAAAAAACACAACACCTTTGTAGCACTCGCTTTTGGTTCCCTTTTTAAACCATCTTATAGGAAAATTCTTTTCATGTAGTTTGATGACTACCTATTTCCTGTTTGTATTAGTCTTGTCATGTTCTTCATGTAGGTCAGATTGAGTTGTATACACACCTGCCCGTGATGAAACAGCTGGTCCAACAGCTGGAACAGTGGGAGTTCCGAGTCTGTGGAGTTTTTCTCGTTGATTCTCAGTTCATGGTGGAGTCATTCAAGGTTTGAAGATCCGTCTTATTGATTTTTTTAGTTGTCGGTACAAGGAGATGACGGTCTCCTTTAAGGACTCTGTGATTGCAGCACTCTGAACATTTCAGAAACTATATTCCAGGATAATTTAGTATCCTTTATTATTCAGTTATTATAATGACACATTTTTAACTCAAAAATGATGTTATGATATCATATAGATTTGGGGGAACTACTTACCAAGAAAAATGAGGCAGATGCATATTTTATAAGTATTTTTAATTCTCTGAGAGCCTTTTGTCTAGTTTATGAACTCTACTTCCCATTCGCCCTTAAGGAATATTCAGTGGAAAAGAGGTTAAGATACCATCTAAATTGAGATTTGTGATCACTGTAAAATTTTTTATTTTGGAGTGAAGGGAGAAGCAGAGGGAAAAGGAGAGAAAGAATCGTAAGCCAGCCCCACGCCCAGCACGGAGCCTGATGTGGGGTTCCATCCCACAACCCTGAGATCATGACCTGAGTTGAAATCAAGAGTTGGGCACTTAAACGACTAAACCACCCAGGCATTCCCCCTACCCCGCTACCCTTGCTTAAAAGATTTTATTTTTTAGTAATCTCTATATCTAACACAGGGCTCGAACTTACAACCCAGAGATCAGGAATCATTTGCTCTGCCAACCAAGCCAGTCTGGTGCCCCATGATTACTGTAAATTAAATCTACCTCTTCGCTCCTTATTCAGCAATTACCTTTGGAAGCCAGGGGTCAACCATCTGATTAGTAGACTGTCTTTTCTTTAGGATGAGCATTTCTTTTACTTAGGCCAGTTTTGTTTCTGTGAGGAACAAAAGCCTCTCTTTTATGTGGAGACCAGCGAATTTTCTTCGCACCAGTTCCTCTTCCCTTTTCTGTTTCCTCCTTCAGTTTATTTCTGGCATTTTGGCAGCGCTGAGTGCTATGATCTCTCTAGAAATTCCACAAGTTAACATCATGACAAAAATGGATCTGCTGAGCAAGAAAGCTAAAAAGGAAATTGAAAAGTGAGTTCACGTCTTCCATTGTCATCAAATCTTAATTGCAGAGATGTGATTATCTATTATCTATTAGTCTACAAATCTAGTTTCCTGATTTATTCTTCCTTTTATTCATCAGTCTTCTTTCTCACTTTCGAAGGTTTCTAGACCCAGACATGTATTCTTTATTAGATGATTCCGCAAGTGGCTTACGGAGCAAAAAATTCAAAAAATTGACCAAAGCTATATGTGGACTGGTAAGTTTTTCAAGTTTTTTTAAATGGCCTGGTCAGCTGTTTACCCATAGCCAGCCAGTGGCCACCATTATGGAAAGCACAGTCCAATCCTATTTCCTTGCAGAGGGGAGGCAGGTGGGGGCAGGGGCCAGTCAGTAGTTTAATTTAGAAGCAGTTATTATTGGTAGCTGATAAGTTAACTGACATGTCTATTATTCCAGACCATTTGGGGAGTTCAGAACTGTCTGTGCCCTTTTGAAACTTCTGATGGTTGTTGAATTCAGATAAATATCTATGAAAGAGTAAGTGTCTAGTTAAGTAATAAGTTAATGAGTGTACTGGGAGGTTAGAGGTCAGGAAAATCAATGAAGACTTGCTTTTGTTCTCTCTCCCGCCTCCCTCCTCCTTCCACACACAAATGTTTTTAATCAGAAGTATAACTGGTTATAAACTAAAATGTGAGTTGAAAATTGAGTATTTTGTACAGCTTCAGAATGATCCTTTATGAAATTCCCAACGTGCAGATTGATGACTACAGCATGGTTCGATTTTTGCCTTACGATCAGTCGGATGAAGAAAGCATGAACATTGTGTTACAGCATATTGATTTTGCCATTCAGTATGGAGAAGACTTAGAATTCAAAGAACCAAAGGTAATTTTTAATCATTGACTTTTGGTAACCATGTTTACCAGCACTCAGTGGCCTCCTGCATAATCCCAGCAATTCCTCAGATTTTGTCTTAGCAGCAGTAGTAACCTGGGCATGTTGAGGGGGTGTCTGAAATTGACATCTGTCCTCAACAAGCAGTATCAGTTTTACTCTACCTGTTATTGAGGCACTGTCACCCAGTTTCTTTGTCCTCAGGGCTTGGGGGTATGTGCAGAGAGTAGATGAAAGCCAGTTGAACTTGGGCCGCCCTCACATTTGTCAGTGCGAAGCCTGATGGTGATTGTCATACACCACTATCTCAAGCAAATTAGCCGAGAGCAAGTGTAAACTCAAGTAAAAATGCTTCCAATGAGATATAAGTACTTTAATTTACCACGAAGCTGGAAAAATTCTATCAATCATGCCTTTTGCCACTGTAAGAGACACCTGCATTGCAGCTGGGCATTATCTCCTGGGAGAGCATTACCTGAAAAATAGGTCAGCACATACTCAGTTTAACTTAGGGGAAATGAATATTTTCTGTTTTGTGTTTCCTTTGTGTCAGGAACATGAAGATGACTCTTCTTCTATGTTTGATGAATATTTTCAAGGACACCAGAATGAGTGAAAAATTTATGAGTAACTATATATCTGAAGCACCTGTGACTGAATCAGCAAGACATTCTTCTCTTCAAAGGATGCAATACCAGAAAGCTACTTATTTTAATGAAAAAAGTAATACTTGGCTCTTTCTCAGCAGCATGCCTGAATCAAATTCTAGTTATTCTGAAATGGCTGGTGTTTCAAGTGGAATCTTTTAGTATTATTTTAACAGCATCAATTTAGATTTTAAATGTTGAAATTGACATGAATGCACATAGACTTGCATATAATATAAATGAGCATTTGTGATACAGTTAGGACCCAGTCTACCTTTACTTTTACTATTTGATTTTTATTGTTTTTGAAGGTTCTTTGGAGAGCCAGGAATTACTATAACAAAATACACACATCTGTGTCCCAAGGAAAAAAATCTGGAAGGCTATAGTTAAGACCATTGCTTATCTGTAGGTCTGAGTTTTCCTAATTGAAAATGTATAGTTCATGTAATTAAAAAATGAAAAGTAAATGTTTTAAGATATATATATATGTATATAAATAAACGAAATAGAAAGATAGCGCTAACCTTTCACTATACTTCTGTTTTCCAGTCAGAATTTGAAACACTCAGCCTGGGCAAGTATTTCAATGAATAAATTTGCCCTAGTTTCAAAACATAGTTCATGATTTCTTTAAAAATGCAGTTTGTAGTCGCCGAGAATTTAAAGATTTATACTTTCCTGGAATAATAACATGCACACAAAAATGCAAAAGACATTTTTTTCTTTTAAATGTGTGCATTGGTTGAAGTGTTTTGTTTTCAGTGTTTTTAAGTTCAGTAGCATTGGGTGTGAAAGCATGGAAAGTCAACAGATATTTCTCTAGCATGCCTTGGGCCAGGCCCTACTAAAGCAAAGTAGAATCTAACTTACTGAGTTCTGCCAGACCTTATGCTAAGAAACATTTTACATAATCTCTTCCATTTAATAATGGGACCAAGCTTCATTGTCCATTTGGCCCTGGATGGTCCAGCTAATACAAATTAAGCCCTTAAAAAAACCCACAACTGAGGTTAAATTTTTAATCATTCTTGGACTAGATAGCAGGAGTACACCTATAGTATCACTGATCCATTTTAAGTAAAGATGTGCCAAGTGTGAGGAACCATAGCTCTCAGTGGTATCTTGTATTTGGGAGCTTAGGCTAAGGGCAAAAGTTTGGTATTTGCATCATGGTCCGTTGGTGTGAGCTGTTGTCACGGGGGCAGTCAAGAGAACATGAGTGGGCTTCTTGAGAATGTGCTGTCCCGCTTGGGGCCTCTCCCTATGGGCGAGTACTGTGTTGCTCATTCTTAGAAATTTTATTGTTATGGAAGAAACGAAAGGCAACGTCATTTGCCCTCACTGCTCCTTGAGCTATTCTTCCTGGTTCAGGTTTTGGAGAATCCAGTGTGTGCCTCTGGGCAAGAAGTGAAGGGCCAGATTGAATTCCTTCCCCTCTGGACACAGGTTTCAAAGACAAGTATGTCCATTCCGTCCTCAAGGATTTCATTATCTTGGCAGAGAGCCTGACATGATTCTGTGGGAAAATTTACTGGTGGGTGCCAGGCACGGGGGATAAAATGGGAACACTCAGGGCAGACAAGGCCTTACTCTCTTGGAGCTGACAGGAGGGGCCCTTGAGACCATAAACAAGGAAACCTTGATAAGGAGTGTGGGTAGAAATGAAAACAGTAAGGAAATGGATAGTGAGCTCATTGTCAAAGAAGTTTCCTGAATGGTACTATTTGCCCAGAAACCTGAATGAGAAATCAATTGTAGGAACATTGAACAGAGTATTCCGTCTGAGGGACTAGCTGAAGAAATAGCCTGAGGCAGCAATGAACTTGGCTCTTAAGGTGATGTTGAAGAAGATAATCCAGAGGATGTGACCACTGGTTGACCTTTGAACTGGGCCCAGACAATGGGAGATTCTTCACCCCTCCTACCCTTCACTGTGAGAGATGTTCTAAGGACAAAGACTGGAGGGAATAAGGTGTTGAGACCATTGGACATGACTGAACCCAGTTAAGGCCTCTGTACATACTTAACAACATTCTGGCAGTAGGTGGGTGAAGAGATTTACTTGCCTCTCCAGAGGTAATGTTAGGAGTTAGCTGGCCAGTTAGGTAGTCAGGGCTAGGGTCCTTAACAAGAAAATATGATGCAGTCAGGACAGCTAAAATAAAACAGCACTGACATCCTGTTTGCAGCTTAGACAGGACCGCACTGACATTCTGCTTTGCAGCCTTTGCAGAAATGACTTGTGCAAAGCATCCTAAAATAAGACAATTAACCACAAAAGCATTTGTCAATACCATAGGCAAGGGGCAAGTAAGACATAAGCTCCCAAATGTCAGCAAAAAATAAAAAGACCATCAACACGTAGACATCAACTAATAGGCAGATGCAAAAGAGCTCATAAAAACCCCTAAACTTAGAAACTCTGAGGGTATCCCACTTGCATTCCCCTCCCTCTCCAGGAGCTTTGTACTCTTTCTTGCTCAATAAACTTTGCTTTGCTGCCCACCACTCTTCATCTGGTCTACCTCTTCATTCTTTGAAGTAGCATGACCAAGAACTGCAGGCACTAAGGGGACACAAAATCCTTTAACAATAAGCCTCACAAGTAAGTTCCCTTGCTTACTAAAATCACCGCCTGTACATCCAGATTTGTCTGCCTCTTCAGTCTGTCCTTACCCTCTGTTTACGGGGGCCAGTTTGCAAACTAACACATGAAGTGCTTTCTAGCAATAGGTAAAAAACTGCACTTTTAGGATGTTCCAGGCTTGTGAGTTTTAAGCATTTTACATGTAGTTCATTTTATCCTCAGGAAACTATGAGGTAAGTAGTATCTCCATTTTCGGGAAATAGAGGCACAGAGAGGTTAATTAAGTTGCCCAGAATTACACTGCTAGGAAATGTTGGAGCTGGGATTCAAACCCAGAGTCCACTTTCATAGTTTTTACACAAGAAAAATTGGAGTACAAAGTAATACATAAATCCCTTCTAGAGCACGGCCCTTTATGCATTATTAAATGCAGAACAAACCAGTTGGGTTCATTTATTCACTTATCAAATACTTATTGACGCTTACTATGTACGTCACTATTACAGGTGCAGGGGATGCAATAGTGTACCAAACAGACAAAAACCCAGCCTTTTTGACATTCACATGAATGGGGAAACAAAGAGCAAAAGTGAACTAAATAATAAAAGAATCATAAGGAAAAAAGAGGGAAATAAGGATGACACAGGGGAGTGGAGTGGGTTGAATTTAAAAGAATGCGATCCAGGGAATGCTTCACTGAAAAGATGAACGCTGAGAAAAAACCCAAGGCTTCTGGAACCCAAGATCTGGCCACACTTCGCGCACACTTTACGCATGCGCAAGCACTCACATCCCCTATGCTCGGGCGCCCTCTACTGTCCCTTTGATCGCGCGCAGCCGCAGCAGCCTGCGGCGGGACAGCAAGACCGGAAGTGCAGCACCCTCCCCTCACCCTCCCCTTCCAGCTAACTTCCGCTTACCCCGCCCGGGCCGCCGGACCGGAAGCGCCGAGCTCGAACCCCATCCTCTTCGTCTAGCTTGAAACCGGGGCGCCGTCAAGATGCCGGTAGGCGAACCAGTTCGCGGTGTGGGAAGATGGCGAGAGCTGGGGGGGAGAGCGGCGAGAAATTGTGCATGAGCTGAGAGAAGCGGGCCGAGGAGGGCAAAGAAAAAGCGGGGCCTGAAAAGGGAAGAAGCGAGAAAAGGGGGCCGGTCGCTGTAGGATTGAGTCGGCCGGGGGGGTGTCGGGCAGGGGGGACGGGGCCGCGGCAGAGTGGGCCAGAGACCCTGAATGTGCAGAGGAGGCTGTCTCGGCCCCTCTCGCCCCCTTCGCTCCAGTGCCGACCCCTTCTCTCTCTTTTTCCGTACTCCCCGACTCCGGCAGGATCCCCAAAGATTCACTAAAGCCGAGAAGCGAAGGGCTGTGCTTCTTATTTTTCATTTCTCAAGTCTAGGGTCCGGCTTCTTTTTCTCCCTCCGGCAGGCCCACTTCCTCTTCAGCCCTAGGGGGCGGGTCCCTCCGGCTGCTTTTTACTGTCATACCCCACTTCCCGAACTCCTCCTCTGTCGCCCCGGCAGTGCTGGCCACTCTTAGCTGCCGGGTGTAGGGCCGTCAGAGCAGACGCAGGGTCCGCTCCTGGTTTCCCAGTGTTTCTGTTTTCGTGTGCCTCAGGGTAGGAGTAAAATTGATAGTGGTCTCGTTGTCCTTCATTTCTGACAGCCAGTCTGGTGGCTGTCATTATCGCCATCATGGTCTCCATTTTGCAGATGAGGAAAAGAGGTTCAATAACGTGATTACTCACACACAAAAAACATAACTGAGCACCTGCTGCATGCCAAGTACTGTTACAGCAGTGTGTAAGGCCAACACATCCCTATACTCAAGGAGTTTACCTTTTAACGGGGAGACAAACATGTAAATGTAAATAAAGAAAGGTTTGTGGTTTTTTTAAGGTTTATTTAAATCTTAAAAAAAAAAAAAAAGGCAGAGTGGCAGGCAGAGGCGGAGAGAGAAGCAGGCTCCCTGCTGAGCAAGGAGCCTGATGCAGGACTCCCTCCATCCCAGGACCCTAGGATCATGACCTGAGCTGAAATCAAGAGTCTGAACCACCCAGGCTCCCAGAAGATAGTTTCAGATAGTGGCAAATGCGATGGAGGAAATAGATGGATAACAAGACAGCTGGCGAAGGGGTGGAGGCTGCTTTAGATGAAGCATTCCTGTGACAAAAAGGAACAAGCTCTAGATAGAGATACTTACTTGATGAATCCTGTCGTTACCGTTCAGTTCCTGCTGTGTGCCACACAGGCCCTGAGCTGTATACACACTGCATGTAAATTATCCCATTTAATCCTCACAGTGACCCTGTGAAGTAGATACTTATTGTTCCCATTTTGCGGAGGAGGAAATTGAGGCTCAGGGAAGTATAGTAACTTACCGGAGGTTTCAGTACTCCTGGTAAGTAAAGCCAGATTTTAAGCTAGACTTTTAAAGAGTCCCGGGCTCATTCCTGGACTTCCCTGTGATTCCTTGTTTAATACCTGCCTCTTCCGTTAGCTTGAAGGTTCTTCAAGGGCAGCGATCATACTGGTCTTGCATACCATTCTATCACCATGCCTTGCACATAGAAGGTGCTTGCTAATCGTTTGGTGGGTGAATGAGTATGTGAATATATGTATATGAATATATTAAAGAAGCTCAGATATGCTTCATGTGTTACTAAAAGCCAGACATCTTATAAAAAGCAGAACTAGGAATCAGTATACAAATTGTTCTCATAGGGGCACCTGGGTGGCTCAGTGTGGGTTAAAGCCTCTGCCTTCGGCTCAGGTCATGGTCTCAGGGTTCTGGGATCGAGCCCCGCATCTGGCTCTCTGCTCGGCAGGGATCCTGCTTCCCCCTCTCTCTCTCTGCCTGACTCTCTGCCTACTTGTAATCTCTGTCTGCCAAATAAACAAATAAAATCTTTAAAAGAAAAAAAAAAAGCTTAAACAAATTGTTCTCATAAATGTGATTTCCCCTGCTCCTTTAAATCATACCTACCCACTGAGAGCAATAGATATCTCTTCATTTTATAAATTTGGAAACAGGCTAAGAGAAGAAAAGTGGTATCTTGGTCAAACACAGCCAGGAAGTGGCAAAACTGAAAATCTAGTGCTTGGGTTCTGGTGCAACAATAGCTAGGGGGGCGGTATACCCCTGATGAATATGGTGTCTGCCTATTTTTGTACCATAAATAACTCCCACCAGTTACCAATGTGGTGTCACTGAACATGGAATTGGAAGATGCACAGTAGCACACCCCTACATAGTATTTTCGGCACAAAGATACAAAAGTGATAAATAGGGGTGCCTGGGTGGCTCAGTGGGTTAAAGCCTCTGCCTTCGGCTCAGGTCATGATCTCAGGGTCCTGGCATCGAGCCCCGCATCGGGCTCTCTGCTCAGCGGGGAGTCTGCTTCCTCCTCTCTCTCTGCCTGCCTCTCTGCCTGCTTGTGGTCTGTCAAATAAATAAATAAAATCTTTAAAAAAAAAGTGATAAGTAACCTTAAGATCATAAATGATATGAAATAATTTTTTAAAATAGGAAATAATGGATTTTGAGTATTTATTACCATGTTTTTAATATAATCTACTTAGTTGCAAGTTTATATAATTTAATTTTTAGTAATGGTTGCATTTAACAACCAGCTTGCCTCAAAATTTGTCAAAATTTGGGGCACCTGCCTGGCTCAGGTGGAAGAACATGCAACTGTTGATCTCAGGGCTGTGAGTTTGAGCCCCACATGGGGTGTAGAGGTTACTTAAATAAATAAAAATATTCTAAAAATTGCTCAAGGGCACCTGGATGGCTCAGTTGGCTAAGTGACTGCCTTCAGCGTCTGGTCATGATCCTGGAGTCCTGGGATCGAGTTCCGTTTTGGGCTCCCTCCTCAGCAGGGAGTCTGCTTTTCCCTCTTGCCCTCTTCCCCCTCATGCTCTCACTCTCGAATAAATAAAATCGTTTTAAAAAATTGCTCAAGAGGTGCTTGGGTGGCTCAGTCAGTTAAGCGTCTGCCTTCGGCTCCAGTCATGATCTCAGGGTCCTGGGCTTAAGCCCCACATTGGGCTCCCTGCTTGGTAAGGAAACCTACTTCTCCCTCTCCCCCTGCTGCTCCCCCCTGCTTGTAATTTCTCACTCTTGCTCTCTCTCAAATAAATAAAATCTTTAAAAATAAATAAATAGGGGCACCTGGGTGGCTCAGTGGGTTAAAGCCTCTGCCTTCAGCTCGGGTCATGATCCCAGGGTCCTGGGATCGAACCCCACATCAGGCTCTCTGCTCAGTGGGGAGCCTGCTTCCCCCACACTCTCTGCCTGCTGCTCTGCCTACTTGTGATCTCTGTCTGTCAAATAAATAAATAAAATCTTTAAAAATAAATAAATAAATAAATAAATAAAAATTTAAAAATTACTCAAAACTTAGCATTTAGTTTTCATGAGCCAGTAAGAGCCAGCTCCAGCATATCGCTGCTATCATCCCTTTTTCCTCCTCTCCTAGTTAATCTTGGGTGGGTTCCTCATATTTCCTTTGGAGAAATGTTACTTGTCTGCCCCACTGATATTTGTTCTCTTTGTCTCCGTATTCTTACCTGGCTCGCCACTACAGGCTTACCACTCATCTCTCATGGATCCGGACACCAAACTCATTGGAAACATGGCACTGTTGCCTATCAGAAGTCAATTCAAAGGACCCGCCCCTAGAGAGAGTAAGTTGAAACTTCTTTCCATTATTTTCAGATTTTCGTAAGAAACATCCAACAACTAGGGGCACCTGGGTGGCTCAGTGGGTTAAGCGTCTGCATTCAGCTCAGATCATGATCCCGGGCTCCTGGGATTGAGCCCCACATCGGGCTCCTTGCTCAGTGGGGAGCCTGCTTCCCTTCCTCTGCCTGCCTCTCTGCCTACTTGTGATCTCTCTCTCTCTCTCCCACTCTGTGTCAAATGAATACATTAAAAAATCTTTAAAAAAAAAAAAAAAGAAACATCCAACAACTCTCTGACGTTATCAAATCAGGCAAATTCTTAGCTCAGTCCTCTGTCTCTGACTGCTCTTATATTTTCTGTTTGCTTGGTAGATACACATTCTAGACTTTTCAAGAGCATGAGTATATGTTGTATCTAGTAAGAAAGTGTATTATTGCTCCTGAGATCTCCTGGGTATTTTGTTGAGAGGGAAGAGGAAATGTGCTTAATTCTCAACACTCTTCTGTCATCACTCTCAGTTCTTACAAAGCGCTTAATGCTGCTACTTCTGTAGAACACCATGTCCCCATCCTTCTTCTGTCATAAAGCTGGAGGGGAAAAAAAAAAAAATTTAACACCTTCCCCCATCTATACCTACTTCCTTTATTCATTTTTCAGGATCTTCATTTTCATAGTACCTCGATCTTAAATCTTAAGTGTCCTATATAACATTACACATTGTTTCTCTTGCTTTTTTCAGTTTTATATCTTTGCTTTCTTTTTTGGTACTTTCTCTTTTCTCAAACCATTTCTTACTCTTTAGAAAGCCTCATTCTTTTTAGACTCTTCTGACACATTCTTAAATGTTCTGCCAACAGTGTAATTTGTATTATATTAGACGTGGTTTCCCTGCACCCAGAAAGCATCTGCACTGAGTTCCATTCAAGGTTTTCAGGACCATGGTTTTCATTGCCAATTTTGTACTGACCCCATCTTCATTCCTCTGCCAGACTATTTGACGTGACCTCTTTTTCATTTTGTTCTCAACATCAGTCGAAAGCTCAGTAAACTAAATAAATTTAGTGCGTCACCACGGTTCTTACTTGATTCCAAAGTGAAGGAAAAGGAACAGATGGGGAAAAAAGACCGAAAAGAAAAATAATAATCTAAAAGAATTACAGTGCAAAAAAAGAATAAAAAATCAATATTGGCCCAGATTCCTTGAGAAGAACTCTTTTAAATCTGTACAGAATACCATGTAGCATATCAGAAAGTGCAACTGACCAAGGATGGGGTAGATCTAATTACCACCTCTGCAACAATCCTTGGGCCCTTGAGGGAGAACAGGACCCCAGGAAACCAGATCTTAATGGTTTCCATAGACAGGGAATGAATCCCTAGGGCGTGGGATTAGAACAGAACTACAATCATGAAGGAGTTACAAGCCTGTGCTGTGAGCTGAATAACTGTTAGCATTAATTAAATTCATTTATTTACATTCATCAGACACCTTTTTAACACCTTTGGGTGCCAAACACCCTTCTAGGTTCCAAATCTTCCAAATCAGTGTTCCAAATCAAATAGCCCCCCCCCCCCACATTGTTACGTTTAGAAGAACTAACTGGTTTTGTACACACTCAGTCCTCTGAGGAAGTGTCCTTTCTGCAGATAAGAAAATTGCAAGAACAGAAGTCTAGAGTTAGAATTCTGTTGGAATTCTTTAGCAGGGGAATAAGCAGGGTTAAAGACAGCTGAATCAGAATACTAAACCTCCAGGATTACTTTGTGTTTCTGCTGTATGAGAGAGTTAGCAGTCATGGACTAGAAATATAAATAACTCTCTGGAGGGAAAAAAAAAACAAACCTGTCTCTGCATTGCTGCAACCGCCTGCCGGATATCAAGACCCTGGGATTTTGACCTTTTCAAAATAAGAAAAGGAAAACAAAAAACTGCCCAAGAAATTGTATAATGAGATCTGTCTCTGTCACAACAGTATTTCTGGCTTTTCTCAGTCTCTAGCCACCTAGAACAGCTTGTACAAGTATATTTTAAGTCACAGTTTTCATAAAAAGAAAGACGTATGTGTGAACCCAGTGTGTTCCTAAATGACAATTGAGACTTTTTTTTCCCTTGAAACTGCAATATGTTAATTCATGTAAAATTACATTGAATACTTCTTATTTTTAAACAACAGTTTATCAAAGTTAGTCTGTCTCATTCTATTTTTATAAATGCATTGAGAGATGTCTGGAGTGATGTTCACCAAATGTTAATAGTAGTTATTTCTAGGTAGTGAGATTTAGGGTGACAATAAAATATTTTTCTGTACTGATTAATTCATTTTTAATGAGTATACTTTTTATAAAAACAGTAAAGCTACCAGAATAAACCATGGGCTTATTTTTCTGGAAATTGTTTCTAAAGACCTTATGTTTCAATGGCTTTGTTTTATTTTACTCAACTCCAAGAGTTTTGAGTATTGAGCTGGGGTTTTTTCTCTACAGCTTTGTCAACTGTTATTTTTACGGTTAGCTAATGTTCTCTGCCTTCCTCCCCTTATGTCCTGTTTAGCAAAAGATACAGATATTGTGGATGAAGCCATCTATTACTTCAAGGCCAATGTCTTCTTCAAAAACTATGAGATTAAGGTAAAATACAGAGCTTTTAATATTTAATTTAGTTTTCTGATGGGGATAATAACCTCCCTGGCAATCAGGGTTGTTCTGGGGAGTAAATAAAATTGAATGAGTTTGTATGACCTTAAAAACCCAGAATAGGGGGAAACACATACACACACACACATACACCCAGAATAGTGCTTAATACTAGACTCTGTATCAGTATTAGTTTCTCATTTTTCCTCCAAAGTCTATACCATGGGTCAGCAAACTATAACCTGAGGGCCAAATCTGGCCCACCGTCTCTTTTTCTAAATAAAGTTTTATTGGAATACAGCCACATTCATTTTTTAACATATTGTCTACGGCTGCTTTCACGCCACAGCAGCTGGATTGAATAGTTGTGACAAAGACTATTGTGTCCACAAAACCTAAATTATTTAATGTCTGTCCTTCCCTAGAGGAAGTTTGCCAACCCATGATCTAGACGTTTTTATTCATTCAACATTAACGAAGCACCTACTGTGTGGCAGTCCAGAACTAAAAAAATTCTGCATTGTAGCTGTTATTTTTATATACTTTTGTGTCCTGGACCTGAGATGGAGAAATAAAGAAAAGTTCAGTGATCCTGACCCTTCCCTCAACTACCCTTTCTTCCTTCCTGCTCTTCTTTCGAGGAATGAGGTCAAAAGGAAGTTTAGAAGCAGGGTGGCAGAAAAGGAGAGGGGAAATGGAAAAAAAAAAAGAACTTTCCTGAGTTCTTCCTATAAACAAGTTACAGGAATGTCAACAACTTTTCTTGATAATATTCTAGAATATGGAACTTCAACCTCTGCTTGCCAAACTTTGACCCTTTGGAGTCAAACAGGGTGTGAAATCTATTTTGTACGCTTTCGGGCTACAAGTTGTAGTCTAAACATCCTATGATATTCACAGTGTTTGTTTTGTATTTATTGCTTGGTCTACCTGTGATGTTTGTAGTAGGTGTAAATAAATGTAATTCTGCCACGTATCATTCTCTCCTGAATGTCATATGTTCTTAAAAATAGGGGCAGGTGTAGTTTGGGTTCTTTTTTAACTGTAAAATCTTTGTAAAATCTGACCTGAAGTATGTGCCACTCTTGCTCAACACCTAGTCTTCACATTTTCATTTTGGTTAGATCCAGAGGTGGGCTCTTGGAGCTCTTCAAGAACAAGATACACAGGAAGTATCTGCTTCCTCCTTTAGAGTCAGGAATGCTTTTATTCTCGACAGAGATCCTGAAGTGAAAGGATTTTAAAAATTAGCCAGCCATATGGTGCACCTCCGGCTTTCCAGGCAGCTCTGTTAAACTCTCCTTCCTCCCTGAGGGAGGGAGGGGCTGCCGGCATAGCTCCCTAGGACCCAGAGGCAGGGCAGCTCCACAGCTCCTGCAATTTGCAGGAGTTGGCTCCCTCCCCCGGAGCAGACAGAAAGGTGGCTTGGGAAGACTGCCTTTGGCGAATGAGGACTGTTGACGCTATAGAAACTACACTTGCACAGTTTTCAGTTGATCCTCAAAAGACAAAGCCCGAATTCATTTCTTGCACGTGATAGTTAACGTTTTGATCAGGACTGTTTTTTAACTTTTGTTCTCCCACCTCCCCTCGCTCCATTCCCTGCAGAATGAAGCTGATAGAACCTTGATATATATAACTCTCTACATTTCTGAGTGTCTAAAGAAACTCCAAAAGGTAATTAGACTTGGATGATTGTCTACCAGAAAAACACAGTACTAATACATGTTCACCCTCCTACCTGTCTGGACTCGTTGAGACTTTAAGCGCAAGTAGATAATACTTCCTCCCCCTTAGAGCATGGACCTAAGAGGAAAATCTGAATGTGGGTTCTAAACTTGTAGTGTAGTTAACTAATGAGAACATAAGGGGTCTAAACTTGTAGTGTAGTTAACTAATGAGAACATAAGGGGCTGGTGTTTTAAGGCTTTGCATGTATCTTCCCAAGAAAGAAATCTTTCTCAACCCCAATTTAAGAACTCTGAGCCAAGGATATAATTCAAGGGTTCATGAGCTTGAGTGGGAAAAAGATTACATCTTTCTTTTCACTAAACTTGTAACTGAGAATTAGCATTTAATTATTAATGTAGGCAACAACCCACAGTATCATCAGCTATACCTGTGACTTTTTCTCCAGTAGAAGTCACATTTTCCTTTTTTTAAAATTTTATTTTATTTTTTTATTTGACAGAGAGAGAGCAAGCACAAGTAGGGGGAGTGGGAGAGGGAGAAGCAGGCTCCCCGCCCCCACAGCATTTTCATATTACATTTAGAGTTGCGGATATTTTGACATTTCATTTTCACTCATTTCAGATACTAGTTATTAGGCCCATGGCCTGGATCTTGTCATTTAGTGCATTAATAAAGAAGCACATGTATGAGTGTGTCATAAATTTGGCTTTTTAATATTGTAATTATTGTGTTTGACTATAATTGATTTCTTTTGTAATTTTGTTATTTTCATTCATTTAAAACATTATTCTGGGGATATCTGGGTGGCTCAGTCAGTTAAACATCTGCCTTTGGCTCAGGTCATGATCCCAGGGTTCTGGGATCGAGTCCTGCATCAGGCTCTTTACTCGTCAGGGACCCTGCTTCTCCCCCTGCCGGCTGCTCCCCCTGCTTGGGCTTGCTCTCTCTCTGACAAATAAATGAATAAAATCTTTTAAATAAATAAATAATAAATAAATAAACAAAACATTATTCTGAGCAGTCCACAGGCTTCCCTGGATTTCAGAAGGGCACCCAAATACATTAGTAATCCCAGACATATCTACTTAGACTTAAAAAATTACAAATCCTACGTTATTATCTTTTTCTCTCTAAAGTATGTATATGTGTATAATTTTTTTTAGTGCAATTCCAAAAGCCAAGGTGAAAAAGAAATGTATACGCTGGGAATCACTAATTTTCCCATTCCTGGAGAGCCTGGTTTTCCACTTAATGCAATTTATGCCAAACCGGCAAACAAACAGGAAGATGGTAAGAACAGGGTTTCTACCTCCCTCTCTATGGCACAAGATTTCCTTCATTTGACTTTTTAGCCACCCCCCCCGCCCCCACCACTGTCCTTGTCTTGATTGATGTACAGGTCGAGAATGGACTCCTTAGCACAGATATTATCTTATGAGTCACTCTCACAAAAGATTCTTGGCAACAAGTATAACACATAGAGAATCTTTTGAACCAAAATAGTTATAAAACCATTGGGACTGTCATTTCTATTTCTTAATCCTGTTTGAATGTGTGCAAGTGTATTGCCAGCGTCATTGTGCAGACCAGTGACCAGCCCAGGAGGGATGCATTCTCAGGATGTTCTTTATTGTTCTGCCCGCTCCTTACTGTAGAGGTGATGAGGGCCTACTTACAGCAGTTGAGACAAGAGACTGGACTGAGACTTTGTGAGAAAGTTTTTGACCCTCAGAATGATAAACCTAGCAAGGTAAGACCCTCGCTTTTATCTATTTAGTTGATAAATAACCTTTTATCATGTAACTACTATTAAACAAAATGAGGCCAGAATACTTTGAGTTTCTGCATTGCGGTGTTAACTCCGAGTATGTGCTTAGTACATGGTAGGGATTCAGTGAGTCACACTGCATAATGAATCGCATATAATAAACATTTTTGGTTGTATGTTCTTATATTAAGGCATTGTAAACCCATAGGGCAGATTTTTTGTGTGAGATATCTTGAACATATTAACATTTTTTTATCGTCATAATTTTGACTGACTTGTGAGTCAGAAAGACATGTATTTTTACATGTGTTTTCAAGAAGTTTATAACATAAGGGATGACAGGCCAAGATTAAATTTTGTTATTACATAAATTTCTATTCTGACCTTACCTTGAACTTGCACTGTGATTTGACCACCAGTGTTCATTCTGTTTTATCCCCTCTTGTTAGTGGTGGACTTGCTTTGTGAAGAGACAGTTCATGAACAAGAGTCTTTCAGGACCTGGACAGTGAAAAAGAGCCTGGGCAGACACTTTCCACAGCCGTGAGCAGCATTTTTCGGCAAGATGTACACAGTTCTTTGCCTTTATTTGATAAAATTTTATACAGAAGAGAGAAGAGAGCAAAGTGAAGAGAAGTGTCTTCACTCGAAGAGCTCTTTGTCAAGAATCTGGGTGGGGGAGGGAAGAATGGGTTGTTGAAGGGTGATTTGAACTTTCTGCAGTGTTAAGCTGGTGCTTAATAAAAATTAAGTAAGAATAAAGAAATTTCTAACATTCCATGTCAAAAAACTTTATTGCTCATCTTTGACATTCACTTAAAATTTTTTTGAGATACTGTTCACCCTTTTAAAGTGTACAATTCAGAGGTGCCTTTGTGGCTCAGTCAGTTAAGCGTCTGACTCTTGATCTCAACTCAAGTCTTGATCTCAGCATCGTGAGATCAAGCCCCACATTGGGCTCCATGCTGGGTGTGGAGCCTACTTCAATACATACATACATACGTACATACCTACAATTCAGTGGCAGTCACCCCTCCCCCATTCTTTACCTCTTCCCCTGACTACCGCCACCCCCCACTCCTTCAACCCCCAGCAACCACTGATCTACTTTCTGTCTCTATGGATTTGCCTCTTCTGGACATTTCACATAATAGGGTCATATAACATGTGGTCTTTGTGTCTCATTTCTTTCACTTAGAATGATGTTTTCAGGGACGCCTGGGTGGCTCAGTTGGTTAAGCCGCCGCCTTCAGCTCAGGTCATGGTCCTGGGGTCCCGCGATCGATTCCCGCATCAGGCTCCTTGCTCGGCAGGGAGCCTGCTTCCTCCTCTCTCTCTGCCTGCCTCTCTGCCTCCTTGTGTGTACTCTCTCTCTCTGACAAATAAATAAAATCTTTAAAAAAAAAAAAAAAGAATGATGTTTTCAAGGTTCGCATGTTACTACACTAATAGTTCTCCATTCCTTTCCTTCTTTCTTTTTCTTTATTGTGGTAAAACATACATAACATTACCATTTTAACCATTTGTTTAAAAGATTTTATTTATTTGGCAGACGGAGATCACAAGTAGGCAGAGAAAAAGGCAGAGAGAGAGAGGAAGCAGGCTCCCTGCTGAGCAGAGAGCCCGACGCAGGGCTCCATCCCAGGACCCTGAGATCATGACCTGAGCTGAAGGTAGAGGCTTTAACCCACTGAGCCACCCAGGCACCCCCATTTTAACCATTTTTAAGTGTGTAGTTCATTGGCATTAATTATATTTACAGTGCTGTGCAACCATCACCACTATGCATTTCTAAAACTTTATCAGTACCCCAAACAGAAACACTAACCATTAAACCACTGGGGACTGTAACCCCCAACTCCTGGTAATCTCTACTCTACTTTCAACCTCTGAATTTGCCTATTGTGGCACCTCATATAAGTGGAATCCAACATTTGTCATTCCATATCTGGCTTTTTTTACTTAGCATAATGTCTTCAAGATTCATCTATGTTTCAGCATGTATCAATACTTCATTCCTTTTTATTGCTGAATAATATTCCAGTATACACACTGGATAGGCAATGGAATATTATATATATTATATAATATATATAATTATATATCCCATTTTGTTTATCCTTTCATCAGTTTATGGACATCTGGATGGTTTCCAAATTTGGGCTGTTATGAATAACGTTGCAGGACATCCCTGTAATTTTTGTGTGGACATATGTTTCCATTTCTCTTGGTTCTATAACTAACAGTGGAATCGAATCGCTGAATCATAATGGTAACATTGTGTTTAACTTCTTTTTTTCCCAAAAATTTGTTGGAGAGAGGACAACCATGGAGAGGGGCAGAAGGAGAGGGAGAAGCTGGCTCTCGGTTGAGCAGGGATCCTGATGCGGCCCTCAGTCCCAGGACCCTGAGATCATGATCTGAGCCAAAGGCAGACGCTTAACCGCCTAAGCCACCCAGGTGCCCATAAAACTTTATGAAGAACTGGCAAACTTTTTCCACAGTGGCTTCACCATTTTACATTTCTAACAGCAAGCAATAAGGGTTCTTTCTCCATGTCCTCACCAACAGCTGTTACTTTATAGCTATCTGAGTTGTCACAAAGCAATTATCTCACTGTGATTTCAATTTGGACTCTCCTACGGATGTTGAGCATCTTTTCATCTGGCTATTGGCCATTTATGTATCTTCCTTGGGAAAATGTTTATACAAATTTGCCCATTTTTTAACTTGAATTATTTATCTTTTGTTGAGTTGTAGGAGTTCTTTATATGTATTCTGAATACTAGGCCCTTATCAGATATATGATTTGCAGAAATTTTCCCCCATTTCTGTAGGGTTTTTTCACTTTCTTATGTCCTCTGAAGCACAGAGGTTTTTGTTTTGTTTTAAAGATTTTATTTGAGAGAGAGCACGAGCAGGGCAGAGGGAGAGGGACAAGCCATCTCTGCTGAGCAGGGAGCCTGACCCAGGACTCAATCCTTGGACCCCGGGATCATGACCTCGGCCAAAGCCAGACACTTCCCCAACTGAGCCACTCAGGTGCCCCAGCAAAGAGGTTTTTAATTTTTGTGAAGTATCATTTGTCTATTTCTTCTTTGGTTATTCGTACTTTTGGAGTTCTGTCTAAAAAACCATTGTGTATCCAAAACATCAATGGACACCTAAGTGTTTTCTACTTTTAGCTCTTACATTTGGGTTTTTGATCCATTTTGAGTTACCTTTTATAGATGATGTGAGGTAGAGGTCCAGCTCTATTCTTTTGGACACACAGCTATCCATCTTCTGTAGTACCATTTGTTGAAAAGACTCTCCTTTCTCTTTTGAATTGAATTGGCTCCCTTGTCAAAAACCAGGTGACCATAAACTTTCTAGGCTCTATTGTCTGTCCTTATGTGACATTCACTTTTATATTTGGCCAGTTCTTAGCATTTAAGAGGTTTTCATTATTTGGCTGACAAAAGCAGCTATTATGTGAGTTGTTCCAAATACTTACGGGACCATGTATTTCCTGGTATGTTGAAGTTACGAATTAGATAGTTCAGAAAGTTCCTTGAGTCCTTTAGATATAAAGTTACTGTACTGCCATCTCTATCAAACCTATATGTGTTTGTCTCTTAATTTAAGGCAGTTGTTTCTGTATCTACATTGGGATTATATTTGGCCCCAAGTACAGAAACCCCAGTTTGCAGTGCCTTGGGGATCTTATCTTTTATTTTGTTTCCGGAAGCAGTCCCTGAATGGGGTAGCCATTAAAAGATGTCATTGAAGATGCAGGCTCCTCTAATTTCCTTGCTCTACCCTTCTTTACATGCCACAGTTGAGCATCTCTAGATGCTCCTGCACCCCTGACCTGGGCAGGAGGAAGTGGGAGAGTCTGGGGACTGAAGGGCATACCAGCTGAGCGCCACCTTATATATCCTCAGAAATCCTGTCCAGCAACTTGCACCATGTATCCTTTCCAGCTAGCTACAAGGGAGTCTGGAAAGAAGAAAAAGTTTAGCAGAGCATGTTGCTACCTGATTATTTGTGTTGTGCTGCTAAAGACAAAGGGAAGGTTATATAGAAGCAGAACTAAGTTTCAAATTGTATTAAAACTGGAACTCGATGGTGTTACTTGATAGAGTTGACCCTTAAACAACTTGGGTTTGAACGGCTTGGGTCCACTTACAAGCAGATTTTTTAAAAAATATTTTTTAAATGTTATTTATTTGATAGAGTGAGAGCACAAGCAGGAAGAGCCACAGGCAGAGGGAGAGGGAGAAGCAGCCTCTCCACTGAGCAGGGAGCCCAATGCGGGGCTCAATCCCAGGACCCTGGGATCGTGACCTGAGCCGAAGGCAGACGTTTAACCAACTGAGCCACCCAGGCGCCCCTACATGCAGATTTTTTACAAGTACAATACGGTAAATGTCATTTTCTCTTCCTTATGATTTTCTTTAAAACATTTTATTTTCCCTAGCTTACTTTATTAAAAGAATATAGTTTAAAATGCATACACAAAATATATCTTAATTGACAGTTTATGGTATTGGTAAGGCTTCCAGTCCACAGTAGGCTATTAGTAGTTAAGTTTTTTGGGAGTCAAAGTTATACACAGATTTTTGACTTGGGGTTGGGAGGGAGCCAGTGCCCCTAACCCTTATGTTGTTCAAGGGTCAGCTGTATTTCCATTTTGGTTTTATGGGTCATTATGTAATTATAATGTATGAGTTAAATGTACTTGAGCCATCTTGTTCGCTGAAGATCTGAGTTATGGACCAAGTGTGAATTTCACATACCCAGGAGTATGGGTATGTAAAAACATACTCCACAGTTACATGAAAGCCAAAAGAGTGTTTTTACTGGGTTGTGTTTTTGTTTTATAATTAAAGTTGTTATCTAAAATCAGATTCCAAGGGTACATGCATAGTTCAGTGGTTAAGTGTCTGCCTTTGGCTCAGGTCCTAGGATCGAGCCCCTCGTTGGGCTCCCCTGCTCAGCCCGGGAGTCTGCTTCTCCCTCTCCTTCTGTCCCTCCTCGTGTTCTCTCTCTCACTCTCTCTCTCAAATAAGTGAATAAAATCTTAAATAAATTAAATTAAATTAAAATAAGATTCGGCATTTGGGTTTGAACTTCTGTTACAAACTCAGACACATGTCAGAAAGAAAGAAAGCCACAGTGATTCAATATCAAGATTATTCATATCAAGGTTTATTTATAACAGAAGAGTTTTTGTTTGGTTTGGGTTTTGTTTTTTTTTTAATTGTGGAACCTTTGTGATAGCAGCCACTCACCATGATGCCTGTTCCAGTAGTATCAGCAGGGCAATCACAGACAATACGAGCTAAAACCTGGCTTCTAAAACCTTTCCATTGGTGCTATATGATAGTAGGAGTTATGTTTTGTTTTTTTTAAATGCACCTGAGAGAACAGTCTCCAAAGAATCCAGAATAAATTATAAATAATAAATTATATAATTATACATAAATTATAAAATATAATAAATAAATTATCCAGAACAGTCTCCAAAGAATCCTCACCTTGTCTTTTCTTCAGCATCCTGTTTACATTTATCATTTTAATATGCCACTAATTACTATCAGATGTGTAGAAAGATTACATGAAAATACTTGAAGATTTATGAGAATTATCTTTTTTTGAGAATTATTTTATTTTGCATTTTCTTTTTCTCCAAAATTATCAGTCCTGAAGACCTTAATGCGTTCAGAGCTGTGTCCAGAAAGGGATGTGATACTGTTATACTGAAAGCCATTTGGTTTGTTTCTCCCTTCATTTTGTTTATAGAAATTTGGAAGAGCATTCCATTAGGAGAGCATAATTTTAGGGCTACATCTGTTCCATGTTGATCTTGAGATAAATCACGAGTCATGATTTTCCTCTTTGCTTTTTACATGGCAGCTCCAATTTACAGGTAATCTGGCAGTGTGCTAAACACTTTACATTTTAAAATCCCATTTAACCCTTGAAAGAACTGTTGGGGGCAGTTACAAGTACTCTCCCCTTTCCCAGGGGAAGAAGCTGAAGCATACAGAAATTAGATAACTTGGGGCTCCTGGGTGGCTCAGTGGGTTAAAGCCTCTGCCTTCAGCTCAGGTTGTGATCTCAGGGTCCTGGGATCGAGCCCCACATAGGGCTCTCTGCTCAGCGGGGAGCCTGCTTCCCCTTCTCTCTCTGCCTGCCTTTCTGCCTACTTGTGATCTCTCTCTGTCAAAATAAATAGATAAAATTTAAAAAGAAAAAAAAAAGAAATTAGGTAACTCGACCAAACTCACACACCTGGAAGGTGGCAACGTTGGCAAGTTAATTTGAGTCTTTTTGAACCAAGGGCTGTCCCTCTTGGTCATTATAAGGTAGTTGCTCTGTTACACTGCAACTTTTAGTAATGCATTCCGGCAACAAGATCGGGAGATTGATGTATTCGTTCCGCTGGGCCAGCTACTGGAAGTAGGTACAAGAAAAGTAAATATGAACTCTGCTGTCCAAGACCTTAACCATCTGATGAGAAATGTGTTTAACAAGATAGAACCAAGAAACACAGAGACTGGCTGGACTGCCTAGCACTATAGAAGCTCAGAGAAAGGACAAGCTGTTATCGCTAAGGTCCGTTGGAGAAGATTTCATGTAGATGGCATTTACCTGATCTCAGAACAAGTAAGCCAGATGGGGCAGGCCTGATGAGAAAAACGTATCCCGAGCCAGCTACGTGGCATGACCAAGCCTGCCGTGAAGGAAACCTTAGGGCGAAGAATATGGTAGGGAAGCAGCTGTCTTAGCAGGAGGTATCTTTCACATTTTTGAGAGCCAGGATCAAGCGTAGACCTTTAAACTTTATTCTCTTAGGAAGACAACAGGACAGATTCTTCGTGCCAGGGCGCCATTTTACTTTAATCTACCCCCATGAGAACCATTCGCGTGACCAACCATCACTTTTCCTGCTCTTGTTTCCTTTCCAGATCATTCCACAGTTTCTGCACTTGACTCTCAGGTGCTTGCTTCTTTCTTTCTTTCTTTCTTTCTTTCTTTCTTTCTTTCTTTTTTGAGGGAGAAGGTTGACTTAGTTTTCAACTCTCATCCCCTCTCAAGGGCTTTTTTGAAAAAAGATTAATTAATTAATTTGTGAAAGAATGCATATGTGCATGCACACATGTGCACATCTGCACGGGGTCAGGAAGGGCAAAGGGAGAGGGAGAGAGGGTCCCAGGCTGACTCTGCGCTGAGTCCAGAGCCCAAAGCCCGGAGCAGGGCTTGATCTCACAACCCTGACATCACGACCAGAGTGGAAACAAAAAGAGTTGGATGCTTAACTGACTGCACCATCAAGGTACCCTTCAAGTGCTTTTTTATTTTTATTTTTTTAAAGATTTTATTTATTTATTTGATGGAGAGAGAGATCACAAGTAAGCAGAGAGGCAGGCAGAGAGAGAGGGGGAAGCAGGCTTCTCGCCGAGCAGAGAGCCCAAGGCAGGGCTCAATCCCAGGACCCTGAGATCATGACCCGAGCCAAAGGCAGAGACCCAACCCACTGAGCCACCCAGGTGCCCCAAGTGCTTTTTAAAAATAGTTTTATTGACATATTATTTAAATTTTATATAATTCACCCACTTGAAATATACAAGTCAGTGTTTTTTAGCATGTTACATTAATTTTTTAAAAGATTTCATTTATTTATTTATTTGTCAGAGAGAGAGAGAGAGAGAGTACAAGCAGGCAGAGTGGCAGGCAGAGGCAGAGAGAGAAGCAGGCTCCCCACTGAGCAAGGAGGCCAATGTGGGACTCGATCCCAGAACCCTGGGATCATGACCTGAGCCAAAGGCAGCCACTTAACCTACTGAGCCACCCAGGTGTTCCTAGGTTGCTTTAAAAAAATCACTCATTTGCCATTTCATCACATGTCCTCTTAAGACTTCTCTTTAAGCCATTATCTGGTTGTCTTATATTGATATTGAAGCTTTTCTACATGGTCATCGGCCATGCCTGTCATCACTGTGCTCCAGTGCCTACAGAGGTGAGGTGCATACAGTAGGCACTCAAATATATATTGAATGAATGAAGCTTTCTGAGGGCCAAAACTGACTGCTTCTCACACAGTAAATAACATAAACATTCAGTGAATTATTACATTTAAAATTTTTTTTAAAGATTTTGTTTATTTATTTGACAGAGAGAGAGATCACAAGTAGGCAGAGAAGCAGGCAGAGAGAGAGGAGGAAGCAGGTTCCCCGCCAAGCAGAGAGCCCGATTTGGGGCTTGATCCCAGGACCCCAAGACCATGACCCAAGCCGAAGGCAGAGGTTTAACCCACTGAGCCACCCAGGCGCCCCTACATTTAAATTTTTAAGCAGAGTGATGAGAGGATAAAATCAGGATTTGTATAAGATTGAGTTAATTACATTACACTAGATGGATTGGAGGGCAAGAAGATGGGAGAGAGAGATATCAGGGAGTAAGAAGCTTTATTAATGGTCCCGATGTAAGGTTTTAGTTGGGAATGCAAGAATAAGGAGAGATTTGAAGGACATTCTTTTTATTTTTTTAAAGATTTTATTTATTTATTTGATGGAGAAAGAGATCACAAGTTAAGCAGAGAGGCAGGCAGAGAGAGAGGGGGAAGCAGGCACCCCGCCGAGCAGAGAGCCCAAGGCAGGGCTCAATCCCAGGACCCTGAGATCATGACCTGAGCCAAAGGCAGAGACCCAACCCACTGAGTCACCCAGGCGCCCCTTGAAGGGCATTCTAAAAGAGGATTCTACTACACTGGATTTAAATAGCTAAAGGTTACGTTGAGGTTTTGAGTCTAGTTGATTTGAAAAATAGCAGTGATGAAGTTCTAGAACCTAGGTGAGGTTCGGTGGGGTGAGGTCCGGAGCTGATGACCAAGAAAGAATTCTTGAGACATCTTTGGTGCAAAATGGTGGTTTATTAAAGCACGGGGACAGGACCCGTGGGCAGGAAGAGCTGCTGCCCCGGGGATGTGAGGAGTGGCTGGTTATATACACAGGAGTTGGGTAAGTGAGAACAAAGGGGATGATGTTAGTCTCTAAGGAATTTTGGAAGCAAGGTCTCCAGGACTTTGAGGGGCTAGCTATTGTTGGGAGAAAGGTTATTTATTACTAGTAGTAAAAATCTTCTTGTGAGACCCTTTAGATGTATATCAGTGGGCCATATGCTTGGGAATGATTCTCGACACTATCTTGGAGATCTAGAGATAAGGTTTCACATTTCTCCTATCAAGTGTCCTTGTTAGTGAGATTTGGGTTTAGAAGAAATTTAACTTTATTTAGGGCTTGAGGAACTGAGTTATTTGCCTCTGGAAATTGTGCTATTGATAAGGTAACTTCTTTGTTTGTAGATCTCTAGGACATTGGTAAACCAAGGGAGACTCCTGTCTTGCAGGATTGTGATCTCTGCAAGTTAACGATTTGTTTCTCGTTTATGGCAGTCAGGGGTGCCTGAGGAATGTCACACACATTTCCCAGGGGAGTGGGTGGAGAGGGGGTGCAAGGTGCCAGCTTTTGCTTTGTCCTCAGCCAGCCTCCTGCTCCCTCATCAGCAGTGCCTTTCATGAAAATAGGTTGAGTGACTATATAACTTATCAGCCAAACTCGGGTGGTAAAAGAGCATGCTGTGGTTAATTCTTTTGGGACAGGGGACATAAACTGGGGTTGTCCTGAGGACTTGGGCTTGGA
This sequence comes from Martes martes, assembly GCF_963455335.1. Lineage (NCBI taxonomy): Eukaryota > Metazoa > Chordata > Mammalia > Carnivora > Mustelidae > Martes > Martes martes. Next base: position 85,149,424 of record NC_137901.1, read on the forward strand.
GTCCTTTGGAAGAGGAGTGGGAGATGAGTTTAATTCCAAGCACACTGAATTTGAGAGGGCAGCTGATGGCCTGGGTGAAATCCAGCAGCAAGTACAAATACACGTGAAAGATCAAGAAATACAAGTGAAGACATCTAGTGGAATTGGCAAGTAGAATCTGATCTCTGAGACAGATCAGCAGTTTTGAATAAGGAAGATGGAAGGAATCAGCAGAGAATCAGTCTACAGTTGGTGAGAATGAAAGGTTGATCAATAAAGCTTGGGAGTCAGAGAGAGGAAGTTCTTGGAGGGGGTTGTTAATAACATTGAAATCGACAGGAAACTTTATTTTATGGCAGTTGAACACTGACTGGGGCAAGCTCTCTTGAGTTTGCATTTGTGTTTGAATGATTTCGTTGTTCCAGCCTTACTTTTCTGACCATTTCATAAATAAGGTGGACACCTTAGAACCCCAGAATATTCCCTTGACAGGCACTTTTACTGGAAAGGGGGAAAATCATTTGGAAAGAGCGTGCTATGTATTCCCTCCAAATTCGTTGACCTGAAGTTACTTTTCCACTTAAAAGGAAGCCTGTCACTGCCAGGAGACACTTAAGGGATGTTAAGTAATGTTTCCCTTAGAGCAATTTACAAGTGTTGTGTTTTTCCCCTTGTACAAAAGACAGATCTAAGAAAAATGTCTAATGCAGCTGGGAAAGATTTTCATTCTTAGACTGCTGAACATTTAGAAATAAACTTAAGTGGAGCAGAACATTTACATTTATAAATTGTCCCTCTAATGTATCTGATTCAACACTCCCCTTATCCGTGGTATCCACATCTTTTAGCATCTAAACGGCTTACCTCAAAGTTCGGGGTCAGCTGTGTAACTGTTCACATCAACTAGCATCCTGGAGCCTCAGTTTCCTCACCAAAAAAATGGAGATTAAAAGTGAGATGACTAGGGGCACCTGGGTGGCTCAGTGGGTTAAAACCTCTGCCTTCGGTTCAGGTCATGATCTCAGGGTTCTGGGATCGAGCCCCGCATTGGGCTCTCTGCTTAGCGGGGATCCTGCTTCCCCCTCTCTCTCTGCCTGTCTCTCTGCCTACTTGTGATCTCTGTCTGTCAAATAAATAAATAAAATCTTTAAAAAAAATGAGATGACTTCTAAAGTCTCCTCCAGTTCCAAAATTATCATTTTAGAAGATGATTCCATAAGAAAGAGGAGGCCTGGTCCCCTTGGGTCTCTTGAGTGTCCCAAGAAAGTTTAACGTTATACGTGTTCTTTAAATAATATTAAAATCAGTGTGATCTGACTCTTTTTTAAAAGATTTAGTTAGTTGAGAGAGAGAAAAAAAACAAGCATCCACATAAGTGTGGGGGATGAGGAGGGGGAGAGGGAAAGAGGATCCCAAGCAGACTCCTCGCTGAGAGTGGAGCCTAATGTGGGGCCGATCGCATAACCCCAAGATCACCAAGTCGAAGCCAAGAGTTGGGAGCTCAACTGACTGCACCACCCAGGTACCCCAGTATATTCTGACTTTTATTAGGTTAATGGAACTTGACCATGAATCTATCTTACTTTGGGCTGATTTTTAAAAGGATTGTAGGTGTGCGTGGGTGGCTGTTAAGCATCTGCCTTCCACTTGGGTCGTGATCTGGGGATCCTGGGATCGAGCCCCACATCTGGCTTCTGGCTCAGCCAAGAGCCTGCTTCTCCCTCTCCCTCTGCCTGCTGCTCCTCCTACTTGTGCTCTGCTCTCCCTCTGTCAAATAAATAAATAAAATCTTAAAAAAAAAAAAAGATTGTAAAAAAAAAAACTTCTAAAGAGGATTTTCCTTTACTTCTTTCTTTTTCTCTATAAATATTTTGCTTTGTGCACTCTTTCTGTGAGTTTGTCAGCTGCGCAGGTGTATTTTAGTACTCTTTCTTTAAGAAATTATCAACTTTTCTCCTTTTATTTAGCCAGGGATATGTGCTGACTCATTCCTGTCAATATATAAACAAGTTAGTTCTCCTTTCTTAAAATCCTCTCTTTGTTCTACTTTTCCCACCGGCTACCACCTGTTTCCTCCTTCCCTTTACAACCAGGTCTTCTCAACCTCAACTTCGACATTTTAGACTTGATATTTAAATTTCTGCTCCACATTATTGTGGGGGTCTGTCCTGTGCATTTCAGGATGTTTAGCAACAATCCTGGTTTCTACCCCCAGATGCCACTTGCACCGCTCCCTCAAAAAAAAAGCAAATTGTACCCTAGAGGCAAATTGTACCCTAGAGCAAAATCCTCCCCACTTGAGAACCACTGCTCTGCAGCAAAGGAAAGCTCTATTTCTACGGTCTTCACCTTTATCTCCTCTCATCCCCTCTTGACCACTCCCCTACTGAACGAGGTCAAGGTCCTCAGCAACCTTCATGCTGTTAACCTGATGGCCATTTCTCATCATCTTCCTTAACCTCTCACTAGCACTTTATGAATACACAATTGATTATTCTCACCTTCTTGGAACCATAGCCTTCATTTGGATTCCAGAACACCACTGTCTTACTTTCCTTTCCACCTCATTGGCTGTTCCTTCTCAGTCTCTTTCACTGGTTTTTCCTCTTCTCTCTCACCACCTAATGCCAGGATGCCCCAGGGTTAACTGTGTGCTGAATCCAGTTATGTTTTGTTTTGTTTTTAATTTTTTTAAAGATTTATTTATGTATTTATTTATTTGTCATAGAGAGAGCACATGCAGGCAGAGGCAGAGAGAGAAGCAGGCTCCCCGCTGGACAAGGAGCACAATGCAGGACTCCATCCCAGGACCCCGGGATCATGACCTGAGCTGAAGGCAGCAGCCCAACCGACTGAGCCACCCAGGCATCCCTGTTTTGTATTGTTTTTAAAGATTTTATTTATTTGACAGAGAGAGACCACAAGCAGGGGGAGTGACAGGCAGAGGGAGAGGGAAAAGCAGACTCCCCACTGAGCAGGGAGCCTGATGTGGGACTTGATCCCAGGATCCCAGGAGCATGACCTGAGCCAAAGGCAAGTTCTTAACCAACTGAGCCACCAGGCACCCCTAAGTCTTATGGGTTTAAACACCATGCAAGGGAAATAAAGAAAGAAAGGAGAGAGGTGCCTAGTTGATCAGTCTGGTAAGTGTCTGCCTTCAGCTCAGGTCATGATTCTAGTGTCCTGGGATAGACCCCTGCTTGGATTCCCTGCTCAGAGAGGAGTCTGCTTCTCCTTCTGTTCCTCCCTGCACTCATGGTGTCTCTCTCATAAATAAATAAAATCTTGAAAAAAAAAGAGAGGAGGAACTTATACAATTTAAGAGTCATATCAACCAATTGCAAGAATTGGTCTTTCTTAGATCCAGATTGGAACAAACCAACAATAAAACAAAGAAACAAACCTGAATGGAGGCAGAGATTATGTAATTTTTTCTGTCTGGCTTCTTTCACCTTGCATGATTTTATTTTTAGCATAATATTTTTGAGATTCAACCCTGTTACTACTAGTAGTTTGCTCGGTTTTTAATTTTTTGCTGAATAGGATTACATTGTACAGATATACCACATTTAGTTTATGTAGTCATCAGTTGGTGAACATTTGAATTTTCTCCACTTTTTAGCAATTATTAGATGTGTTTTTTAAGACCTTTTTAAAAAGATCTTATTTATTTATTTGAGAGAGAGAGTGAGCATGAGCAGAGTGAGGTGCAGAGGGAGAAGCAGAATCCCTGCTGAGCAGGGAGCCCAGTGAGAGGCTCCATCCCAGGACGTGGAGATCATGACCTGAACTAAAGGCAGACACTTAACAACTGAGCCACCCAAGTGTCCCTAGCTGTGGTTTTAATTACAAAATATTTCAAATGTATTAAACAGTATAACAGCAGGCATTTCTATAGGTTTTACTGTGTGCTAGCCTTTACTCTAAGTGTGTTAGATACCATGATGTATCTAGCATGCCTGACACCAAGAACAGGTCAATTTTTACATCCTCTCCATTTCTTTCTTCTTTTGGGGGGTAAACTTTATTTTTTATTTTTTTAAGAGATTTTTAAAAAAAGATTTTATTTAGGGGCGCCTGGGAGGCTCAGTGGGTTAAGCCTCTGCCTTCTGCTCGGGTCATGGTCTCAGGGTCCTGGGATCGAGCTCCGCATCCAGCTCTCTATTCAGTGGGGAGCCTGCTTCCCCTTCTCTCTCTGCCTGCCTCTCTGCCTCCTTGTGATCTCTCTCTGCCTGTCTCAAATAAACAAACAAAATATTAAAAAAAAAAGATTTTGTTTATTTATTTGACAGACAGAGATCACAAGGAGGCAGAGAGACAGGCTGGACTGTGGGGGGGGTAGGCTCCCCGCTGAGCAGAGAGCCTGATGTGGGGCTCGATCCCCGGACCCTGAGATCGGGACCTGAGCAGAAGACAGAGACTTTAACCCACTGAGCCACCCACGCACCCGTAAACTTTATTTTTTAGAGCAGTTTTAGTTTCCAAGCAAAACTGAGTGGGACATACAGAGAGTTCTCTCATTTACCCTCTATCCCCCACACGCACAGCCTCCACACTGTCAACATCGCACACCACCGTGGTAAGTTGTTACAATTGACATAACTACGTTGACACATCGCTATCACCCAAAGTCCATAGCTTATTGTTAGGTTTCCCTGACTGTTGTACATTCTGAGTTTTGATAAATGTGTAATGATATATGGGCCACTACAGTTTCATATAGAAGTTTCACCACCTTAAAAAATCCCCTCTGCTCCACCTATCCCTCCCACCCTCTCAAATCCTGGCAACCAATGATCTTTTCATTGTCCTCAGTTTCATCTTTTCCAGAATGTCATGTAGTAGGAATCACAGTATGGAGCCTTTTCAGATTGGCTTCTTCCACCTAATAGTATGAATTTATATTTCCTCCATGTCTTTTCACAGCTATGCTGCAGCAATTGACAAATCTGTTTATACTGCTTATGGAACACAAATATGCAAACATGATCAGTTTTTTTTTTAAGAATTTATTTATTTATTTGACAGACAGAGATCACAAGTAGGCAGAGAGGCAGGCACAGAAAGAGAGAGGAGGAAGCAGGTTCCCCACCGAGCAGACAGCCTGATGCGGGACTCGATCCCAGGACCCTGAGACCATGACCTGAGTCGAAGGCAGAGGCTTAACCCACTGAGCCACCCAGGCGCCCAGGATGATCAGTTTTGAGTCATTGACAAACTTGTAGAAACTTTATCATTCATTTCTTTACCAATCCAATACGTAGGATAAAAGTCTTAAAATACATTTTTTGTAATTTAAAAAGTGTTCATCTCTTACCCTTTGTACTGTAATACTGGTTTTATTTTTATTTTTTTAAAGATTTTATTTATTTATTTGACAGGCAGATCACAAGTAGGCAGAGAGGCAGGCAGAGAGAGAGAGAGAGAGAAGGAGGCAGGCTTCCCACTGAGCAGAGAGCGCGATGTGGGGCTCGATCCCAGGATCCTGGGATCATGACCTGAGCCTGAGGCAGAGGCTTTAACCCACTGAGCCACCCAGGTGCCCCTGGTTTTATTTTTAATTAAAAAATTTACTGGCATCTTTATTTTTTTTTCAATGGACCACAAACTAGCACCATATTTGGATGAAGTTTAAAGTTTAATAAGATAATATGTTCTGTTTCTTTTCTGGCTATTACTAGTTATTTCAGGATTATTACTGAAAGTACTTTTTCTTAACAGAGAGGTGGTGGTCAAGAGAATGAAAAGACAAATCACAGACAGGGAGCAAATATTTATAAAACATATATCTGATAAAGAACTGCTATCGAAGATATGCAAAGAACCCTTAAAACAACAATAAGAGGGGCGCCTGGGTGACTCCGTGGGTTAAAGCCTCTGCCTTCTGGTCCGGGTCCTGCGATCCAGCACCGCATCAGGCTCTCTGCTCAACAGGGAGCCTGCTTCCCCCTCTCTCCCTGCCTGCTTCTGCCTACTTGTGATCTGTCAAATAAATAAAATCTTAAAAAACAAAACAACAACAACAAAAACTGCTCAACGGTAAGAAAACGAACAACCCAGGGACACCTGGCTGACTTAGAAGAGCATGCAACTTTTGATCTTGGGGTTGTGAGTTTGAGCCCCACGTGGGGTATAAAGATTATCTAAATAAAACTTTTTTAAAATAGAAAAAAAAGAACAACCCAAATTTTAAAAATGGGCTAAAGATCTGAGTAGATCTCACCAAATATAATCTATAGATAGCAAATAGGAAGCTCAACCTCATACGTCATTAAGGAATTGCAAATTAAAACAGTAAGTTACTAGTACACAGATGTTAGGATGCCTAAAACTCAACCTAGCCTTTATTCACTCTGAGCTCGTGAGTCATTTTAAAGGGTAAAAATATGCCCTTTTGCACTCAAGGATTCTACTCATAGGGTGAAGCCTGATTCTTGCAGGAACACAGAACACCTGAGAGAAGGGGGCGTGGTGCCTTCAGCCTAGTGCGCAAGCCCGACTGTAAAAGCAGTTAGGACTGCCCTTAGCGCCTGATTAAAAATATTTAACTCCAGCGGTTGGAAATACCCCAACTATATTGAATTACTTATGGTAAGTGACCATACGTTTTTATTAATTTTTGAGACAGAAATTTCTCTCCGAGTCATCTTATTTCAATTGAGCATATATTCATAATGAAGTGCCTTTTGTCCCCACCCCACTGAAAGTCTTCAATAAAGTTTGCAGCTTAGAGAGACATCACATTAGCTAAAACAAAACAAAATAAAACAAAACCTCACAACCAAATCATTCCACTTCATAGGGTACCTGGGGAAGGAACGGAGTTTTTTTTTTTTCTCTCAGGCACTTCAGTAGTTGCCTGTTTTCCTGGGGGCGGTGCCGCTTGTGGACCTCATGGACCCCGGCGAGGCCGCCATTTTGGAGTCTTCCCTAAGGAGCTTCTACCGGCTTTTCGCGCCGCTGCCGCCGCTGCCCGCGGCCTTGCCGGGCAGGATGAATGTGATAGACCACGTGCGAGACATGGCGGCCGCGGGACTGCACTCTAACGTGCGGCTCCTCAGCAGCTTGTTACTTACAATGAGTAATAACAACCCGTGAGTTGAGGCGGGGAGCGGCCTGGGGCTGAGGAGAAAGCGGCGCCGGTTTGGGAGCGGGGTGTGAGGGGGCCTGGGAACTGGCGGGAAGGAGCGACCGCGGGCCTCAGCTGAGGCTTCGGGGTCAGTGACGGCATCGTCGGGCGGAGCCGATGTAGGAACGCAAGTTGAGTTACTCTGCGCTGTACCGTACGTTGGGATGAGCTCCCTGAGGGGGAGGTGGCGAGCGGCGGCTTCGAGAAATGGAAGGCGGAGGCCATGGGGGCGAGCCTGGCTAGGGTTTCCCGAAAGTTGTGAGCGGAGGGTTTCCTGAGGCACCTGTCGCCGGGCACCGCGACTGTCACTCCTCTGGACCGACTCCTCTCTTCCCGTCTCTTTCCCGAAGAACGTTTTCTCGCTCGCCGCAGCTCCGAGGCACACCCAGTCTTGTACCTTCGCCCCCATCTGAGATGGACTTTTCCCCTTGAGTGTGTCAGAAGGGTCCACGTTCTGGCCTCCAAAACCCCTGAAAACGGGAGACTCCTTTGATGGGCGGGAGTGGCGCCCTTTTAAGGACACACAGGGCCCCTTTCTTGTTTTCAGAGCCGCAGTTTATTAATTCTAATGACGGATGCAGCACAGGGCTGTTTGCAGCCTTGAGTGCCCGTTGCTCCCCTGCTTACATTCCTCCATTGTACTTAAATTAAAATTCCTTCCCATGGCCTCGGAGGCCAAACATTTTTCTCTCTGACCTCATTTCATGCCCTCGGCTCACTGTACTTCGGCCTGGCAAGCAGTTCCTTCTGTTACTTGAACCCACCAGGCTCGTTCTAAACTCAGGGCTTTGCGTTTGCTGTTTGTCTTGGAGCCCTCCTTGTCAACAATCTGTATCCTCGGTCAGGTTTTAGCTCAGATATCCCCTCCTAGGGAACAGCTTCTGTAACTCAGAATTGCCCGTTACTCTCGCTGTTCCATCCCTTTGCCCTGTTATGTGTTTTGCATCACTCTTTCAGGTGTGCAAGACTGTTAATTGTATCAATATATTTTGAAATGATTACAATAAGTCTAGTTAACATCCATCACCACATGGTTAAACTTTTTTTCTTGTGGTGATAACTTTTAAAGATTTTGTTTTTATTGATTTGAGAGAGAGAGAGAGTGGGAGAGTAAGTGAGTTCTGGGGGAAGAGCGAAGGGAGAGGGACAGGCAGACTGCACTGAGCCCAGAGTCCAAATCGGCTGATGTCACAGCCCAGAGATGACCAGGGCAGAAATCCAGAGTCTGATGCCCAACCAATTTAGCCACCTAGGTGGCGGAGAACTTTGAGATCTGTATTCTGCAACCCTCTTAACGCCTAAGGCGGCCAGCACAGTGCCTTTTTGCAGTGAGCACTCACATGTTTATTGAACGTGCTAAGGAAGTATGTACAACCTTAGGGAGGTAAAGCTGTCCAAATTTACAATTTAGTAAGTGGAGGAGCCATGATGTCTGGGCTTTGGTCCTTCTGATTTTGAAAACTTTAGACTGACCCACCACAGTCTGCTACTTCTAAGTGGCATAATTGAATTTTCTACTCAGGGTGGACCCATTTGGATTTGGCGTGCTCTAGAAGCTGTCTAGGTCAGAAAGGAGAAGCCCCTTAAGTGCCTATAATGCAGCTCCTGCTGCTGTCTTATTTCCACAAGTGTACTTCTGGACCTCACTATGTGAGACCCATCATTTCACCACCATCCACTTAGTGTTGACAGTAAGGAGCCCTGGTCTCTTTCAGCCTTCTCTGTTTATTCTGAAGGCTTTCAGTTGGTTTTGAGTGATTGGTCAAGGCACACTCCATCATTGGGAATTTGTGTACCAGTTAGTCATTACTCTTGGTTTTTGAAAATGTTCCAGGATAATAGCAGTTTAATCCTCTGACTCGGCTTAGCCCATATTTCTTTCTATTAGGTTAAACTGGCATTTTCCTAGCTCTAGGGAGGTCAGTTTAAATTCTGACCTTTACCATGTATTATTAGAAGTTCTTATTGAATTAGCACGATACGCAGTAAGAAAAATTCAAACAGTATAGAAGAGGTATGCATATAAGTGTCTCTCTATCCCTGAATCTTGAACCTCACCCCACCATTTCCATTCTCCAGAGGCAACAACCAGTAACAGTTTCTCCTGTACCATTCCAAAGATCATTTATGGGTGCATAAGTAGACATGTGTTATAGTATATAAATATCTCAGTGCTTTCTCTGAGTGTAGTAATATTTTCTGTCAAATCTTATTTCTCAGTAAATATGTAGAATCAGAGGTGGAAGAGATCTTAAGTATCTGGACTATGCCTTTAGTCCTTGAATTTCCTTCATAATTTTATATCCTATGTTTAGCCTAGCCTTTTTTTTTCTTAGATTAAAAAAATTAAGATAAAATTGACATACCATTAGATTCATTCTTTCAAAGAATACATTTCTGTGGTTTTGAGTATATTCACAGAGTTGTACAACTGTCACCGTGTCTATTCCAAACATTTTCATTATCCCCAAAAGAAACCCCGTATCTGTTAGTAAGCACGCCTAATCCCACTTCCTCCAGTCCCTGGAAACCAGTAATCTCTGGTATCTATTCTTGAGTATCCTTCATTTGTTGACAATTAACTGTTTACAGATTTGACTGTGACTGTTATTTCATTTTAAGTGGCTATAGCTTTCACCTGTCAAAGAAAAACGTGTAAATTCCTCTTAATTTGGCAGGAGTCAGGGCATTGAGGGAGGGGGCTGGAATCAGAGATTAAAAATATATGTGTTTCCTGTTAATAATGGTGGCCGGTTGGGGCGCCTGGGTGGCTCAGTGGGTTAAAGCCTCTGCCTTCGGCTTGGGTCATGATCCCAGAGTCCTGGGATTGAGCCCCGCGTCGGGCTCTCTGCTCAGCAGGGAGCCTGCTTCCTCCTCTCTCTCTGCCTGCCTCTCTGCCTGCTTGTGATCTCTATACGTCAAATAAATAAATAAAATCTTTTTAAAAAAATAAATAAATAATGGTGGCCAGCTTGGAGGCAGTTAATAATGGTTATGAGCAGTGTTCAACATTAATGAAAAAGTTTTGAAACATTGTTTTACACTGTCCTTAAACCCCTGAGACTCAAGGAGATTAAGATTCTTTTAGTGTTAATAAAGTTTAGTTTGGGGGCTCCTGGGTGGCTCAGTTGCTTGGGCATCTGCCTTCGGATTGGGTCAACAGTGATCCTGGGATCGGGGCCCATCTTGGGCTCCCTCCTCGGCAGGGAGTCTGCTTCTCCCTCTCATTCTGACTCTGTGCTCTCTATCTCAAAAAATAAGTAAGAAGTCTTTTAAAAAAATTTTTTTTAAATAAAGTTTACTTTTGTAAATAAAATAAAATAAAAACTTTAATCAAATAAGGCTAATCCTCTTTCTATCCTATTCTATCCCATTGGCTTATCCTATTCTGTTCTCATTCTTCAGTTTTTTATATTCCCATCTTCAGTATTTAAAGAATTTTCAGTTCCTTTGAAACCTGTTTTTGTTCAGCACTTTCCTAAAAATGTTTCAAAGCAGTGAGGTTTCACTTTTCCAGGTTCTTCAACCCTTCTTTGGTAGTATTAGTTAAACCATTGTGATTTCTCTCCTTTGTCTATATTATGCTAAAAATTGGTACCAATATAAGATAATATGGATATATATCAAACTATTAAATTAAGAAGACTTTGATGGGGGCAGTTGGGTGGCTCAGTTGGTTAAGTGTCCAACTCTGGGTTTCGGCTAGGTCATGATTTCATGGTCGTGAGATTGAGCCCTGCACCAGGCTTCACACTAAGCATGGAACCTGCTTAAGATTCTTTTCCTCTCTTTCTTCCCACTCCACTTGTGTACGCTCACACACGCGTGAGGACACATGCATTCTCTCTTTTTAAAAAAAGTAAAGAGGGTTTGCGCTAAAGGGGAGGATATACAACATTTCTCTTTGTATATCTGCATACTATTGAATTTGATTTAGAGGTATCATTACTTTTACAGTAAATAAAGGAGAAAAGCGTATTAAAACTAATTTAAAGCAGTTGCCTAGATGTGTTGACCACATTAGCATAGAGTACAACCCTCATGCCTCTCATTTTAGGGACTAGCACTTAAGGTACAGTGACTTTTGTAAACTCATTACATAAGGGTTTATGCCAGACTTATGTGGGTAGATACTAAGGAGGGTGTCTTATCTAACATTTCAAAATAACCCATGTAGGGGGTATATTTTCTTTGTTTTCTAGTGAGTTATTCTCCCCATCTCAGAAGTACCAGCTTTTGGTGTATCATGCAGATTCTCTCTTTCATGATAAGGAATATCGGAATGCTGTGAGTAAGTATACCATGGCGTTACAGCAGAAGAAAGCCCTAAGTAAAACTTCAAAAGTGAGACCTTCAACTGGTAATTCTGCATCTACTCCACAAAGTCAGGTAAATGGAGATGGAAGTCTGATTTTTTTTTTTCCTTCGAGAGTGAGAGAGACTGAAAATTTACAAGACTGCTGATTAGATGTAGAAGATAGAAAAATAAGTAATTTTAAAGGGGAGCTGGCTGGAGAAACAAAGATAAAAAATCACTTAGATGCAAGAATGCAAAAATTCACTCTGGATGAATCTAAAAATGGAGTTAAACAATTATATGGGTTCACTGAAGTTCTGCATTGTTACTTTTATACAAACAATTTTCAGAATCTAAACTTCTTAAAATTTAAAGTACAACTTTCTTTTTAAGATTTTATTTATTTATTTGACAGAGAGAGACATTGAGAGAGGGAACACATGCAGGGTGGGTGGGAGAGGGAGAAGCAAACTCCCGCTGAGCAGAGAGCCCGATGCAGGGCTTGATCTCAGGACAGGACCCTAGGATGATGACCTGAGCAGGAGGCAAATGCTTAACGACTGAGCCACCCAGGCGCCCCAGTACAACTTTTAAAATGTAACTCAGTTTTTAGGATTGTGAGTCCTTAGGGAAATTTATGGGAAATATTCTAAGAATTCTACAGTTTCAGTAACTTGATAATTAAATAAATGAAGGAGAAAATTGTAATTATACAGAGTTCTCCGATTTGACAGGATTATCCTGTTGCTAGAAATTAATCTTAATAGACTCATGGGAGGTTTACAAGGTATATGATATAACCAATGCTGCTTTTTGCAGCAGTTTGTAATGATAAGAAACTAGAAGCAAAAGTTTTCATCAGTGGGGTCAAGTGAGCATAGCCATAAGATGGAATATGATGGAACTCTTACTTAAATGATAAATGAGATAAAGGTGCACATGCTGGTTTGGAAAGAACTATATATATTAGTAAGGAAATGAGGTTTGAAGAAATGTTTTAGTACTTTCTGTTTAAAGGGGATAGTTTATAGATATATAAATATATCCTGGTATATACCTAACACACACACACACACACGGGTAATACGCATGAAAGATTTTGCGTGTTTGAAGGAAAGCAATTTCACAGTGGAAAGATTTAGGGAGGGGGAAACTTTAACCTTGCAATTTGTTTGTTGTTGTTGTTTTTAAAGATTTTATTTATTTATTTGACAGAGATCACAAGTAGGCAGAGAAGCAGGCAGAGAGAGAGGAGGAAGCAGGCTCCCCGCGGAGCAGAGAGCCTGATGCGGGGCTCGATCTCAGGACCCTGAGATCATGACCTGAGCCTAAAGCAGAGGCTTTAACCCACTGAGCCACCCAGGCGCCCCTTACCTTGCAATTTGACCCTGTCTTTAAGTTTAAATTAAACATGCAACCTATATTTAAAAGAAACGTCAGTAAAAATACATATATACATACATACAGTAGAAGGAATGTCAGTAGAATGAACTGGGAGTGAAATTATAAGTTATGTTTTTTCTACTTTTCCACATTTTGAAAAAAACACAAATTAATGTACATTGTTGCTCTTTTTTTTTTTTTTAAAGATTTTATTTATTTATTTGAGAGAGAGACAGTGAGAGAGAGCATGAGAGGAGAGAGAGTCAGAGGGAGAAGCAGACTCTCCAAGGAGCAGGGAGCCTGATGTGGGACTCGATCCCAGGACTCTGGGATCATGACCCGAGCCGAAGGCAGTCGCTTAACCAACTGAGCCACCCAGGTGCCCCTATTTTTTTTTTTTTTTTAAAGATTTTTATTTATTTATTTGACAAACAGAGACCACAAGTAGGCAGAGAGACTGGCAGAGAGAGGAGGAAGCAGGCTCCCCGCAGAGCAGAGAGCCCAACGCGGGGCTCGATTCTAGGACCCTGGGATCATGACCTGAGCTGAAGGCAGAGGCTTTAACCCACTGAGCCACCCAGGCGCCCCTGGTTGCTCTATTTTATTTTTTTTTAAAGATTTTATTTATTTATTTGACAGAGAGAGAGATCACAAGTAGGCAGAGAGGCAGGCAGAGAGAGTGGGGGGGTAGCACGCTCCCTGCTGAGCAGAGAGCCTGACATGGGGCTTGATCTCAGGACCCTGAGATCATGACCTGAGCTGAAAGCAGAGGCTTAACCCTCTGAGCTACCCAGGTGCCCCTAGTTGCTCTATTTTTAAAGCCTCTAGATTTTCATCTTGTTGTCTCTTTATGTAAACCTTTGTTTTTTATTGTTAAAGAGTTGATTGCCTGGATTTTCTGTTTTATTTATTTTATTTTTGTTTATTTCATTTTTAAAATTTATTTGTTTGAGAGAGAGAGAGAGGGAGACAAGCAGATTCCCCACTGAGCAGCAAGCCTGGTGCCGGACGCTCTCCCAGGACCCTGAGGTCATGACCTGAGCCGAAATCAGGAGTCAGACTCTTAGCCGACTGAGCCACCTAGGTGCCCCTATTTTATGTTTTCAAAGTAATCTGTATGTCCAGTGTGGGGCTCAAACTCATAACCTCAAGATCAAGAGTTGCATTCTCCACTGACTGAGCCAATGAGGTCCTCCCAGGATTTTCTGTTTTCTGGCACTGAATGGATGTCATGTATATTATCCACATAGGGTCATTCATAGAAGTAGCTAATGTTAGAGTTTTCAGTATGCCAAGCACCATGCTAAGCCTTTTATGTTAATTAAATATATTTAATCTTTAAGGAATTTTTTTGACCTCACATTTTAAAATTTTTTCTAAGTTTTTGTTTTAATTCCAGTTAGTTACCTTTACAGTATCATATTAGTTTCAGGTATACAGTAAGTAGTTCAACACTTGCATACATCACCCTGTTCTCATCACGACTTAATGCTCATCGCCTATTTAACCCATTCCCTCCCCTCCCCTCCCTCCCCTCTGGTAATTACCAGTTCTCTATAATTAATCTTTAAGGAATTTTTTTAAAAATTAAGACACAGTGTCATAAAATTAACAATTCCAGAACATTTTTATCACCCTGGAAAATTCCCATGCCTGTTACCTCCTCTGTAACTTGCCTTTGGGAATCACTAGCCCCTCTGTCTCTATGGATTTCTTTGTTCTGGTCATTTTGTATGAATGGAATCATAAATATGTGACCTTTTGTGTCTGGTTTCTTTTACTTTAGTATAATGTTTTCAGATTTGATCCATGTTATAGCATGACTCAGTTCTTCGTTCTTTCCTTTTTATTGCCAAGTAATACTCCCATTTGTATGGGGATGCCTGGGTGGCTCAGTCAGTTAAGCATCTGCCTTTGGCTCAGGTTATGATCTCAGGGTCCAGGGATCAAGCCTTTAGTTGGACTCCCTACTCAGTGGGGAGTCTGCTTCTCCCTTTCTCTCTGCTCCTTCCCGCCCATTCGTGCTCATTCTTGCTCTCAAATAAATAAATCTTAAAAAAAATACAGCATTATATGGATATGCCATATTTTAGGTATTCTTTAGTTGAAGGACATTACTTCCCCCTTTTTGTCTGTCATTATAATGTTGGTATGGACATTTGTGTGCAGGTTTTTTGTTGTTGTTGTTGTTTTTTTAAGTAGTCTCCATGCTGTGCATGGAGCCCAACGTAGGGCTTGAACTCATGACCCTGAGATCAAGACCTGAGCTGAAATCAAGAGTGAGAGGCTTAACTGACGGAGCCACCCAGGTGCCCCAACATTTGTGTGTAGGTTTTTGTGCAGACATAGGTTTTCAGTTCTCTTGGCTATATGTGCAGGAGCAGAATTCCTGGGTCATATGGTAACTCTATGTATAACATTTTAAAGAACTGCCATACTGCTGAAGTATTTTGAAGAGATGTTTTCATTGCCTCTTAGTGTCTTCCATCTGAAATTGAAGTGAAATACAAAATGGCTGAATGTTATACAATGCTAAAACAAGATAAAGATGCCATTGCTATACTTGATGGGATCCCTTCAAGACAAAGAACTCCCAAAGTAAGTTGAATTAACAATTTGTTACATAATATTCTCCTGCCCGGTCCTTCCAACCCACTTCCTCCATGTTTTCTCCATGCCTAGGGAGTCCATCTGAACATTTTACTCTTGACTCACTTTGTTCCCCTGTTAATGGAGTGGATGAGGTTCAGAGAGATAGAAGAATTACTTTCTTATGAAACCCTGAAAATTCAGCTGATGAAAATGATAGCTGGAGAATACTACAAGTGTTCTTCATTCTTTGGTATTTCTTACCAGAGGAAATAATAATTTGCAAATGCTTCCAGGTGGCAATGGTTCTTTTTTTTTTTTTAAAACCTCATCTTTTGCATGCTGTGGGTGTATGCAGATGCATCTACAGAATGATAATTGATAATGTGAATGAATTTATCAATCCTTTTGTTTTAAAATCCAAGATTACAAGATCTTTATGTACCTATGTGTATGTGGGATATATATTTGTGTTTGATTTGTCAACATATTACAATCAATAGAACACCTTCTGCTGAAATCAAGAGATCTGGTATCTTGTCTGAGTTTAGGCCATACAAGCTGTGAACTATAGTGTGAACTTGGGCAAATTACCAATCTGAACTTTACTTTTTTTAATTTATAAAATGAGGTTAATAATACTTTTCTCTGCTGACCTTTGGAAAAATAAATAAGTTCATATGTGAAAGAGTACTTTTTAAAATACTATTCTGTAAGGAGTATCATATCGGGTATCTTTGATTACAGTTTGTTTTGAGTCCAGGTTAGACGAACAGTGAGAATCCTTGCTCTTAGTACTGAATTCACATCAGTAATTAATACTCTAACATAAGTTCTCATGTCGCCTGCCTTCCTCACTTCATTAAAGACCCATTTGGTGCAACTTGTGCTTACCAGTGAATTTTATATGTAAGATGTCTGTGTACCTCCTCCTGCTCTTAAAAGGGGGCTAAGCAGTGGTGTATTCGTTGTTTTTTCACCTAAGTGTTGCTGAGTTTTAAAGTAACTAGTCAAACTTGATGAGAATGTGTTTAAGCATCTCCTTATATTGAGAATTTATTTACTATTTTTTGAGTATTTTAAAAACTAAGCTATTTTCTCAGTTTATTTTATGCTAGTAAGGACATTTGGAAGCATATTATAGACTAACCTGTTTCATAATGAGCTTGGATGCTGTATACTAAATTGTTTTCTGATACTCTATGAAAGATTTACCCCAAGGATTATTTTTTTGCATATGTGTAGAGTGTCTTCCTTTTGAAAGATGCCGTTTTGATTATAAACTTGAATGATGCCTCCTTATCTTATTGGAAATGTACCACAATTTCCTCAATGACTTGAGGGTGGGGACATTTTTTGAAAATGAGTAATGGCAGATAAACTCAGTTTGTGGTATCCAGCACTTTTGGTGTTTAAAGCTGTCATTTTAATGAGGGACTAGCAGAATCCACATTTGTGAGGAGTACATGTCCTTCATTTTGTAGAGCTGTTGTAGCCAGGAACAAACAAAGATGTGTGCCTCAAACATAAACCTATAATATTTACAGTTTTTCTTTCTTGTCCGTTAGGGAGTTAACTGGCTTCTCAGTCTGTGTAAAGGACAAGGAAGTGAGTCAAAATACGTCTAAATGAACGTCTGTTAATGTATGGTAAACACCACCACACATTTCTTCACATTTTAAAGGAAAATTCCAGTGTGAGATTATTATATCTTGGTAAATCTTCAACTTTTAAGAGTAAACATATCAACATACCATTTCTCACTTATTTTTAAGAAAAAGATGACTGCTTGTGTTTATAACTGGTGGAATGTGGCTTTGTGATGTTCCCAAGTAAGGGTCTGTTTTAAAAAGAATTAAATTTCTCATAGGTAGTATTTAAAACTCATTTTGAAGTGACAGGTAGTCTAAAGGGAATTTTAGTAGTTGTTGAGACAGATGGTCTCTTGGTCATAGTTAATAACAAGCAGTCAAGAAAGGATCTTAAATTTAACCTTTTATTCTTTTCAAGTATTGACACTAATACTGGAGTTTTCCTTTAAGTATTTTCTTTTGCATTTTCAACATAGCCTGAAATGGAAAAGCTGAGGCCAAATAAAGTTTTATTTCTAGTATTTCATTTATTTCATTATTTGAATCATCAGTATGGATTAATGCCATACTAGATTGTTTTATATACTGTAAGTCATAATTGGAGCAGATGTTCTTCATCTTCAGAGCCACTCTTTTGAGTAAAAATCTGGCATACCAGGCAACAAATAACCGAAGAGATTGGGGATTAGCTTTTTTTGTGTGTCCTCATGTTGATTGCTTCCTTAGGTTAATGATCTGGCAAACACTGCTATGTTTAAGATCTATTAATTTTAAATTGGAATGTTCTTTTTATTTCTCTCTCTGTACTATTAAGAAGATCATTTACTTTCCCTGTAACTTCTACGTTCTTTGAAACTTTTAGGTTTTCTTAGATTTTCCTTGTTGTGTTTTCAGAAAGGGTTATTTTAGAAGAGCTCTACTGAGTAACAAATTTGAATTGCACTAAATAGTACTTGGGGGTCGTGCTTTCAGTGTTAGAAAGGCTAGAGTCTAGCTGCTAGAATAATTGTCAGAGAAGCCAAGTATTTAATTCTGTATCTGTCATTTTCTTTTTGGGGAGAAGTCATCTGACCTTTCTTAACAAACTACTTTAGGAATTCCTCATTTTCTTATGTGTTGATATTAATTGCATTTAAAATATGTAAACTTGAGCACTTCTAGGGTAGTTCATCTTCTGTCTTAAGATCGAAAGAATCAAGGTAATTAGAATTGTGTAACATTTCTCAAATAAATATTACTCCCATTTCCAGAGGCAGCATCTTTGGTCTAGATAGTACAGGACCTTTTGGTTGGGTAAGTGAGAGGAATTTGACTTTCCTCTTAGAAATGGGAGGACTTAGGAAAAGCGAAGGTAGTAATTTCCTCTGGTTTGAAGAATGGGATTGGTCTTTGTTTATTTCCACAGGGCTGTGGGTAGATTTTCCAGTAAAAAGTAGAATAGTAGCTGGTAATAAAAAATCAGGACTTAATTGATGGTGAGATATTTTCTTTGCAATATACGCTTATCTTACTGTCTTTTGTTTTTGTTTATTACAGATAAACATGATGCTGGCAAACCTGTACAAGAAGGCTGGTCAGGAGCGCCCTTCAGTCACCAGCTATAAGGAAGTGCTGAGGCAGTGCCCATTAGCCCTCGATGCCATACTAGGTACAGATCATTCTCAGTCTATTTCTATGGATTGTTTACTCTCTGAGATGGTAGTTCTCACTCTTAGCTGTACATTAGAATCTGTACATGTCAAGGGCAACTGGCTGGCTCAGTTGGAAGAGCTTGTGACTCTTAATCTTGGGGCATGAGTTGAAGCCCCATGTTGGGTGTAGAGATTACTAAAAAGGTAAATTTAAAAAAAAAAAAAAATTCCATGCCTATCTTCCAGAGAGTAATTCAGTAGACTACTGTTGTCATGTGTTTTTCACAAATCAAGAAATGTTAAATTATGGTGGTTTTGTCATCTGCATCTTGCTTAGAATAGGGAAAAGTGTTACCTTGTAGCCAACGGAAAGAGTAGCCTAATGCTTCTTGCATTGTGGAAGAGGGATGCTAAGCTTTTCTTATTTCTCGTTTTTTTGTTGGATTAGGTTTGCTTTCCCTTTCTGTAAAAGGCGCAGAGGTGGCATCGATGACAATGAACGTGATCCAGACTGTGCCTAACTTGGATTGGCTCTCTGTGTGGATCAAAGCATATGCTTTTGTGCACACTGGTGACAACTCGAGAGCAATCAATACCATCTGGTGAGAGCCACAAAGTTAATTCAGTGTTCTTGAGACCATTTCCTCTATGGAGATCTGGTGTAAAATAGATATTAGCAAAATAGAAATATAAGATGCTTATTTCTTGGTGTTGCAGCCTGTTGTCCTCTGGCTTGGTTTAGTCTCCTAATGTACTTAATGGTCCTAAGGGTAGTAATCTCTGTTTTGAGGACCTGTTAAATGCAAACTTTGACCTAGTTCGGCTCTGTATTTGCAAAAGTGGTAACCATCTCACAGCCAGCTGCCTTAGTTGTCATGCTGGAACCTGGAAGAACATCTGTTTGAATGTCCCAGAAGCGTAGATTGCAGCATCTGACTTGGGTTGCCTCTTTACGACTGGGATTTTCTTTCTAGTCAGGTAAAGTCCTAATCCTTGGACTTTGTGTTTTGTGTTATGCAAAGTCACTTTTGAGTGACATTGCATTTAGGACCATATTGTCCTCTGAAAACCTGCAACTAGAAAGTTCTTTCTAGGTAATGAGAGAGATTTCTGCTTCATTTTATATATTGGCTTTTTTACTGTGTATAACTTTCTTTAAATCAAGCTCAGAATGAGAAAATCTAGTGTATACCGTTTGTTTGAAAAGCTTTTTTATTATGAAAAATGTCATGTATATACAAAAGAAAATTAGTGCTTATATGCCTGTCATCCAGATTCAGAAACTAAGAGGATGCATAATAAATCTTAGGGGTCAATTTTTAATATTTTGAAGTTCACTAGAGAAAAAGTCCTTATTGCGTGATAACGTGGACCTGCTGGGAAGCTTAGCAGATCTGTACTTCAGAGCTGGAGACAATAAAAACTCTGTCCTCAAGTTTGAACAGGCACAGATGTTGGATCCTTATTTGATAAAAGGTAAGTAATTTTTGAGGCATGGTGGAAGTGGCTGCAGAGGGGAGGATCAGCAAAAAAAGGGCAAACAATGTAGGATAATATTCTGATACCATTTTTCATAGAAATATTTTGTGAAACTTATTTTAGTAGCCTTTTACCTTTTTTTTAGGTCTGCTACATGTCTCTAACACTTGAGTACTTCCATTTTGAGCAGTTGTTTTTGCTTGAACTCAAGCGTCATTTCCAGGCAGATCATTGTTTGGCTCTTTTTCTTTCGGGAGGGGTAATAGCCCTTCTTTATGATTTATAATTTTATGATGTGCCTGAGATTTTGGATGGCATCCCCTAAACCATAATATCCTTTTAGGGCATTTAGCTTTACTGTGTCTTTAGTATACTTAAAAGAGAGTAAGTGAACAGGCAGTAATAAAGTAATGAGGTGACTAAAGGAAGTAATTAATCATTAATCAATCATTGATCTCAAAGATTGTAGCTGAAGGGGGAGCCATAGGGACTTTAAAGGGATGAGTGTCCAGTGACTGGCAGTGAGTGACAGGTAGTGGGAAATAAGGTCTGATAGGTAGGCTGGAATCTGCTTATGAAGTCCCTAAAGAGGCCATCAGAAAAATATGGCCTTGTGACAGTTGTTAGTCCTGGAGACTCTTAAGCCATGAGAACTATAGAGCAGGGAGATAAAAGAGAACACATCCAGAAATACGAAATTGTTTGCCCAAGGTCTTGAGACCCTCCTGCCTAGTGCTTATTTCTCTTCTCTTATTTCTCTTCTCTGAGTTGTCTGTGCCCATTATGAAAATGGTGTGTTAAACATACTAGTCTGGCAGTAGTTGGCAGCTTGGAGTTGAAAGCTCAGGCCCAAGTTTGAGGCCTAGCAGGGAGTGTTGCAGTAATCCTGGCAAGAGAGACATTTTCCTCGGAGTCTGAAGGGATAACAAGGAATGAAGGGGGATGGTGCTAAGAGATGGGTGACAGCAAGCATGGGACCCTTTTGATTGAGCAGGAGTAAGAATAAGGAGGGAGTGGGGTGATCTTAAATCATCTGGACTCCAAAAAGAACTAGATGCTTTTTTCTGGAATAGGCTACTTTTTCTGAGACTAACCAGCATATTAAGTGTGCACCCTGGACTGTACCTAGGCTTCTTGAAAAGAAATTACATGATGCCTTTTGGCCCTTTCTGGTTATGAGTTAGGATAACTGTTTATCTTGTCACAGGTTGTAGGGACAAACAGTTCCCAAAAATACTGGCTTTCAAATTGGGAGTTGTGGATCCTTCTGCTCCTTTGCTTTTTAAACTTTTTGGGTGTGTTTTGTCTCCCCCCTCCCCCCCCGGGTCACCTAGGTGGCTTGGTCAGTTAAGCGTCTGCCTTTGGCTCAGGTCATGATCCCAGCATCCTCGGATCAAGTACTGCATCAGGCTTCTTGCTCAGTAGGGAGCCTGCTTCTCCCTCCGCCCGCTGTTCCCCCTGCTCCCGCTTGTTTAAAAAGTCATTTTTTTTAGAGAGGAAGAGAGAGCCTACAAGCCATAATGGGGGGCAGAGGGTGAGGGAGAATCTCAAGCAGACTTTCTGCTGAGCACAGAGCCTCATGTGGGACTTGATTTCACCATCCTGAGACCATGACGCGAGCCAAAATCCGAGAGTCAGACTCCCAACTGACTGAGCCACTCAGGCGCCCCTTTAATAGTTGTATTGTAGGAAAGTGGGAATGCTGGTAGGAAGAGCTCATCCTGGTAGAAAGGGCTCAGAACGTGCTGAAGCTGGGGCTTGAGTGGGGGCTCTGATAAAGGCTGTTGCTCTTCTAATAAAGGACACCTGCTTTTTTTAAAAAAAAAGACTCTTCCTTTCCAGGAATGGATGTATATGGCTACCTCCTGGCAAGAGAAGGGCGGCTAGAGGATGTGGAGAACCTTGGCTGCCGCCTTTTCAATATTTCTGATCAGCATGCAGAACCCTGGGTGGTCTCTGGGTATGTTTATGCATTCTTTCTTCTCCCGTTTTCAGTACATTCTTTGGGAAATTGTGTTCCTCCCAAATAGCATATAGGTTGAAAACACAGGTTTAAGAGTTAATCAGAATTCAGATCACATTGACTTGGGACACATTAGTTACTTCACTGAGTCTTTTTGCAGACTTTCATGGGATAGGTGTCCACTGGGATAGTGCATCATGCTCAGCACTGGAAGTCATCAGCAAACAGACCAGAAGCTGCTGCTTTGTTATTTACCATGGCTTTACAGATTCTTTGAATATCTCTCACTTGATAACATATCCAGATATCAGGTTCTTTCCCATAATTTTTCCCTTCCATATCACTATTTCCCCTGCAGAATAAATATTTAGGTTTTCTTGGTTTTGTCTCCCCCGCCCGCTAATATCTCAAGTTAAAGCTGTAAGTGTGCTTTGTAATAAGGATCATGTAGAGGACCTTCTGTTTGGTTTTGAATGAAGTTTCTTTACCATTTTCCCTCAGGTAATGTTGCCTTTTTTTTTTTTTTCCCAGGTGTCATAGCTTTTATAGCAAACGCTACTCTCGGGCCCTCTATTTAGGGGCCAAGGCCATTCAGCTGAACAGTAATAGTGTTCAAGCTTTGCTACTTAAGGGAGCAGCACTTAGAAACATGGGCAGAGTCCAAGAAGCAATAATCCACTTTCGGGAGGCTATACGGCTTGCACCTTGTCGCTTAGATTGTTATGAAGGTAAGATGAAAAAGATGAATGGTGTGAATCTCTAGGTGTGTAGCATTAACACTCAGGTGGAAGATTTTAATTTTTGAGAGAGAGCGCACATGTGCTCACTAGTTCTGGGGGGAAGGGGCAGAGAGAGAGAGAGAGAGAATCTTAAGCATGCTCCACACCCAGCGCGGGGGCTTGATCTGACAACCCTGAGATTATGACCTGAGCCAAAATCAAGAGTTGGGACACGTAACTGACTGAGCCGCCCAGGTGCCCCCAGATAAGAGGTTTTGTTAGGCCAGCAGTTCCCAAACTCCCTTGCATGTTGAGAGTCCTCTGGGGGTACTTTTTTTTTTAAGATTTTATTTTTTATTTGACACAGAAAGTGAGAGAGGGAATACAAGCAGGGGGAGTGGGAGAGGGAGAAGCAGGCTCCCCACTGAGCAGGGAGCCCAATGCGGGGCTCCATCCCAGGACACTGGGATCATGACCTGAGCCAAAGACAGACGCTTAATGACTGAGCTGCCCAGGCGCCCCATCTGGGGGTACTTTTAAAAAATCCTCATGCTACATTACTCCAGTACTACCTAAATCAGAATATTGCAGTTGGGAGATGGGTACTGATATTTTTTTGAAGACCCCAGGTAATGCCAATGTGTGGACAAGTTTGCATTACACATTTTAAAAATCATTTAGGACTTTCACTGGACCTTCAGATTTTTTTTTTTTTTTTTCATTCTCTTTTCCTGGTTTTTGGTGAAGGAGTAGTTAGGGTTTTTTGGTCCTATTTTTATTTCTTAAACATGGCCCACTCCTTAATGTGAGTCTTTGCTGGCACTGTGCTAGATCGCTTGGTTATGTCTTTATTCTTTTTTAATAGTTGTTTTACCTCGGCCAGAAATATTACTCAGAGGGTAACTTCATATGACAGTGTTGGTTGTGGGAACTAGTCAGTTCATTGTGACCTGAGTGGGCACGATCACGGTCAAACTTTGTTTTGTTATGTACTATTTTAAGTTCATGTGAACTGACCCTAGGAGTTCAGAAGAGCTATGCCAGCTTCAGCAACATTTGGTGACTCAGTCACAGATGTTAAAATAGATCTTATAAGATGCAGTTCCTCCAAAGCATATTTTTGTAAGAATTTAAAAATAAACCCAAGAGTCTAAGAGTGACTTGCTCTTAACAGGAAGATGAGTTCAGATTTGAGGAAATTTGAAAGTTGGGTAAAGAATGAAATCTGCTTTGATAGAGAACTATGTGTATTGTGGATTTGTTCTTAAAGTACCCCCGGCAAACCACGTTTTTGGTTCCAGATTAAATTTTTGATCCTAAAACTAACTTCCTAGTCTCTCAGCTGTTTTTATCACACTAATTCCTTTCTGCTGCATGCCTGTTTCACAAGAGCCCAGGAGTACAGTTAAATAACGAACTCCACGATGCTTGGAAAGAGTGATGGTTAGAGTCATTGGGAGCAGAGGACCTTCTCCAGGCCAGTGAGGCTTGATGGGTGCCTTCACTCAAGATATCATTTGGAGTTTTGAAGCAGAGTAACCGATTACGCTCTCTGGTGCTTCTTGCAGCCTCTAGCCAAGCTTCCTTTATTGGTGGAGGCACTGGATTAGTGAAGAGCATTCCTTCCATTTCTTTCTGAAGCTCCAAGAGGGCCGTTAGCAGGGAAATAAAACTGCTCAGTAGTTGCAAACAACCATATTCTTTTGTTGTTGTTGTTGTTGTTTTAAATTATTTCTTTATTTGACAGAGAGATCACAAGTAGGCAGAGAGGCAGGCAGTAGGGGAGGGGGCCTGCCCCCTGATGAGCAAGGACCCCTATGCGGGGCTTGATCCCAGGACTCTGAGATCATGACCTGAGCTGAAGGCAGAGGCTTAACCCACTGAGCCACCCAGGTGCCCCTAAACAACCATATTCGGAATCCAGCACATTGGCCCAAAGAGTTAGGTAATGTCTGGTTCATCAACCGTAGTGTGCGGCAGATGTGCACAGATGTCATAAATGCTGCTACAGCGGAGGAGTGCGCAGACAGAATCTGCCGGGGGTGCGTGGGTTTGGGTTTAAGCTGTTTTTCTGTTTTGATGAGAGCTTTGTGTCAAAAAGTACTTCCTCTGTTCTCAAGTTCTTGGCAAGAAGAGTTGAGAGTTGTCTCTGCTTGAAGTGTCCCCATTGGGCATCTTGTGGGTGCGGTAAGAGGCAGAAGCTGCCAGTCTCGGTGTATTTGGTACATCTGATAAGCGTTTTCCATCTAGGTTAGGGAAACCCTCAGCAAGTATC
This sequence comes from Martes martes, assembly GCF_963455335.1. Classification (NCBI taxonomy): domain Eukaryota; kingdom Metazoa; phylum Chordata; class Mammalia; order Carnivora; family Mustelidae; genus Martes; species Martes martes. The sequence continues at coordinate 85,174,460 of NC_137901.1, forward strand.
TTTTGAGATAACTTCTATGTTTCAAATGAAAACCTGTTCTTTCTTCTTAGGTTGCTCCCTAGGTCCATTAGTAGAAATTACACTAAAATAGTAGTTTTGTAGAATTGGACATTTACTTGGAACTGTCATTTCTCCCACGTAAGCCTAGGACTAGAGGTGACTGAATACAGCCAGAAATTAATAGCTCATTAAGAGGCAGTGGAACCATGTGCTTTGTTGTCAGCATCATCTCTATTTCAAGTAATGATTAAGGTCATGTTTATGCCTCTAACATTCAACTGGGCTGCCTACCTGCTTTATTTTACTTATGCGTGTTTGTTTCCTTTGCTAACTGAAGGTGCCTTTGCAGTGCATGCAGCCTTTTTCTACATCCCTGAAGTGCTCTGAGGAGGAGCACTTCTTATTCCATCTCCGTACTCTCTAATGTCATCAGTTTTCCCCTGGCCTGCCCTTTGTCTGAAGCTTTGAAGGTTTGCAATTTGGAAGGCTGTCAGTGTGGAAGCATTGCTTAGAATGGTAATGTGGTTAAACTTTTTTTTTTTTTTTCAGGTCTCATTGAATGTTACTTGGCTTCCAACAGCATTCGTGAAGCAATGGTAATGGCTAACAACGTTTACAAAACTCTGGGAGCAAATGCACAGACCCTTACCCTTTTAGCCACTGTTTGTCTTGAAGACCCAGTGACACAGGAGAAAGCCAAAACTTTATTAGATAAAGCCCTGACCCAAAGGCCGGATTACATTAAGGCTGTGGTGAAAAAAGCAGAACTACTTAGTAAGTGTATCTTATTTACTTCCCTTCTGTTGTTATTTGTATAAAACCTGGTTTCATTTGGATTTCCTGGTCCCAGCTGGTTACAGATGACCAGACAGGTGTGTGCCTTTTGTAGTAAGTTTGACCCCATGTGAATTGGTTTATATTTAGCACAACCAAATGTAAATGGTTTAGACTGGCTTGGATTGGCAGTGACTCACTTTTTGAGTGGCTCAAACCAGCTATACTTGGTTGGTACCTGTTCAGCTCACTTTGATCTGTTTTGGTTGTCCTGAACTAGTTTGGGCTGAATAGAACTGGTTTTAGCCAGCTCGAACAATTTCGACCCATCTGGATTTGCTTATGACTTTCCTTTTTAGTCCTGATTTATGATGAAATCCTGGGTTTGGGCTAGTTTGGTAAATAAAATGCATTTTGGCTTTTTATTTGAACTTAGTTTAAGAGTGTAATTTAAAAAATCAGATCTCAGGCTCCACATTTCTTAATGGAATAGGAAGTCATATAAACTTGTTCTTATTTCTTGCCATACCGCTGTTCTCTTAAGGACATCTACAAAGAGATTATTGGATTTTGATCATTGTTGTGCTTTTGTTTATGTGATTTGAGATGGGAGTGTATTTTCAGAATGTTGTGTTAAGTAGGAAAATGAGGATCTTTTTCTTTTCAGGTAGAGAACAGAAATATGAAGATGGAATTGCTTTGCTGAGGAATGCACTAGCTAATCAGAGTGACTGTGTCCTGCATCGGATCCTAGGAGATTTCCTTGTAGCTGTCAATGAGTATCAGGAGGCAATGGACCAATATAGTATAGCACTAAGGTAGGCACTTAGCCTCCCATGGGGGGAAGGTCAATGAGGGGAAGAGGAGGCAGGGAACTATGTGATAGGAGTTCTGGAAACACTTTTGTGCCCATGGTTGAAAACAGAGTAATAACAGTAATGGTAGAAGAGTTATTTGTGAGTATACAACTTCTAAAAAAAAATTCATAAAGCATATTATAAGCAACATTAAAGAACTGTTTCACTCATAACCAGCCCATACCACTATATCATCTGTTTTCATTTGTATAGATCATCTTCCTGGCTTTGCCCACACATAAACATATTTTTATAGGGTATATGTAGTATATATTTTATATTCTGCTTTTTCAAATCAAAGTATTGTAAGTACTTTCCCATGTTTCTACTTACTGTAGTAACGAACTTAAGCTCTGAAGTTTGAATATTACCTTCACCTGTTATCTTGGGCAAGTTACTAACAAATTTGTCTATATCTACCTTATTAGGTATTAAGTGATTAAATGAGGATTAAATTATTATTCCATGTAAAGCTCTTAGTGCTGTGCCTGGTACATAGTAAATACTAAATAAATAGTGGTATTCTTACTGTTTAATATAGAAGTGATTTCTTTGAGGGTTGTCTGTGTGTCTATAAGGTTATGGTGAAGGCCTGTCTTTAATCAAGTCTGATCACATCCATTTATTTGTTCAGCACTTGAGCACCTGGCATCTCAGTAACCACTGGGTATGCTGCGATTCTGGGAACTCTGAGTCGCAGGCATGTAGACTGATCAATGTCACGTGCTAAGTGCTTTCATAGTAGTTTCTAGAAGGCAAGGTGGGAGTCCCAAGGGTGGGGAGCCCTGGGTGTGGGTGAGAGTTGTATGGAGGGTTTCAGAGAAGAGGTTACAAATCGATCTGTAGTTGTATAAGTGGAGGTGGAATTTGCTAGCGATTGGACACCTCCTGGCCTTGGTGATAATCACAAGGGCTAGAGGAAGAATTGCTTAGAAGCCAAGTAAATAAATGTTCTGGAGACTCTGAACTTTGGGAATTTTGGCAAGTGTAGTGATTCTTAGCTGCTAAACTCATGTGCCCGAGTAGAGGTAGCTTTGGGTCCCGGGGTCTAACCTAGGAGCTGACAGATGTGTTCCATGGTAAGCATGACAATTTTGGTTGACTACTAAAATGCTGATGTGGTTAATTACATCATAAGAACATGAAACAACTCACTCACAGAAAAAATAAGTATTTTTTTGTAACCTTGTAGCTTAAAAATCTGATACTGTTAAGAAATTACACTTGAATTTTTCTGTTAATGGTTGTTTGCTGCTTTTTCATTTGTGTTATCTAGTATCTTCCTCTAGCAGAATGCTGGGGTGAGAAGTGTGAAAATTTATAAGAAATACGTGGAGAAAAGTCAAACTGAGATTTCTAAAAATTAGGACAAGACACCTTTTTTCACTTCTAGTGGTGGACTCCCTCGATCTCGCCTGTGGAACCAGAGTTGTTTGGAGAGGCCGGGCGTTAGCAGTTTCTCTGTGACTGGGTGGTCATTTCACTGCCGTGCCAGGGAGATGACGCATCAGCCAGCAAGAAGCAAGGCAGAGATTCAGGCCTCTCCTTTGTTTTGTTGTCCCCTAGTTTGGACCCCAATGACCAGAAGTCTCTAGAGGGGATGCAGAAGATGGAGAAGGAGGAGAGTCCCACGGATGCCACTCAGGAGGAGGATGTGGACGACATGGAAGGGAGTGGGGAAGAAGGGGACCTGGAGGGCAGCGACAGTGAGGCGGCCCAGTGGGCTGACCAGGAGCAGTGGTTCGGCATGCAGTGAGGCAGGCGGCAGCTCTGTGGCCACACTGGCCTGCCCTGCTCTGAGCACTTCCGTGGACTGAAGGAGCCCGGAGGAGCCCGCTCTCTGGGAGGACAATGATTCCGCATGTAATTGCAGCAGGGGTTTCTACCCCTTGCTCCATATTTCTAGTAGTGAATTCATTTTTAAAAAACTGAGCCTGACCGACCTTCCATATATCTCTGTCCTCCCCTGCTCCAGTTAGGGAGGATCGAGTGAGCTCTCTGGGAGGCCTGCAGATGTGCCAGGGCTTCTGGGACAGAGTGCTTTTTATATAACTAATTTCTAAATCTGAAAGCTTGAGGAATAGACAGAGTTTTGTCTGTGACATTGTGGGTGAGTTTAAAGGAGTGACCTATCACCCAGAGCAAGAGTGTCCTTTCCCATGTCAGACAGCAGCATGGGCTGGCCCTTTCAGAGAGGGTTTCCTGTTCCGGAAATCATCATCCTGAGCTGTCCAAACTTCCCTAGTAACCTTGCTTCCTTCTGCAATGTTAGTAATGCCTTAAGCTGACAGTTGCTATTTTGCAGAACAATTTTCCTATTTGCTAATCTGGTAACTTGCCTATGAGCCTGGGCCGGATCTGAGAAAGGGGTGTGACCTAGAGCATGAACAGAGGCACACCTGGGGTAATTAACTAATAAAACTGTTTTTTGTACAGTAATGGTGTTGGGTTGATCAGAATGGAAGCCCTTTATAGATTCTTATTTTTCTTTTTTTTTGGGGGGTGGGGTTCTCTGATTCACAATGCATTGATTCAGCCCCAGAATTATTTGCCATAAATACACTCCCTTTCTTCCCAGAGTGTTGGGAGCCAGGAAAATTGGGAACTTTGGGTAACACTGAGCTGGTTCATCCATTTGCATTTTTGATTGTTTAAATTCTCCTGGGGCAGAGTCTTTGGCCTGATTGTGGCTGGTTCTGCCCAGTTCTGTCAAGGGCACTGAACAGGTCTTATGGCATTCTGTCACGGAATCAACAGGGGGCACATTCCCTGGGTTTGGTGCTGGGAGATTTCACCTACCCTCTTCTTAAGATGCCATGCTTTTCACTGTACCCTTAACTTGGAGGTGAAGGTGGGGAGAACGGGTACAGTTAGCCCCAAATGCTCACAAAAAACAAAATTAGTCAAAGGTGGTACAAAATGTGATTTTGATATAAATGGAAAGTTCTGTGCTACAGTGTAAAGTGTACAGTAGTTTAGGAGCTCAGAACATGATAACTACAACTTCAAATAGGCAAAATGTTACTGTTCGAGTATCTTTCAGTATGAGACTCAAAGCCTGGGCAGCACCATTTGATCAAGCAGTTTTTAAAGATCCCAGCTAGTAGTTGGGGGCGTTCCAGGTGAGCATGCTGCGGGGAGAAGACGCTGCTCATCAGCCTCAGTGCTTGCTCTGGATGTAGCTTCATTGCCTTCGGCTTCCTCTTAGCAGCTGTTACCAGTCAGTGCTTTGGGAAAAAAGGTGAAACCTCTTTGCCGTTTCCCTGGCTTGGGGATGAAGCCCACACACACCCAGTCTATGTGTTGCCACATGCCAGACTTGTTACTGTTACCCCTAAGATTCCCATGGGGTCAGGATGTACCTTGGAGCCCAAGCCCTGTGTATTACCTTCTGTCAGCACCAGCATGTTCCTCCCCATTCCTGGGCTGGCCCTCACCTCTGCTGCTTGCCCCTGGATCATCCTCGGCCCTGCATCCCAGCAACACCCTGGATTGGATCCCTCTGACCCCTCGACATACAGCTCCAGCATTTCTATTCTGACCAGGCTAGGGTCAAAACTAGACTGGAAGAGGCAACTGAAGCTGCATTTTCAGCACACCTGATGCGGGATTGAAGACATTCTTGGTCCACATCAAAGAATAGGAGGAGTGTGACTTAAAGGGTGCTGAAGATCTCACCTGGCATTGCTGCTGTCACTTGGTCTCACAAAAAAAAGTCATGAGGGCAGGGAGCCCCAGGAAACAGGGACAGAATCAGGCTGCCCAGCTCTCTGGCTGTCCCATTGAGACACCTTCCAGGAGATGAAGGATCTTGCAAGGGATGGGCTCCCAAGTGCCTAATCATCACAGGTACCCTTTGGTGTCTGGAGTTTCACACACCAATTAGGAAGGGGAAGTTTTAACTGACCCTGTCCTTTGCCCCCAGCCTCTTCCAGCTTGTTCATAGCCCCAGTTTGGAATCACGTTATGTTCTTTTAAAAGTCCCTGCTTTCCCACTGTCAGAGCTATATGGGTCAGGGGCTAAGTAGTTTGCTTCCGTGGCCTGAGCTTGCATAGCTTCTGGGCTGAGGACAGAATCAGCCCGCAAGGAGTTCAGTGTGGTGCCCATTGTGTATTCCATTACCATTACAGGGGAAGTGCCAGACCCTTAGGAATTGTGCATTGGTGGTACCATTCTGAAGCCAGATCCCTCAGCTAAGCCGGAAGGCAGGGTCCTAAGGAATGGTGCTCCTGCCCCCGTCTTGGGCATTCACACTCCAAACCCTTGCCGTGTGCCAGGGATCTGGCAGAAATGGCCCCTACAGGTTTGATGTCAGGAGCTCTCCTTCCTAGCCTTAGTTTGGGAGCCATGCTCCTGCCAATGAGTTCTTCCTCAGAGAGGGCGACCAGCTTTTGCCGAAATCTGTCATTCTCAATTAGATGATGCAGATCACCAGGCACAGTATCAAACCTGAACCTAAATCCAGGGCTCAAGCCCAGGAATCTGCATCTTCAATCACTCCCACCTTGATTGCCTATTCTGATGCAGGCATTTTGTGGTCCAAATATTGAGAGACCTGGGGGAGGGGATTTGAGGGTCCCAGAAACTGGGCTTAACCTCAGAAGGCCTGTAGGGGCCTCACTGTACAACTGTCTGACCAGGTCTTTGGAGGCCATGCCCAGAACTGCTTGGCCAGCCCTGAGTCCACAGGCACTGCCTACTGCGTGGTGACTGCATTCTCCGTTGGCTACAGGCAAATGAGGCCTGACTCGACAAGCACCTCACCGTGGCCTCCGGGGACCGTGGCCTTGGCCAGGCCAGCCAGGAATCCCTGGCACTGGGAGGGCCCATTGAGGTAAGTGCCTCACTAAGGTTCTCTACTTCTCTCTGTCCTGGGGAAGTGGATGGGGAGCCTCTCTGTCCTGGGGCGATGGGGACAGGGGTGCCCCAGCCACCACTTCCCTTCCTGGGGCACAAAATGGCAGGTTGCTGTTGTCTAGATGCTTCTGAGCTGCTCAGGCTGCACCTCTAGACAGGGGCAGGGTGTGGGGTTTTTCCAGATTACTGGAAGATGCCAGGTGTTGACAACATAGAACAAGTCACTTATTTCACAAATCACACAGTATTACCAGGAACAAGCCAGAAGCCAGCAAATTGGTCTCCTTAGCAGCCTTAAAACAGTTGGAAAATAAGAGTACCCTCATGTATTGTTGGTGGGAAAGTAAAATGATAGAGCAGTTGTGGGGAAAACAGTCTGGCAGTTCCTTAAAAGCTCAAACAATTACCACACAGCCCAGCAATTCTGCTTCTGGGTACGTAGCCAGGAGAACTGAAGCAGGATCTTCACCAGACACTTGCACACCCTTGTTCATAGCAACATTATTCACAAGAGTGAAAAGGTGGAAATAACCCAAGTGTTAAATTGTTGGGTGAATGGAAAAGCAAAAAATGCAGTGTGTGTGTACACACGCTGGAATACGATCCAGCCTTGAAAAGGAAGTTGTGTCACATGGCACAACGTGGGTGAACCTTGAGGACATGCTAAGTAACAGCCAGTCACAAAAGGAGAAATACTGTCTGTTTCCACTTACGTGATTCTTGGAGAAGCCAAAATTCAGAGAGAGAGAGTGGAATGTTGGTTGGGGGTAGGGGGCAGGGAGCAGAGATAGGGAATTAAGTGTTCAACAGGGAAAATTTTCCATTTAGAACGTTCTGGAGATGGATGGTGGTGATGGTTGAACAACAGGAATGTATTTAATGCCACCGAACTGAAAAACGGTTAAGATGATTAATTTTTTTATATCTACATATGTAGAGAGATTTATATATATATACACACACACACATGCACATACACATACTTGTATTACATATATATATAAACTATATACACTTCCATATGTATATGTATAGAACTAAAAACCAATAAAGAAATGGCCTATAATTCTGTCATCCGGACAGCCCCATTAACACATTTATTTGTAATTATATATGTGTTATATAAATGTACACACAATGTTAAAAATTCAAAGAAAGGTGGAAGATTCAAAATCTACCAACTTCCCAAACTACTGAAACCCAGTGTCTCTCTACACAATAAGTGTTCTGGTTCTAACTTCAGAAAAACAGTTTTGAACTTTTACTTAATGATCTGCATATGAAGGTTACACTAAAGCAGTCATGCTGTCACTAGGAGAAATTCCTGCCCGAGGTTGCGTGCTCTTCCTTGTTTGACAGTTCCACAGAATTCTATTCTGTGCATGGAACAGTTACTATAATCCTTGTGCTGTTGGTGGACACTTGTTTCCAATTTTGTATATAATTATTATAGTCTGTACTGTCATGAACATATTTTGGCATAATCTGAAGACACACAGGTCGAGTTCTTTGTAGTGTAATTTCTGGGTCTCAGACTATGTCCATCTAAGGCTTTGATGGATGCTGTCAGATTGCCCTCCAGTAGCTTGTTTCCTGTATTCTCACTGATAACCAGTGTCAAGTGTTGTTTTTTTTCTTACCAGTTTTAAATGTGATAAACATTCCATCATTTTTATTTGCTTGAGCTGCTATTTGAGCGATCATCTGGGCCAGGCCACAAGGCAAGCCCTTTGCTTATGTTATCACATCTTAACATTATACCCCTGAGCCATAAAGAGAATGTGGACCAAGGAAGGTCCTAAGCTCTGCTGCGTTTAAACCTTGCCAGCCAGACTGTCCAGAGCAACATCATCACAACGCAGCTCTCAGCTCTCGTTTGTCACTTAAATCTTCCACTGTCTGTCTATAAACAACCCTCTGGTGACCTCCTTTGTGCTCACAGCTTTTTCCTTCTTTGGGCAAATTCCCAGGAGGAGGATCAGAATGACAGTGCGTAATCTTTTTTGGAATGTTTGAGGGTTCTGGTTGGCTGGTCCTTTCTCTGTTCAGTGAATCTGTAAGCCAAGACTGGCCCTGCAGCCTCCCTTTCTCCTGTTGATGAGGCCTCTTTTGGTGTCTCAGTCTACCCACAGAGTCAATCCATTTACTGGCTTCAGGTTAGGGGTGAACCAGGAACTCCCTAGTCTCTGAAACTCCCACTTGCTTCCCTCAGTGGAGTTGAGAGCTTGTGGTAGACTCTGGTGATGTCTGCCAAGGCATCTGCCTTTGCTTTCTTGGGCCTTTGGGATTTGGGGCCCCTTCCCCCATAGGGCAACCCTTCCTGGATCTAGTTTGGGGAATGTTTTCTAGACGGAGATCAGATCTTGTTTGCTCTATCTAGGGCTGTGGGAGACTGCTGATGAGGTTTATGGTGTGTGGGGGTGTTTGCTGGCTGCTTGTGTTCTGAGTACCTATGTTCTTTCAATGTCCCGTTGGTAGAATCCCACTCTCCCCAGTAGGAGGGCTGAGCCTCTCAAAGGGAGGGCCTCTCCATCACTAGGTGGCAGCCTCAGGTCCGTGGCCTGTCACTGGCTGTGTGGTCATGGGTAACTCTCAGGCTCCCTGTACCTCCATGTTCCTTTGGAAGAGAGCTCAGAGAGTCTGGTTCTGTCTCCCTGTTGTTGGATGTGAAGGGGCTTTGTGGCAGGGATGTCAGTGCTCAAGGCTTGCGTGGAGCATGTGGGAGTAGATCAGCCTCCCAGGGCTAAACTGGGGATCAGTGACGTACAGGCGGCTGGACCCCTTTTGGTGCTGAATCAACAGATTTGCCCTGAGCCCCTCTCAGTGTCAGATTTAGTTTTACATGCTCTGTGGCCCAGAGATCATCTCCCATCTATGACCTCAGCCTCCTTGGCCCACTGGCCCAACTCTCTTATTGGTACCCTGGGGCCATGTGGATTTTTGTCCAGGAATTGAGTGGGAGTGACAGCAAGCAGCCATCTGTCCTGGGAGAGGCCTGTGCCCTCCAGCCTGGGTGGTGCCCAGACAGAAGCCTCATCTTGGACTGGCTGAAACCAGCTCCCCCCTAGCATCCCGCAGGCCCAGGCTGCTTCCCACTCCCATGCTGTTGCTTTGCTGAGCCTGGTGATATATGACAGGAAGGGACAGAGATGACCCCTGTGTACAGCCCCATCTGGAAAGGTGAGCATGTACTCAAGCTAGGCATGCATTGACCAGAAGACAGCTTCCCTCAGCTTAGAGGAACCCAAGGAGAGCTACCTTGGAGGTCAGGGCCATTTGGAGACCCCTAAGGAGATCCAGGAGAGCAGCGTCCTATATAAAATACTTCTGCCAATGCACCAGGGCCCACAGCCTGCCAGGGGCCAGACAAGTATTTTTTTTTCTTTTTTATAAAAACATAAATTTGTGTAGTATAGCATACATGCAGAAGTATATGAAAACATGTAGTGTTTAAAGAACCGCAGATAGAACACATGTGCACACTCCACTCAGGACAAGAAATGGAATGCTTCACAATCCTGGAGGTCCCCTTCCTCCACACCCCGCGCCTGCTTAGACCTGACCACAGACCTTTCCCGCCCTCCTTTCACCCTCCACCCGCTCCCCTTGCCAGAGGCAACAACTATTCTCAATTTTTTTTTACACTGCCTTAATTTTCTGACCCTGGAAGGTCGGGTGAACCTTGGGCAAGTGGTGAGCTAATTTTTCTCACCTGTACAATACCATTACTCAGTTGTAGTTTTCCCATATCTTATTCTAAACAACACATTTATTTGCTTGTTCCTGAACTTAATGTAAGTGGAGAGAGGTCTGTTTTTCCATAGTATCTTTTGCTTAATGTTATTTTTTCAATTGATCCATGTTAATGCTGTGACTCATTCATGTTTTAATTAATAGACATTTTTCAGATTTTATTTATTTGAGAGAGAGCATGAGTGGGAGTGGGGGGTAGAGGGAAAGGGAAAGAGAGGACCCCAAGGAGACTCCTTGCTGAGTATAGAGCCCCACATGGGGCTTAACCTCACAATCCTGAGATCCTGACCTGATCCAAAACCAGGAGTTGGATGCTTAATGGACTGAGCCACCCAAGCCCCCTCCCCGTCCCCCAGTGCATTATTGTTAATAAAGTCCATATTTACTTACATTTTTTTAGTTTTTACCTGGTACCCTTTTTCTGTTTCAGGATCCCATCCGGGTTAGTACAACACATGTAGTTATCATTTCTCCTAAGCCTCCTCTTGGCTGTGAAAGTTTCTCAGACTTGTTTTTGATGATCTTGACAATTTTGAGGAGGACTGGTCAGGGATTTTGTAGGATGCCTCATTCATTTTTCATTGCTATGTGATATAATTCCATTGCTATGTAATATATAATAATCTAGTGTATAATGTTTGGTTGTAACACCCACACCTTACTAATTCTTCCACTGTTGGACATTTCAGTTTCTGATCCTTGTTTCAAACAGTGCTACTATATATACTTTCGTATGTGTCTTCTTGTTTTGTTTTTTTTTTAAGATTTTATTTGTTTATTTGACAGAGACACAGCAGGAGAGGGAACATAAGCAGGGGAAGTGGGAGAGGGAGAAACAGGCCTCCTGCCGAGCAGGGAGCCCGATGCGGGGCTCAATCCCAGGACCCTGGGATCACAACCTGAGATGAAGGCAGATGCTTAATGACTGAGCCACCCAGGCGTCCCTCGTATGTGTCTCATAAGCACACATTTCCGTAGGGTTATATATCCAGAGGCGGAATTGGTGGGTACAAGGTATAGACATGTTCAGTTTTACCAGTTACTATCAGACTGTTTTCCAAAGAAGTTGTATACATTTATAGGTAGAGCTGCAGTCCTTTGGGGCACCTGGGTAGCTCAGTTGGTTAAGTGTCTACCTTTGGCTCAGGTCATGATCTCCGTGTTCTCACATAGGGCTCCCTGGTCAGTGGGGAGTCTGCTTCTCCCTCTCCTCCTGATCCTCCTACCCACTTGTGCTCGCCTTCTGTCTCAAATAAATAAAATCTAAAAAAAAAAAAACTGCCATCCTTTGTCCCACTTCCTCGCTAGCATTTGATGTTATCAATCTTTAATTTTTTGCAATCTTTAATTTTTTGAGTAGGTATGAGATGATACAATGATTTTAGTTTACATTTTTCTGTTTTATGACAAGATTGAACATCATTTCATATGTTTAGGAGCTATTTGTGTTTCCTCTTCTATAAAATCCACCCCCTGCCACTTTTCTATTGGGTCGTTTATTTTTCTCTTTTTAATTCACAGAAGTTCTTTACATACTCTAGATATAATTCAGAACAGGAGTGGCAAAAATTTTCCAGTTTATGGTTTGCCTTTTCATTCTCTTTATAGTATCTTTTGATTAACACAGGTCTTAATTTTAAAGTAAATTATAAATCTTTTTCTTTAGTTGTATAGAAATAGAAAATAGTATTTATAGAAAATAGTTGTATTTACTTTTTTTCTTAAGATTTATTTATTTATTTTAGAGAGAGAGAATGAGTGGGGAGGGGGCAGAGGGGGAGGGAGAGAGTGAATCTCAAGCAGAATGCACGGTGAGCATGGAACCCGAGGCGGGGCTTGATCTCAAGACCCTGAGATCATGACCTGAACTGAAACGAAGAGTCAGGTGCTTAACCAACTGAGCCACCCAGGCACCCTGTAGTTGTTATTTTCTTAGGAAATATGTATCTCGGGGCAAAAATCTCCCATTTGTGTGGTATAAGGAATCTTTTTTTTTTTTTTTTTTTTAAGATTTTTATTTATTTATTTGTCAGAGAGCACAAGCAGGGGGAGCAGCAGGCAGAGGGAGAAGCAGGTTCCCTGCTGAGCAAGGAGCCTGACTTGGGGCTCCACCCCATGACCCCAGGATCATGACCAGAGCTGAAGGCAGACGCTTAACCAACTGAGCCACCCAGGCAGGTAAGAATCCAATTTTATTGATTTGTTTTTCATTTATGTTTAAACCTGTATAACCACCAATTATTGCAAAACTGCTTCTCTCACCGACTTATGAAGCCACCTTTGTCCAAAGTCAGGTGTTCCCAGATAAGCACATCTGTCTGCACTCCCTTCCGTATTGTCAGTCCCTTCTGTCTTGTCAGTCTGTTTTCTGTCCTAGCACCCACACTGTGCTGTCTTCATTACAACCACTTTATAAAAATTGCCAGTACTAGGAAAAGCAAGACCCCTTGATGTTATTCTTAGCAGTGCTTTGGGTATGTTTAGCTCTCTGTCGTTCCATAGAATTGTTAGTATCAGGGTCAGATATATTTTTTAAGTTAGATTCATAATTTTCAAAAGGGCATATGGTTAAATTTCCTCAGTCTGCCTTTCTTCTCCCAGTTCCCTCCTGTAGAAATGACAGTAGTTAAGAGTTTTTTGTGTAGTTTTCTAGAACTAATCTGAAGTTGCCCAAATCTATGTATGCATACCGTAACCCCACGTCTTGTAGCTGCAGAGTTCATCAGCAGACTTTATTTAAAAAGCAACTTCTTGGGGCGCCTGGGTGGCTCAGTGGGTTAAGCCTCTGCCTTCGGCTCAGGTCATGATCCCAGGGTCCTGAGATCAAGCCCTGCATCGGGCTCTCTGCTCAGCAGGGAGCCTGCTTCCCCCCCCCACTTCTGCCTTCCTCTCTGCCTACTTGTGATCTCTGTCAAATAAATAAATAAAATATTTTAAAAAATAAAAAGAAAAAGCAAATTCTTGGGGCATCTGGGTGGCTCAGTGGTTAAGCATCTGCCTTCAGCTTAGGTCATGATCAGGATTCTGGGATCAAGCCCCCACATCGGGCTCTCTGCTCAGCAGGAAGTCTGCTGCTCCCTCTCCCACTCCCCCTCTCTTGTGTTCCCTCTCTTGCTGTGTCTCTGTCAAATGAATAAATAAAATCTTTAAAAAAAAAAAAGCAAATTCTTGGGACGCCTGGGTGGCTCAGTGGGTTAAGCCTCTGCCTTCAGCTCAGGTCATGATCTCAGGGTCCTGGGATCGAGTCCCGCATCGGGCTCTCTGGTCAGCGGGGAGCCTGCTTTCCCCCCTTCTCTCTCTCTGCCTGCTCCTCTGCCTACTTGTGATCTCTCTCTGTCCCTGAATAAATAAAAATCTTTAAAAAAAAAAAAAAAGCAAATTCTTAAGTTTCTTTTTCTTTTTCTTTCTTTCTTTTTTCTTTTTCTTTTTTTAGATTTTGTTTGTTTACTTGACAGAGCAATGGGGGTGGGGGAAGCACAAGCAGGCGGAGGGGCAGACAGAGAAGCAGGCTCCCAGCTGAGTTAGGAGCCCAACACCGGCCTGGATCCCAGGACCCTGAGATCATGATCTGAGCTGAAAGCAGCCACTTAACGACCGAGCCACCCCGGCGCCCTCAGAGTGTTATTCTTAATTATATTTGGGGCTGCCTGTCAGCTTCTATCACCCTTTCCATTTGTTCTTTCATTGTTTCCTTCTGTCTTCTGCTTCCCTGAGGAGTAGCCGCATGCTACAGACATGCTACAGACACATGTATCTGTGTCTGTAGCCGGCTGGGGTCTTTGCTGTGCTCCTGGATGACAGAGGCCCCCGGGCCACTTAGAGCAATTCCCTCTGTGCCATCTGGAACGTCCCTGAGTGTGGGTCTGTTGGTGAAGAACTCTCTGTTCTTGTTTGTCTGAAAATACCTTTACTTTACCTCGCTCCTTTAAATACTGTATGTTTTTTTCCAGGTTTAGAATTCTAGGTTGCCAGTAATTTTCAGCCTGTGAAGCTGTCGTGCCAGTTTCCCGGCCTCCACTGATCCTCCGAAGCCGGCGGGGTCACTCCTGGAAAGGTAAAGGGAATGGCTCCCTGCCCGCCCCGCTGCTTTTAAGATTTTCTCTTTGTCTTGGTTTTCTGCAGTTCACCCTACCACGGTCTACAGCTGGATTTCTTTTCACTTATCCTATTTGGGATTTGTTGAGATTCTTGTGTCTTGGATTACTGTCTTCTATCACTTGTAGGAAATTCTTGGTCATTATCTCTTCATATAATAACCTCCTCATACTCTTGTCCTCTGAAGCCACGATGAAATGTACGTTTGACTTTGTCACCTTTCTCAGTTTGTCTTCCGGGTACTTTAATCTTTCTTCCATATTTTCAACTCTTTTTTTCTTTCTCTGGTGCATTCTAGTTAACGTCTTAGCTGTCTTCTACTTCACTTGTTACTTTGCTGTGTCCACTCTGATGCCACATCTGTCCCCCCAGTTTTTAATTTTGGTGATTGTGCTTTTCATCTGTACAATTCTATTTGACTTTCCTATCTACTCTGTATGTTCACTTCTTATAATTTCCTGCCTCATCTTCGGGCGCCTGGGTGGCTCAGTGGGTTAAGCCTCTGCCTTCAACTCAGGTCATGGTCTCGGGGTCCTGGGGTCGAGCCCGACATCGGGCTCTCTGCTCCACGGGGAGCCTGCTTCCCGCCCCCCCACCCATCTCTCTGCCTGCCTCTCTGCCTACTTGTGATCTCTGTCTGTCAAAATAAATAAATAAAATATTAAAAAATTCCTGTCTCCTGCAGATTTTCAGGTCGGTTTATTGTTCTTTATTTTGTATTTATTTTGTAAGATTTTATTTATTTATTTAAGAGAGAGAATGAATGGTGGGGACGGGCAGAGGGAGGGAGAAAGAGAGAGAAGCAGACACCCTGCTGAGTGGGAAGCCTGACCTGGGGCTCTATCCCAGGACCTGGAGATCATGACCCAAGTTGCAGGCACACACTCAACTGACTGAGCCACCCAGGCGCCCTGTTTATTTTTCTTTAAACAAAGTAAGCCAGGGGTGTTTTTTGATCTATATCTAATACCTCTTCTTTTTTTTTTTTTTTTTAAGATTTTATTTATTTGTGAGAGAGAGGATGAGAGAGAGCATGAGAGGAGAGAGGTCAGTGGCAGAAGCAGATTCCCTGCTGAGCAGGGAGCCCGATGTGGGACTCGATCCGGGGACTCCAGGATCATGAACTGAGCCAAAGGCAGTCGCTTAACCAACTGAGCCACCCAGGTCCCCTATATCTAATGCTTCTAATATGTGAAGTTTAGGTAGACCTGTCATGTTTGTTACTGCCGCCTTTCACTCATAGTGCCTTGTTTTCTTGCATACTTAGTTCGCTTTTACTGTAGGCTGCTTTGCAAAATAATTGTGTAGATCTCCTAAGACATAAAATGAAGGTGCTTTCCTCTAGGGAGGATTGACATTTCTGCCTGGGCCTTAGGCACACTGCCTGTGACTTTAAATTCATGCCTTGAGGCTTCATAGACCACCCTTAGGCTACAGTTTGGGCTGCACAGCCTCGAGAGCCAGTGTTTACACTCCCTCCGGGGTGGGTGTATTTTCCTGGTTCTGCTCTGCACCATGGCCTATAGCCTACAGCCCTTCGAGTTTTTGGGAAGGAGGGCAGCTTTATTTCTGGTTTGCCTTTATCCTGAGCTGTAAGCCCTTTGGGGTCACAGCTGAATGTCCTATGAGACTTCTTACTTTTGGTGGGCCCTGGATTTGACTTTGCTTTTTTCACCCTGTGAACTCCCCAAACCCCCACTCTCATGTTTTCGCAGCTTAGCGTATTTGGAGAGGGGAAAAGTGACCTTGGAGATTCTGATGATCTCTCCTTGCTGCTGCTTAGATTTTGGCCTGGAAATTCTGTACTATCTTGTAGTTCTTTGATACTTCTATACAGATTAAAAAATATATATTTATCCTAGCATTCTAAAATAAACTTTTAATTTCAGAATATTTATAGACATATGGAAAAATGAGCACATGGCGTGAAAGGGTCTTATATACCCTGGACCCAGCTTCCCCGAACTTCAACATTTCACGATGATATGGTGCATTCGTCACGGTGCTTATGTATTATTATAAACCGGTATTTATATGTTATTACTGGCTACAGTTCATAGTTCGTTCAGGCTTCGTTAGTTTTGCCTCTCTCTCTTCCAGGATCCCACCCAGGATCCCATTTTACGTTCCGTTCTCATGTGTCCTGAGGCTCCTCTCAGCTGTGAGCGTTTCTCAGATTTTCCTTGTTCTTGATGGCGTCGGCGGCTTTAAGGAGTCCCGGCCGGGTATTTGGCAGGTTTGTCTTCGGGATTCGTCAGATGTTTTCTCTTTGATTAGACTGAGATTATGTGTTTTGGGGAGGAAGACCACAGGTAAAACGCCGCTCTCTTCACTTCCTGTCAAGGGCACATGTTCTCAAGATGAGCTCACTGGGCTGAGGTAGTGTCTGCAGGGGTCTCCGCGGTGGGTGACTGCCTAGCCACACTGACGCGCTCTGGGGGAGGCCACTGGGCGCCGCTCATGCTCACAAACGGGAGTCGCGGTTCACCTCCCTAGGGGCCGAGTTACCTACAGAAATTACTTAGATTTTTTTCTGCATGGGAGATTTCTAGTTTCTCCTGTTTATGTCAGGATAGACTCATGGATATTTTTTTTCACACTTTGGGTTATAACTCAGTATGCCATGATTTTGTTGCTGAGATTGTTTTAGTTTCGGCTATCCAAACCCTTTTCAGTTGGCTCCTCTGTCCCTCCGATATACCTCATCTTTGATCGTTGCTTTTTGTTTGTTTTAGTACTTCTGCACTTCCGGACACTGTAGTGTTCTCTAGGCACGTGTCGCACATTTCCTGGCCTGGCCCTAGAATCTGCCATGTCTCTAAGGAGATTTGATTCTTTTCATTGGAGAACGACATGAGAAACCTGAAACTAAGTATGTGCTCATTTGTACTGCAGTGTCCTTTTGCTTGGCCCTCTCAGTTGATGACGCAAGGAAGTACATGGACACATACACCTAACTAGAAATATTTCATTTTTAAACAAGATTTTATATATTTGACAGACAGTGAGAGAGCACAAGCAGGGGGAGTGACAGAGGGAGAGGTAGAAGCTGGTCCCCTCCCTGGCACTGCGCTGAGCAAGGAGACCGATGTAGGTCTTGAACCCAGGACCCTGAGATCATGACCTGAGCGGAAGGCCGACGCTTAACTAACTGAGCCATCCAGGCGCCCCAAGAAATATGTCTACATAAAATCATCTGTATCAACATTAAATATTAATTTATGCTGGTATCTCCAACTGTAATTAATTACCATGTGACTCATTCTAGCCTTCTCCCCTTATCTAACCTCCCACTCCACTCCCACAGTGAGAACACTGGCTTCCAACATCCGCCATCTGTATCACAGTATTACCAGTTCCTCTCAGTAACCATCATTCCTGGAAACTGTTAACTTCCTCCTGTTTTTAAAAAATGAACAATAGTGGGATGCCTGGGTGGCTGAGTGGGTTAAGCCTCTGCCTTCAGCTCAGGTCATGATCTCAGGGTCCCGGGTTCGAGCACCGCATTGGGGTCTCTGCTCAGCGGGGAGCCTACTTCCCCTCTCTCTGCCTACTTGTGATCTCTGTCAAAAAAAAAAAAAAATCTTTAAAAAATGAACGATATAATAGTATGTAAGCTGTTCTGCACTTGAATTATTCCACTGGCAGACATCACCGATTGGCTGTCATTCCTTGCTGGTTCACACAGATCTACCTTGTGTTTTGAAGGCTGCATAATATTCCCTGGCATTAATATTCTTAGTTTATTCAACACCTTGCCTCTTGATGGGCATCGGGACTATTTCCGACTTTTTACTACATAATCCTACAGCAGGATTTTGTTGCTTTTGTGAACATGTGGGAGGATTTCACTGAAGTGAAGTGCTTGACCAAGGGGTGTGGATGTTTAAAAACCTGTGATATAAGCTCTCCAAAGGCTGGGCCAGTTGCTATGCTGCCCATCAGCATGAATACGGTTTCCTGACGCCAGCTGCAAGGCAGAGCTCAGCATCCGTCAACCTCTGACTTCTGCCGATCACGTGAAGGGAATTCACTCTTTGTCACAGGCACAGCAAATCTATTTTCCTAACTCAGGAAGTACTGTTCCAAATTTTAACCTTTTTACGTAGTCAATTTATCCCCTTTTCTCCTGGGATTTTGTGTCCTGTTTGGAAAAGCTGGTCATCTTCCATGTTCTCTCCTAGTACTTTGTGGTTTTCTTTTTTTTAAAAGATTTTATTTATCGCAGAGAGAGACACAGTGAGAGAGGGAACATAATAAGCAGGGGGAGTGGAAGAGGGAGAAGCAGGCTTCCCGCTGAGCAAGGAGCCCAAAGCGGGGGCTCGATCCCAGCATACTGGGATCATGGCCCTACCTGAAGGCAGATGCTTAACGACTGAGCCACCCAGGCTCCCCTATGGTTTTCTTAAAAAAAAAAAAAAAAAAAAAAAAAAAAAAAAAAAAACCCAGACACGCAAACAGGCATAATGAACACCCACATATGTAACACTTAAGTGTTTTGGTTTTTTTGCAGATTTTTGAACTTTGTGTACACCACACTTGGTTTCCACGGTGCACAGAGATTTCTGTTGATCTCTGCAGTTCCAGTTCCCTCATTTTCATCGCTGGTGAGTCATCTAAACCTGCCTCAGAGGCCACGTACTTGTTTCCCTGCCGTGGGTTCCTTCGGTTGTTCCGATGCTTTGATAAACGTGCCGGCGGGACTCCTCCAGCGCAGGTGAGGGCTCCTCTAAGGTGGGCAGGAGCGGGCCCGCCGGGCGCTGTGGTGAGGTCCGTGCTCGTGTGCAGTGTAGCGGAGAGGGCGGTCCCCCCCTCCTTGGTGGCGCAGGGCCCATTCGTCAGCTGATGGGCAGCAACGCCGTCTCACTGGGATTTGGCCCGTGGGGCTGTACGTCTCTTATTTATAAGCCATTCACGTTTCCTTTCGCCTGGGTCATTTAGCCATTTTCCTTTTGGCGGCCTAGTTTCATTTTTCAGAATTTTTTGATTCATTTACAATTGCCTGGGCAGAAGGGGGATTCAGCTGTCTTTTCAAGATGACCAACAACTAAGCAAATGCCCCAGCTCCGACCTACTGAGCTGAACTACCGGCTTCCTCACACTCTCTCACACACCAGCTTTTCTCATATTTAAGTAAAATGTCTGCTGGTATCTTCATTTATCATTAATCTATGAATTACGTATCACCACGATGTCAATTCCCTCTGAATCATTAAACTTACCTAAGAACAGGATCTTACCACGGACCTAGTAAGACTCTTGGGGCTTTCTGTTCTCTTGCAGGCCGCTGCAGCTTACCCGCTCCCAGCAGGAGTGCGGGATTTGACCCTTTCCATCGGAGCAGCATGAGAAACCTCTCTCCACTGGCGACATCTCCACGCTGCTGACAACTTTTTAAAAACATGTCTCTCTCTGGAAACCCAATGATAAGACATGCAGTTTGCCCCACACCTGAGTTGTGTGACACATGAGATCTCCTCCCCGGAAAGTCAAGTCTAAGACCTTCCCCCCCCCGCCCCGGAAGGTAAAAACCCTTTGGGGTGTGGGGCTGGAGGCCCTCAGTGCCCCTTACCCCCGCTCCCGCTGGAGAACAGTCAGCACCACACTGTGAACTTATCATAGAATAGATTTATTTACCCGAAACCATGTCTGTGCAATGCTTGTTACCAGCACAGAAACAGACAACTGATCTCTATTTACAGTCTAAAGTCAAACATGCTTTGTGATAAATTGACGGTTAGCATTTTATTAAGATAAATGCATCACAAGAGTCGTATTGCACCAACATCTGTCTACGGTTTCTGATTTCATTAAATAAGTTACATTTAATACAGTGCAAAATAGCTGTTTGCACACTCAAAAAAAATAACAAGTTATGAACTAGAGGCCTACATTCTAACCTTTCAACACCTGTAGTGTTTTCAATAGATTTATAAATAAGCAAACTGTACAGGGCCAATTAAAAAGTAGCAGGTTTAAATGACACCACAGAGAAATCTGGCTACTTACAACTGAAGGCATGCATTACAACTGAGTATTGTACATTTATATAAACTATGACATTTTGCACAGAGAAACATGGAGACTTGGCTGATGGCTTCTAAGTTCTCAGATAAGGTTTCAGAACCTCATTCTTCTTGCAGCAAAGAAACCAAAGTTCTCTGGAGAGGCTTTCTGATTCATTAAGCTAAATTGTACATTTGTAATTACTATTTTGATTTAAAAGCTAAACCCCGTTGGTAATACGTTTCCTCCACATAACACACAATGAGTTGGGGACTTTTTCTACTTTTCTTTTTCCCCCAACATCAATCATGCAGAGGGCTGGTAGATGTGTTGCTAAAAACGCACATGCACGCAACCGAACACCCTTATATTTCTGCAAAATGGTTTAGGAAGCGGTTACTCCAGTATTGCTGAAAAGGAAAGAGAGAGGAAATCAGCTTTATGATATATGGGAAAGAAATGTTAGAATAACTATTTAAGATTAATAGTGACAAGGAATAGCGAGAAGGAATATTCAGTTTGACCCTTTAAGATTTCAAGACCAGCATTTCTGATTAACTGTCCCTGAGGCGCTGCCTAAGTAGGGTAGCAGCTAGAAGCACTGGCTTGGCAACACGGACCCTTGTCGACCAGCTAAAGAGCAAAGGCCACCCTGGCTCACAGAAGAACCCCACCAGGCAGACATGTAATCGCTTCAGATGCAACGGAAGGGAGATGGGCAAGAGGAGGGGAGGTTCTCGGTTAGCAGTGCAGATGGTAAGGAAGGTGAAGCAGAGGTGAGCAGCGTGGCAGAGTGCGAAGCCTCTGGCTCCTCCCGTTCCCTACCCTTCCTCCCAGGGGGCTAGTCCTGCCTGGTTCTAGAAGGGGAGCTGCGGTCCTTACCCCCTCCCTGAAGAAGGCTGGGGATTACCGTCACTGTTAGCTGCGCGGTGGTTTTTGACAAAATCGGTGGTTACATTAAAAAGGCAACAGACAATCTGGCGGCCTTAGCTCAGGGCACTGTGCACTGCTCCAGCGGCGGGCAGGTGCTGTACAGACCTTGAGCTAACGCCTGTAGTCGCCTACCCCTGAGCTCTGCCACCGCGAGGACATTCACGGGGCTGAGGCCCAGTGTGAGGGGTGACGTGGTAGCAGCCGCTTTGGGGGAGGCTGGCGCTGGCCCTGCTTGTCTGGGGGCTCGTGCAGCTCACTCTGCGCCCTGTGCCCCCTGCTCTGTGCAGATGAAGAACGAGCTGCTGGAGCGGGATCCCAGCTGGGGACGTGAGATCGCCACCTCCCCTGCCAAGCCCTATCCAAGAAGCCATGCGAGGCCTACCCTTCTAGCGATGAGAACACGGACAAGTTTTGGTGAGTCTGAAAACGACATTCCCGACTAGTCCTGACGGCGGCAAAAGCAGAGGCAACTGTGCTTTCCTGCCAGTGCCGGGTGAGGCTAGGTCTGGGCACCTGCCCCGCACTGCAGGAGGCCCGAGGCCAGGGATGTGCCCGCAACAGCTCTGGGGCTGAGGAGGGGGCTCCCGTGGGTGTGTTTCTCAGCAGCAGAGCCTGAACCACCTCCATGGGCCGGACAGGCCTGAAGCTGAGAAACCACAAGGCCAGAGCCAGCCCAGGGCCATCTGGGGCTGCGCGTGTCTCTGACGGCAGCAAACCACATTCCACTTCTTCTGCACATGCCACTACATCAAGGAACCAGATCAGGAAAAGCTGTTTGGTAAGTCTGGCTTCCACCGACTAGCACACCAGCAAGCTCAGACATCCTGTCTTGGTTTGCAGCCAAGGTGCGCTCCTTGCATTTGATCACTCAACCGCTTTTTATGCCCAAATCGGCAAAACCTACCCTCCTTCCCCCTCTAAATTCTCTGCCAAACCAACCAACCTCCCTTCCTCAGAGACCTCAGTGAGCCAGGCCAGGACTGCCATCCCTCTACAAACTCGGCCCTGGGAAGCTGGCAGCACCTTGCTCAATATCCATTAACTTTCCCCCAAACACTGAGCCTTTGTATCGCATCTCGGGGCTGGCCTCACTACTTTAAGAACAGGCCGGGCCTCACAGGGAAGGAGCTGCTGCCTAGGTCTCCTTCACCCTGGCTCACGACTAGGCTGGCTGGTTGCTAGCAGAGCCGCGCCCTCCTGACGAGTGTGTCTCCCACCAGGCCCTCCTCAACATCTGGCCGAGCCGCCGTCCCAAGACCATGCACGGAGGCCGCAGCCGTCACACCTCAGGTCCGCTGGCCCACCCCGCGTGCGCACAGGTACCCCGCACCATACTCTTGCTGCTCTCGGAGACAGCCACAGAGCACAGCAGTACATGACACAAGGGACGTTTTCGTTAAGTGTCACAGCTAGTTCACTCAGTGGCAGTCACCTTTAGGCTAAAGCATCAGGGTTCCAGGGAATACTCACGTTAGTTGATGGATGTTGGAAGGCATTGGAGGAAAACACCATAGTTAGGACAGTTAATGACTTACACACGGTTGGTAAGACTGATCTCAAACATGCGCAACATATCATAGTAACCATGGTGTTGGTTAGTGCCACATTCAAATAAAAATAGTTCTATACAATATGTTCATTTGGTCATGTGCTATTTACAGATTTTTACAAAAACACATACACACATACACACACACATACACACACACTCCCCTTTATGTTCTCTACACCAGGCTAAAACAGGCCAGCAGAAACTTGCAAAAAAGTATCATGGGTGACAACAGGTGCCTATGTGTTCATTCCTACAGCTACCTACGCAGCAGAACACGACCCTCCTTCCCCTTGGGCACAGTAAAACTCAAGTTCTGAGCTAAGAACTTAAGAGAAAATTGGACACAATTTGTTATGGTTCAAGCTAAGCCATTTAAAAGTTAAAAACAAGACAGTTATTTTTTCTGTCCATTTAAAATGTTTTATTTTCCTTTTTAAACTAGATTGTGAAGTGCCACTGAAATAGGCAATGTTGGCAAAACAATGTCTGTTACAATAAAATACATTAGACATTTAAATAAATAACCTTAAAAACTACGTGGGGGGACATGAACCCAGTCGATTGAATCTGGAACAATGTTTTCTGCACAAGCGAGAACAGGCATACCTCTTGTTAAGACTGATGTAAACAGAACCATCGGAACCTACAGGATAAGCAGCCGAGCGGGGCCAGGAGTGGGGGCGGGAGTGAATGGGGGCAGGGGAGTGAGGGAAGTGGCAAACCAAAAAATACTGACTGAGGTAGCAGTACTCTGCTCAGTGCAGAAAAATTGGCTTATGAATAAAAATTAGACTGTGATCTCAGATTAAATCCAGATGATCATGCAAAAGACACAATACATGCTATTTAGTTTTAGAAAAAAAAACCACACACATTCATTTCCTAAAATCTGCTGCCAATTAATTTGCTGACAATGTCTGCTGGCTCAACTATTTTTTTATACAAGGATGAGTATTAAACAGAACACTGTACATGCTTTTTCATCTACAAAAAAATATTTGCATAAAATAGTGTTAGTTCTCTGTACATGTCAATGGACACTTTAATTATGTGTATAAAAAAGGAAAATCTTGCCCCACTGGAGTCAGAAAAGCAAAACAAAATCTAGAGTATGAAATCTCCTTCACCAGCCAATATGTTCATGTGAAAATTCAGCAGAAATAGACAGTTGCTTTAAACAATAAAAAAATTAATTGATTAAGTTAAACATCTTCTTTATGTAAAACTGTCAGTCAAGACCAGAACATATCACTAAAGTTAGTGTCTGTGCTATACACCCAGATCACCAGGGGCATTATGAGCAGCACAAACGGCCAGGAAATCCCATCGGTGCATGCTGAGAGCGAGCAGGACTTGGTGGCAGGCTGCACACACTCTTTACCAGGTTCCAGGTAGTTGCGGGCCACAAACTTGAGCGTCTCGTCCATCAGAATCACAGGCAAGGAGATTTTCAGCACCATCAGCCACTGGGTCAGATTCAGCGGTGTGATCTGGAAAATAAGCTGAAACACAAAGAAGCTCCGTCAAGCTCCCAGACCTCGCAGGGCAGGCAGCAAGGCCTCAGCCTCGGTCCTGGCCCCACCAGTGCTTACTGGCAAAGGTTCCACGTAGAGGATGAGGAAGTGGAGTGACATGGACAGGCAGATGGAGCCCACGAGCCAGATGTTCTCCCAGGGGGGCATCCTCAGCAGGGACTGGTTTTCGGACAAGCTGCAGAACAACAAGACGTACGTGAAATGTGCCCACCTAAAAGGCAAAGGCCCTATTAATGAATGACCAAGACTGTCCCGAACCATGCTTCAGTAAGGAAGGCAGTGGCGAACCCGGCATTGCCCACTGACCTAATTCTACTTAGTGAAGTTTCTACTGTGGCAAAATTAAAGGAAGAATGTTCAGATGTAGGACAAACTTCCAATTTTAAATCTAGGTTTCGGCACAGCGGACTCCATTTCAATGGACTCAAAGCTGCTCTCAATTGCCCTTGACACTGACACCGTTTCAAAATTTCCATATTTGTCACTGGCTTGTAACTGGATGATACCATTTGTCTCGCTGCTCCAGGGCAAGAGTGCCTTCCCTGTGGGCACTGGCATACAGGGGCACCGAAGGCCCTATTTTTGGCTCCCGCTGTCTCAGAAGGAGCATGTGGTTAAGCACTCCCACTACTTCCCGGAGGTGATGACGACTCAAGTTTTTAAAACCGGTGCTGCCTGTTCTTTCTTTCTGGGAGGGAGGAACTTTCCTGCAAATCCTCCAGCAACCCTGACACCCAGTTCCCCGGTGCACTGGCTGGTGGAGCTCTTGCCCCAGCCTGTCGAGGTTTCACTGACCTGTTGAGGGCGTTACACATCTCTATGGTTACTAGAACAGACAGCGCCATTGTCATGGGGTATGGGGACTCAAAGATTGCACAATCCACTCCTTCAAAGTCCGGGTTGTCATCTTTACACTGTAGGAAGTGGCTCTGCAACAAATGCCCAATCAAGTTTGTCATCAGTCAAGTACATTTCCAAGGTCCTTGTCCCCGTTCCACAGGAAGCCCAAGACACAGACCCACTCAAGATCTCACCCCATTTCCCAGAGAAGCCTTGGGTCCTTCAGGATCATCTTAGATGCCACTGCCAATTATCTGAGTGTTAAGGTTACTTGGTAGGCACCCAAACCACAAAATGCAGACACATACCAGCTGGTAGAAGGACACCCTTGGACCTCCGTCGGCAGCAATGAACCACCACGCAGCGGCACCCACGGTAGCTGCGCCAACGTAACCTGGGAAGAGACACAGGCGGCGTCTGCAGCCCCCGCTCTCACTGCAGGTCCTGCCTCGTGGGCCAGTGCCCAGCAGAGGAGATACAGGGTATGACGATGGTACAGGAGAGCCTGTGCAGCCACTAGCAACTGCTCACTCCCATCAGCCAAAGCACCCAGACAGAGGGTTTCTGCAAGGAGAGGGGTGTGTGCGGTACGAAAAACTAAGCAACTTTTCCAGAGTTTGCGAGGAAGAGGACTGGCTGGAATTGGCCGGACCTTTACGCTAGCCAAGCCCCTCTCAAACCGGCGGCTGACGTTTACGGCTGCAGGTACATGCCTCCATAGCTCCTCACTGTGCTGGAGCGCCAGGTCACACCACCCAGGACTCGGAGGAAAACTGATGCTCCCAGTTATCCACTTACTTGCTCCATCAAAGGCCTGGCAGAACCGTTACGTGGAAATACCACCAGAGTAGTTAGTGCAGAATGCAAGCAACATGGCAAAACCCAAGGCAGATTCTGGGATGACCTCCCCACCCCCCACCCCCCGACACCCCCAACCAAGTGGTTCTGAATTGAGCAAGTTTATTACAAAGCAACGGGGTAGTGAACACAGGGACACCACGAAGATGGTCCTGGTGTGGCAGCATCTACCAGAAGATAGAAGCGCACACTCCCTCCAACCCGGCAGTTACAAGGAAACAGGAGACAGCTGGTGGACAGGGACAAGGCAGCCACATGTGTACTGACATGGCAATTCCCAACGGAGAAATACAGGCTTCAGCACACGTGTTTGTACAGCACACCAACACAAGAAAATATATGCACAGGATAGATCAGTTTGCTAGAGTATTTCTGGAGGGCACAAGAGAAATTCAATATTGAAGGAGAAGTGACTGGCTGAGAACCTTCTCAGTTTATGCCACAGTGTGCTTCTGGAATTTTAAATCCTGTGAACATACTAAAAAACAAACAAACAAAGAACCACCTTCCTATTGGACCCCAGGGCAGTTATTTTAACTCTCTGGCCTCACTTTCCTAAGCTCTTAAAGTGAGGACAAGAACCAGTAGCCAGGCAGGAGCAGGAGGGCCACAGATAGGAAGTATGAGGAACCGGACTGTGGCCAGGGCTCCTGTGTGTTTCCCAGGCGCTGCAGATGAATGCACAGCTCCCTCCTCTGCTCATGGGGAGCGGGGCTGAGTTTCACAGCTTGGGGATGGAAAGCCTGACCCCGACAAACCCCTGTATCCTTCTGCCCTTAGTTAATTCTGAAAACTTCATTCACAAAGGCCCAAGGAATGACAGGGATAAATAAAACAAGGGATTAACTCTTCTGTAAACTGGGCATACGGTTTATTAAACTCCATTTTTTGTTACCCTAATACAGATAGAAAGAAATGTGCTTTAAAGGAATGAATTTATAAAAATTTTGGCTCATAAACATGTGGCTTAAAAGTCAACGATATAAAAACTATACTCACAGCCAATGGCCAGGTAACGGAAAAAGAGCCATCCACTGATCAGGGGTTCCTTCGGGTTCCGGGGTGGTTTGTTCATGATGTCCAGATCGGGAGGGTTGAACCCCAGGGCAGTGGCAGGAAGGCCGTCTGTCACCAGATTGACCCAGAGCAGCTGGACAGGAATTAAAGCCTCAGGAAATCCAAGGGCTGCTGTCAGGAAGATACTGTTTCCACCCGAAGAAAGAGAAAGACCCCAAATTATTTTGGCCACGACTTACACAGCATGAACACCTTCTTGTCCTCCATAAAATCAATGGACAGTTAACAATGACTGCTTGAAATTACTTTTGGGCCACCACAAAACATTGGTTATACCTTATTTCGAGTTCAAGCACAATGTTAGAAGGCCAAAAACTTTATGTTCCTTTACCCAGTAAAACTCATTTCTACGTTCAGGGGCATCCTTTACACACCAGGGCAGCCATAGGACAGCCCTCCCCTGGGCTGGAAGAACTTCTACCTTCCTCCTCCCGCCTGGCCCTCTCCCCCGACTCACGCACGAAGCTGCTGCCGTACGAACTATAGATCTGGAAAACTGGTCATCCCATGCCCCGACCTCAAAGGACTACAAGTGATCTCTCACGGGGACCCACCAGACCACTTCCCCCACATTCGAGGAGATGAGATAGCGGATGAACTGCTTCATGTTGTTGTAGATGGCGCGCCCCTCCTCCACCGCAGCCACAATGGTGGAGAAGTTGTCGTCGGCCAGCACCATCTCTGAGGCCGTTTTAGCCACTGCCGTGCCAGAGCCCATGGCAATGCCGATCTCAGATTTCTTCAGGGCGGGAGCATCGTTCACGCCGTCCCCAGTCTGAAAGGGAATGTGACCGCTGGTTCATGCACACCTGCCACCACGTCACACACATCCCCGACAAAGGCTCAGCCATCCTGAAGCGAGGGCAACGAATGAAGCCGTGGCCCTCTGGGCACAAAGAATTCTCATTTTTACAAGGTGGCACCACAAAACACACTTCATCTGGGAAACGTAAAATTGCCACATGAGCTGAAGAGACTTCAGAGGGAAGTGGAACAAAAAGGACTTCAAAATTCATTATATTATTTTTTAAGCAAACCAAACCCGAAACCACCCACATGGCAGTTAAGACGCAGCACTTGTATCCACACCGAGAAATCGCCAAGTAGAACAGGTGCTGAATGCAGAAAGAGGGAAACCGTAACGTGCTATTTGCAAAGGTCACGATCATGCAGAAGGACTGAATACTGTCTGCGGACACACAGCCATCATCCCCATGGGTGTTTTTTAAACTTTTCCTGAACACCCAACACTGAATTCACAACAGTGGTTCCCTCTGGGAGAGAAGGAGAGGAAGGAAGGGGAAAGGGAGTATACCTGTAATATCTGCTTTCAAGTAACAATATCTGCTTTCTTCAAGTTTTACAGATAATCAACAGAAAGCAAATACTACACAACGTGAATGGGTCTGGGTGCAGAGTCACAGTAAGTAAGAACACTGCAAATACCTTGCACACAGGCAGTTCTTAACGCCAGACCGGTACATCTAACCTCAGGTAGGGTTATGGAACACCAAAGAGTTATACCCTGAATCACTTTTTAGAAAACCTGAGCCAGAAACATGTATCCTTCTGAGGTGCTTGGGTGGCTTAGTTGTTAAGTGTCTGTCTTCTGTCTGGGTCATGATCCCAGGGTTCTGGGACCGAGTCCTGCATCGGGCTCCCTGCTCAGTGGGGAGTGGGCTTCTCCCTCTCCCTCTGGTTCATTCTCTCTCACTCATTCTCAAATCAATAAAATCTTAAAACACAAAGAAACATGTACACTTTAACCAAGATAAAGACTAGATGTCACCAAATATTTCCCCACAACTGATTCAGAAGGCATACTTCTACTTCTTAAACTACTCCAGAATCTTCCCTCGGGTAACATACAGCATGCCAACTACGGGTCAACAGAACTCTACAGAAACAGCCTGACCGTGACAATAATCAAGATATTCTAAATCTGGGACTTGTTACTAACAACTTAAGTCAAAATTACAATCTGCTGTGTCAGTGTGGTATGAGTCCAAAGGTACTCACCATAGCTGTAATCTCATCAAAAGACTGAAGAAATTCTACAATTTTTGACTTGTGGGAAGGTTCAACTCGAGCAAAACAGCGGGCATTTAAGCAGGCATCTCTCTGGGCTGAAGGATTGAGCTCATCAAACTCCCGACCCGTAAAAGCCTTTGACGTCACATCCTCGTCCTGCCCGAAGATGCCAATGCGCCGAC
This sequence comes from Martes martes, assembly GCF_963455335.1. Taxonomy (NCBI): domain Eukaryota; kingdom Metazoa; phylum Chordata; class Mammalia; order Carnivora; family Mustelidae; genus Martes; species Martes martes. The sequence goes on from NC_137901.1 coordinate 85,203,811, forward strand.
AGATGGCCACTGCAGTGCCCTTGTTGTCCCCTGTGATCATGATGACCCGGATGCCTGCTTGCCGGCACAGCTTCACAGAAGAGGCCACTTCAATTCTTGGAGGGTCCAGCATGCCCACACAGCCAACGAAAGTCAGATTGGTCTACGGCAAAAGAATCACCTTACATTCAAACAGGAAATTCTAGTTTCTCCCCTGGTGTAGAACAAGGGCCAGTCATACATTAAGAGCAAAGGTCTCTGCATTTTCCTATAATAAATCCTTTAACTGTGGCTCGTACCTAAGATTAATATTCAGAGATAGAAATCTAATGAGGAACAATATTAGTTCCAATTAACTGGAAAGGATGAAAAACAGCACTACGTTCTTGTAACTAAATCATCCTTTAACTTTCATGAAAAACATACCAAGGAATAAGAGCATTTTGATACGGGCCACTCTAGGGGCCCCCAGTACCCAAGTTATTCCTTATTCCTTTCAGGTGGTGCTTCAGGAAGTCACATACCTGATGAGAAAGAATTCTATGAACAGACAAGTGGAAGGAATCTCCCAATTTGGTATTTAGACCTTTAGTAACTCAGGAATGTTTAAAAAAATTCCCAATTTAAAAAACATCTTAATTTACAGAGGAGTTGCAAAATAGGCTTTACAAGTTTATTTAGCTCAAGTCTTAATTATTCTATCTTGAAAGTAACAGACTTGAATTAAACTGTGAACTACACAGGTTGGAAGCAGCAAGCTGGAGCGGAATGGCGCTGCATTTGGCCTGCAGAAAAACAAATAACCACACCCCTTTCTTGGCAAAAGCAAGACTCATTTGACCTTTTACTGAAGTACTGTTTGAACACAATGAATGTGCAGGGTGTGGGGGAAGAAACTTCGTTAGCTAACCTCATATTTAATAAAGTTGGCAGAGTCCTCAAGGTTCATTTCTTCTCTTCTCAGTGGGTTGTCGTGAGTGGCCAGAGCCAGGCACCGCAGTGTGTCACTGCCACTACCCCATTCCCGAATGACAGACATGATCTTCTGTTTGACTCCTGGGGTCATAGGAACTTTAGTACTTCCAACTCGAATGTGGGTGCACCTGTCAATGACACCTTCGGGAGCACCCTGGAAATGTTACAGATTGAAGTCAACAATTGTACTTACTGGGCTCACCCAGGACGCTAATCCTGGTAAGAACATCTCAATTGCAGTCCGCTACACTTGCCTTCACAAACATTTTGCTCATCGATGTCCGGCTTGGTTTGTTTGGTGTACAATAAACTGACATTGATTTTCTATCACGTGAAAACTCCAGAGTAAATTCCTTTTTCATCAACTGCTTAATGACCTACAGGAGAACACCCATGGAATATTATTGGATGGCAATTTCTGTATATTTTTCACTTGTTCAGCAAATATTCACTAAGCACCTATTATGGTGACAGGCACTGGGGGTTTATGACAATGAACAAAACAAGTAAGTTCTCCCCCTCATGAAGCTTAAACTTGCTCTCTGGTTTGGGAAAGACACGCTGGAATGTAAACATAAAGTGCTATGGAGAAAAAAATTTCAAGGCAGGGAGGGGGATGGAAAATACGTATGTCAGATCACAATTCAATAAAACAGTCAGAAGGCAACATGTGAGTAAAAACTCGAGAGCCAGGAGTGCGGAATGCAGGCTGGTAGGACCTGGCCTGTTCAAGGGGCCTCCAGGACAAGCAGCTGGAAAATCTTGCAAGACAAAGAGGTGAGAAACAGGTTGTAGGATGTTAAAAATCACCTTAAGGCATTTGTAACAAGTGAAAATGGAAGACAAGGGAGGGTTTTAAGGTCTGGCAGTTGCGTCAGAATGAACTGAAGGGGGACAAGGAGCACCACTTAATACAAATAATCCAAGAAATGATGGCGACTGTGGGCAGAAATAGGTGGTCCAGAGCACTGCTGCCTCACAGGAGTTCCTACTATGGGGGGAATGTTCTAGCAGAGCTGCTGATGTAGCTGTCCAGTGTGGCCACTAAGTACCTGAGGAGTTTCAGGGAGCCAGCGGCCGTGTATTACACACCAGCACGGTGACTGGAAGACCTCACGGGAGTAACTGCAGACAGGAGAGGGTGAGGACTGGGCCCTGGGGCCTCCCTACCCCTGGCAGGAGGTGGAAGATCCAGCCAAGGGAGTCGGCAGAGGGCAGGGAGCGAAGAGAACAAGTGAAGGAATGTTTCGAGGAGGGAGAGACTGACAGCTTGGGTAAATGAGGACTGAAAAGTACCCTGCAGATTTAGACGCTGTTGGATCTGGATCATGTATACAATCAAATTACCTACAACGTATACTGTGTCTTTTTTTTTTTTTTTAAAGATTTTATTTATTTATTTGACAGAGATCACAAGTAGGCAGAGAAGCAGGCAGAGAGAGGAGGAAGCAGGCTCTCCACTGAGCAGAGAGCCCGATGCAGGGCTCAATCCCAGGACCCTGGGATCTTGACCTGAGCCAAAGGCAGAGGCTTTAACCCACTGAGCCACCCAGGCGCCCCTACTGTGTCTTTTTATACCTCTGTTTTTTCTTGCCTTACTGCACAGACGGGGGCTGCCAGCAGAATACTGAATAGAAACATGGAAAGTAGAACTTTTGTTGCTACTGAGTATGACATTACTACAGGCTCTGTGTAAATGTACCATCAACTTGAAGGTGAAGTTTGCTGAGTTTTTATCATGAACAGAAATTTTATCAGATGCCTTTTCTGCATCCACCTAATAATCTTATGGCTTTCTGTCTTGATTTGAATTACCCTGATTCTCCCCTAGCCCCCACTCAGACACAGAGCTGAAGAGAATTACAGAAATCCCCAAGAACCTCAATGTCCAGTGTGGGCACTGATGAGTGGACTGACAGCCACCCTCTCAGCCAGCTGCCACAAGAGGAGAAAAGACCATCACTGAATTCTGCATTTCCTGACGCGTATGGATCTCTTACGTGTTTAGTTTCCATCAAGCATTTGTATCAAATGCTCTAAAGGAAGACGGATGGAATATGTAGTGATTCTGACTAAGGTGTGGACCCAGGCACCAGATATATGGGGTGGTGGTGGCAGGGAGAGGATGAACAAAACCATTTCTTCCAGCATTAGAATGGTCCAGAGTGGTTGTTATTTCCAAATGGTCCACTAGGCATTAAAAAGCTGGATCCTGCCCACTTTACCTCTGACCTACAACAGGTTCCTCCTTTCCGGGGGTTGGGGATTGGCATGAATTCCGATGTGGGAGTTTTCAGTGAAGAAGCCCCATGATAGTCATTTCTGACACCCCCCGCCGTCCTGCCCCGCTCAGCTGCAGACCAAAAATATGAGGCAAAGGCAGCCATGAAGCAAGAAAATGCTTAGTTTGCAGACAAGAGAACAGATGGCTGTGCCCTTATTTGTGGTCATAACAGTTAACATACCACTTTTAAAGCTCCATGATACTCCTTGTTTCCCTTCACTGAGCAGTTATAGGTCTAGAATCAAACAATTCTAACCCTCAGTTTCTGTGAAGCTAAGTCTTTAGGTTGCACTTAGTCACACCAACTAATAATAGAGCTGTCAGGCAATGTGGCTTTGCAAGGACCAGCACCACCCCCTACCCTTACCACCAGTCAGGGAGTGCGCTCTCTAATGGAGACAGGGGGCCTGGACTTCTCCTGTCCTATGGAAGTCACATATGTCAGGGCAGGATGCCATAGGTCCTGCCCAAGACCCTCAAGACTAGGAGACTGCTGCCTGTGAGGTGTGAATCAGTACACTTCAGCAGAGATCTGAATCCTTAACTCTAGCATGAGTTTTGCTTCCTCAAATAATTCAAAGAAAGGAGACAAAATGAAGGAAAGAAGGGGTGCGGGAGCAGGAATCCAGTTCTGCCTCACCCTGTAAGATCACGCTGAGTCACTGAAGGCCTGTTTCCCTGCCTGTAAGTGCCAGGCTGGACTGGATAGTCTTAAAGCCCCTTTCACAGCGGGAGATTTGGTGTGCTCACCAAAATGCTTAAAGAGCTTGAATGGAGCAGATTCGAGAAAACAGGAAAAGTGAAACAAAAGAATACAGTAAAATGGCTGCTTTGAGAAATTTTACTAGAAGAGAAAAGAAGCTGGGTGCTAATGGGAGACATAAAGTCCAAAAAAAGTTTTAAGATAAAAACCATACTACTATTTGTCCTATGCTGATAAAGATCCACAGAGACTAGGCGGAAAAGTGATAACGCAGGAGACGGGGTGGGGCTTGGGGCGGGAGGAGCAGCTGGGCGCCGCTGGAGCCAAGGACGGCGGAGCGAGGACAGCGCGCTCACAGTGCCACTCGGAGAAGACAGACCTTGGGGGCACGATGACTGTATGTGGAAAATATCTAGCGATACCTATGTACAACCGATCATTTGACCTGAGAGCAAATGTGGGGAAGGAGATGCCACAAGTCGGGGGAGATAAGGTACATGTATCTTAGCTGTCTATGAGCGGGAAGCAAGGGGCAGCACTGAGAACACACGGAGCTACAATACTGACCGAGTTGCAGGCATTTGCTCGCTCTATTTTAGAAAGACCCTTCAATTCGGTATCAAATACATTCATCTTCTCTACTAGGCAAGTGAGAGCAGTCTCTGTAGCTTCTCCAACTTTTTCATACACACCCTTTGCCTGTATTGGTTAAAAGCACAGAAAGTACAATAGTAGTAAATAAGCTTTTATTAATGAAGACTTTCTATTGGAGGACAACTTCTTCACGTCATTCTTCTAAGGGGCTGTTTTTATCTGACTCTGGAGCATATGACGCAGATAATTAAAAATATACTCAAAGTATGTTATCTTATTCTAACAACTAGGCTTTTTATTTCCTTTAACTATGAGAACCTACTAGTCACAGTATTAATTCAAACAGTGCTTGCAAAAAGCATGTGTCACTGTGTGTTATCATTCTACAGAGTTCACGTGGGGTTTCTGTTGGGGACTGGCTTGTCTAATTTTAGACAGAAACCAGTGAATTAAGGATTCTTGTTGGTTAAATTTTGTATCATCATCATCATCACCATCAAAACAACCCTCCAACCTTCAGCTTGTCAAGGATGTAACAGTTCCCATCTTAAACAAACAAACAAAAACCAATACCCTATACCATGAAGAAAACATGCCCTGTTTGAGGTTTTCCTCATGTATAATAGCTGTGCCACAGCAGAAGAGCGCGCCACATACACTGTGACTCTTAGCAAAGTGAATGCAATGCTCAGTCAGGGGACATAGGAAAGGCTCTCCGCTTTCTTTGGCTAGGTCACGCTGACTGGGATAAAATGGAAAGAGGAAATAAAATCAGGAGCCCTTACTTTCCAAAGGGAGGAAGGAAGGCTGGATTTTCATTCCACCCACCCCACCCTTGAACCAGAACAGCCAGGTCTACTTTCTCATTTATGAGAAGCCTTACCTCATTGTAATCCAACGCAGAATCATTACAAAGAGCACAGATTGTTGCCAATTCCACAAGACCATCATATTGATGACATTTAACTGGTTTATCATCTTTATGCCTATCAAAAGAAAATACTTTTAGAGCGCAGTGTGGTCATCTCTATTGATTTTTACTTACTTAATTATACAATTTTGTGGACAAGAGCCTGGCAAGTATTCAAAAGAATCTGAGTAATGGCTCTTAGAAATCTGATGCTGGAGATAATAAAAGAATGCGTCTTTGATTGACATCAAGAACCAATCAGTAAAGACCAGAAGTTCTTAGTTAATGAAATTCTTTTACCACAGGTATCAATACAGAACAAACAGAAACCCCACTCGAAAAATTGGGCTCCAAGGAGCCAAATAAAGATGAAAAAAGTCTGACATAATAACCTGTGTTTTCTCTTTCAAAGTATGCATTATGTTAAAAAATATCACAACTCCTATAACTAATATGAGCCACATTCAGAAAGCTTTTTAGATATACTGCAAATCTATCCAAATCCCAAACTGCCATAATGGGTCCTTTAGATGATAAAGCAGGTTTACTCACACTTCTCCAATAGGTGCGTAGGTTGATCCAGTAATGGTGAACTCATTAAGGGAACAGCTATCACCTTCAACTTTGTCCAGAATGAACATCTACAGAAAAAAGGCACAAATGTTTAAAAGGTATAAAAATATGCTGGAAAAATATAATCTTTGCTACGACAAAAAAGCATTTCTCACTTAAGAAAACAAACTTATAAACTGAAGCTGAACATCAGAAGTATTATCCCTTATTCCAACCAGATGCTATTTAAGATCACTTTCCCATCCATCCAAGACGCTGAGAAAACAGCATCACTGACATGCTGAATAAATAAGCAGCAGCAGGGGCACCAAAGTCACAGAAGACAACCCACATGGTACGTGAGTTATGAGGACTCTTGGTCAACTCCACAAACACAGCAGTGCTCCAGAGGGCTCAGAATTCCAAATTTCAAATGGCTGGCTGAGAAAAAAAAATTAGGTAGTTCTGCCCCAGAGCTAATAGTAAAAGCCTGGGAAGAATAAACTCACATTTCTGAGCTGCATAAACATTCCCTGAGTAAAATAAGACAAATTACTTCTCTCCTCCTTCCCACTTATTTTTATTGTGGCAATAGCTCATTTTCTACAAAGCTCCATAACCCCATGTGTACAGTATGGAGGCTGCAGAGCTGAACGAACTCATGTTACGACGACAGTACACACACAAGCACATTTAGGAAAAGAGTCTCCATTTTATACAATAAAGTGACATGAGCTAGTTTCTTTTCCAAAAAGATTTTTATTTATTTAATTGAGAGAGAGTGTGTGTGTGTGTGTGTAAGAGGGAACACAAGCAGGGGCAGTGGGAGAGGGAGAAACAGGCTTCCTGCTGAGCATAGAGCCTGATGTGGGGCTCGATCTCAGGACCTTGGATGACCTGAGCCCAAGGCAGACGCTTAAGGACTGTGCCACCCAGGTGCCCCATGAGCTAGTTTCTTAAAGACGAGAGGTTTCTTTTCCCCCTCGGTTTGCTTTTCAATCCTAATTCAGAAGCCCAGTTTAGAGAACTCAGATTTAGATGTGGTTTCATGCAAGCTGAAACTATAAAATCTTATCATAGAACACAAAAACACAAAGTGCTATTTCAACTATACTTTTGTCACACCAAAATCCCTCTGAAACACGAACAATTAAGAATATGATCAAACTCGGGGAGCCGCTGCCTTCGGCTCAGGTCATGATCCCAGAGTCCTGGGATCGAGTCCCGTATCGGGCTCCTTGCTCGACAGGGAGCCTGCTTCTCTCGCTGCCTCTGCCTGCCTCTCTGCCTGCTTGTGTGTACTCTGGCTCTCTCTGGCAAATAAATAAAATCTTAAAAAAAAAAATTAAAAAGAATATGATCAAACTGGGGGCAGCTGGGTGGCTCAGTTGTTAGCATCTGCCTTCGGCTCAAGTCATGATCCCAGAGTCCTGGGATCAAGCCCCTTGTTGGGCTCCCTGCTCAGCAGGAAGCTTGTTACTCCCCCTGCTTGTGTTCCCTCTCTTGCGGTCTCTGTCAAATAAATAAATCTTTAAAAAAAAAAGAATATGATCAAATTGTTCTACAATAAATTTAAATATTAAACTCAAGTTATGAGAGCCAGGTAATGCCTTAAAAATTTAAAACATCTTTTCAGAGCATCCCAACTCCTACTCAGTAATTTTTTTTTTTTTTTGGCCTCACAAGATTTGCTTGTTATATAGCACTAACTTTGAAATTCCAAAAGCTTCTTTTTTTTTTTTTTTAAAAGAGGCAGGGGGCAGAGGCAGAGCCCGACGTGGAGTTCAGATCTCACAATCCTGAGATCACCACCTGAGCTCAAACCAAGAGTTGGGTGCTTACCTGACTGAAGCCACCCAGGAACCCCAAAGGCTTCATTTCATTTTTTTTCTTTTCTTTTTAAAGTAATCTCTGTGGGGCACCTGGGTGGCTCGGTTGGTGAAGAATATGCCTTTGGCTCAGGTTGTGATCCCAGGGTTGAGCCCCATGTCGAGCTCTTATTCTCGGGGAGCCTGCTTCTCCCTCTTCTTCCTGCTTGTGCTCTCGCTCTCTCTAATAAGTAAATACAACCTTAAAAAAAAAAGTAATCTCTGCACCATACCTGGGGCTTGAACTCACAGTCCCTGAGACTGAAGTGTTGCATGCTGACTGAGCCAGCCAGTCGCCCAAAAAGCTTCATTTCGAAAGTATACTTAGATACAAATCAGCCTTGGAACGGAACTAATGCCATGAGCAAGACATAGAAAATGTCTTAAAAAAGAAAAGTATATAATGGGATTTAAAAGTGACTCCTGATAAAAAAAAGGTTCTAGTTCAAACATATACAACCAGTGTCAAATGAGGAAAAGATTCATGTCCAAGGTCACATGCAGTCAGATCAGTGACACCTACATTTTTTTCTAACAGATACAGCACCTAAAAAAGGAAGCTTGTCAAATGGTTCCTACCAAAGATGCCTGACATTTTACAGAAGAGGAACAAAGGACCAGAGAGGTTAACACACGTGCTCAAGGTTATATAATTATTAAGTAGAAGAAAGAGGACTGGGTTTAACTACCAATCTCTCCTATAAGAAAATCCAACTTTACCTTTTATTAGAAGTTGTGTGACCCTTGGATTTGTTACTAACTTCTCAGGGCCTTAATTTTTAAACCTCTTGAGAGCAGGATTACCATATGATTCAAAGTCACATGTGAGAAAGCAATTAACTGTATTAAGCAATATCAAAGCAAGTTAGCATTACTACTACACTTAATGTATGGTTTATAAAAAGTGAAACTCTCTGGGTTTATACCAATGTCCAAAATACTCTTAAGATATTCAGAATTCTAGGGACGCCTGGGTGGCTCAGTTGGTTAAGCGCTGCCTTTGGCTCGGGTCATGATCCCAGGGTCCTGGGATCGAGTCCCACATCGGGCTCCTTGCTTGGCGGGGAGCCTGCTTCTCCCTCTGCCTCTGCTGCTCTGCCTGCCTGTGCTCTCTCTCTCTCTCTCTCTGGCAAATAAATAAATAAAATCTTAAAAAAAAATAAAAAAGATATTCAGAATTCTAATCCGCATTAAGTAAATCTGAACGCACATGGGCATTTTAGACTGTGAGCAAGTAAACCATTTAGGAACTGGATGATGAAAGCATCCTTAAGTCAAGGGCAGTTATGCAACCCCCTGCAAGAAACCTCCTGGAGAACACTGATTAGCATCGGCTTTCTGTCATAGAGGGAGACAAGAACGATGAGGCAGGCTAGGCTGTTTCTTTAATAGAAGAAAATATCTTAAACCAGTTAAGGGAAAATATAAAAACAAAACATTTTTACCATGGACTCTGTTTTTTTTTTTTTTTTTTTAAAGATTTTATTTATTTATTTGTCAGAGAGAGAGAGGGAGAGAGAGTGAGCGAGCATAGGCAGAGGGAGAAGCAGGCTCCCTGCCAAGCAAGGAGCCCGATGTGGGACTCGATCCCAGGACGCTGGGATCATGACCTGAGCCGAAGGCAGCTGCTTAACCAACTGAGCCACCCAGGCATCCCTACCATGGACTCTGTTTTATTCTTAGTATGAAATCTCATTTGCTGCCACAGTTTGAAATTAGTTGCCAACTAGCTATTAGCTAATTTCTGCAACCTTTTCTGTTTCCAAGGAATGAAAACTTAAGCAGCTGAGTCAAACCCTGCACTTCTGGTGAAACCCAGGACAGACTAGCAGCTTACCACTTAAGAGACAAAACACCTATCTGTTCATTCTAAGTTGGGATGTGGACTACACAAAGAATGGCCAGAGGGAGGCAGAGATGGAACAAACACCAATGATGACTGTGTATCTAAAAATCATCACGAGTTTAAATTGGGCAAGATAAAGATTCAGAGGTTTAACTGTATTAAAAACAATTTCTGGGGCACCTGGGTGGCTCTGCCTTCGGCTCAGATCGTGATCTCAAGGTCCTGGGATCAAGCCCCGCATCAGGCTCTCTGCTCAGCAGGGAGCCTACTTCCCCCCTCTCTGCCTGCCTCTCTGCCTACTTGTGACCTGTCAAATAAATAAATGTCTTTAAAAAAATTTTAAAAAGTGTGCAATTCTGAGGTCTAAAAAACAAATAAATAAAAACAATTTCTAATGGGAAAATGTATTATCCAAAACCTGGAGTTATTAAGGCCAAGAGGATGTCCACATGTCCCTACGATGTCATTCAGAAACATTCCTTTAACAGGCTCAAAGATGTAGTATTCTAGAAAAATATTAACATTGTTCTACTGTGCTATTTATTATTAAGAGCTCATGTTACATGAAGCTGTGGATTTGTGTAGCCTGTAGGAAAGATAAGCTGTAGTTTTACTGCCCTATTGGATATTACCAGGCTTTGCAACCTAACTCATAGCAATTCTTTTTTTTTTTTTTTTTTTTTATACTCATAGCAATTCTATGCTGTTATTGAGTACTTCTGCAAATGCTCTTGTAACCAGTTTTGCTGATTCCCTCATTATTTAAGATAATCTTTGGTATCCACTCAGTATATATTTTTTTCCACTCAGTATTTTTATGAGTTGTGTACCTTCTGGAAAATTATACTTTGAAAAAAGACTTGTACAAAATTGTTTAAATAAAACCTAGGTAAAGAACGTAATTCAGGGGTATCAGTGTTTCTGTAGTTACTACTTTTCTTTTTTTAAAAGATTTTATTTATTTATTTGACAGAGAGAGAGATCACAAGTAGGCAGAGAGGCAGGCAGAGAGAGAGGGGGATGCAGGCTCCCTGCTGAGCAGAGAGCCCGATGTGGGGCTCGATCCCAGGACCCTGAGATCATGACCTAAGCCGAAGGCAAAGGCTTAACCCACTGAGCCACCCAGGCGCCCTGTAGTTACTACTTTTCTAAGGGCAGGTTTAAATAGTTTCTTATTTTATCCCCCCAGTGATGGTCAAAATAACCTAAGAAGGGAAAGATGAACACATATAACAAAATAAGTTAAAGGCAATTATTCACCTTTCATTCAATGTTTTATGGAAATGCCAGTTAGAAGTTTAGCTAGGCAGGTATGGAGGGAACTGGCAGCTTTATAAAATTCTCTTCCTTTAAGGTTGGTCCAGTAACATACATGCCCTCAGAGACAGAGGAGCAGGAATACAAAAGGAACATAGTCACCTAACACATTTACAGACTGTCTATGGTCACCTTCCCCAATATAAGCACATCAACCATGCAGATACCCTTTATTTCATGAATCAATTTTAGGAATTAGAGGACTAATTCCTCTGGGGCATCAGATTACCTTGGGCTCTGGCTACACACACAACCCATTTGTTTAAAGCACTTTAAAAAGGTATCATATTGGGGCGCCTCGGTGGCTCAGTGGGTTAAGCCTCTGCCTTCGGCTCAGGTCATGATCTCAGGATCCTGGGATCGAGCCCCGCATCGGGTTCTCTGCTCAGCGGGGAGCCTGCTTCCCTTCCTCTCCCTCTGCCTGCCTCTCTGCCTACTTGTGATCTCTCTGTGAAATAAATAAATAAAATCTTTAAAAAAAAAAGTATCATATTACAAATCCAAGGTTTTGATAGCATGAGAGCATATTCCTAGGATATACCAAAACTCACCACCAACAAAGAGTCTTAAATCACTCCCACTTACCCTGCACACAGACATCTGGTTCGTTGTCAGTGTACCAGTCTTGTCCGAGCAGATAACAGAAGTACAACCAAGGGTTTCTACAGAAGGGAGGCTTCGAACAATGGCATTTTTCTTTGCCATTCTGCGAGTTCCAAGAGCCAGGCAGGTGGTGATGACAGCAGGCAGACCTTCAGGAATGGCTGCCACAGCCAGAGCCACCGCAATTTTGAAGTAGTAAATAGCACCCCTGATCCAGGAGCCTCCATGAACTGGGTCGTTGAAGTGCCCAATGTTTATGATCCAGACTGCAATGCAAATCAGGGAGATGACTTTGGAAAGCTGTTCCCCAAACTCATCTAGTTTCTGCTGGAGCGGGGTTCTCTCCTGCTCTGTTGCCACCATTTCATCCCGGATCTTGCCAATTTCTGTGTTCACTCCAGTTGCCACCACCACTCCCATGGCTTTGCCAGCAGCAATGTTTGTACCCTACGTCAGAAGTAGAGGAAACCAGTTATAAGATTAACACCGCACCCAATTTAAACACCGACTAGCAAACTCAGACTCATGTGGGTTTTGATTAGAGCACACAGACTCTAATTCTTATTCTACTGGGCCTTCTAGGGGCTGCTCTTCAGAGAACCAGCCATCCAACCTTGACAATCCAGGCAGCCTGGTACAGCTCTCCTTTATTCTCATTTCACGTGGCTCCCCACCAGCCCAGAGCAGCTCCATCCTGACCCCCCCTAGAATCTCTATTCACCACACCGAACCTGGCTTGCAGACTAGCTTCGGGCTCTAACCCCTCTGCGTTCCTCATTTTTTGAACTCCATACAGCCCTCAACCCTAAGCACTCTCCACTGCTGGCTCCAAAAGCCCAACCTCCCCTACTTTTATTACCTACAATAAGTAGGGCACCCAGCCCCATACGGTTCTCCACTTGAGGATCTCCACTCAAGCACTGGCATTAAAAAAAAAAATCAATGAAATCAAGTACAGCACTCTCCCCCACCTATTTTAACTCCCAGTGTTGGCATGATACAACTTCATTGTTTCCACTGTAATTCTTTTTTTTTTTTTTAAAGATTTTATTTATTTATTTGACAGAGAGAGATCACAAGCAGGCAGAGAGGCAGGCAGAGAGAGAGAGAGGGAAGCAGGCTCCCCGCCGAGCAGAGAGCCCGATGCGGGACTCGATCCCAGGACCCCTAGATCATGACCTGAGCCGAAGGCAGTGGCTTAACCCACTGAGCCACCCAGGCGCCCCTCCACTGTAATTCTATAGCACTTTCCTTACTATGAGTGATTAGGCTCCCATGCTCACCCACAAAAACCTACCACTTGAAACAGCATTTAAAAAACCAAACAAGCAAAATATATAAATTTCTCAACCTTTTATTTCAAAAAAATTTAATAGAAAACCTGAAATCATGCAGTAAATATCCCTGTTAATTTTCATCCATACTCCCCAATTATTAAATGGTTTGCCACATTTGCTCTCTCTAAACGCATACCTTTTCACTGTAAACTACATACAGCTATCATCCACATCATTCAAAAAATATCTTTCATAGGCTGATAAGCCTTGCCCACAAAAACCTACTTTTCTGGGTTATAGATAATCTAAAGATGTGTGACTGGTCTCTTGACTGCCCCTCAAAAACTTGCCAATTAGAACAGCTGACCCTGGGGAGTCTGGCTGGCTCAGTCAGGGGAGCATGTGACTCTCGATCTTGGGGTCCTGCATTCAGCCCCACTCTGGGTGGAGAGTTTACTTAAGAATAAAGCAACTTAAAACCTTGCAGATCTTACATTCTGGGAATGTGACAGTGACAGCATGTGACGAAGTACTCACAGAAAAGAGCATGTTCTTCTTATCTTGGTTCACGGCCCGTGGGTCTGGGACGGGGTCCGTGTGCTTGATGACGGACACAGACTCGCCTGCAGGGGGTGCAGGAAGCGTGGTCAGGTCCGTGTGACGCACACCCAGACCCTGAGCACCCCCCCTCATGCGACCCCACACTCAGGAAAGGGGGTAAGAGACCCAATTCGCTCAAAAGAGGAAGACTAGTAATATTTAGAAACAGAATCTCAGTCAACTGCCTGTATTTCCTGAAGTAACTACTCAAATCGAGTTTATTTTCAGGAATCCACTTCATACTTTAATACTGTGAACATATATTTATACTTATTTGTTATAAACTTACATACAC